>NC_090379.1:41401122-42103203 GCF_036365525.1 Heterodontus francisci
TGTCTAAGGAGCCTTGGTGCATTGCTGCAGTGCATCTTGTAGATGGTACACACTGCTGCCACTGTGCGTCAGTGGTGGAGGGAGTGAATATTTGTGGATGGGGTGCCAAGCAAGCAGGTTGCTTTGTCCTGGATGGTGTCGAGCTTCTTGAGTGTTGTTGGAGCTGCACCCATCCAGGCAAGTGGAGAGTATTCCATCACACTCCTGACTTGTGCCTTGTAGATGGTGGACAGGCTTTGGAGAGTCAGGAGTTGAATTACTTGCCGCAGGATTCCTAGCCTCTGACCTGCTCTTGTAGCCCCGGTATTTATATGGCTACTCCAGTTCAGCTCCTGGTCAATGGTAGCCCCTAGGATGTTGATAGTGGGGGATTCAGAAATGGTAATGCCATTGAATGTCAAGGGGAGATGGTTAGATTCTCTCTTGTTGGAGATGGTCATTGCCTGGCACTTGTGTGACGCGAATGTTACTTGCCACTTATCAGCCCAAGCCTGGATATTGTCCAAGTCTTGCTGCATTTCTACATGGACTGCTTTAGTATCTGAGGAGTTGTGAATGGTGCTGAACATTGTGCAATCATCAGCGAACATCCCCACTTCTGACCTTATGATTGAAGTAAGGTCATTGATGAAGCAGCTGAAGATGGTTGGGCCTAGGACATGCAGTGTACTTTATCAGGCATAAGAAAACAGCCTGCTATGGAGTCACATCATTAAACCTTGAGAGCAGAGGAGACACCCCGACTGTGTGGCCCTGCATCTACATAAAATCCGCACACCTGCGCAAGAGATTTTCCCTGCAAAACTCTGGGTGATCTTGCAACAAGTGTGGGAAGTTTAAATCCTCATGCTGAAACACTGACAAGCAGACCCCTCAAGCAGAGACCTGCTAACCTGTGTAAGTGATCATACATCCTGTCCTTTATAATATGTTCCAGCATTTTCTCTACAGCACAAGTCAAATAGGCCTATAATTCACAAATTGAGTTCCGAAGAAGGGTCACTGACCCGAAACGTTAACTCTGCTTCTCTTTTCACAGATGCTGCCTGACCTGCTGAGTGGTTCCAGCATTTCTTGTTTTTATTACTATAATTCACAAAGTCTGGATTCTTCTCTATCCGAAATATTAGGTCCATTGAAACTAATTGAAATAGAATTAAATGTATGAGCCAATGGCTTTTACAGTACATCACCCATTTTGTTCAGCCCGCACTCCATAGTTCTGCAGCTCGAGCTTCTGTTTATCCCACAGTAGTCCTCACCTGTTGTCAAGACTTTCCGTTGTCTAGGTCTAATCTCTGTAGCTCACTGTCTAAATTATTTTGATTTGCTACTTCCCTTCCCCACTTTTACAAGCCTCTTCAAAACCGAGATTTTCAACAGCGCTCTCTATTAACTCTTTCTTCGACTACTGCTCAATCTATTTTCTCCTAAGAAGTGGTGTCTTGGGATCTTTTGTTATGTTAAAAATGCTATACAACCATAAGTTGTTGTCTCCAGAAAACAGAAGCTGCAGATGGTGACATTAAGGGCCTAGCTTCCTTGAGATTCCCACCCTGCTAACATCCCTTGAAGCTGTTTACACTAGTTGCTTACATCTATGTAGGTCAAATATGATTACAAAGGCAATAAGCTGAATTCTTATAATAAATGAGATTTTACAACTTTTATTGAACTGAAATAGACAACATTACAATCAGCAATGTTATTAAATTAATCTAAATAAAAAGGAAGACTGCAAATGCTGGAAATCTGAAACCAAAGCAGAAAATGCTAGCAATACACAATCACCAGCTGTGAAGAGAAAAAGGAAATTAATGTTTCAAGTATAACCCTTGATCAGAAATCCTATTGACAAAGGTTTCTAAATATTAACTTGGGTTACTTAGTGCTGAAGGTAGCAGGCCACTGGACCACAAGCGTAATTCTATCAATAACCACTTACTGCATATCAATCACATAAGAACTAGGAGCAGGAGTAGGCAATTCAACCCCTCGCGCCTGCTCCGCCATTCAATACATTCATGGCTGATCTTATCTTGGCCTCAACTCCACTTTCCTGCCCGTTCTCCATAACCCTTCAATCCATTTCTAATTAAAAATCTGTCTATCTCCTCCTTAAATTTACCCAATGTCCCGGCATCCGCTGCAATCTGGGGTAGTGAATTCCACAGATTCATGACCCTTTGTGAGAAGTAATTTCTCCTCATCTCTGTTTGAAATCTGCTACCCCTTATTCTAAAACTATGACCTAGATTGCCCCACAAGAGGAAACATCCTCTCTTATGTCTACTTTGTCAATCCCCTTAATCATCTTATATACCTCAATTAGATCTCCTCTCATTCTTCTAAACTCCAGAGAGTAAAGGCCTAAACTGCTCAATCTCTCTTCATAAGACAAGCCCCCCATTTCTGGAATCAATCTAGTGAACCTCCTCTGAACTGCCTCCAATGCAACTACATTCTTTCTCAAGTAAGGGGACCAAAACTGTATGCAATACTCCAGGTGCGGTCTCACCAATGCCTTGTACAGTTGCAGCAACACTTCCCTACTTTTATACTCTATTCCTTCAGCAACAAATGCAAAAATTCCATTTGCCTTCCTTATCACCTGCTGTACCTGCAAACTAGTTTTCTGCAATTCATGCACAATGACACCCAGATCCCTCTGCACCGAAGCACTCTGAAGTTTCTCTCCATTTAGATAATAATTTGCCTTTCTATTCTTCCGACCAAAATGGATAACCTCACACTTATCCACGTTAAAATCCATCTGCCAAATTTTGGCCCATTCACCTAACCTATCCATATGCATTTGTAAATTTCTTTATTGCAACTTACTATCCCACCTAATTTAGTGTCATCTGCAAACTTGGCTATAGTACCTTCCATCCCTGCATCCAAGTCATTAATATAGATTGTAAATGGTTGGGGCCCGAGGACCGAACCCTCTGGCACCCCACTATTTACATCTTGCCAACCAGAAAAATACATTTTTATCCCGACTCTCTGGTTTCTGTCGGTTAGCCAATGCTCCATCCAAGCTAATAAATTGCCCTAACACCATGTGAACTTACCTTGTGTATTGACCTTTTGTGCGGCACCTTATTAAATGCCTTCTGGAAGTCCAGATAAACTACACCTACAGGATCCCCATTATCCACTGTGCTTGTTACAGCTTCAAAGAACTCTAGCAAATTAGTCAAACACGATTTACCCTTCATAAAACCATGCTGACTCTGATGGATTGCGTTTTGACTTTCTAAATGTCCTGTTATTACTTCCCTAATAATGGATTCTAACAATTACCCAACGACAGATGTTAAACTAACTGGTCTATAGTTTCCTACTTTTTGCCTCCCTCCCTTTTTTCCAATCCACTGGAACCTTTCCCATCTCCAGAGAATTTTGGAATATTATAACCAATGGATCCACTATCTCCACTGCCACTTCCTTTAAGACCCTAGGATGTAGGCCATCAGGCCCTGGGGACTTGTCTGCCTTCAACCCCAATAGTTTGCTCAGTACTTTTTTCCTAGTGATGATGATTGTTCTAAGTTCCTCCCTTTCTATAACCTCTGCATTACCTGGTACTATTGGGATGGTACTAGTGTCCTCCACCATGAAAACTGAAGCAACACTGATTTAGTGTCTCTGCCATTTCTGTGTTCCCTTCTATTAACTCCCCTGTCTCATTCTCCAATGGACCAACATTCACATCAGCTACTGTCTTCCCTTTTATATACTTATAGAAGCTTTTGTTATCCGTTTTTATAGTTTACGCTAGTTTTCTTTCATAATTACCTTTGCTCTTTTTATTACTTTTTTAGTAACCCTTTGTTGATCTTTAAAAGTTCCCCAATCTTCCAGCCTGCCACTGGCCTTTGCAATATGGTATGCCTTAGTTTTTGTCTTTATGTTATCCTTAACTTCCTTGCTTAGCCATGGATGTTTTTTCCCCCTCTTACAATCTTTCTTCCTCTCTGGAATTTATTTTTTTGGGATAAATTGAATATCTCCTTAAAAATCTGCCACTGCTCGTCAACTGTCCTAGGCATAAGTCATACGACATGCTTGCCTTCATCGGTCAGGGCATAGAGTATAAAAATTGGCAAGTCATGTTGCAGCTGTACAGAACTTTAGTTAGGCCACACTTAGAATATTGCGTGCAATTCTGGTCGCCACACTACCAGAAGGACGTGGAGGCTTTGGAGAGGGTACAGAGGAGATTTACCAGGATGTTGCCTGGTCTGGAGGGCATTAGCTATGAGGAGAGGTTGGAAAAACTCAGATTGTTTTCACTGGAACGACGGAGGTGGAGGGGCGACATGATAGAGGTTTACAAAGTTATGAGTGGCATGGACAGAGTGGATAGTCAGAAGCTTTTTCCCAGGGTGGAAGAGTCAGTTACTAGGTGACATAGGTTTAAGGTGCGAGGGGCAAAGTTTAGAGGGGATGTGCGAGGCAAGTTTTTTACACAGAGTATGGTGAGTGCCTGGAACTTGCTGCCAGGGGAGGTGGTGGAAGCAGATACGATAGTGACGTTTAAGAGACATCTTGACAAATATATGAATAGGAAGGGAATAGAGGGATATGGGCCCCGGAAGTGCAGAAGGTGTTAGTTTAGGCAGGCATCAAGATCGGCGCAGGCTTGCAGGGCAGAATGGCCTGTTCCTGTGCTGTACTGTTCTTTGTTCTTTGTTCTTGTAGTCTTCCTGCCCAGTCCACTAGGGCCAAATCTGTCCTCATGCCTATATAATTACCTTTGTTTAACTCCAGAATGCTTGTGTGGGACTCCTGTTTCTTGCCCTCAAACTGAATTTGAATTTCTCGCATGCTATGATCACTTTTCCCTGGAGGATCCTTAACAATGAGATCATTTATTAAACCCAAATCATTACACAACACCAAATCCAGAATAGCCTGCTCCCTGGTTGGTTCCACAACATAGTCCTCCAAAAAACAATCTCTAATACATTCAATCAACTCTCCCTCGAGGTTACCCTTGCCAATTTTAGTAATCCAGTCTATATGCATATTTAAATCAGCCATGATTATTGCCATACCTTTCTTACAAGCCACCAGCTTTTCCTGGTTTATACTGTCCCGCACTGCGGAACTACTGTTTGGGGACCTATAGATTACTCCCACCAGTGACTTCTTTCCCTTGCTATTTCTTATTTCTACCCAGATTGATTCTACGTCTTGATCTCCAGTGCCGATATCAATTCTCACGATAGCACTGATCTCTTCCTTCACTAACAAAGCTACACCACCTCCTTTTCCTTCCTGTCTATCCTTCCAAAATACTGAGTACCCTTGGATATTCAATTCCCAAACCTGGTTTCCCTGCAACCACGTCTCAGTAATCGCCACTAAATCATACCCATTTGTCTCTATTTGCGCTGTTAACTAATTTATTTTATTCCGAATGCTTCGTTCATTCAGATACAAAGCCTTTAAGTTTGTTCTATTATTAAATTTCCCTACTCTTGTACAATTCCTTGGTGCAATATGATGTTCACATGTTCTGTCCCTTCCTTTTATTTTCTGGTAACAATCAGCCTCACCACTAACCTGCACTCCTACCTTCTCCTTTAACTTCCTGTCTTTCCATGCAACTGAACCCTCCCCCCCCACTATTTAGTTTAAATTCCTATCTACAGCCCTAGTTATGTGATTTGCCAGGACTCTGGTCCCAGCATGATTCAGGTGGAGCCTGTCCCATCGGAACAGCTCCCTCCTTCCCCAGTACTGGTGCCAATGTCCCACGAATTCGAACCCATTTCTCCCACACCAATCTTTGAGCCCCGCATTTACCTCTTTAATCTTTTTGACCCTTTACCAATTTGCTCGTGGCTCAGGTAGTAATCCAGAGATTATTACCTTTTTGGTTCTGCTTTTTAATTTAGTCCCTAGCTGCTCATACTACCTCAGTAGAACCTCGATCCTCGTTCTACCCATATCATTGGTACCTACATGGACCACAACAACTGGATCTTTCGCCTCCCACTCCAAGTTCCTCTGCAGCCCAGATGAGATATCCCAAACCCTGGCACCAGGTAGGCAACAGAGCCTTCAGGACTCTCGATCCTGGCCACAGAGGACAGTGTCTATGCCCCTAAATATGCTATCCCCGATTACAACTACATTTCTCTTTTGTCTCCCCACTTGAATGGCTCCCTGTACCACGGTGCTGTGGTCAGTTTGCTCATCCTCCCTACAGTCCCTGCTCTCGTCCACACAGGGAGCAAGAATCTCGAACCTGTTGGACAAGGACAATGGCTGAGGCTCCTGCAGCACTACCTCCTGGATCCCTCTACCTGCCTCACTCATAGCCACACCCTCCTGTCCCTGACCACTGGCCAAATTCAAGGTAGTTAATCTAAGGGGGAGGGGGGAGGGGGGAGGGGTGACTGCCTCTTGAAACACAGCGTCCAGGTAACTCTCCCCCTCCCTGATGTGTCACAGTGTCCGAAGCTCAGACTCCAACTCATCAACCCTGAGCTGGAGATCCTCGAGCAGCCAACACTTGCTACAGATATGTTCACCAGGAACCACAATGGAGTCCACCAGCTCCCACATCATGCAGGTACAACACATCACCTGGTCCTGCATCTCTATTTCATGGGGGATTCGAGACTCAGTAGAGGTGAAGAAAACTTGCACCAGCTGACTGCAGTAAAGGAGGAATAGAATAGAATAAGACCAAAAACACTTCTCCAAGAATTTCATTAAGATATCAAAACCCACTGCAGGTGCATGTCCTCTAGGAAGTTATGTATCCAGTTTCAGGGCTCACCAGTAAATCCCAAGTTGCTAGTTTCACACTGAGCTCAGGTTGCCTTCTAAATTACCATTTGTTCATTTTCTGAGCATAAATGGGCTCTGTTCAATCTATTAAAGGACTTCACCATTTTAACAGGCCTGTGAACAGTGATTCCATGTAATGATGCCATAATTGATAACACATTTATGTCTGTGTGACACCAATTGTATCCACTATGTCCAAGATAAAAAAGTTAAAAATTGATCTAAAGAATTAAAAATTTCTCCGCAAAAACCTCACTGCAATATTTCATGACACAGCAGATTATGGATCTGCTCCAGAGCAAACTGTCCTGGTTGCCTTCAAGCAGATCTCACAGCAGACTGCTCCTCAATATTCTCAGAACATGGTATGCCTGAAAAAGCCCAGAAAAGGTAGAATGACTTCTTTTATTTTATAAATTTGTCATTGCAAATAAAAACTATGGGGAGGAATTGTCAGGTGGATGGGAAAGGATGGGGCTATCAACAAAGATCAGAGCAATTCATATTCATACAATTCTGCAACTACCAGCTTTAAAATTAGTTTGAAGCTAGATCTTCCTGTGGCTGTTGCACATTTTTAGCACATATCTCCACAATAAGTGCTGCATCTTTACAATTGTAGGGTAACTCTGTTTTTGAAGGGGTTGTTGTCTGCAAGCCAAAGAGAAACAACAGGTATAACACTTCCTAATGTAGAGGCCAAAGCACAGTATGGATTAGAGTCAAGCAGCCACTGAATGGACATAAGAACATAAGAAATAGGAGCAGGAGTAGGCCATTCAGCCCCTCAAGCCTATCCTGCCATTCAATAAGATCATGGCTGATTTGTCCCAGTCCTCAACTCTTCTTTCGGGCCTGCTCTGCCTAACCCTCCACTCCCCGAGATTTCAAAAATCTATCGATCTCCTCCTTAAATACAATTAGCGACCTAGCCTCCACAACTCTCTGAGGCAGAGAATTCCAGAGATTCACCACCCTCTGAGAGAAGAAATTCCTTTGCATTTCAGTTTTAAATGTGTGCCCCCTTATTCTGTAATTATGTCCCCTAGTTCGAGATTCCCCCACCAGTGGAAACATCTTCTCAACATCTACCCTGTCGAGCCCCCTTAAAATCTTATTTGTTTCAATAAGATCATCTCTCATTCTTGTAATCTCCAATGAATAAAGGCCTAACCTTTTTAGTCATTCTTGATAAGACAGCCCCTTCATCCCAGGAATCAGCCTAGTGAACCTTTTCTGAACTGCCTCCAATGCTAGTATATCCTTCTTTAAATACGGGGACCAAAATTGTACTCAGTACTCCAGGTGTGGCCTCACCAACACCCTGTACAGTTGTAACAAGAATTCCCTATTTTTAAATGCTAACCCCCTAGCAATAAAGGCCAAAATTCCATTTGCCTTCCTAATTACTTCCTGCACCTGCATGCTAACCTTTTGTGTTTCATGTACAAGTACACACAGATCCCTCTGTACTGCATTATTTTGTAGTCTTTCTCCATCTAAATAATAAAGAGCCTTTTTATTCTTCCTACCAAAGTGGTTACCTCACACTTTCCCACCATCTGCCAAATTTTTGCCCACTCACATAACCTATCTATATCCCTTTGCAGATTCTTTGTGTCCTCATCACAGCATGTCTTCCCACCTATTTTTATATCGTCAGCAAATTTAGATACACTACACTCTGTCCCTTCCTCTAAGTCATTAATGTAGATAGTAAATAGCTGAGGCCCTGGGACCGATTCTTGTGGCACCCCACTAGTTATGGCTTTCCAACCTAAAAATGACCCATTTATCCTGACTCTCTGTTTTCTGCGTTAGCCAATCCTCAATCCATGCCAACACATTACCCCCAATACCCTGAGCTCCTATTTTGTGCAATAACCTTTTACGTGGCACCATATCAAACGTCTTCTGAAAATCTAAATACACAGCTTCTACTGGTTCACCTTTATCCACTCTGCTAGTTATATCCTCAAAGAACGCTAACAAATTTGTCAAACATGATTTCCCTTTCATAAAACCATGTTGACTCTGTTTGACTGCATTATGTTTTTCTAAATGACCTGCTATTTCTTCCTTAATAATCGACTCAAGCAGTTTCCAAATGACTGATGTTAAGCTAACTCGTCTATAGCTTCCTGCTTTTTGTCTCCCTCCTTTCTTGAATAGGGGTGTCACATTAGTGGTTTTCCAATCCACTGGTATCCTACCGGAATCCATTGAGTTTTGGTATATTATGACCAATGCCTCCACTATCTCTGCAGCCACTTCTTTTAAAGCCCTTGGGTGCAGGCCATCACATCCTGATAACTTGTCTGCCTTTAGTCCCGTCAGTTTGTCCAGCACCTTTTCCCTTGTGATAGAGATTGTTACAAGTTCTTCCCTCCCATTTACACCTTGTTCATCTATTATTGTTGGGATGTTTATAGTGTCCACCACCATGAAGACTGATGAAAAATATTGTTTTAAATTATCTGCCATTTCCCTGTTCCCTGTTATTAATTCCCCATTCTCATCCTCTAAGGGCCCCACACTTACTTTAGCTACTCTCTTCCTTTTAATATACCCATAGAAGCTCTTACTGTTTGTTTTTATATTTCTTGCCAATTTAATCTCAATCAATTTTCTCCCTCTTTATTAGTTTTTTAGTCATCCGCTGCTGGTTTCTAAAAGCTTCCCAATCCTCTGGCCTACCACTCGTTTTCGCTGCATTGTATGCCTTTGCTTTTGATTTGATACTCTCCTTAACTTCCTTTGTTATCCACAGGTGGTTCATCATTCTCTTCGAGTCCTTCCTTCTGACTGGAATAAATTGTTTGCTGAGTTGTTATGAAATATCTGCTTAAACGTCTGCCACTGCTCATCTACTGACTTCCCCTGTAGTCTATCTTCCCAGCCCGCTTTAGACAACTCTTTCTCCATACCTCTGTAATTACCCTTGTTTAAGTTGAAGACACTGGTTTGAGACCCGAGTTGCTCACCCTCAAACTGAATTTGAAATGCTACCATGTTATGATCGCTTCCCCCTAAAGGATCCTTAACTATGAGATCTCTTATTAATCCTACCTCATTACACAATACCAAATCTAAAATAGCCTGTTCCCTGGTAGGTTCTGTGACACACTGCTCTCAGTAACAATCCCTGAGGCACTCTACAAATTCGTCTTCCATGCTACCCTTGCCAATTTGATTTCTACAGTCTAAATGCAGATTAAAATTACCCATGATAATTGTAGTGCCCTTCTTACACGCCGCCATTATTTCCTGATTAACATCCTGTCCTACAGAGAGGCAACTCTTCAGGAACCTATAGACCACTCCCACCCACGATTTCTTTCCCTTGCTATTCCTTATTTCCACCCAAACTGATTCTACATCACGATCCATTACACCTATATCATTACTCACAACTGCACTAATCCCTTCCTTTAATAGCAAAGCTACACCATCTCCTTTACCTTTCTGCCTATTCTTCTGGAACGTTGAATATCCTTGTACATTTAGATTCCAGTCCTGGTCATCCTGCAACCACGTCTCAGTGATAGCTCAGTGATATCAAATCATATTCATTTATTTCTATCTGTGCCATCAGCTCATCTATCCTGTTACAAATGCTACGTGCATTCAGATAAAGAGCCTTAAGCTTTGACTTTTTACTATTTTTATTTTTAACTACTCTGGTTCTAATTTCTGCTGTCCTCTTGTGCTTGTATTCTCTGTACCTTCCTGTCACGCTCTGATTAATGTATGTTCCTTCACTACCCTGCACCTCTGCTCTCTTGTTACTATTCGACTTTTTAAACTTCCCTTCAATTGAACCCTCCCCCCACTATTTAGTTTAAAGCCTTATCTACAACCCTAGTTATATGGAGGTGAGCATTAACCAGTCAGTAATTGAGATTGACTAACTATACGTAAGTATTCTTACAGTGGAACATAGGAACAGGAGTAGGCCACTCAGCCCCTCAAGCTTATTCTGCTTTTCAAATAGATCTTGGTTAATCTTTATCTTAACTCCATTGGCCTTAACCTAATTTGATGAAGAACAGGTATTAGATAGGCTGGCTGTACTTAAAAGTTGATATGTCACCAGAACCGGATGGGATGCATCTGAGAATGCTGAGGGAAATAAGGGTGGAAATTGCGAAGGCACTGGCCATAATCTTCCAATCCTCCTTAGATATGGAGGTGGTGCCAGAGGACTGGAGAACTACAAATGTTACACCCTTGTTCGGAAAAGCATGTTAGGATAAACTCAGTAACTACAGGCCTGTCATTTTAATCTTGGTGGTGGAAAACTTTTAGAAATGACAATCTGGAACAAAATAAACAATCATTTGGATAACTGTGGATTAATTAAGGAAAGCCAGCATGGATTTGTTAAAGGCAAATCATGTTTAACTAATTTGATTGAATTTTTTGATGAGGTAACAGAGAGGGTTAGTGAAGGTAATGCAGTTGATGGTGGTGTATGTGAACTTCCAAAAGGGGTTTGATAAAGTGCCATATAATAAAAAGTTCACTAGGGTGATTCCTAGGATGAAGGGGTTATCCAACGAGGAAAGGGTAAGCAGGTTTGCCTACACTCATTGGACTTTAGAATAATGAGAGGTAATCTTATTGAAACACATA
Organism: Heterodontus francisci; assembly: GCF_036365525.1. NCBI lineage: Eukaryota > Metazoa > Chordata > Chondrichthyes > Heterodontiformes > Heterodontidae > Heterodontus > Heterodontus francisci. Next base: position 41,412,571 of record NC_090379.1, read on the forward strand.
AAATTCTAAGGGGGCGAGATAGGGTAGATGCTGAAAGGATGTTCCCTCTCTTGGGGGAGTCTGGAACTAGGAGACACAGTTTGAAAATAAAGGGTCTCCCTCCTCAGAGATGAGGAGGAATTTCTTCTCTCAGAGGGGCGTTAATCTTTGGAATTCTCTACCCCAGAGAGCAGTGGAGGCTGGGTCATTGAATATATTCAAGGCTGAGTTAGACAGATTTTTGATCTACAAGGGAGTCAAAGCTTATGGGGGGGCAGGCAGGAAAGTGGAGTTAAGTCCACAATCAGATCAGCCATGATCTTATTGAATGGCAGAGCAGTGTTAAGGGGCCGAATGCCCTACTCCTGCTCCTATTTGTTATGATCATATAACAGGCTTGCCAGCAAAGTTGAAGGCTATGGAATAAAAGGGGCAATTACAGCATGGATATGAAGTTAGTTGAGTGATAGGAAACAGAGAAGAGTGACGAACAGTTGTTTTTCAGATTGGAGGAAGGTATGCATTGGAGCTCACTAGGGGCCCGTACTATGACCACTGCTTTTCTTGATATATATTAATGACCTAGTCTTGGGTGTACAGGGAACAATTTCGTCTATGTCCTCTTGAAGTCTATCCCTATTCTTCCCACTGTTTAAATACTTTACAGTTTAGTATCATCTGCAAATTTTGAAATTGAGGCTTTCAAAATGGAATTGGATAAGAATCTGAAGGGAAAAAAATTGCAGGGGAAAAAGCAGTGCAGTGACACAAGCTAAATTGCTCGTGCCGAGTCCAGCATGGGCACAATGGGCTGAATAACCTCCTTCTATGCTGTTACCATTCTAAGATTTTATGATTCCAACAAAAATCTATCAATAAATTAAAAGCAAAATACTGCAGATGCTGGAAATCTGAAATAAAAACAAGAAATGCTGGAAATACTCAGCAGGTCTGGCAGCATCTGTGAGAAGCAGAGTTAATGTTTCAGGTCAGTGACCCTTCATCAGAACTGACAAATATTAGAAATGTAATAGGTTTAAGCAAGTAAAGCGGGGCTGGGGCAAGAGATAAAAAAAGAAGTGTTGATAGGACAAGGTAACAGAGAATAACTGACCAGAAGGTCATGGAGCAAAGGCAAATGATATGTTAATGGTGTTCTGAAATACAAAGCGTTAGTGTAGAGAGGGTGTTAATTGACAGAAATAAAGAACAGCCCCCAAGCACAAACATGAAAAAAAGTGGGTAGGCACAGTAGAAACAAACGAAAATAAAATAAACACATAAAAAATGAAAAAGAAAAAATAACTAAAAATAAATATAAAAATGGGGGCCCGTCATGCTCTGAAATTATTGAAATCAATGTTCAGTCCGGCAGGCTGTAGCATGCCTAATCGGTAAATGAGATGCTGTTCCTTGAGCTTGCATTGATGTTCACTGGAACATTGCAACAATCCCAGGACAGAGATGTGGGCATGAGAGCTGGGGAGGGGTTGTTGAAATGGCCAGCAACCGGAAGGTCGGGGTCATGCTTTCGGACTGAGTGGAGGTGTTCTGCAAAACGTTCACCCAATCTCCATTTGGTCTCCCCAATGTAGAGGAGACCACATTGTGAGCAAGCGAATAGAGTATACTACATTGAAAGAAGTACAAGTAAATCGCTGCTTCACCTGAAAGGAGTGTTAGGGGCCTTGGATAGTGAGGAGAGAGGAGGTAAATGGACAGGTATTACATGTCCTGCGATTGCAGGGGAAGGTGCCATGGGAAGGGTACGAGGTGGTGGGGGTAATGGAGGAGTGGACCAGAGTTCGCGGAGGGAACTAATTCTTCGGAATGCTGACGGGAGGGGAGGGGGAAGATGCATTTGGTAGTGGCGTTCTGTGACCTTGTCCTATCAACACCTTCTCTTTTGTTATCTCTTGCCCCACCCTGGCTTTGCTTGCTTAAAAACGATTACATTTCTAATATTTGCCAGTTCTGATGAAGGGTCACTGACCTGAAACGTTAACTCTGCTTCTCTCTCCACAGATGCTGCCAGACCTGCTGAGTATTTCCAGCATTTCTTGTTTTTATTTCAAAAATCTATCAATCTTTGTTTTGAAATTTTCAATTGATCTAGTCTCAACAGGTTTTTCGGGGAAGAGAGTTCCAGATTGCCACCCTTTTTGCAAAGACTTGCTTATTGACATCACCCTGAATGGCCTAATTCTAACTGTAAGAACAGCACCCCCTGTTCTCCACCCATTTTTAGCTCCTTAACGGCATCACTCTTGAAGAAGCAACAAAACAACATTTGCCCTCCCTGTGCCAAGATCTTGCCATTTGACAGAAAAGTCAGGTGCTGTAATAATTTCATTCACTGCGCCTGCGGTTCTCAGTAAAAAAAGATTGTTCAAAGCTTCCTGGTAACTGCATCTGTTAGCCTCTTCTACACTACTCCATCTCGCACTGGGAGATTTATGAAGTTTACTAACAGCTTGAATTCTCCAAAGTAATTAATTCCCATTCATTCATTATGAAAATAAACAGACTCTGCTAATCATTACTTTTTCACTTGAGTCATTCAGTTTTAATTAGGCTCTGTTGACGTGTCTATAGTTCACCTTTAACAAATCACCAGCTTTAGAGGACAGAGCCCATTTCTGCAAACATTAGGAATCCAAAGCATCTATTGGACGAAATCTTACCAGCATTGAAATTTGTCTGCCATCGAGATCAAATGTGGGTCCCAATCACATGCGAACATACGAATTAGGAGCAGGAGTAGGCCACTCGGCCCCTTAAACCTGCTCCGCCATTCACCAAGATCATGGCTGATCTGATTGTAACCTCAACTCCACATTCCCACCTACCCCTGATAACCTTCCACCTGCTTATCAAGAATCTATCTATCTCTGCCTTAAAAATACTGAAAGATTCTGCTTCCACTGCCTTTTGAGGAAGTGATTTCCAAAGACTCACAACCCTCAGAGAAAAAAATGTCTCCTCTCATCTTAAATGGGTGACCCCTTATTTTTAAACAGTAACCCCCCCTACTTCTAGATTCTCTCACAGCGGGAAACATCCTTTCCACATCCACCCTGTCAAGACCCCTCAGGATCTTATATCATGCTGATTTCAGTTGGCTGCACAGCGCCACCATCAGCTGGGAGGCAGCCAATTAAGTGGCCACCTCCATGTGGACAGCAGGTGTGTTCCTGAGGCAGGAGGTCCAATCAGAGGGCCCGAAGCTCAGGATGACTAGCAGCTCCACCGGGAGAGGTAGGCACTGCTGAGGCAGGTAGGAGACTGTAAGGGCGCCCGAAAACGGAGGCGTATTCTGAAGTCTTCAATAAACTTAAAACTAAAGAATGGCCACAGCATCATTGTGGAGAGGAAACCCTTCCATAGGATTTTTTGGGCCTGTGGCAGGATTCTTCTTATTCCAACGGCTCCGTGATGGGGGGGTTGAGAGGAGGCATTGATGGCCCCCTAGCCTGCCACCCAGGTGCTGCCAAGCTCCAGCCTCAGCTGGGGATCCATCTGATGTCAGGAAGATCCTGGTGCCGTCATCAACTTGCCCCGATTGTGCCCTTAATCGCATTTGCCTACAAGCAATCGTAATTCATTGGCTGTGATGCGCTTTGGGGTATTGTGAAGGACAAGAAAGACATTACATAAAAGCACATTTTTTTTGCTAAACCCTTTGATTGCTTTTATTGCCTTGAGAAATACAATCGCATTCCTGCATCACAATGTATAGAAAGGTTAGAATTAGAATTTGTTCCCAATATGCTGTAAATTAAGAGACATGCTTTAATTCTGTCCTAATCTTTCATTTTCATAATTAGAACACAGAGAAAACCATTCTTACAAGGTGCTACATGAAGAAATGTGCTGCACTTTTGAGAAGAAGAGAGAATACGCTGGAGCATTTGGGTTCTGTTTACAAGACTATTTCATTCTGTTTTTCATGTGTCGCTTTGACAGTGTAACTTGAAGTAAGACTGAAAGATTTGCTACAGAAATGTTACTGCTTCCTTTCTGCTGCGAGTGTCTACTAGAGAAAAGTGTTTGCCTTGAAGCTATAATATAAGTGCTAGTTATGTCTGTGCTCAGGTTTGTCTTTGTCAGGGTGAGATGGTATTGTTGCTTTCCCAAGAGATGACACAACAGGCCTTTATTTGGAACAATTCCAAAAGAAAGCTAAAAAGACGAGTGGCACGGATGTTGTGATCTGTTCGAGCACTACTCTCCTGGGATTGTTAACTCAAAGGGATAAGTGGCTTCTGGCATTTCAGAAGAGAACACAATTAAAACAGACAGCCAATCACCACAAAGCTAACAGAATAGATCACATAGTGAAGACTCCAGACTTCAGGGAAGAAAGTGGGCTGAAGAATACGTGAGTAAAATGCAGAATGGGGAGAAAGGAGCAGAGGTGAAAAATTTTAACCAACATCCACAGATATGAAGAACCCTTTCATTCTATTGATAAAAAGCACAGGTATACAGGTGCTTACATTTTGCTATATGCCTGACCTCCAACTTTCTGCCTGTGCTAACTCCAGGAGGATCCCAGGAGCTAAGCAAAAGCAGTTTCTGCAGTTCATTACATCTGAATGCATCATGAGTGGAGCTCACTCTGTTGGGGGGGGGGCACTGTGACTTGTACTCGTGCCATGTTAACTGCATATTCTGCCCTCAGAAAGTTAATTACATTGCAAATCCCAGAAAGTGGTAGGAAAACCATTCCTGGCACCCCAAAGTTTTCAGTAAGGAGACTAAATAAAATCAACATGGTTAACACATGAACAGAACATTATAAAAGGTCAGATTAGTAGCTTTAGCAAATCACACATATGAATACCACTATTTAATGTTCGCCAACCAGAACACAGAATAGCAGATTTTGTGTAAAAACATTCAAGTGAAATCTGTTGCCATAGGGACAAACAACTCTGCTAACCTGCACTGTTGATATTTAGAATACTCTTAAAATAGATAGGTTTAAAGCACCAACAGAAAAGTCAAGAGCCAGTTCTTTGGTGCATTGCTCGGAATACAGATTGCTCATTTGGAAGTGTCTTACTCATGTACTCTCACTACTTAATCCTGCACACAGGTGAAAACAATGTTAATTAGGGGCTCTTGAGCAATAATTCCTCATGATCAGTTAATCCTGACAGTAATAGTCATCCTGTCATCCCACACAAAAGAAGAGTTTGTCATTTGAATTGCAGAGCAGTGAAGTGCAGTGAGGGTGCAAAAGATTTCTGCAGCTGAACACAAGTCAAGTAGTCAAAAACAGGAATGCTTTGATAGACAAATCTTATAGTTTTAGTCTGACTGTTTTTACCTCATTCCTTCTGTTGCTTTAGACAAACCGGTAATCTGATTTGCGAGAGAGCAGGCAGCTTCAGTATCCAAAGACCAACCCCCGATGCTACCTGACCTGCAGTCAAATTACATCCAACTTTGCTCACATTTCATGGCTCCACTTACCTTGCTGTAATTCTGTACACAGATGTAAAGGGGGAATAGTTTTGAGCTGGCACTATTGCTGCTTACAAAGCTGACTCAAGCTTCCAGAAACCACTGTGTATAAGAATTTCATGACATACATCAACATTTCCTCCCACCTTTATAGAACCGTAGAAGCGTATAGCACCATTCAGACCCATTGTTTCCATGGCAACTCTTTATTAAAGCAATCCAAAGTTAATCTCACTTCCCCTAGTCCCTCCCCATAGCCGTTGCTTAAATATTTGTACAATTTTCCCTTAAAAGATGCACTGGTCTCTGCCTCAATCATGGCAAAGTATCCCATGCTACGACAACCTCTCAGTCTCTCACTGATAATTTTAATTTAATTTCTCATCCAAAAGGAATTAGCCTTTCCCTCTCACAATTTTAAAGGCACATTAAGTTTCTTCTTAGCTTTCTCTGCTCCAGTGGACATAGCTTCAGCATCTCGGCCGGAATTTTACAGTGGGCGGACGGGAGCCGGACTCCGACGTAAATGTCGGTGCCAAACCTGCTTCCGCCCAGCCTGGGGATCTGTCCCGTATTTTACGGATCCCCAGACTTTAATTAGCCCGAGGTGGGACTTCCACCTACTTGAGGGAGGAGGTCTCGCCTCAGTGAGCTGCCGGCCAATCAGCGGACCCGCAGCTCTTAGTCTCAGCAGCGCCACTGGGAGTGGTGGCCACTGCAGGGACCGCAGCCCAGCCAGCCGAGGAGGATACCAAGGAACCGGTACTGAAGGTAAGTTTGGGTTGCCTCACCAGGGGAATCGGTCATGCCCTGGTGAGGCTAGGGTGGTCATTTGGGGGAAGGGGGGGGGTGTCTTAGATGCCGGGGTTGGTTTGGGAGGCGGGGGTGGCCCTCAATCAGGCACCCTGTGCCTGATTGCCAGGCCCCCCGGGGTGCGGAAAGGCCGGCAGCTATAGCTGGGAGGCCTTTCATGTCCTCGGCACACCCGCTTGCCAGGGGTAAAATACCCATGGAGGCGGGCGAGGGCCCTTAAGTGGCCATTAACGGTCTTGATTGGCCTCAGGCGGGCGGGCCGCTTCTCCCCCCCCCCCCGCCAGTCCTCCGTAAACTTGGTCGGAGGCGAAATCCGGGCGGTTAGGCCTCCCAGAGCCTGCAGCTCAATTTTACGCTGCCCCCACGCCACCATCCAACCCGCTGGGGCAGCATAAAATTCCGGTCCTCAAGTCTCTCTTAACTGTAGTTTCCCATGCTTGGCCCGCCATGCTGGTTTTAATGTCTTTGTTATAATGGATACCAATAACCAAATGGAATACTCTTATTTGTGGCCTAACCAGTATTTTGTATAAATGCACCATTAGACAGTTGGTAGTACAGAACTTGAGAATTGCAGAAAATGGAGACATGTTGTCGAAGCTTTTCATCTTGCACTTATCAAGACAATACCCAAGAATAACCAATGTAGGGGAAAAAAACAACTTATACTCTTTTCTCGTCCAGTATAAGTTGTTGTTTTCCCCTACATTGGATATTCTTGCATACTGTCCTGATGACTGCAAGACGAAAAGCTTGAACAACATGTCTCTATTTTCAGCAATTCTCAAATGGACCATTACTGCTTCACTCTTGTGCTCTATACCCATACTTATTAAACGCCAAATCCTTTTTATGGATTTATCTTTCTGCACTTTCAAAGAATTCTGTATTTGAGCCCTAGGTCTACCTGTTCATTCACACCTTTCAATAACTTTCCATTCCTCCATTCCTTGCTTTTCTCCGAAAATGTATTACCTTATCCTTATCTTCATTAAATTGCACCTGATGCCTGTCTTCCATTTCCATGAACCTGCCATTGCATTCCTATTTTACAGTCCTACCTTACTGTTTGCCAAACTGCCTACTTTCATGCTGTTTGTAGTGTACATTAATGATTTAGATGTGCATACAGGAGGTATGATTAGTAAGTTCACAGATGACACGAAAATAGTGAGGAGGAAAGCCTTAGATTACAGGACAATATAGATGGGCTGGTAAGATGGGCGGAGCTGTGGCAAATGGAATTTAATCCTGAGAAGTGTAAGGTGATGCATTTTGGGAGGACTAACAAGGAAAGGGAATATACAATGGATGGTAGGACCCTAGGAAGTACAGAGGGTCAGAGGGACCTTGGTGTACTTGTCCATAGATCACTGAAGGCAGCAGCACAGGTAGATAAGGTAGTTAGGAAGGCATATGGGATACTTGCCTTTATTAGCCGAGGCATAGAATATAAGAGCAGGGAGGTTATGATGGAGCTGTAAAAATGTTAGTTCGGCCACAGCCGGAGTACTGTGTACAGTTCTGGGCACCACACTATAGGAAGGATGTGATTGCACTGGAGAAGGTGCAAAGGAGATTCACCAGGATGTTGCCTGGGCTGGAGCATTTCAGCTATGAAGAGAGACTGAAAAGGATAGGGTTTTTTTCCTTAGAGCAGAGAAGGCTGAGGGGAGATATGATTGAGGTATACAAAATTATGAGGGGCATTGATAGGTTAGATAGGAATTAACTTTTTCCCTTAGCGGAGGTGTCAATAATCAGGGGGCATAGATTTAAGGTAAGGGGCAGGAGGTTTCGAGGGGATTTGAGGAAAAAAAAATTCACCCAGAGGGTAGTTGGAATCTGGAATGCACTGCCTGAAGAGGTGGTAGAGGCAGGAACCTGCACAACATTTAAGAAGTATTTAGATGAGCACTTGAAACGCCATAGCATGCAAGGCTACGGGCCAAGTGCAGGAATATGGGATTAGAATAGTTAGGTGCTTGATGGCCGGCACAGACACGATGGGACGAAGGCCCTGTTTCTGTGCTGTATAACTCTTTGACTCTATGAGATTGTGTTTCATATACCAAGTCCACATCATCTATACATGCATCAAGAACAAAGGTGGATCCTTAACTGATTCCTGGGGGACACTATTTCTGATACTTCTCCAGTCTGAGGCACACACATTTATGCAAACTCAGTTTCCTAACCATCAGCCAACTCTCTTAACATGCTACTACATTTCCTCTTGTACCAACAGCCTTATTTTTCTACGTACACAAAAGGTAACTGAACATTAATGGCGTGTTATTACTTAAGCTTGCTTGTGTATTCAGTGCACCTTAATGAAGTGTGAACTAGTGAGTAAGAACATTTATTTCTGTTGGAAATAAATGGAGTGTTTAGGATACTATAACTAGCAGCTTTCAAATTGACGTTAATGCAGATAAATAATTGTTATTGCTTTTGACCAATATAATCAACTGCCCATTTTAAATGTGGATATTTTAAGTAGTGGAGACTGTAGAGACAGTTAAGAACATAAGAATGTAAGAAATATGAGCATGAAAAGCCTGCTCCACCATTCAATAAAATCATGGCTGATCTGATTGTGGCCTTAACTCCACTTTCCTGCCTGCTCCCATAATCTTTGACTCCCTTGTGGATCAAAAATCTGTCCAACTCAACCTTGAATATATTCAATGACCCAACCTCTACTGCTATCTGAGGTAGAGAATTTCAAAGATAAACGACCCTCTAAGAGAAGAAATTCCTCCTCATTTCCTTCTTAAATGGGAGACCCCTTATTTTGAAACTGTGCCCCCTAGTTCTAGATTCCCCCAAGAGGGGAAGCATCCTCTCAGCATTACCCTGTCAAGCCCCCTTAGAATTTTACATGTTTCAATACAATCACCTCTCAGTTTTCTAAACTCGAATGAGTATAGGCCCAACCAGCTCAACCTTGCCTCATTAGACAACTCCTTCATCCCCAGGAATCAACCTAGTGAACCTTCTCTGAACTGCTGTAAAGTTTAGAGAATTTGCATGGTTTACTTTTATGAATAACTTTGTAATACCTTTCTGTAAGGATAAATGCAATGCTAAGACTGGATTGCAAAGCATAATGGCCATGTTCACTGAAATATGTCAAAATGTCATGTTCAGATATGTGTGTGGAAAGCTGCATGTAGCCATAATGGTAAGGAGAAGTCATGCAGCTGGAGAGGGCCCACATTGTGGGAGCTATGGACCATGACATATTTTCTGTTTGTGAAAAATATGGACAGCTAATCTAATAGGACTAATTATATTCTACGTACACTAATATATTGAAGTCTGTTTGAGCTAATGCCTGTTTTATTATGAAATGGTTCTTCAAGGCTACGCTCTGTTTAAACCTTTGTGTAAAAACAATGGGAGAGATGGATTGAAGACCTCAGTATTCGTTGCAGGGGGCAAGATGAAATAAATGCGAAACTGAAGAATTGCAAAAATGGTTGGTATCAGCAAGAATGTGACCTTTAGGATCCTTACTAAAATAGAAAGAAACAGGAAGCATCTGTAAAGTGTGTAGATGGAACCATTAACTAACTAGGGTTTAACAATGATGTCAACCTGGACCAATTAGCATACTTGAAACAATTCATAACCTAATATGGTAAGATCCTAGCACCCCAAGAAGGATAAAAGAAAGGGAGTTACGGGACATTGTCGGCACACTTAGAGAGGGGTCAACAGAACATTGTTGGCACGCTTAGAAGGAGAGATTGACCACAGTGAGCAGAACACAGCAAGAGAAGAAGGAGGAGAGAAGTCTGTGTCCCGGCGAGCTCAGAGGCAAGAACCAGTGTTGAGTTTTGTTGCATACCTATTGCTGTTGTTCAGTATTAATTTTTTATACCTTAGTTAAGTCGAAAAACTCTCTGACTTGATCACAGAACCTTGTACCTTGTAGGTCTATCTTGGTCAAGAATCCCAAGGTAAGACAGGTTGGGTATCCACTGTCTCACCTCTATTCAGGTATCATCTACCTGAAACTTACATTGCCTCCAATGCAAGTATATCCCTCCTTAAATAAGGAGACCAAAACTGTACGTAGTACTGCAGGTGCAGTCTCACCAATGCCCTTAGAGTTGTAGAAAAACTTCCCTACTTTTGTAATCCATCCCCCTTGCGATAAAAGCCAACATTCCATTTGCCTTCCTAATTACTTGCTGTACCTACATGCTAACTTTTTATAATTCATATACAAGGACACCCAGATGCCTCTGTAACACAGCATTCTGCAGTCTCTCTTCATTTAATTAATATTCTACTTTTCTATTCTTCCCACCAAAGTGAACAACCTCACATTATCCAACATTACACTCCATCTACCAAATCTTTGTCCAATAACCTAACCTATCTATAACCCTTTACAGATTCTTTGGGCTGAATTTTATGAGCCCCCTCGGGACGAAATGGAGCCAGGGGGGCAGCCCCATAAAATTCTGGAGGGGGGGCGGAGTGATGGGGGCAGAGTGCCCATTGCCTTCCCATTTAGTCTGGAGTGGGGGAAGGATGAGGATGGCCTTCCCACCCCAGGCCAATTGAGGCTCTGAAGCAGCCAATTAATGGCCACTTAAGGGCCTCTTCTCACATCCGCCTCAATTTAATGGAAGACAAAGGGGTCCTCCACCATGGGGAGACATCTCCAGGTAAAACTTGGCAGCCTCCTAGCAGGGTTGGAGTGGGGGTCCCTCCTTTGGGGGCAATCCAGAACCCCCAGAAGGCCCATCCGGTGGCAATTGCCATTACCCCGGGAAGATCCCTTCACCCTCATTAACCCCATCCCCTACCCTGTTGCCAGGGCCTGCCTGAATGGCCCCGGCGACCCCGACTCCACTCACCTCTCCCAAAGTGTCCAGATTCTTTGATACGGTAAGGTCTCCTGCAGTGGCCACTGCTCCAAGTGACGGTGCCAGTACTGCAAAGCTGCCTGCCAGCCTTTCGATTGGCCAGCAGCTTATGGAGGCGAGAGCTTGTCCCTTAAAGGGACTGAGTCCCCGATGGTGCGGGCAGTTAATTGGGGGTCTGACGGAGTGCCAAGGCGGGGTTTCCCCCTACCTTCTGGCCTACTGCTGGGACTCCCGTCTTCAAGACAAAATCCAGCCCTTTGAGTCATCCTCACAACTTGCTTTCCTACCTCGGTTTGTATCGTCAATAAATTTGGCTACAATACACTCAGTCCCTTCATCCAATATAAATTGTAAATAGTTGAGGCCCTGTGACACCCCATCACTTACAGTTTGCCAACCTGAAAATGACCCATTTATTCCCACTCTCTGTTTTCTGTTAGTTAGCCAATCCTCTATTCATGCTAATATATTACCCCCAACACCATAAGCTCTTATCTTGTGCAGTAACCTTTTATGTGGCAGCTTATTCAATGTCTTTTGGAAATCCAAATACACTATATCTACTGGTTCCCCTTTATCCATCTTGCTTGTTACATTTTCAATGAACTCTAATAAATTTGTCAAACACGGTTTTCCTTTCAGAGAACCATGTTGGCTCTGTTTGTATTATAATTTACAAAATGTCCTGCTATTACTTTGTTAATAATGGATCTAGCATTTTCCCAATGACAGACATTAGGCTGACTGTCCTTTAGTTTCCTGATTTCTGTCTCCCTCCTTTCTTGAATAGAGGTGTTACAATTGTGGTTTTCCAGTCTGCTGAGATCTTTCCAAAATCGAGGGAATTTTGGAAGCTTACAACCAATGCATCCACTATCTCTGCAGCCACTTCTTTTAAGACCCTAGGATGCAGGCCATCGGGTCCAGGGGTCTTATGAGACTTGTTACTTACCGGTGTGGGTTAACTTGAACAGGTATCTTGACATAAATAGACCTATCTTTAATGGCTGGATTTCCTGAACAGTCAAAATACATGGATTCTTGCACCCTGGCCATGTGCCTGAGAGGGGCCTGGAGTATCTAGTCCAATGCATTGTAGCAAATCATCAAGAATCGCATCAGAATCATAAATAATGGATTCCAGGAACAGTTAACACTTGGTTTATGGGGGAGCGAGGTCCACACAGACTGTGCACTCGTTGTTTCCCTACTCTTAATGGCTCGGCTAATGTTAATGCAGGCTGCTTCCAGTTTTGAACTACTAGAAATTAATACATTATATATAAAAAATTACAGTCTGTGGCAACAGTAAGTCCACGTTAGAAGTCACTCCTTCACAGAAGTGAAGGAGAATGTTCAGGCTGGCGCTTGTTCTTCTGAATTCCTGCTTCGTCTTACGCTGGACAGATACTTGTCAATTTAAGTCAATGTAGGCACGTGTTGTGATCACTGCAAGTGTAAGTCACATGTAATAAAAAAAGTCATAATATTTGTCATGATGGATGTAAGACAAGTGACTTAAAAGATATTCAGAAGTCTAGTCCTACCTAACTACGAATTTGACCTGATAAGGAAATAAATGCCAACACTCCTAAGTCCGTTAGAGTACATCAAGCTTTACTCCGCATGGCTTACAAAAATAAACATGCACTACAAGATTAAAGATTACACATAGGTTAGGTTACACAGAATTCCAGTAAAATAGCAGCAAAATCCCAGTGAATATTACAGTAAAATCAATGTTACAAACGATACCCACAGACTCTCACCTCGTCTGTGTCTTTAATCTCACCAAGTTTCCACTGATTGATCAGTCATTCAGGAGGAATCTTCTTCCAATAGCTGGCCAGGCTATCTCGACTGCAGTGCCAGATAAAGGAAAGGGACCCCCTTATATCCAGAATTTACCCTCACTCTCCCCTTGGGCACGATGTCACTGGGGTCAGTGACAGGGTCTTTCCCTGCATGATCAATCACTGTGCATGATCAATATCTTTTCCTATACGCCATCCCACTGCCTGTACCATCCCACACACATATTCCATTTTCTTCCACATTCCAAACCTCACCCATACCTAATTTCTTGCAATTACAGACTTCATTTCATTACCCATATCCTAGTTTCTTGTAATTACTGTCTTGTCTTAGGAATGCAGCACACAGGACATTCCATACTGATTTCTGTTAAGTGCTGACTTGCACAGGTGAATTGCCCATTACTATTTTTCACTCGCTTACAAAAATTTGGGAAGCACAGTGGCGCAGTGGTTAGCACCGCAGCCTCACAGCTCCAGTGACCCGGGTTCAATTCTGGGTACTGCCTGTGCGGAGTTTGCAAGTTCTCCCTGTGATCGCGTGGGTTTTTGCCGGGTGCTCCGGTTTCCTCCCACAGCCAAAGACTTGCAGGTTGATAGGTAAATTGGCCATTATAAATTGCCCCTAGTATAGGTAGGTGGTAGGGGAATTGAGGGAAGGTGGGGATGTGGTCGGAATATGGGATTAGTATAAATGGGTGGTTGATGGTCGGCACAGACTCGGTGGGCCGAAGGGCCTGTTTCAGTGCTGTATCTCTAAATAAATAAACCCTTGTGTTCTCACAAAGATCATGCTAGCAAATTCAACAGTGGCCAATTCGACTTAATCCCATTGTGTCTTATGTAAATTCTCACAGCATAGCATAAGCATAACTGTAGTCATAGTATGCAGCCAAAAATTGATCAGTTACATCATCATTTCAGTCCATATTTACAGCTGTTATAAGGCAAGTACCTAAAATGCATGGAATTACAATTAGTTCTTAAACCTGTTTCTAATTCCTTCATAATAATATCTTGTTGCCCTACAGGATGGCTGAAATTATTATTAAATGCAAAAATCTTCTCATGGTGTAAATGGTGGCAAAATAAGATCTGCAATAACCTTGTGGAATTATAATGTTTTAAGGACAACAGGTAGGGAATTGGTGAACCAGCCAATCCTTTATGGGAAAGACCTTAATTGGCCAGCAAGTCAATCCTGGCTGCAAAATGATTGTGTAAGTTTACATCCTGCTGAGAATCAATCATTCTTTTCCAATATGTTTAACATGTGGATGTCAATTGTTTGATTAGTAAACATATTTGGCCAAATGTAATAAAGTAGAAAAAAAAAGATGTGCAATGATATAACACCTTTCACAACCAGGATGTTCCAAAGGGTTTTTTTATTCTTTTGCGGGATGTGGGCATCACTGGCAAGGCCAGCATTTATTGCCCATCTCTAACTACCTTTGAGAAGATGGTGGTGAGCTGCCTTCTTGAACTGCTACAGTCCATCTGGTGTAGGTACACCCACAATGCTGTTAGGGAGGGAGTTCCAGGATTTTGACGCAGTGACAAAGAAGGAAGGGTGATATAGTTCCAAGACAGGATGATGTGTAACTTGGAGGGGAATATGCAGGTGGTGGTGTTCCTATATGCCTGTTGCCCTTGTTATTCTAGGTGGTAGAGGTCACAGGTATGAAAGATGTTGTCGATGGAGCCTTGGCAAGTTGCTACAGTGCATCTTGTAAATGGTACACACTGCTGCCACTGTGAACTGGTGGTGAAGGGAGTGACTATTTAAGGTGGTGGATGGGGTGGCGGTCAAGCAGGCTACTTTGTCCTGAATGGCTTCTTGAGTGTTATTGGAGCTGCACTCTTCTGGGCAAGTGGAGAGTATTCCATCATCCATTTGATTTGTGCCTTGTAGATGGTGGATAGGCTTTGGGGAGTCGGGAGGTGAGTTACCTGCTGCAGAATATCCAGCCTCTGACCTGCTCTTGTAGCCACAGTACCTATGTGGCTGGTCCAATTTACAGCCAATGAGTACTTTTGAAGCATAGTCACTGTTGTAATATAGGAAATACGGCAGCCATTTTGCACACAGCAAAGTCTCATAAACAGCAATGTGATAACGAACAAATTAGTCTGTTTTAGTGATGTTGGTTGAGTGTCTGTTCAATTTACTCCACTCTGTTAATTAGTGATAATTTCTGACAATGGTGAGAGATGGGGAAATATTAAAAAAGCATTTTAATGATAGCATCACTTTTAACCTGATCTGCTTTTACATTAGCAGCCTGGGTCTTGGGACAGTCAGCCAACTGTGCCACTTTCCTGCATTAATTTATCTTGTAGTGTGCAGCCAATGTTCCTGTGAACTAACTGCACTATGGGGGCCTAACAATCAATGCATATGCAGGGCTGGCCATGACATTTAGGCCAGTGTGCATGAGCAGAGTACTGAGGCCAAGCTGTTGTATCACGTCATCACTGTGACGACAATGGGAACAGTTTCTTTGTGCTAATGTCATGATGAAATGTCATGATGTTACCACCAAAATGGATTGCCGCCAGCAGAGGTGATCAATGAGAGTCAGTGAAATAATGAGATTTCCTTGCTGTCCATCTAAAAAAAAACAAAGCCCATCAGGTTTATGTTGATATCAGGAGCTGGAGGCTGAAGAGCAGTATAAAATCAGCTGTAAAACAGAGCAACCACAAAACATGCCATTAGCCTTTATGTGGTTTGAATAATACATTATGGCTTATTCCAACTCAGTGAAGCCCAGTAGCTAAAAATAACTATGTTTCACAGTTGAAGGTAACCTCCAGTTAGTAGACTTAATTCACATTAGAAGTTAGGAAGTGTGCAAAGAGATGCAGGAGTTTAAGCACTTGATCATTTTCCTTCCCTCTTTTTGATTCCACCTGCACTGCATATCCTCAAAGGAGAGGAAAGAACTGTTCCTCAGCCGACTCCCAACTTCTCTTCAGCACAAGGGGAACCTGTGGTGATATTTTTTGTTATTTCCCTTCCTTCCACTATGGAAGTGTTTGCACTTTCCCCGAAGGTACAGCCAACATTGTCTTTTCAATCAATTTATAACCAGAACATGCATCCTATTCATACACTAAAGCATCAGTACTGTACCACAGCAATGCTGGCAACACTAGACAAACCATAGGCCTACCTTTGTATCAGCCTTGGCTCAATGGTAGCATTCTCACCAATGCATCAGAAGGCCATGGATTCAAGCCCATTGTGCAGAGGAGCACACTGTCTAGGCTTAAACCTCACTGTAGTACTGAGGATGTACTGTGTTATCAGAGATGCTGTTCTTTCAATGAAATATTAAACCGGGCACAGGCTTGCCTTCTCAGGTGGACAAACAAAAGGATTCCAAAGGTGCTGTTCCAAGAAGAACCGGGGAGTTCTCCTAATGTAGTGGCCAACATTTATTACTCAACAAATACACGTAATGCAGATTATTTGGTCATTTATCGCATTGCTGTTTGTGGGATAATGCTGTAAAAAGTAGCTGCCAAGTATGCCGATGTTACAACAGTGAATATACTTCAGAAATACTTAGTTAGCTGTAAAGTGGTTTGGGATATCGTGAGGCTGTGAAAGCTGTTATATAAATACAAGTTCTTTCTTTGACTGACATTTCTAGTAATGATTCATGTATATTAAGTGTTACCCTGCACCAATTATGGTTAAAATGCAGCAGGTTGTGTCCATCATCTTGTTCACAAGAGACAGATAACTGGCATCAATTATCTTCTCTTTCTTTATTAACCTTCTTTATCACTGGGCCAGATTTTATTCTGGCAATGGGGGACCCAGTGGTGGGCCAGAGGATCAGGGAGACCCTGTCTCAACCCTCCATTGGACGCCTGTTGCTACTTCACAGCGGCAGACAATTAACTGCCTGCCCTCGGGGATGCCGTCCCTTTAAGGGATGAGCTCCCACCTTCAGAGCTGCTGGCCAATCGAAAGGTTGGCAGCTCTGGAGTACCAGCAGCGCCACTGGGACCGGTGACCACTGCCAGAACTGCAGGAGGCCCTGCAGAGGATAAGACTGGAGATGACCCTGGGAGAGGTATCTTGAGTCGGGTTCAGGGTCGCCTAGGCCATTCATGCAGGCCCTGATGATGGAGTGTGGGGGGGGGGAGGTGTTAGTGTCGGTGTGGGGTCTTCCTGGGGTGACTGGGGGGCCCTCCGGGAGCCATGGATTGCCCCAAAGGAGAGATTCCCCCGATTCCTCCAGGTGGCCACCAGGCTTTACTTGGCGGCATCTCCCCGTGGCTGCAGACCCCACCATCTTCAACAAAATTGATGGAGAGGCGAGAAGAGGCTCATCAGTGGCCATTAAATGGATTGAAGAGGCAAAAGCAGTGTTTCTGCCTTTCCAAAGATAACAATGAATTAAGTAACAGATCAGATTTGTTGTCTTTGTACATTCAAGTTATTCACCAATTACAAAACTCACTTATTGAAGTCATTATGAGAGTTTAGAACTTTTGTTCTGGTATGTGGATTTTTAGATGGCAATCACTGGAGAAGTACCAGAGGTTCTCAGAGGACGACAAGATAATTCAGAGGAGGAATCCAGTCAGCTCAATTTAATTTATTCATCCAGGAAGTTCTCCATTGTAGAATCCAATTTTTCTTAAAAGGATTTCAGGGTTTTTGCCTCCACTTTCTATCTGGAAGTTTATTTCACATATTGATCATTCTTTGTGCAAAGAATTTTCTGATATTCATCTTAAAGTTATTGACTGGTTTGAAATTTTGCCTGCTAGTTCTACTCCTTTAAAGTTAATTTAAAGTCATATTCCATGTTTACATTCTCCATATACTAAGGAATCTCCTACACCTCTAAGGTCATCTTTCAGACACCTCTGTTCTAGCTTGGAAAGACAAAGGCCGTAATTTTGATTTTGGCTGCCATTATACACCCAACCCAACATTCTGGGTAAAAGAGAAAGCAATTTGTAATGAGAAGAAAAATAAAGAGATGGTAGGAGAAAGGGTGGAATAGAATTGAAAATCAGAATTTGGGATTACTCATAAGCACTCGCAAGATTTATTAGATAACGATTTGCATGTATTCTAGGCTTTGGTGCAAGTCTTCATTAAGTTCTGTTTCATGGGGGGCAGTTTAAAGAGTTCTAACCTTCAAAATTAGATATACTATGATATAAAATGGGAACAACGACCAAATAAATGAATAAGAGCCGGGTATGTTGCAATTTGATAAGGAATGACATAAATGGTACAACAATAACTTGCTTCCCTTTATCCTTTTAAAGAGCATCAAAGTATTTGATAAAATCATATGTCCCGCGCTTCCTAATAAATGCTATTTGTGCTTAGTCCAGTGTGTAGTGTATCTATCTGAGTAGAAAGCATCAGCATTTTTACTCTAAAGCTAGTGTAGATTCAAAATAAGACCACTTAACTAACTACGGGTTCGCATAAGTGTATCTTTATGCTCAAATTGCTTACACAGAGAGAAACCATTACCAAAAAGTCTGCCTTAACTTCTATCACACCATATCACTCATGGAAAAAATGATCACACATTCCAAAGTACAAATAAAACTAGAGTATCCTATAAAATAATCCTACAGTACACAGTATTTAAGGCTTTTGATTGATCACAGAAAGACTTCATTTTGAACCTACAATCTGCCCTTAGATGCACAATGCAATAATATGAAATAATTCAGTGTTTATAGTAGTAGTCAATGAGTAGAACATAGCATTGCCAGAGAAATTGCAGTTTCCACCATGTAAAATCTGTCCCTCAGAAACAGGAAACAGAAATCCAAGTGACAATTCTGCAATATTTTCAGCTTTTCAATCATAGCAAGTGGAAATCTGTGCAGAATTAATTAGAAAGTATAACAAATCCCACTCTTCAGCTTACACAATTTGAATTCAATCTTTTGAACTCTGTTCTGTCCGTACACACATAAATGGAAATGAAATTCTGTGTTGTGGAAAGGGGCTGGTCTATTATTAGCGAGAGGCAGCATGGTTTTGTGAAGGGGAGGTCGTGACTCACTAATCTGATTGAGTTTTTTGAGGAAGTGACAAAGATGATTGATGAAGGAAGGGCAGTGGATATTATCTATCTGGACTTCAGTAAAGCCTTTGACAAGGTCCCTCATGGCAGACTGGTACAAAAGGTGAAGTCACATGGGATCAGAGGTGAGCTGGCAAGATGGCTACAGAACTGGCTCTGTCATAGAAGACAGAGGGTAGCAGTGGAAGGGTGCTTTTCTGTATGGAGGGATGTGACTAGTGGTGTTCCACAGGGATCAGTGCTGGGACCTTTGCTCTTTGTAGTATATATAAATGATTTGGAGGAAAATGTAGCTGGTCTGATTAGTAAGTTTGCGGACGACACAAAGGTTGGTGGAATTGCGGACAGTGATGAGGATTGTCAGAGGATACAGCAGGATATAGATCGGTTGGAGACTTGGGCGGAGAAATGGCAGATGGAGTTTAATCCGGACAAATGTGAGGTAATGCATTTTGGAAGGTCTAATGCAGGTGGGAAGTATACAGTAAATGCCAGAACCCTTAGGAGTATTGACAGGCAGAGAGATCTGGGCGTACAGGTCCACAGGTCACTGAAAGTGGCAACGCAGGTGGATAAGGTAGTCAAGAAGGCATACGGCATGCTTGCCTTCATCGGTCAGGGCATAGAGTATAAAAATTGGCAAGTCATGCTGCAGCTGTACAGAACTTTAGTTCGGCCACACTTAGAATATTGCGTGCAATTCTGGTCGCCACACTACCAGAAGGACATGGAGGCTTTGGAGAGGGTACAGAGGAGGTTTACCAGGATGTTGCCTGGTCTGGAGGGCATTAGCTATGAGGAGAGGTTGGATAAACTCGGATTGTTTTCACTGGAACGACGGAGGTGGAGGGGTGACATGATAGAGGTTTACAAAGTTATGAGCGGTATGGACAGAGTGGATAGTCAGAAGCTTTTTCCCAGGGTGGAAGAGTCAGTTACTAGGGGACATAGGTTTAAAGTGAGAGGGGCAAAGTTTAGAGGGGATGTGCGAGGCAAGTTCTTTACACAGAGGGTGGTGAGTGCCTGGAACTTGCTGCCGGGGGAAGTGGTGAAAGCAGGTACGATAGCGACGTTTAAGAGGCATCTTGACAAATACATGAATAGGATGGGAATAGAGGGATACAGACCCCGGAAGTGCAGAAGGTTTTAGTTTAGGCAGGCATCAAGATCAGCGCAGGCTTGGAGGGCCGAATGGCCTGTTCCTGTGCTGTACTGTTCTTTGTTCTTGTTCTTTGTTCTATGCTATTTACAGAAAATGAAGCTTGCAATTGTATTTTTGCAAACGCTTATAATCATGTTTCCCTCACGTCAAAGGTAGAGATCAAAGACTGATCTCAATCCAGTGAAATTAAAGAAAAGTGAAAAATACACCGGCGTCAACTACACCACTATAGAATTTGGTTAATTAGATTAATATCTGAAATGGTCTTCTGAGAAGAGTAGAGGAGACAAAACACTTTGGAATCAGTCAAGAAGCAGCTGAATGGCCTGATGGTGTGTCTGGAAATTTATACAGAAGAATGTTCCCAATAGGCCAGGTTACTTCTCTGACCTGTTATGTAATTTATTTGTGGGTAAAAACACACTTAAATTTTTAATAAACATTTTGCCCCATTTTTCACTACATTTTTTTCCCATCTTTTTCTGCCAACACATGATTGAGACAGGCCAATAATTTGTTCCAAATTTTACCAGTCTCAATCTGCCATTTGGGGACACACTTGTCTCAAGCAGAGCATTAAAATACACAAGTTATTCTCAGTCCTTTAAAACGGTACAGTGTAGTCACCTATTATTCTGATTACTGCATTTTTCCAAGATGATGGGAGTTACTTTAGGACCAGTTGCCCATAGTGGGTGCAGATAAAATAGTCACAGTGAAAATAATCACTTTTATATTGGTAACGTTTTTAGTTGGGCATTAAGCTCCTAGTATTTCCATTGCTACACCTGGTTTCCTTAAGAGGAACTTACCAGGCACATTCAAAATTGTGAAAGGTTTGCAGGTAAATAGTAAAGGATTGTTTCCAGTAGTTAGTTAATTGCTAAAAAGAGGGCACAGATTATCACTATAAGAATGAAGGTGGAAATCAGAACATTTTATTCAGAGGGTTATGACAAAAAGGAATGCTTTAGCACAAGTAGCTACTGAGGCAGAGATTACATATCAATTAAAAGGAAATTGAGATTAGAATGGCTAGTTCCAATTTTAAAAACTATGAACACAGGCACAATGGGTCAAATAGCTTCCTCCTGTGCTGTAATTTTTAAGTCTAATAACTTACATCTATTCTTATGCAGATAGGAACATAGGAACAAGAGTAGGCCATTTAGCCCCTTCACCTGTTCTGCCATTCAATGAGATTGTGGCTGATCTGTGACTTAAATCCATATAACCATCTTTGCCCCATAGCCTTTAATACCTTTGCTTAACAAAAATCCATTCTGTTCAGGTTCAAAATTAACTATTTACCTAGCATCAACTGCTATTTGCAGAAGAGAGTTCAAAACTTTTACCACCCTTTGCATACAGAGGTCATAGTCATAGAGAGATACAGCACTGAAACAGGCCCTTTGGCCCACCGAGTTTATACTAATCCTACATTAATCCCATATTCCCTACCACATCCCCACAATTCTCCTACCACCTACCTACACTAGGGGCAATTTACAATGGCCAATTTACCTATCAACCTGCAAGTCTTTGGCTGTGGGAGGAAACTGGAGCACCTGGTGGAAACCCACATGGTCACAGGGAGAACTTGCAAACTCCGCACAGGCAGTACCCAGAACCGAACCCAGGTTGATGGAGCTGCGAGGCTGCGGTGCTAACCACTGCGCCACTGTGCTTAATTTCACTTCTGAAAGGCCTGGTTCTAATTTTTAAACTATGTCCCCAGTCCTACACTTCCCAACCAAGGGAAATAGTTTCTATTTATCTACCTAATCAGTTCCTCTTAATATCTTGAAAACTTCAATCACATCACTCCTTACCCTTCTAATTTCTAGGGAATGCACCCTCGTTTGTTTAATCTATCCTCATAATTTAGCTCTGAAAAATCTACACTGCACTCTCTCCAAGGCCAATATATTCTTCCTAAGGTGTGGTGTGCAGAACTGAGCCCACTACTCCAGCCGTGGTCTATCAGGGCTTTGTATAGCTGAAGCATGAATTCTTCCCCCTTGATTTCTAGTCCTCTAGATAAAAAGCCCTGCATTTCATTAACCTTTTCGGTTATTCTCTATACCTGTTCATGACATTTTAATGATCGATCCTCAAGTCTCATCGGAGCTCCATCTTTTCTTGCTTTTCACCACTTACAAAGTAATCTGATCTATCCTCTTTAGGTCCAATGTGCATGACCTCACACTTGCCTACAGTGAAATACATTTGCCCAATGTTCCCTTTTATTTTCCTTCGCTGTGCATGGCCTGTTTGTTGCACTGTGCGATCCCTTTAATGTTGCTGTGCGGCCTTATATGCGCACATCTTAAAGGGACCACTTCTTGTGTGCGGCTCATTTTGTCTCCTGCACAGTACGTTCTGGATTGCTGCACGGCCGTGCACCCATGCAGCTTAGAGAGAGCGTTGCTTTTGCCATAGTTTTGCCCATTGACTTAATCTACCAATATCTCTTTGTAACTATAGGCTTCCATCTACACTGCATACAATGCTGCCTAGCTTTGTGTCATCAGCAAACTTGGATATGCGGCTTTCTATCCCATCATCTAAGTCATTAATAAATATGAAGATTGAGCCCCCAACACAGATCAGGATGTTATGTACTCTTTTTTGGTTGTACCTTATAGCTACCAAAATTTGAATCATATCCTAAACTCCAGAACCCATAATTTGTTCTGGTCAGCACAGATGCAGTACTCTCATGTTCGGAAATTTAAAAAGTATACCATTAGCAGACCTCCTATAGAGCAAATTTGAGGATAATTTTTATAACAACAGAATTGTTATATCATCTAATGTAAAGAGTATTATTTTCGCCATGTAATTTTCTCCATTTTCTCTATGTAATCTGGCATGTTCCTTTAAGACTTAGCCTAATTGCTGTAAATAGATGCTTCCTGGCAAAATAAATTGCTAGATACGCAAATACCAGCTTCAGGTCACTAAAACCCAACAGGAAATGGCTTGTTTTCTTTGCTGTTTCTTGACAGATTTTGTTGTGTATGTTCCCTATCTAATCAGTTATCATTTGTTACTGTTTGTTGATTCTGATATTCGACTTAAGCAGGGACAAATGATACATAGGCTTTTCATTGCTGCTACTTTCAAGTGGGACAGATGCAATATACACATGATTCATCTTTCTAGCTCTATATCCATATGTTTAAGTTCTGTTGTTACTTCTCCCTCCCAGTCATTGACTGATTATGAGTTTATTACTTCTTCAGAAACTTTGTGCACTAATATTAGATATTACCTCTGAATTAATCAGGTGGTTCGTATCAGTCATTCCTCAAACACATCTACCATTGGTAATTGTTCATTTTTCCTCTCTGAAGCATCATGATGTTTTTAAGTGCTAACACGTTTGTTTCAAAGTCTGAAGATCTGGGTTCAAGTGCCACTCCAAGACTTGAACATGTAATCTTGGCTGTTATTTCAATGGAGAGCTATGGGAGTTCTGTATTGTCAGAGGGCTATCTTTCAGATAAAACTGATGTTCCTTGTACAGGTGGATTTATAAGATCGCTCAGCTTTTTGCGAAGCTGAGATGGGAGTTCTCCCATTTGGCTTGGCCACCTTTCAGCCTTCAACAAACAGATTGACTGTTTATTTCATTACCATTTGAGCCTTTGATGTGTGCAAATTGATTGCCACATTCATCTATAAAATGACAGTGACTGCACTTCAAAGGTATTTGATTGTAAAGCACTTTTTGATATCCTGGGGCTGTATAAGTTAAAGTTACTGTGGTCCTTTTTCTATATTTGTATTCACTGTTAAACTAACTGTTTTAAAGCTTGAATCTGAATCCCTCTCCCTCTTCCTTATCCTGGCTGTACACCAAATTACTCAAAAAATCATCTGGGGCATTCTCTGCATCTTTACTAAAACATTAAAAGCTTATTTGAGTTACGTCAAACAATCCTGTATGCAATGTTTGCTCCCATTGCTCTATTATAATTACTGAACAATGCTCCTGGATCCATAGTCCATACATCACAACATTTGCTTTGCTTCATTAAATATCCTCTTGCAGTAATTAAACTTTTCAATGACTAATCTTATATTTACTGGCATTTAAATAACAACTTATCACATCCTCAGGACTTCAGAGTCTTGAGTTATTTTGAAATACATCCACTTTGGTAAATTAGTTAAGACATCACCTCCCACATATAAATCTACAGTGAAATGATTAATCATATTTGCTTTTGATATGTAATCCTAGAATTGGATTCCTTATAATAATCATAAATACTTTATTTCATTTGCTTTTAGGGTGCCGGTGACAATGGCAAGACTGGCATTTATTGTCCATTAATAGTTGCCCTCGGGAGGTGATGGTGAGCCTTTTGCTTGAACTGCTGAAGTCCTTTGGGAATGGTGGTCCCACAATAGTGTTAGACAAGGAATTCCAAGATTTTTCATGCCATGATGATGACAGAATGGTGATCTGCATCCAAATCAGGGTGGTGTGTGAGTTGGAGCTAATAGTGTTCCTATGACATTGCAGCTCATCCTTAGTGGTAACAGGCACAGGGCTGGGAGGTGCTATTGATCTAACCTTGGGAAAATGACAAAGTGCATCCTGTACAATATATACCGCAGCCAGTGTGAAGAGTGTGTCTCCTGAGTTTAGTGGTAGGAGCACCAGTCAAGTGAATTGCTCTGTCCCAGATGTTGTCAAGCTTCTTGAGTGTTGTTGCAGTTGCACCATCCAGGCAGCTGGTGAGTATTCCATCTTACTTCTGACTTGAATCTTGTAAATGGTTGAGAGGCATTGAGGGAACTAGAGGTGAGCCAATCCTCTGATCTTTTAGTCACAGTGTTGATATGATCTCATATTAGCCTGACGATAATACTGATGATCATGTCTCTGTTCCTAAGTAAAAATTAGAAATGCAAGAGCTGCATTTCAATGATTCAGCCTCTCTCTGAAGAGTTTTCTGAAAGCTCTCTACTTTCTCCTTCACTTCCATCAAAATTCCCAGATGCTTGCTTTCATATTCAGGTATCTAATGTCTGCTGTCAAAGCATTAACCTTCTTAATAATACTTCTACAAATGTCTATCATCTTTATACTCTCCCTTGGTGGCCCAGCTGTCCAATTTGCAGGATCAGACATGCTTTCATAGTCCTCTCTTTTAATAGAGAATGAAAGTGAAAAGCCTGCTCCTCTGTGGCTAATCTGCAATATTTCTCCTTATAACTCAAACTGATTCTTTAATCCTCAGTTCACTGTAAACACAATCAAAAAAAATTCTGATCTTCCATAAAAGAGCCATATAATTTGGCCTAAAATTAGGCTTTGCTTTCAAAAATATAAATTTAATCCTGTTTACCTCAAATTCTGGACAGCATAAATCTGACTATCCTTTGCTTTTCTTGGGGTTAATACCTTTATCCATCTATTCCCACATTAAGCTTCAACATGAAAAGCATACAAATAGCTTTGCATAAGAATATTTAAATTAATGGGCACATTTCAGTGACTCTACTCATTTATGTAGCAGTTAAACCTTTGAAAAATACACAGTTGATGAATGGAATTAATCAACAAAATGGCATCTTTAAATAAAAAATGAAAACACTTAATATTGCTGAAACACAAAGTGAAAATTCACAATGGAGGGACATATTCAAGTGTGCCCTCTTTCATTTGCCTGCCATTTAATTGTAATGATTTCTAATTTGATAACATGGACTGCTGACTCAAAAAATAATTTTATTTAATGTATTAATGATACAAGTTGACCATTGAAAAAGTAACACATCATTTCATGAAGACATTGTTAACATTCTCTCAACATAATTTCAATTTTAAAAATACTCCCTTCTAAAACATAAAATGTTCAGAATCAGGTTTTAGGCTTGATCCTCTAAATTACAAGCACTTACAGCTTCCCTCCGATTAACCACAGCTTATAAGTAGTGTCATGAAGACCCCCACCTGCCAAGGATGTGGCATATTAATTTCATCATATGAACATCAATTTTAAACTGTTGTTGGAGAGAAGAGATGACTTGTTTAAAGAGATCAGCAGTGGCTGGAAAAACATTTGCATACTAAGTGTTTGGAGAGACAAAAGAATTACTCACTGATTCAATTAACAGAGATTCGTCTGGGCAATGGTGATCCACATCTTGTTGGTGTAAGAGACAGCACTACACCCCCCCCCCACCCCCCACCGAGAGCTTTGGAATCCACAAACTCACGAGTTTGTTAAAAAAGCGAGTCACATGACTAACTTGCTGGCCCAGGTCTGGTTTTGAACTACTCACAGGACAGCTTGGGTCAGACTGCAGATTGTAACTGAACTTGGAAGAAGAGAGCCTCTCTCCTGGCTAGCTCTCTCTCTCTCTTACACTAACCTCCAGATCCACTGAAGTCACTTAAACCTCAAGAGAGAAAAGACTCCTACATTGAAACAGGTTTTAAAGCGGGCACTGGGCCTCAACAAAACAGCAAGACTTACCGGTAACCAAAGACTCTACATCAAACTCAAAGGGATCGTAACTAAAACCCAGCTATTGCCTCAAACTTTTCCCCTTCATTCTTTCTACTTTTTCTGTCTCTATTTGCGTATGTGTTTATCTCGTATGCATGCTAGAGTGGTTGCGGTGCGTATTCGTAGTCGTTAACCGAATTAGAGTTAAGATTAATTAACTTCCACCTTTCTTGTTTAAATCTAAAAAAAATCTGTCTGATTGATTTCTTTGCCTTACAATTGGAAAGCACTGAACAAAGATTCACTGAAGGTGGGCTAAAAAGTGTTTTTAAAATTAAATCCTTTTATGGTTAAACCAGGCAAAGGCTGAGATGGAACCTCTAGACCCCTTTCTCACCTGGATGTAACAGTAGTTACAATTACCAGGATTTACTCACTTAGAGAAATGACCTTAAAGGGATACACTAGGTCAGCAGCTAAACATTACATGTGTTAAACACCCATGGGAGGTTCACTGGGGTTTTTATTAAATAATTAACAATAAAAAATCACCATAGAATCTTGCTATGCTACAAATTTGACTCTATACATTTAAAACAAAATGACCAGGACATCACAAAACTGAATGAACAAGATACTGGTTTGTATTCCAAGTTCCCCACAAGAAGGTGCTGATTTCTATGAAGTAATAGTGAGTGAAAAACACTTCACCACAGGAAATGGAGGAAGGGAAACCAGACAGGAGAATGAACCCAGGCTGCTCTTGTACATTTCTGTTCAGGTGTGACTCAGTTGGTAGCACTCTTTCCTCTGAATCAAAAGGTTGTGGGTTCACGGCCTACTCCTGAGACTTGAGCACAATCTAGGCTGACGTTCCAGTGCAGAACTGAGGGAGTGCACCAATGTCAGTGGTTCTGTGTTTCAGATGTGGCATTTAATGGCGGAGACACTAAATTAGTATTTTGCCTCAGTTTCCATGGTGGAGGACACCAGTACCATCCCAATAGTAACAGGTAACGCAGAGATTATAGACAGAGAGGAGCTTAGAAAAATCATCATCACTAGGGAAAAAGTACTGAGCAAACTATTGGGATTGAAGGCAGGCAAGTCCCCAGGGCCTGATGGCCTACATCCTAGGGTCTTAAAGGAAGTGGCAGCAGAGATGGTGGATCCATTGGTTATAATATTCCAAAATTCTCTGGATGCGGGAAAGGTTGCAGTGGATTGGAAAAAAGCTAATATAACGCCTTTATTCAAAAAGGGAGGGAAGCAGAAAGTAGGAAACTATAGAACAGTTAGTTTAACATCTGCCATTGGGAAATTGTTCAAATCCATTATTAGGGAAGTAATAACAGGAAATTTAGAAAGTCAAAACGCAATCCATCAGATTCAGCATGGTTTTATGAAGGGTAAATTGTGTTTGACTAATTTGCTAGAGTTCTTTGAAGCTGTGACAAGCAAAGTGGATAATGGGGATCCTGTAGATGTAGTTTATCTGGACTTCCTGATGGCACTTGATAAAGTGACGCACAAAGGGTTAATACACCAGGTACGATCACATGGGGTTAGGGGCAATTTATTAACTTGGATAGAGGATTGGCTAACCAACAGAAAACAGAGAGGCGGGATAAATGGGTCCTTTTCTGGTTGGCAAGATGTAACTAGTGGGGTGTCACAGGGTTCGGTCCTTGGGTCCCAACTATTTACAATCTATATTAATGACTCGGATGCAGGGATAGAAGGTATTATAGCCAAATTTGCAGATGACTCTAAAATAGGAGGTTTAGTAAGTTGCAATGAAGAAATAAGAAATTTACAAATGCATATGGATAGGTTAGGTGAATGGGCCAAAATTTGGCAAATGGAGTTTAACGTGGATAAGTGTGAGGTTATCCATTTTGGTCAGAAGAATAGAAAGGCATATTATCTAAATGGAGAGAAACTTCAGAGTGCTTTGGTGCAGAGGGATCTGGGTGGCCTCGTGCATGAATTGCAGCAAGCTAGTATGCAGGTACAGCAGGTAATAAGGAAGGCAAATGGAATTTTGGCATTTATTGCTAAAGGAATAGAATATAAAAGTAGGGAAGTGTTGCTACAACTGTACAAGGCATTAGTGAGACCACACCTGGAGTATTACGTACAGTATTGGTCCCCTTACTTGAGGAGGGATGTCGTTGCATTGGAGGCAGTTCAGAGGAGGTTCACTCGATTGATTCCAGGGATGAGGGGTTTGTCTTATGAAGAGAGATTGAGCAGTTTAGGCCTTTACTCTCTAGAGTTGAGAAGAATGAGAGGAGATCTAATTGAGGTATATAAGATGATTAAGGGGCTTGACAAAGTAGATGTAGAGAGGATGTTTCCTCTTGTGGGGCAATCTAGAACAAGAGGTCATAGTTTTAGGATAAGGGGTAGCAGATTTAAAAAGAGATGAGGAGAAATTACTTCTCTCAAAGGGTCGTGAGTTTGTGGAATTCACCACCCTAGAGTGCGGTGGATGCCGGGACATTGAGTAAATTTAAGTAGGAGATAGACAGATTTTTAATTAGAAATGTGTTGAAGGGTTATGGAGAATGGGCAGGAAAGTGGAGTTGAGGCTGAGATGAGAACAGCCATGATCGTATTGAAGGCGGAGCAGGCTTGAGGGGCTGAATTGCCTACTCCTGCTCTTAGTTCTTAAACAAGGCCCTATCTTCTCTCTGAAGTGCACATACAAGTTTCCATGGCACAACTCGAAGAAGAGCAGGGGTGTTCTTCCTGGTGTCCTGCCAAATATTTATCCCTCAACCAATATAACAGAAACAGTTAATCTGGTCATTATCACATGACTATTTGAGGGAGCTTGCTGTACACAAATTGGCTGTCACATTTCTTACATTATAACAGAGAGGACACTTCAAAAGGCTATCCTGAGGTTGTGAAAGATACTGCATAAATGCAGGGCATCCTTCCCTTACAGAAGCATACACCAACATCGTCAGTGGCCTGAGTCAGCATTGGGCTTTAGAATTATTTTCAAAAGTTCAGATCTGTATTCAGAAACTCTTTTCAATTACAACAGGTTAAATTCAGAACTATGGGATAGGACCTCTGCAACTAACTACACTAAGCAGTTCTCCCTGAGGTTGTTTTTGAACTTCAACATATATCCCCTCAGGGAGAAGTATATTAAACATTATTTTAAGTCGTCTTTTTCAGAAAGTGCTTCAAACTGAAATTGTACTCCATTCTTTTCACTGCCAGTCAACAATGGGATTAATCAGCATCTGATGTCCTGCCGCATACTTTATAGGTGATGAATATGATTCTGGTTATAATGTAATGGGTCAATAGGAAAAGATATGTTGAACGACATGTGCTGGATATTCCAAAATTTGAAAACGTATTTTTATATGTTGTTTTTCTAACAACACTATGGCCAAGATTTTGTGAGGCCCCCTGAGGCAGGGTCAGAGGCAGGGGGGCACAGAATATCACGACAGGTGGCAGACAGAGGGCCCATCGCCTCCCTGTCACCCAGCAATATTCCCGGGAGCGGGATAGGCCAATGACGGCATTCCCGCCCAGAGCCAATTGAGATCCTTAAGTGGCCTATTAACGACCAATTAAGTGTCTCTTCCTGCCACAGCTGGAATCTTACCAGTGGGGGGGGAGGGCTCTGCCATGTGGGGAGGATGCCTAGTAAAAATGAGATACCCTCCCTGTGGGCTTGGTGGGGGGGGGGGGTCCCTTCTTCATGGGCAATTTGAGGCTTTCGGAGGACCCCCACCAGTAACAACTTTACCCCCTGGAAAGCCCTCCCCCTGGGCTGCACAACCACCCCCCCAACCCTCCCCCCAGGACCTGCTGGACTGGCCCCGGCAACCCCACCTCACGTACTTCTGTTCCAGGGTTCCAGCGCTGGGCCTGGGTCCGAGGCCTCTGCAGTACTGGCAGTGGCCACTGCTTCCTGTGGCGCTGTCGATACTGAGTTGCCGGCCCTCTGATTGACTGGAAGCTCTTGGAGGTAAAGTCTTCAAAGGGCTGTGCATTCAGCCTTCTAAAACTCTGATTCAAAAAGACCTGAGGATTGCTCCAGAGGAGGCACGAAAAGGCAGAGGCGGGTTTCCCCCCATTTTCGACCCAGCATCAGAAGCCCCGCCTCCAGCACAAAATCCAGCCCTATGGTTCAGTATTTAGGTACTGTAAAGATGTAAGGAACAATGTGGCATGGTAAACCATAGCCATAATTTGTCCCAGCACTATTGGTAAAGCTATTAATCACAGAATTGCACAGTGGTGCAGTGGTTAGCACCGCAGCCTCACAGCTCCAGGGACCCGGGTTCGATTCCGGGTACTGCCTGTGTGGAGTTTGCAAGTTCTCCCTGTGTCTGCGTGGGTTTTCTCCGGGTGCTCCGGTTTCCTCCCACAAGCCAAAAGACTTGCAGGTTGATAGGTAAATTGGCCATTATAAATTGTCACTAGTATAGTGGTAGGGAAATATAGGGACAGGTGGGGATGTTTGGTGGGAATATGGGATTAGTGTAGGATTAGTATAAATGGGTGGTTGATGTTCGGCACAGACTCGGTGGGCCGAAGGGCCTGTTTCAGTGCTGTATCTCTAATCTAATCTAATCTAATCTATTTGTGGTGCCTTGGTAGAGGATCTACGCTACCAAATATCCATTCAATAAAAAAATGAAGATAATTTGTAGCCAAAGGATCAGCACGGCATCCCTGAAAAGACCCAAGATCTGACTAAGTTTTGCAAGACTCTGCTCCTTGTGTGGAGCTTCATTCGGTGAGAGCATGGATTGGCGAATCATGCACAGAGGTCAGTGTGCCCTGATACTGGTAATTTAACTGGATACAGTAACCCCTGTACCCAATTCGCTAATTCACAGGCCTGCCAAGCAAGGTTGAACCTTGTTAAATTTTTACTCGTAGTGTCAATGGTAATAGCTACAATCCGATTTTACCCTGTGTCTGTTGTGAGTCTGTTCATCATCAGCTCCACATTCTACTGCACTTCCAAATCTAATGGCAGAACATAAAACTAGTGCGATGCAAATCAAAGGGAATGTGTGCTAGTTCTCTTGTGTGAAAATGAAAATAACATTTCAGTCTAAAAAAAAGGGTGCTAGCTTGCATGGAAAGCAATGGAATTATTTTGAAAGCATATCAGTGATTAATAGTTTACATTGTCAATAGACTTTAGAACGATGGATGAAAAGTGGGATCACATAGGACTATAGACTGATTATAATCTTTACACTTTTTCAACATGCTAAAATTCTGTTTTATAACGATCATTCCTCTAGCACTCTAGTATTTAATTGACACTCTTGTTGGACATGTTGTGTGCATCTGCAAATCAAGGTTGCTGGAAAAAATTAATATAGCTGAATCCAGACAAATATACCAGCTATAAACATATCCCAGTCACACCAGTAGAAAATTCCTCACCAGCTTTGACAATTCATTAAATCCATACCAACAAAAAATAGTTTAACGTTCATCTTTTCAAATCACAATGGATTGTTTTTCGATTACTAAAATTAACTCAAAACAGTAACATTCTGAGGTTCGATCATTCTTGCTTTAGATCTCTAACAAAACATTGTTCATACTTACATCTCTTGTAATAAATGTCTGAGTAAAACGTCAATCCTTTAATTCACATTCAGTGAGTTGCAGGATAAATATTAATCACAGAATTGTCTGTAGCATAAATAACTTGCAGCCAATAGCAACCCTGATCTAAGCACAGAATATGTTCACCAATAGTTTATGATTTTACAAGAAACATGCTCAATGTATAAGTAAGCATAGTCTGAGCTGCATCTTCTTGAATGAGTGGTTATAATTTGTTTGATAGAGTGGTGGAAACTGCCTGAATATTCACTTTCAAAAGGGAATAGGATAAATCCTGGAAGACAAAATGCTTTTCCACAAGGCGCCTCTGGTTCTTTTGCCATTCACCTTAAATCTGTGCCTAAATCTCCTTGTGTCAATTCTTCTTTAAGCTTTATTTGCTCTGAAGCGAACAAACCCAGCTTCTTTGCTCTATCCATGTAACTGTAATCCCTCATCCCTGGGACCATTCTAGTAAATCGCTCTGTATCCTCTCCAAAGCTTTCACGTCCTTACTAAAGTGTGCTGCTCAGAATTGGACACAATACTGCAACTGGGGCCAAACAAGTGTTTTATATAGGTTTAGCATGATGGCCTGGCCATCTAACAGTAGGACTCTTTACCAGATTGTAAGAGTTGCCTCAGGGTGGAAGAAACGTGTCACTGCAAAGAAAGCTAGTAAGTCAAAAAAAAAGTAATTTGAACAATAACTGTTGTAAACAACTGACTTGTAATGAACCCTACAGGAAAGTGTACAAATGTAGTTTTCCATGGAATGCAGTTTTGACATTCTGAAATTGAGCACTGCATCTTCTTGGACACCACAGGTGGTACACACTGCAACCAAAGAAAAAGAAAACCAAAGCACAGAGATTCGAGGGGGGAGAATAAAATGCAATTCTTTTTGGAGTACAGTCACAAGGTTGGAGGAGGTACATTGACAAGACAATTAATGGAGAACTTTGCTATTTTCAAACTTTTCACATTATTCAATAGGTGCTAAGAGGTGCAAAACTACATGTAGACCATGAGACCCACTTTGGTGATTAGCAGCCTGCAACCACACTTACTCTTGCCAATGAAGTATCACTTAGAAGGAGCACTAAATTAGGCAGTAAAAGATTTACTATATGTATATACAACCAGTAAGGAGAAGCAGCAGGGTGGTAAACATTATTTTCACATGCTAACTTCACTGTTGTGGAATTAAATGCTAGTGCAAAGTTTCAACAGTGTTCTGAGAGTTTACTTGCAAAAGGCCACATTAGTATATGGAAGGATAGGGGTTCAGGGTAGTTAAGATGAAATATATAAAGACATGTATGATGCTTCCACTTTCTTATGCAAGATATGACTGGGCTGTTTGGTAGAGAAATCTTCTGTCTGCTGGGCTGTAAATCTCCTTCATCTGCTTTCTCCTCCTCAGCTAATTGTTATGCACTGGGGCTTTTGGTCCTCTGGCTGCATGATATCACCTCACTGGATGGCAAAAATGTGCAAGATGTAGCATGTGGCTATGACCTTGCAATT
Organism: Heterodontus francisci; assembly: GCF_036365525.1. Lineage (NCBI taxonomy): Eukaryota > Metazoa > Chordata > Chondrichthyes > Heterodontiformes > Heterodontidae > Heterodontus > Heterodontus francisci. The sequence goes on from NC_090379.1 coordinate 41,446,393, forward strand.
CTTGGCAGGGGTATGGAGTAGGATCTCTCCTGGTCTGTCCAAATAAAAGAATTTCAATGTTAATGGTACATTCCACCATAATTCTGGTAGAGACATGAGCTACATCGCATTAATTCTGCAGCTATTCATGGATTTCTCAATGAGATCATCAGCAAAACTTCTAAAGGATGCTCTTGGACCCTTTGGAACTATCTTTCCAGTCTTCCTTCTCCTTCAGATAACGGTGGGACCGTGGACTGACACACACAAAATTGTGGCATTTTCAGAATTATCAGTATATGAAGGCATTTGATTCCTGTAGTTAGAGAGAACTTGCACATCAATGGAATGGATCCATTTCCTCTCTATGTGGGCCACGGCATTGATGTCAGGAGTCTGGATGTCCGCATGTCTGCAATCTATAATACCGTGCACTTTTGGGAAATCCTCTCACAAGGTAGAGGTACTGTGCCCTTTGTCATCTCTCTATGGGAGAAGTGTTTACCTTGCAAAACAATGCCTCTTCCACTTGTTTCATATCTTGATGTACAATTGACGATGCAATTTGACAAAAAAGTCCTAACTTGGAAGGATTTGGTACCACAGGAATGTAATGCTTTACAGCCATGAGTAGAGCTATTGCTCTACTGAAAGATGTTTGCAACATAGGCTCATGGAGATAGAATAAATCATTGATTGCAACCTCGCTGGAGTGTAGGCAGTGATGGCAACTCTGCTCTGACATTCTCAGGAGGCTCCTGAAGTAAGACAAGTACATGTATAAAATCTCAGGTGTAAACAAATATATTCTTTTGCCTCATCTTCCTCATCCAAATCTAGCAAGGTCATTAGGATCCTCAATGGGATCCCCACTGAGCTATTTAGTTGGTTTAAGTAAAACAGCAGCTGACAGCACGAAAATAAAAGTGGGAAGTAAAGTACTGAAATACAAAAAGTGAGCCCGAAGGAGTAACAGCAACAAAAGCAATAATATAAATGCAGAGAAAGGTATCCAACTAATTCTTGTGCATTTTTACTGAGACTTCTTGAAAGTTAAAAAACTGTTGGATTGAAAATATTTACAGCACACTGAATGAGGCAAGATTCAGCGTGCCACTCTTGCCCGATATGCAAGCATGGCCTCAGCACAAAATACAAAATTGGCCCAAGTAAATAGCGTTTCAGGACATCAGCAATTGCATTTTTATGAGGTTTTTTTGAAAAATATGTACCCTCACTGTGACCTGCTCTGCATTTTCTATTTCTTTGAATGGATTTTACAGCATAAGTAAAAAATTAAACGCTTCCCAGACTGCAGGTTCCTAAACATGCTGGGATGACCTTTGTCCTAAAGGCTAAGGTCACGGTGGCAATACCTGAAACAGGTTCTGTTTGGTCGATCTCACAATGGCCAGCCAATTAAGGAATGCGAAGTGTGAGAGCCGTCCAATCCCAGGCCTGAGGTGGTTGTCAGCTGGTGCTATGGCAGGTGCTGGTGGCATATTTAAAGGGCTGCCAGCCCCACATTCATTACTGCCTGAACAAAGGACTTCATTCTGACATGGCTGCCCTGACCCATCCAGCTACTACTAATGCTGCTCCCTTGACTGAAGACTCAAATGTATCAAGGAGCTCACTGGAAGTCTACAGCAACAATGGCAGAAGGAAGACCCTAAATAACACAGCGGTTCAGCAATGCCTCTCTGCAGGTTCTCCTCCAAGCTGCAAGGGCAAGGCGGGTGGGCCTCTTCCCAAGGGAGGGGAGGAGGAGAAGGCCCGCCTGACCAAGCAAGACTGGACAAGGATTGCAGAAGAGATCAGCAGCCATGGGTCACCCCCTGAACTTGGATCTAGTGTCACAAGTGTGTCAATGACGTCATTTGGTCTGCCAAGGTAAGTACTCCATACCCCTTTTCCCTTTGGGGCTTGTATATGATAACGCGAGAGGGTTTGCTTGATGGAGAGGGAGTGATCACCCAGCTGGTGGCAAGGGGATTAGGCAGCAACATATCCTGTCAGTGGCATGGCTGTGTCTCGGTGAGAGGCATCTGTCTGTTATTAGTGACCCCCACAAGGTCTCAAGAGTGGCTGCATATAAATTGCATTCATGTGCCCCCATCATGGCCTGCTTGGCCACCACTAGCATAGGTGTTGTGCATGTTTCCGTGGGGAAACTAAAAGTCTTCGCTCTTACGCTCGCAGGAGAAGACAGTACACAACAACAAAGAGAGGGGCAACACTGGCAGAGGGGTGCTCTACCTCTACATCCTGACCCCCATGGAGGAGGAGGCTTGGAGTTGGCAGGGCACCAGGGTAGCTGTGCAATTGCTGATGGCGAAATGGGAGTACCAACCAAAGAGGGTGAGAGAATGAATGCAACTGCACAAGGGTGCATCTGGCACACACCAGGCATAGTGTTCATGTGACCAACAAACGATTCATGGAGCTCCACAGCAAGAATGGCTGGGATGAGGAATTGGGAAGCCCTCAACTCTTATATATTTATGCTCTCTCATGCAGGTCAGGGTCAAGCCAAGCAAGAAGAGGTTGAGAGACCGGGGCTGCTCTGACGAAGAGGAAGGATCCGTGTCACATCATTCCCCAGCACTTACCGCCAGCACAGCTACTCTCACATTGGTGGGTATGCTTTCGTGAGTAGATTCAGTGTCACAAGCTGGTGAGCACTCCACAGAGGTGCCCGAACAGCTGACGGAGGCTTTGACAGCCAAGGCCACTGACAGTCAGAGAACTGTAAGAGACCAAATTCATCCTGAGCCCCAGGAGTTGGCCACAATATGTCAACTACTGCACCTGCAATAAAAGGTGAGGGAATATCTGGCAGAGCTGCCAGAGGCTATGTGCACCCATGTGTGGACAATGGAGGAGTCCATCCAGGCCATGAGTGATGCCATGTCTCTGATGGGTGCGTGCTTGGCTTTCTCCATCAAAAGGTTGGCGACCCTCATGGAGATCCTAATCCAGCAGACCGCTCAGTGGATGTCAGAGATGCGTGCAGACCTGCCCGCCATTGCCTTGTCTGTGAGCTTCATGCAGCTGTGGCAAGGCGAAAGGGGATCAAGTGCCTGAAGTCTCCATCAGGTCCTCATCCTTCACAAGTCAGCAGGAAGGTAGAAGTCTTGCAAGGGAGTAGCAGCAGCTGCCTTTGGTTTCTGGGGGCTCCTCTCCGGGCGCTCCTGTTGCCAGAAGCTCCTCAGCCCTTCTGTCAGTGACATCATCGCCTCAAGAAGCTGCGACGACAGAGGAGGGTCCTGCACCTGTGCAGTAGCCCCACTACATTCCGGGGCCGTCCAGGCCTGAGGCAGCCTGAGGACATCCCAAGTCACAGGGCAGCACGATCAGCAGCCTGCCTCTATCACAGGTGCAGGGATAGCACCTCATAGGAGCACTTGTAAGAGTGTTAAGAAGGGCACCTAGCTGCACTTGGGGTTCTTGGGTGATTATAATCTGTAGATTTTAAGTCTCATTTCTGTTGTTTGCCTCAATAAATCTTTAACACACATTTGCTGCTTCTCATTCTAATTCTTGGTGCCCTATTAGATATCATCCACATCCTTGCACCCTCAATGGGCTTGAAGTGATGGACTTAGGCCCCTCCATTCAGCTCCTCAGCCTTGCTAGTGTGTGCTGTGCACCTGGGCACTGGGCGATGAAGTACAAAATTAAGATTGTAATAGCAGGACTGATTACAGGTAAGGCTTTATTGGTATTTTTCTGAAAGGGCAAAAGGGTCACAGGAAATGGCTCTGTATTAGCTCATCCCGAACCTCCCTTGCGTGTACTTCATTGCGCCTTGCCTGTGGTTCAAGGGCTTCCTCATCTTGCACCGCCCAGTCAACTGGCTCCTCTGCATCCTCATCTCAATTAGCGATGTCCTTATTGTTCACCACCTCCCTTCTCTGTAGCCAGGTTGTGCAGAACACTGCAAATCGCCATGATATATTAGACCCTCGCTGGGCTATACTGAAAGGTTCCACCGGATTGGTCTCAGAACCTGAGGGCTAGATTTTTACCTTAGGCGGACGAGAATTTACCACCGATGTAAAAGTCAGTGGTGATCCCGCTTCCGCCTAGCCCGGGGATCCGACCTGCATTTTACAGGTCCCCAGGCTTTAACTGTCCCGTAGTGGGACTTCCACCCACTTGAGGGAGGAAGTCCCGCTTCAGTGAGCTGCCCGCCAATCAGCGGGCCAGCAGCTCTTAGTCCCACCAGCACCACCGGGAGCGGTGCCCACTGCTGGGACTGCAGCAGTGCTGACGACATGGAGCCAGGAGTGAAGGTAAGTTGGGCATGCCTCACACCAGGGGGATCAATCGTGCCCTCGTGAGGCTAGGGTGGTCGTTTGGTTGGGCGGGGGGGGTTCTTGGTTCCCAGGGGTGGGTTGGGAGGTCAGGGTGACCCTCAATCGGGCACCCTCTGCCCAACTGCCATGACAGTGGCACTAAGTAAAGTGGCACTATTGGCTCTAACTGAAGCTGAAGCAAAGGGAGTTCTGGACGGCTACTATATTAAAAATTGGATTCTGATGATGAAGTGGAGACTGCTTCACAGACCTAGTGGAGACCACCTCACAGATGTGAAGACAAGAAATGGACAGTTGTTCACCAGATAGTGGTACCATCCAAGTATCGCTGGGAAATATTAAGGATAGCCCATGAAATTTCTATGGCGGGACATGTGGGATCCGAAAGACACAATGATATATAAGTCGTCATTTTTACTGGCCAGGTCTTTACCAGGATGTGGTATGGTTTTGTAAAACATGCCATACGTGCCAGATTGTTGGAAAACTGCAACCTGCGAGAAAACTGGCACCTCTAATTCCCATACCAGTTACTGGGGAACCATTTAGTAGGGTGTTGGTAGACTGTGTGGGACCTTTACCAAAAACAAAAGTGGGACATCAATACATACTCATTATTATGGATATGGCTACTCAGTTCCCAGCAGTCATTCCCTTGAGAACAATTTCTGCTAAGGTAGTGGTAAAAAGTTAACTCAGTTCTTCACTCGATATGGATTACCGATTGAGATCCGTCGGATCAAGGTTCCAATTTTATGTCTAAATTTTTTCAGGAAGTTATGAGTAATCTGGGTATAACACAGTTAAAGTCCTCGGCCTACCACCCCAAGACACAAGGGGCTTTAGAATGGTACCAGCAGACCCTCAAAGCGATGATCATGGCATACTGTCATGAATATCCCCATGATTGGGATAAAGGGCTGGAATTTCTTCTGTTTACCTCCAAGGATTCACCTAATGAGTCGACAAGTTTTAGTCTCTTTGAATTAGTTTATGGACATTAGGCAAGAGGTCCTGTAAAACTAATCTAAGAAAAGTTTTTAGAACAGAGGGACGAATCTTCCGTGTTAGATTAAGTATCCGGACTCACAAAAGCCTGCAAAGTGGCGCAGGAACACCTGAAAGCTTCCTAAACAACTATGAAGAAATGGCAGACAAGCATGCCAAGACCCAAACATTTCAACTAGGCAATAAGATGTTAGTATTACTGCCTTTACAGGGTGAACCGCTGAAAGCACAGTTCAGTGGACCCAATAGAGTTGTCAAAAGGATTGGTAAAGTAAATTATTTGACTGACACCCCAGATCACCGGGAAAAAAACTGGCTGTGCCATATCAATATGTTGAAACAATATCACCGCCGGGAGGAAGATAAGCAAGCACAAGTATGTCAGGTAGTAGGGACAGTGAAGGATGGCAGGGATATTGAGGATGAGGCAGAAGGAGGCCTAGACAATTCTCAAATTGAAACTTCTACTATCTGGTTAGCTAGTACTGAATTGTTCATGAGATTAAATACTATTTAGATGCCAGCAAGGGAACCCCCTGAGCCCACACGGAGGGCACCTCATTTTCACAAGATCCCAGCGGTGGCAGGAAGAGGCCTTTAAGTGGCCGTTAAAAGCCCACCTAAAAGTCTCAATTGGTCTCTGGGCAAGAAGGCCTTTGTCGGCCTATCCTACCCCTGGCAAAATCGCTTGGCGATGGGGCAGCGACAGCCCTCTGTCCCCACTACCTATCATGATTCTATAGGCTCCTCCATGCCTCAGGTGGGCCCATAAAATCCAGCCCATGGTTCCCACCACAGTCAAAATCCAGAAGCCATAACTCAGATTTCCAGCCAAATGTGGCCCTCTCCCATTTTACAGCCACCACATCTCCAAACTTGCTTTAAATGGTCCCGTAAAATTCCAGCCACTGTGTCTGCTGTTTATGAATGATGTTTAAATGAGCTAACGCTTAAATTTTCATACTGATAGAAGAAATAAATGATGTGAATTTGGTGATTTCCTTCAGCATTGATACTTTTACTTCAATTTATGTCTATTTTAAGTTCAGGCGTACTACATTGAGGATATTTGGGCCAAACTTGACATTGGCTAAATGCTCATAACATTGGGCAAATTTTCCTGTCTAACTTCTCAGTTGAACCCAAGGAGGAAACTCCAGTCCTTATGTTTTTGGTTGTGTCCATATTACATCTAGCAAAAGCTCATCGAGCTGAAATATTAACTCTGCTTCTCTCTCCACAGATGCTGCCTACTTCCAGCATTTACCTTTCATATTTCAGATTTCTAGCATCCACAGTATTTTGTCTCTGCCCAATGTTTAGCTGTCTGTTAGCATAATCCAGAGATGTATACTCCTGTGTGTGATCTGAACTGGCTATTCGTATCTTTTGCACGAGCTCTTTTTCGGTCTTTTAGAAGGCTGAATACGAAAATATTATTAGGCTGGTTTAATTCATAGCAAGTGAATGTACAGAGCAACAGCTAAACATAATCACTTAGTTCAGCTACTGTAACTTGCATTCATGCAGAAACACAAATGTGACAAACATACTACACTTCTCCACATCAGTGGGTCATCTTCCTTCTGCACCTGGGCAAAACCTGTTTGAAAAACTGGAATTTTCAGCTTTTGTTGGACTTGTCTATCTGGTGTGATGAGGTAGGAAACAGAAAAACGTATGAGGCCAAAAAAATGATTTCTGCTGATTTATATTGTCTTTGAGGAGTTCGGTAAACATGTTTAGACTCTGTTCACCAACAATTTGCAGTTTACTGCCAATAGAGTTTGCAGGACAGAAAATGTGTGGAATGCTGCATTATCATTGTTCAGAGTGTATGCTGACATGCTTGTCCCTTCTGCAGTGGCTAGACAATTGAATATTAATGGTCACAGCGCCTTGGTAAGTGAATTTAATGAGCAGAAGTGGTGTGACAATTGAATATTAATATACAAAATGACCACATGCAAATAACAGTCCTACAGGCTTTTAAGCCACTAGTGTGCACTTACTTCACGGCAATCTGACAAGAAATTAGCACAATCTGATGTCAAACAAAACTGGGTGGGGCAGGGGGCAATGGGGAGCGGGGGTCAATGACCTGAAGCAGCACATGCCAACAGTTACTAATTCCCCCCCATCTAGTCCCAATAAAGAAAAAGCAACCATAATTTCTGGAGAATTCAAGGACAATGCAGAGCAGCAATTATTTTATTTACGAATGAATACAGCAAGTAAAGATTACTATCGTCTGATTTCTCCTGTGCATTTTAGAAAGTGACACAGTATTGTGAATCACTTGCAGCAATTAGTTGGGTGTAACATATTTCCAAAAGGTGATATTCCACAAAGCCACAACTCCTGAATAAGGCATGTTCAGTCAATAATTTTTGGGAAAATGCTGCATTTATAGGATCATTGGAATATGCTCAACGAGAATTTAATTCTCCCTTCGAGGTATTGATTTCTTTCTCCACTAGGATTCAGTCAAGAGTAAAGTTTACTTATGCTGATGAATAACTATTTTGAACAATTATATGGGGTATTCTATTCATTGGACAGAAAATCAGGCCATTTCCTTTAGGGACATGCAATCCTACTGACCTGATTTTCCTCTATTTGCTGTGTCTAAACGACTATCTAATGACCATGCATTGAACAGAAAAATCTTTCCCATGATGTTTTCTGCTTGGCCTTAGCAGCCTGACGGCTTAGCTTAGGTGTCTTCCCACTCAGCTCTAGATAACGATGGAAACTGGTGCCCAAACAAGTGGTGCAGCCTTCTAGTGCCCTTTGCTAGTAAGTGGTGCCATTTTAACTACTTGAAACCTCACAGCACCTTTTTGTATATCCAGAAATCACCAAGCCTTGCCTCATACTAATAGGGTACTAAATATTCCACACTTAGGCAAGTGGGATGTGTCTCTTTGGGAAGAGAGTGCACACTTCATATGAGATAAATGGAAACTCTACATAATTTCTCAGTAGCTGGTTTGGAGATTCTTAAATGTGGTGATGGTTTTCCATGTGTCACAGGAACATGTTTTTGCTTATATGTCTGCGAAAATAATGGGCCAGAATTTGCTGGAAAAAAACAGTGTGCGAACCATGCAAGCTTTTACTAATGTGCAAATCAACTTATGCAATGGGCCAGCAATCTGAACGCAGTATTCCAGCTGGGATCTGACCAAGGCTCTGTACAACTGGAGCATCAAATCCTTAGTTTTGAATTCATTGAGGTAAAGTCCAATATTCCAAGAGACAGTTCAATTACATTTTGTACCTGTGCACTTGCTGTTAATGATTTGGCTACCTGGACACCTAAATCCCTTTGCTTCTCTACAGTTTTTGGTCTCTTATCAATGAGAAAATATTCCAGATCCAAGGTGAATGGCCTCACATTTCCCCACATTGAATGCCATCTGCTACAGTTTGTCCATTTAGCTAGTCTGTCTATGTCCTTTTGTAACTGCCTGCTCCAATCCACACAATTTACTGCGCCTCCTACTGTGGATCTAAATGTCTCGATTCCTTCATCCAAGTTATTACTATATATGGTGAAAAATGAAGGCTCTGTGTTACGACCAGGTGAGGAAGGGGTCTCATGCTCCCGTCTGGTCCCTTTCCTGGTTTGGCTGTAACAGGGTTTAACTTTTAAAAACCCAGTGTTTTAGCTTCACCTCAGCAAGTTCTTAGTCACTGCTCTCTAATTGTAGTTGTAAATGAACCAGACAGGCTTTCTTAGGTTTAAACAAGAAAGGTTTAAGTTTATTAACTTTATCACTCTAACTCAGTTAAAGTTACTAAAAATACACAACACAACCCCGCTATCATGCATACGAGATAAACACACACATAGATACAGAAGAGGAGAATGAATTAAAGAGGAAGGGTTTGGAGTAGTAGGTGGAATTCAGTTAGTCTTTACTTTTGCTGTAAAGTCTTTGGTTGGAATTGCGGTCTTGTGGTTCTCGCTGGGGCCCAATGCATACTTTCAAACTTGCTTCTCTTGTACCAGAAGGCTGAAGAGGTCCTCTGTCTTGAGGCATAAGCTGCAACCATGGGTACCTGTGACTTTGCTTGAGAGAGAGAGGGAGACAGGGAGATAGCTTCCTTCTCTTTTGTCTTCAAATTGCAGTCTGCCCCAAACATTTCTGTGAGCCACAATTCAACAGTTCCCAGGGTGGCCAGCAGGTAAGTCATGTTAGCAGCTCTTAATTTGAAACAGCATGTTCTGGGAAGAATTTGATTCTTTAAAGCTTATTAGACACACTCGGTGCGAGGTGGTGGGGGGTGGTGGTGGGGGGGTGGGGGGAATGGTAAAGGCCTGTTACCCGACCCGAACCCCACGGGATCCGACGACAGGTGTCAGGTTCAGGTCGGGTCAGGCCCCTCTTCTGGGTCCGGCTTTTGGACTTGGGTCAGGTCGGGCCGAGTCCGGGTCGAGCTCAGGTCGGGTTGGGCCGGACACACACAGTAAGTACTCTGCCAGTAAGTATTAAAAATAAAAAAACTTAGCTGAGCTGGGAGTCCGGGACGAAACTGAGTTTGCGCAGTGAGTGAGTGATGTTACTATGACGTCATCACGCATGCGCTGCAGCTTCCTGCAGGTTCAGTGTCAGGAAGGTAAGTAAAGAGATGGTCAGGTCGGGTCGGGCCCGGGGCGAAATTGGAGGGACTTGGCCTGGGTCGGGCTCGGGTCCGCTTCTTTTTCCCAACCTGAGCAGGCCTTTCGTGGGGGGGTGGTGGTGGGTAGAGTGCTGGCTCTTACAAAGTCAATGAATTTCAATGTCTTTTGATCATCACTATTGACAAAACCCATCTCGCTAATTGAATCAGGGAGCACTCCCATTGTCTCTGTATGCAACTGTCTCTTGGGATTCCAATGTGCAGCTATGTTTTAGCTGTTTAGCTCTGTGGTCCTTTGAAACAAGTTATGTTCAATGTCCAGTAAAAAGTTCAAGTCGTGTTCCATATGGCAAAATTAATATGCTTCCATTGGCAAGTGTGGTTTCTGTCACACCTGGTCCAGCTTCCTGCTAATCAGAGAATGAACTTTTATCCCTATTCTCTGTCTCTAACCTCTCAATGAATTATCAAAGTTATCTCCAATTCCATGTGTTCTCTGTGTTGCTAATAAACTCTACAAGTTCATATAGACAACATCCATATCAATTATGCTGGTGACCTGAAAAAAAATACTTGATTAGTCAGAGAAGACCTGACATTTCACAATTCTTGTTGACTTTCATTGGCCCAATGACATATGTCTAAGGGAAGGAAGATCTAATCTAGTTGCTAAGAGTGGCAAGATCATCAAGGTTTTTTAAAAAAAGAACATGCATTTGATTTTATTACACCTGGGTGCTGTTCTTGGAGTCCATGATGTATGAAGTTATTTCATAGACCTAGCAGGTGCTGAGCAAGCATAGGACACCCTAATGTAGACAACAAGACCTTTTGTGTGCCAAAAGCCTGTGCACCAATTGTGTGCAAAGATTAGTGAATCCCCAGTTTTAATTCAAATTAAGCCAAAGCCTCATTGACAGAGATGTCAGAAAACTTTGTCTTTCTGAATAACTCCATTCTCTAGTGGAGTGGAGGGTGAACATAGTTTGGTCATATTTGTTACAGAAAATTATCCATTTGTTGTTTACAGTTCCTCATTTTTATTTCATGTTCTATTCACCAAATGAGGGATTAAGCAGATGTCCATCTGGCATTTGAAGCATGTCTCAGAGTGATATATTGAGTATATTTCCCCAATTTATGTGCTGAGGTGCATCTAGAACTCACATCCACCAACTCCATGGCATACTATGTTGATGCTGAGGTCACAACAACTTCCTGTTATAATATTGCACAAAGAGTGACTTCATAGGTTCCGAAACCTATGAAAACAAGGTGGATAAATTGAATTAAGTTACAGATTAGCCAGGATCTAACTGGATGGCAGAACAGGTGCGAGGGGCTGAATGGCCTGCTCCTGTTTCAATGTTCTTTTGGCAGCAGTTATGGAGAAGCTGGCGACTTGGATTACATAGGGGAGGTGGTGGCATAATGGTATTGTTATTGGACTAATAACCAAAAGACCCAAGGTATTCCCTTGGGAACATGGGTTCGAATCCCATCATGGCAAAAAGTAGAATTTGAATTCAATTAATAAAAAAAATCTGGAATTAGGCTCCACAAATATCCCCATCCTCAATGATGGGGAGAGCCCACCACATCAGTGCAAAAGATAAAGCTGCAGCATTTGCAACAATCTTCAGCCAGAAGTGCCGAGTGGATGATCCATCTCGGCCTCCTCCTGGTGTAATGATGACCATGAAACCTTTGTCGATTATCGCAAAAACCCATCTGGTTCACTAATGCCCTTTAGGGAAGGAAATCTGCTGTCCTTACCTGGTCTGGCCTACATGTGACTCCAGCCCACAGCAATGTGGTTGACTCCTAAAATGCCCTTTGAAATGGCCTAGCAAGCCATTCAGTTGTACCTAACTGCTAAAAAGTCAATAAGAAATGAAACTGGATGGACCACCCAGCATCGACTGAGACACCAGAAATGACAATAGTAAAACCAGCTCTGTTGACCCTGCAAAGTCCTCCTTACTAACATCTTGGTGCATGTGCCAAAGGTGGGAGAGCTGTCCCACGGACTAGTCAGGCAATAGCCTGACCAAATACTCACCCAATCATACCTTACAATGTCCCAGCCACGACCATCACCATCCATGGGTATATCCTGTTCCACTGGCCAGAGGTGGCAGCACAGTGGTATACAGTCAGGAGAGAGTTTCCCTGGGAGTTCTCAACATTGACTCCGGCCACCAAGAAATTTCATGGCATCAAGACAAACATGGGCAAGGAAACCTCCTGCTGATTACCACCTATCACCCCATCTCAGCTGATGGATCAGCACTCCTCCATGTTGAACAGCACGTGGAGGAAGCACTGAGAGTGGCAAGGACACAGAATGTACTCTGGGTGGGGAACTTCAAAGTCCATCACCAAGAGTGGCTTGGTAGCATCACTACTAACTGAGCTGGCCTAGTCCTATTGGACAGAGGTGCTAGACTGGGTCTGCAGCAGGTGGTGAGGAAACCGACAAGTATGCTTTTCCCGCTTGTCGGTTTCCTCATCAATCTGCCTGCTGCAAATGCATCTGTCCATGACAGTATTGATAAGAGTGACCACCGCACAGTCCTGTGGACATGAAGTCCCATCTTGAGGATACCGACCATCGTGTTGTGTGGCACGACCACCTTGCTAAATGGGATAGATTTCGAACAGGTCTAGCAATGCAAAACTGTGCATCCATGAGGTGCTGTGGACCACCAACAGCAGCAGAATGGTATTCAACCACAAACTGTAACCTCATGGCCCGGCATATCCCCCACTCTACCATTACCATCAAGCTGGGGGATCAGCCCCGGTTCAATGAAGAGTGCAGGAGGGCATGCAAGGCGCAGCACCAGGCATATCTCAAGATGAGGTGTGAGGATACAACACAGGACTACATGCATGCCAAACAGCGGAAGCAGCATGTGATAGAGCAAAACGATCCCAAAACCAACGGATCAGATCGAAGCTCTGCAGTTCTGCCATATCCAGTCGTGAATGGTGGTGAACAATTAAACTACCAACTGGAGGATTTTGCTCCACAAATATCCCCATCCTCAATGATGGGGGAGCTCACCACATCAGTGCAAAAGATAAGGCAGCAGCATTTGCAACAATGTCCAGCCAGAAGTGCCGAGTTGATGATCCATCTCGGCTTCCTCCTGATGTCCCCAGCATCACAGATGCCAGTCCTTAGCCAATTCGATTCAGTCCGTGTGATATCAAGAAATGACTGAAGGCACTGGATACTGCAAAGGCTATGGGCCACAACAACATTCTGGCAATAGTACTGAAGACTTGTGCTCCTGAACTTGCTGTGCCCCTCACCAAGCTGTTCCAGTACAGCTGCAATACTGGCATCTACCCGGCAATGTGGAAAATTTCCCAGGTAGGTCTTGTACACAAAAAGCAGGACAAATCCAACCCAGCCAATTACCACCCCAGCAGTCTACTCTTGATCATCAGTAAAGTGATGGAAGGTGTCATTGACCATGCTATCTACCGGCACACGCTTAGCAGTGACGCTCAGCTTGGGTTCTGCCAGGGCCACTAATTACAGCCTTTGTTCAAACATGGACAAAAGAGCTGAACTTAAGAGGTGAGGTGAGAGTGACTGCCCTTGACTTCAAGGCAGCATTTGACCGAGTATGGCATCAAGGAGCCCTTGCAAAACTGGAGTCAATGGGAATCGGGGAAAACACTCCGCTGGTTAGAATCATACCTAGCACAAAGGAAGATGGTTGTGGTTGTTGGAGGTCAATCATCTCAGCTGCAGGACATCACTGCAGGAGTTTCTCAGGCTAGTGTTCTAGGCCCAAACATCTCTAGCTGCTTCATCAATGACCTTCCTTCAATCATAAGGTCAGAAGTGGGGATGTTCGCTGATGATTGCACAATGTTCAGCACCATTCGCGACTCCTCAGATACTGAAGCAGTCCATATAGAAATGCAGCAAGACCTGGACAATATCCAGGCTTGGGCTGATAAGTGGCAAGTAATATTCGCGCCACACAAGTGCCAGGCAATGACCATCTCCAACAAGAGAGAATCGAACCATCTCCCCTTGACATTCAACGGCATTACCATCGCTGAATCCCCTACTATCAACATCTTGGGGGGTTACCATTGACCAGAAACTGAACTGGAGTAGCCATATAAATACCATGGCTACAAGAGCAGGTCAGAGGCTTGGAATCCTACAGCGAGTAACTCACCCCCTGACTCCCCAAAGCCTGTCCACTATCTACAAGGCAGAAGTGAGCAGTGTGAGGAATACTCTCCACTTGCCTGGATGGGTGCAGCTCCAACAACACTCAAGAAGCTCGACACCATGGCTATAACAGAGACTTAGCTCAAAGAATGGCAGGACTGGGTGTTAAATATTCCTGGATACAAGGTGTTCAGGAAAGATAGAAAAAGGGAAAAAAGGGGGAGGGGTGGCAGTATTGACTAAGGAGAGCATTGCAGTGTTGGAGAAAAAGGATGTCCCAGAGGAGTGGAGGACAGAATCAATTTGCTTCGAACTAAGCAACAAAAACGGTGTGGTTGCATTGCTCGGTGTTGCTTATAGGCCACCAGCTAGTGGGAAGGACGTGGAGGAACAAATTTGCAAGGAAATTACAGAAAGGTGCAAAAATTATAGTATAGTTATAGTGGGGGACTGTAATTATCCAAACACAGACTGGGATAATAGTAGTGTAAAGGGCAGTGAGGGCCAAGAGTTCCTAGAGTATGTTCAGGAAAATCTTCGACAACAGTATGTTGCTAGTCCAAAGAGAAAGGAGGCACTGCTAGACCTGGTTCTTGGGAATGAGGTGGGCCAAGTGGATCAAGTATCAGTAGGACAACATTTAGTGGATAGTGATCATTGTATCTTAAGATTTAGACTGACTATGGAAAAGGACAAAGAGCAATCCAGCGTAAGAATAATTGACTAGGAGAAGGCTAACTTCAATGAGGTAAGAATGGAGCCGGGGCAAATAAACTGGAGTCAAAAGCTGTCAGGAAGACTGGTAGTTGAACAATGGGCTACCTTCAAAGACGAGATAGTTTGGGCACAGTCAAGGTATGTTCCCTCGAAGGGGAAAAGTAAGTCAAACAAATCCAGAGCTCCCTGGTTGACAAAAGAGGTAAAGATTAAGATAAAGAAGGAAAAGTGTGCTTCTGACAAATGCTGGGTAGAAAATACTATTGAGAGCCAGGCTGAATATAGAAAGTCCAGAGGGGAAGTGAAAAAGCAAATAAGAGAAGCAAAGAGAGAGCATGAAAAGAGACTGGCAGCAAGCATTAAAGGAAATCCCGAAGTTTCGCATAGGCATATAAATAGTAAAAGGGTGGTAAAAGGAGGAGTGGGGCCGATTACGGACCAGAAAGGAGATTTACACATGGAGGCAGAGGGCATAGCTAAGGTTTTAAATTAATACTTTGCATCTATCTTTACCAAGAAGATGCAACCCAGACAATGTTGGAAGAGAAGGTAAGTCAGACACTAGAGGGGTTTAAAATTGATAAAGTAGTATTAGGTAGGCTGTCTGAACTTAAAGTGGATAAAACACCAGGGCCAGATGAGATGCACCCAAGGATACTGTGGAAAGTGAGGATGGAAATCGCAGAGGTACTGGCCATAATTTTTCAGTCTTCCTTAGACTCGGGGATGGTGCGAGAGGACTGGAGAATTGCAAACGTTACACCCTTGTTCAAAAAAGGGTAAAGATAAGCCCAGCAACTACAGACCAGTCAGTTTAACTTCGATGTTGGGAAAACCTCTAGAAAAAATAATTTGGGACAAAATCAATAGTCACATGGAAAAATGTGAGTTAATTAAGGAAAGCCAGCATGGATTTCTGAAGGAAAAATCATGTTTAACTAACTTGCTGGAGTTTTTTGAGGAGGTAACAGAAAGGGTTGATGAGGGAAATGCTGTTTATGTGGTGTGCATGGACTTTCAAAAGACGTTTGATACACTGCCACACAACAGACTTCTGAGTAAGCTTGTAGCTCACGGAATAAAAGGGACGGTAGCAACATGGACATGAAATTGGCTGAGCGATAGGAAACAAACAGTTGTGGTAAATGAATGTTTCTCGGGCTGGAGGAAGGTTTGTAGTGGAGTTCCCCAGGGATTAGTGCTGTGACCCTTGCTTTTCCTGATGTATGTTAATGACCTAGACCTTGGTGTACAGAGCACAATTTCAAAGTTTGCAGATGATACGAAACTTGGAAGCATTGTGACCTGTGAGGAGGATAGTGTAGAACTTTACAAGGGCATAGACAAGTTGGTGGAATGGGCAGACAGGTGGCGCATGAAGTTCAATGCAGAGAAATGTCAAGTGATTCATTTTGATAGGAAGAACATGGAGAGACAATATAGAATAAAGGGTACAATTCTAACGGGTGTGCAGGAGCAGAGGGACCTAGGTGTATATGTGCGGAAGTCATTGAAGGTGGCAGGACAGGTTGAGAGAGCAGTTAATAAAGCATACAGTATCCTGGGCTTTATTAATAGGGACATAGAGTACACGAGCAAGGAAGTTATATTGAACTTGTATAAGACACTAGTTCGGCCTCAGCTGGAATATTGCGATCAATTCTGGATGCCACACTTCAGGAAAGATGTGACCGCATTGGAGAGAGTACCCAAAAGATTCACAAGAATGGTTCCAGGGATGAGAAATTTCAGTTATGAAGATGGATTGGAGAAGTTAGGACTGTTTTCCTTGGAGAAGAGAAGGCTGAGAGGTGATTTGGTAGAGGTATTCAAGATCATGAAGGGTCCGGACAGAGTAGATAGAGAGAAACTGTTCCCACTCATGAAAGGATCGAGAATGAGAGGGCACAGATTTAAAGTATTTGGTAAGAGAAGCAAAAGTGACGTGAGGAAAAACTTTTTCACGCAGCGAGTGGTTAAGGTCTGGAATGTGCTGCTTGAGAACGTGGTTGAGGCAGGTTCAATTGAAGCAATCAAAAGGGAATTAGACAGTTATATGAAAAGGAAGAATGTGCAGGGTTAAGGGGAGAAGGCAGGAGAATGGAACAGGAGAAAGAGTTGCTCTTTCACAGAGCCGGTGCAGACATAACGGCCAAATGGTCTGCTTCTGCACTGTAACGATTGTGTGACCATCCAGGACAAAGCAGCCTGCTTGATTGGCACCCTGTTCACAAATGTTCACTCCCTCCACCACTGACACACAGTGGCAGCAATGTGTACCATCTGCAAGATGCACTGCAGCAACGCACCAAGGCTACTCAGGCAGCACCTTCCAAACCCGCGACCTCTACCATAAGACACAAATGGGGAAGGGGTGGAATTGTTTCTTTTGGCAAAGAATAAAAAGAGTAAATCTAAGCAACAAAGATATGTTCTACTGTGTACTTGTGATGCAGTCATTTGTCAAAGTCACACCAAATTCAAACCATTTTAACAGTCATTTCTTCTCGCTGCATTGTAATAACAGTATGGTTTTGCACTGGAAAAAGAATGTAGCTTATTCAAATCCTAATCTAACAGATGGTCTTGACTCAGTTCTACTGAATTGCTCAAATTGCACAAGCTTGAACTTTAGCCTTGGATTTATGCTAATTCAGAGCAGGGCTCCTGGGATGTTCACTTCTATCACAAACTCATGTCTGCAGAATTGTGTCTTATCTTACAATCCTCAGTGGTTGCAACTTACCTTTACACAATCTTTGTCAAAAATCCCATCAGTTATTTTTAGTCTCTGTCCTATCTATTCCTATTTTCTCAATACATAATCCTGTCTGCATACTCATTCTTGCCAGATGCTACAAATCAATATTGCATTGATATTGCATTGGAGCGTGTTACATGTACTCAGATATTTTTGTTTGTGTTTCAGACAGCTCTTGTAGGTAATCTCTCACTCCCTATGTCCTAAACTGTGTTTACACCCAACCCGATCTCTAGGTAAGCTTGATAATACGCTCTGAATTATCCTTTTTTAGATGCCTTAGCTATTGCTTCTATCCAGTGCTTCCACAGGATCACTCTCATTGTTGAGAACCTGCAGAACACGACACCAGACTTTGTTTCAATGGCAAATGAATTCATTCATTGTAAATGAACAAGAAATTTAGCAGCAGAACCTTAACATATTTTTACATAGTCATTAAACTAACTCTTCATATATTAAAAAGTAATAAATAGTTTGCTACTCTTCACTGAACTAATTGTAGTCAATCCCCTTGTGTGGAGAAGCTTACCCCTTTTTCTCATCACCTATGGGGATTACCTACTTCAGCTAATACTTTGCTATGTCCCAAATAAAATATCTTCAAAGGTTCCAATAAATGTAATTGATTTGAAAGCTCCAGGCTAACAAATATCTCCTGAAATTGTTGCTAAGGCTTTGTGGATTTAGTTAAGTGTCTGGTGAATTCTAAAGAAACTGAACTATTTTGTTTACTATTTTTGTGCTTATCCAGGTGATGGATATTTGTACTGGGGGATATGGAACCCATTTCAAAAGAAGATTTTTACTTCAGGGAAGAGTTCTGTTTCTGTCACGCAGTGCAGGCATCACACACTCACCAGTCAAGTATAGCACAGCCATTTGCAGTGTAAAATTCCCTCTACTCTGCCTGAACTCAGAGGACCAAGCCCTGTATCTATTTCCTACATCAGTCATACTGTGTCCACTGTGAGTTAGATTGCCAATTACTGCCAAATTAGGGTCAGTTTTGAGTAGGGCCTTGTCAACTAGATTGAGACTGCCCAAACTCATTTTACAATGGATGCTTTCAGCCAACAAACAAAAGTGATTTTCATTGGTATGAGCTGGATATGAACCCAAGCCCCAGAGGTGAATGTAGGATGTATCCCTGGAGGATTCATCACATAACCTCTTGCTTCCAACCACCCAGTTGAACAGCCTTTTTACTCAGCTGTAATTTTTTTTTAACTAATAAAGAAAGACTCGCATTTATATAGCGCCTTTAATGACAACTGGACATCAAAAGTACTCCATTGGCTGTAAAGTGCTTTAAGAAGTGTAGTCATTGATGTAATGTAGAAAACATGCCAGCCAATTTGCACACAGCGAACACCCAAAAACAGCAATGTGATAATGACCAGATAATTTGGGTTTTTTTTGTAATGTTGATTGATGGGTAAATATTGGCCAGAACACTGGGGATAACTCCCCTGCTCTTCTTTGAAATAGTGTCAAACAACAAATAGATGAAAATCTTCAAAGACAATGCAAAAAAAAACACAATTCCTTTTTTAAATGTCATGATAATTTTTCTCCTGGGATGCTCACATCATCCAGGAGATGAACTCCTAATTTTTGGGGCGGGTTGACAACCCGAGGTGAAAGGCAACTGTCTATACTCTGCTTCACCCAGTTTACTTGTCATGGATTATTTTAATCATGCTGAATACTTAGGTAGACTATTTAGGCTTTGATCGGAGTTCATTGTAACATTTTGTGCCATAATTAGTTTGTTGACTCCAGAGCATGCTGGTAAAATCGCTTTGTTGATGTTAATTTACTTTCTCTGTGACTAGGTACTAGACTATTGCATGAAGCATTTTCCCCATTATGATTAAAATGCCATCAGATTTTACTCATCTGCAGGAAAATCATGTGACTGTAATCAGTCAGGTGTTGGCAATGCAACTGCAGACCACACATCCCATTTCAAAAGCCATCGTTAGCATATCAATCTCCTTAGCTATTGCCTTCTCATATTCTACAGTTGTAAACTTTTATTACAGCAGAAATAATCTCCACTGAGAAACCACTCTTAAAAACTGCAATAAAACAGTGGCATGTCTTGAGTCAAGCAATTACATTGGACATTTGAATATGCTGTGTCTGTTGAATCGCAGGAGTAATCTTAGAATTGCATGCAGGATTCCACATGAAACTTATTCTAACTGAATTTGGTATCTGGCACCCCAGTGGAAACATAAAACATTGAATCATTGATGTTAATAGAACATTCTGTTAACGGGTTGCATACTAAATAGAGGATAGTTCCATCCCCTACAGCAAAATGTTTATTAAATAAAATCCCAGTGCTTTAACATACTGTGCACTGAGTTTTTTTTCTCTCTGACCTTGTGCATCAAGCTCACAGGAAGACACAGATTTGATCTGACCACATTCTTGGAACTCCAACATGTACTGCAAAAAGTAGGACAAATCCAATCTGGCCAGTTACCGCCCATCAGACTAATCCCAATCGTCATCAAAGTGATGGAAAGCATTGTCAACAGTTCGATCAAGTGACACGTACCAATGACTTAGTCAGCAAAGCTCAGTTTATGTTGCACCAGATGCACTCAGCTTCAGACCTCATTACAGCCTTGGGTCAAACATGGACACAAAAACTGAATTCCAGATGTGAGGTGTAAGTGATCGTCCTGACATCAAAGCAGCATTTGACCGAGTATGACACAAAGAAACTCTAATAAAAATGAAGGATAATTCTTGATAAATCATTTGCAGGATAGGAAACAACAGGTGCTCATGACAGAGGTAATATCAGGGTGGAAAGGGGGTTACTGAGGGGGTGCTCTTGGGGATCGGTGTTTCTAACTTACTTCAATGACTTGGACTGAGAAACCCAATTTTTTTTATTCTTTCATGGGATGTGGGCATTGCTGGTAAGGCTAGCATTTGTTGCCCAGCCCTAATTGCCCTTGACATCTGAGTGGCTTGCTAGGCCATCTCGAGGGCAATTAAGAATCAACCACATTACTGTGGGCCTGGAGTCACAGGTATGGATGGCAGATTTCCTTCCCTAAACGACATTAGTGAACCAGATGGGTATTTAGGACAATCAATGATAGTTTCATGGCACCATGGCTGGGGCCTTAACTATTTATAATCGATATTAATGATTTGGATGAAGGCGCCGAATGTATGGTAACTAAATTAGTCGATGACACCAAGATAGGAATGAAAGTAAGTTGTCAATAGGAGGTAGAGTCTACAAAGGGATATGGATAGGTTAAGTGAGTGGGCAAAAATTTGGCAGATAGAGTATAATGTGGGAAAATGTGAACTTGTCCACTTTGGCAGGAAAAATAGACACACTGCATACTATTTAAATGGAAAGAGATTGCAGAACCTGGTGATACAGAGGGATCTGGGTGTCCTGGTACAATCACAAAAGGATAGTATGCAGGCACAGCAAATGATTCGGAAGCCAAATAGAATGTTGTTGTTTCTTGCAAGGGGAATAGAAAATAAAAGTAGGGAAGTTTAACTTGCAGCTGTACAGGACCTTGGTGAGACCACATCTGGAGTACTATGTACAGTTTTGGTCTCCTTATTTGAAAAAGGATATAATTGCATTAGCAGTTCAGTGAAGGTTCACTTGACTAATTCCAGGGATGAAGGGCTTATCTTATGAAGAAACGTTGAACGTACCCATTGGAGTTTAGAAGAATGAGAGGTGATCTTACTGAAACATGTAAGATCCTGAGGGGATCTGATAATGTGGATACCGGGAGGATGTTTCCTTTTGTCGGGGAGACTAGAACTAGGGGATGCAGTTTAAGAGTAAGAGGTTTCCATTTTAAGACAGAGATGAGGAGAAATTTTCTTTCAAAGAGTCATTAGTCTTTGGAATTCTCTTCCCCAGTAATAAGCAGTGGAGGCTGGATTATTGAGTTTATTCAAGACTGAATTAGATAGATTTTTGATAGACGAGGGAGTCAAGGGTTATGGGGGGCAGACAGGAAAGTGGAGTTGAGACCAGAACCAGATTAGCCATGATCTTATCAAGTGGCAATGGCCTACACCTGCTCCTAATTCTTATGTTCCTATTATAGAATG
The DNA here is from genome assembly GCF_036365525.1 of Heterodontus francisci. Taxonomy (NCBI): domain Eukaryota; kingdom Metazoa; phylum Chordata; class Chondrichthyes; order Heterodontiformes; family Heterodontidae; genus Heterodontus; species Heterodontus francisci. The sequence continues at coordinate 41,468,132 of NC_090379.1, forward strand.
AGTTGGACTAAGTCTAGGTCATAGAATTTAAGTTAAGGGAAAAATGGGAGAAACTTGGACTTTTCAGCTCAAAAGGAGTCGTCGGGAGAGATGATCTTATAGAGTTACAGAAAGTGTCACAAAAATGTGCCAGGTTGAATGATGATTTTTTAATCCACTGGCTGGAAACCTGAATATTAAACTGGTGGAGATGAACCACTCAAACCTTCCAAGCTTTGAACTCTGCCTGCTGACCATGAGCACCGAGGCATATTCCCTGTTTTGTTTAATGGATCTGTGTTTGATGGTGTTAGTCTGTTCACTGATCCATGCTCACTGTGCTTAATTACTTAAGTCTGGGGGGAGGGGGGGGGAGCTACTGAGAATGGAGAAGTTTCTGGAAAAAACAGAGACCCCTCTCAAAGGAAATCAGCCACATTGCTGGCTCCTGGAGAACCACCGATTCAGTGGCTTAAACCGGAAGCCTCAGGACCACCAAAGGAAGGTTGCCTGACCACCGAATTCAGCCTGAAGCCAGCCATTTCACCAAGCTTCACAAACTGTATACCTTTTTTATTTCTCTGGAGTCTAATTCAACCAATCTATCCTTCCCTGCTCTGTAAACTATTTGTGTGTGTACATATGTGTGTGTGCATGTGTGTGAGAAAGTTGGAGTGTATTTTATTATTTTTACTTAGATTGGTTTAAATACAATAAAGTTGACCTCCTTCTTTGTTAAAGTCGAGAAAACCTGTCCGATTGGTTCTTTTTATGATCACGGCATATAAACAGTTTAACACCCACTGAATTGGCAATTATTTCCACTTCAAAAAGAAATAAACCTCTTGTTGTCAAACAAGTGGAGGGAAAAGAGGAGAGCCCTTCAACCCCTCCTCACTTGATCATAACAAAGTATATAAATGTAATAGGAAAAATTACTTTCAAATTAAATTGTAAGAGCAGGACACAGGAACACAGGTTCAAACAAGCAATTTGAGGGCTGGTATTAGAAAATCCTTCTTTACATAAAGACCGATCAATGCACGGAATAGATGCTTGGAAAGAATAGTGAAATCTAGAAAGTGGAGGCAAAACCCTGGAATCATTTAAGGGCCAATTAGTTGCAACAATGTGGAGAGCTTTAGGTCATTCTGGTTGAATGAATTACAATAGACCAAATGGCTTCCCCATTCATAATTATCCAGTCATTTCATGTTCACCCCAACCTGAAATAATATGCACAATTATACTGTCAATATATCTTCCTGTAAATGCAGTATTGAGAATATATATCAGAATATACTGAATTTAAAACCAGTGTACAATTTCTCCCTTTCATAATTTGTTTAAAATCCTGAATTAAAAATAATTCCAGCCAATGCCTATGGATACAAAAATAACAACATGAGTAAAATCAATGGTGCCTTGTACTTTGGGAATACCACACACTGTTCAAATTGTGTCTGCCACTCTAGCAGGTGCTACATGACACTGTTGAATTTGATGTTTGATGACATGTTCTGGAAGAGGGCACCTGCTCTGTGAGTGATGCAGTGATGAACTAGTTGATCTGAATGGCGTCTTCTGTTGGTGTCTGGAAGTACCGAGTGGCATTAAAGTTAGACGCAGTGGCCATATGCAGTGGATAGTGCCATTAATATCTTTCTCAACTGTTCCAAGACCTGACACATGTCTCACATCTTATTCTGGTTGAGATGCAGGCTCCTTATATATTGTTCGCTGAAGATCATGAACGTGACATGTTGGCAGTACTTGTGCTCCATAGGATGGTTATGGAGATCTGTAAATCCATCTGCTGTTCCCTTCAAGCCATTAAGGCTATGTTTCTCTGCTGTTTCTGCTCCTTCTCCAAAATATCTTGCAGTGACAAACTTGACACAACATCCATGCTGCAGAGTTAACTGCAATACTCCTACTTTTAGTTAATATCTCCTACTCTACTTACCCTAGCAGGAGAAAAGCAACAGTGAACAGGCACTTACTCCCAAGGAGGAGTTGGTGCTCTCCAACTTTGGAGCAGCCATGACTGGCTATGGTCAGTGGCGGGGCTGAAACCATTGAAAGTGATGGTATACTCATACCTAATCCACTTACCCCTCATCCCACAATCTCTGTTGATGTACAAGCTATACATGGTGTAGGCATGTATCTCTTGTCCCCCACCCCACCACAACCCTAGACTTGTGCCTTTCGCCTTTCAGATATTCGAGAAGTGTAACCTGGCTAGAGTGCTGCAAGAGAAAGGGGTGAAAGCACAACAAGCCACTGACAATGAAGAAACAGCATTACTCAATCTCACACTCGCAGCCACCAACTCAGACACTGTGCACACTTTATAAGGTAGCCTAGAGGCGGGATCTGCACATGGTGACACATTGGACATAAGTGACCTGTAGCCAAGGCCAGGGACAAGGCTAGCGCAAGTGCCAACTAGATGGAGGGCAAAGTCCCACACGAGCTCTGCTGCAGAGGACTTAGATGAGGACTTTGATAGGATGGCTCACAGATCAAGGCTGATGGGCATGCACAATCAAATGCTTGATGCATTGGCAGACTTGCCAGAAAGATTGTGATCACTGCCAAGGAGCATGAAGGAGTTTGGCATCAACTTGGCACAGGCCTTTGCACAAAGCTTTGAATCCATCCTTTCCAGTGTGGAAGTGGTGGCCAACTCCATGAAAACACTTGCAGATCCATCCACGATGCAGCATCTGATGACTCATGTCTCAATTTTCATTGCAACACAAGTAGAAGCCATCCAACATCTGCCTGGGACAGGCAAAGGCACACGGAAGATAGGCAGTAAGGAAATGGACAAGGGTAATTTTTATTTATTTAGAGATACAGCACTGAAACAGGCCCTTTGGCCCACCAAGTCTGTGCTGACCATCAACCACCCATTTATACTAATCCTACATTAATCCCATATTCCTACCACATCCCCACCTTCCCTCAATTCCCCTACCACCCACCTATACGAGGGGCAATTTACAATGGCCAATTTACCTATCAACCTGCAAGTCTTTGGCTGTGGGAGGAAACCGGAGCACCTGACGAAAACCCACGCGGTCACAGGGAGAACTTGGAAACTCCGCACAGGCAGTACCCAGAATGGAACCCGGGTCGCAGGAGCTGTGAGGCTGCGGTGCTAACCACTGCGCCGCCCAACTTTTGTATGGAATGTTAGATAAAGTTGGATTGGAATGTTTATTTTGTGCTGGATTTTATTTTTTCATTGTGGCCCAGAGGACGCCGTGATGGTCAGCGTGAATGGGGAATTGCGATTGTATTCACTGGTACTGCAGATGAATGAGCTGATCACGGACAGCTCAGCTAGAAAAGAAACGTGTTGGTTGCCTCCTCCCTTCCTCCAGCTCCTCAGCTGCTGGCTGTATGCCTGGTGGCAAGGGATGTGCCCTTGTGATGGTGAAATTGTGTAACCTGTAGCAGACCACAACGAATTGTAACCTGTGCTCTGCCAAGTACTGTAAGACTCCTCCACAGCAGTCCAGACTGCGGAAGCATTGCTTAAGCACCCCATTGGTCTGATCCATAATGCTGTGTCTGGCAGCATGACTTTCATTATATGCATGCTGCCCATTTGTGCATGGGCCGCACAGTGGGGTCACGAGCCAGGTGGTTAGTGGACAGTCCTTGCTGCCCTGTAGCCACCTTCTGGTTTGTCATGGTGTCTGAAATGCAGATGGTACTGCCAGAGAAAGAAGGCATCATGACTGCTGCCAGAATACTGGACATTGACCTGAATGATGCACTGAGTATGGTCACACACGAGCTGGACGTTGAAGGAGTGGTATCCCTTCCCGTTGTCCCTTCCAGTACATCTCAGAATTGACGTGTGCCACCCAGAAAGTGATCTGTGTGCAGTCAAGGACAGCTTGCACCATAGGGAAGCCTACAATCCTGGTGAAGCCCCGTGCTCGCTCCTGCTGCTGCTCTTTGGCAGGAGAGAATGAAATGTATTCAGCTCTCTTTGCATACAGAGCCTCAGTGACATCCCTTACACAAACCCTGCATAGATATTGAGGAGATGTTGCAAATACGGTATGCTCCTGCCTGGAAGGAGCCAAGCTCATAATATTTCATGCCCATGGTCACATTCATCGCCACTGGCAATGTCATTCTCACCTTGCTATGAGGATGTTAGTTGAAGTGTTCACTTTGAAATGGAATCAAACCAGCATGACACACTCACGGTCATCACTATCTGCCTACTCTGCAAAATTGTGGCGCACATTCCCTGTGCCTGGGCTAACATTCTTAATAAAATGGCATCCTGAATAAGGACAGATGAGGACAGATTTGGCCCTAGTGGACTGGGCAGGAAGACGACACCTCCAGCGTGATGCCACTACCAGTCGCATCTTCCCCTCCCTTCCCCTGTCAGCATTCCGAAGGGATCGTTCCCTCCACGACACCCTGGTCCACTCCTCCATTACCCCCACCACCTCATCCCCGTCCCATGGCACCTTCCCCTGCAATCGCAGGAGGTGTAATACCTGCCCATTTACCTCCTCTCTCCTCACTATCCCAGGCCCCAAACACTCCTTTCAGGTGAAGCAGCGATTTACTTGTACTTCTTTCAATGTAGTATACTGTATTCGCTGCTCACAGTGTGGTCTCCTCTACATTGGGGAGACCGAGCGCAGACTGGGTGACCGCTTTGCGGAACATCTCCGCTCAGTCCGCAAGCAGGACCCTGAGCTTCCGGTTGCGTGCCATTTCAACACTTCCCCCTGCTCTCATGCTCACATCTCTGTCCTGGGATTGCTGCAGTGTTCCAGTGAACATCAACGCAAGCTCGAGGAACAGCATCTCATCTACCGATTAGGCACACTACAGCCTGCCGGACTGAACATTGAGTTCAATAATTTCAGAGCATGACAGCCCCCCCATTTTACTTTCATCTTTAGTTATTTTTTTCTTCCTTTTTTTTACATTCTTTTTCACATTTTTTACAATCTTTTTTTTTTGCATTTAGTTCATTTCATCTTAGTTTGTTCAGTTTGCTTACCCACTGTTTTTTTTCAGGTTTGCACTTGCTGCTGTTCAATATTCAGTGTATTAACAGCTAATCTGTACTAATGCTTTGTCTTTCAACACACCATTAACATATTGTTTGCCTTTGCTCCATGACCTTTTGGTCAGCTATGTGGCCTGGTCCAATCTAGACCTCCTTTGTTATCTCTTGCCCCACTCCCACCTCACTTGCTTATAACCTGTGACTTTTCTAATATTTGTCAGTTCCGATGAAGGGTCACTGACCCGAAACGTTAACTCTGCTTCTCTTTCCACAGATGCTGCCAGACCTGCTGAGTGGTTCCAGCATTTCTTGTTTTTATTTCAGATTTCCAGCATCCGCAGTATTTTGCTTTTATTATTAAGGTAGGACAGTTGATGAGCAGTGGCAGTTGTTTAAGGAGATATTCAATTTATCCCAACTAAAATATATTCCAGAGAGGAAGAAAGATTCTAGGAGGGGGAAAAAACATCCATGGCTAAGCAAGGAAGTTAAGGATAACAAAGACAAAAACTAAGGCATACCATATTGCAAAGGCCAGTGGTAAGCTGGAAGATTGGGGAACTTTTAAAGATCAACAAAGGGTTACTAAAAAAGTAATAAAAAGAGCAAAGGTAAATTATGAAAGAAAACTAGCGCAAAATATAAAAACGGATAGCAAATGCTTCTATAAGTATATAAAAGGGAAGAGAGTAGCTAAAGTAAATGTTGGTCCATTGGAGGATGAGACTGGGGGGGTTAATAGAAGGGAACACAGAAATGGCAGAGACACTAAATCAGTATTTTGCTTCAGTTTTCACGGTGGAGGACACTAGTACCATCCCAATATTAACAGGTAATGCAGAGGTTATAGAAAGGGAGGAACTTAGAACAATCATCACTAGGGAAAAAGTACTGAGCAAACTATTGGGGTTGAAGGCAGACAAGTCCCCAGGGCCTGATGGCCTACATCCTAGGGTCTTAAAGCAAGTGGCAGTGGAGATTGTGGATCCATTGGTTATAATATTCCAAAATTCTCTGGATATGGGAAAGGTTCCAGTGGATTGGAAAAAAGCTAATATAACGCTCTTATTCAAAAAGGGATGGAGGCAGAAAATAGGAAACTATAGACCAGTTAGTTTAACATCTGTCGTTGGGAAATTGTTGGAATCAATTATGAAGAAAGTAATAACAGGACATTTAGAAAGTCAAAACGCAATCCATCAGAGTCAGCATGGTTTTATGAAGGGTAAATCGTGTTTGACTAATTTGCTAGAGTTCTTTGAAGCTGTAACAAGCACAGTGGATAATGGGGATCCTGTAGATGTAGTTTATCTGGACTTCCAGAAGGCATTTGATAAGGTGCCGCACAAAAGGTAAGTTCACATGGGGTTAGGGGCAATTTATTAGCTTGGATAGAGGATTGGCTAACCAACAGAAAACAGAGAGTCGGGATAAATGGGTCTTTTTCTGGTTGGCAAGATGTAACTAGTGGGGTGCCAGAGGGTTCGGTCCTTGGGCCCCAACTATTTACAATCGACATTAATGACTTGGATGCAGGGATAGAAGGTATTATAGCCAAATTTGCAGATGACACGAAAACAGGTGGGATAGTAAGTTGCAATAAAGAAATCAGAAATCTACAAACGGATCTGGATAGATTAGATAAATGGGCCAAAATTTGGCAGATGGATTTTAACGTGGATAAGTGTGAAGTTATCCATTTTGGTCGGGAGAATAGAAAGGCAAATTATCTAAATGGAGAGAAAGTTCAGAGTGCTTCGGTGCAGAGGGATCTGGGTGTCCTCGTGCATGAATCACTGAAAACTAGTTTGCAGGTATAGCAGGTGATAAGGAAGGCAAATGGAATTTTGGCATTTATTGCTAAAGGAATAGAGTATAAAAGTAGGGAAGTGTTGCTGCAACTGTACAAGGCATTACTGAGACCGCACCTGGAGTATTGCGTACAGTTTTGGTCCCCTTACTTGAGAAAGGATGTAGTTGCATTGGAGGCAGTTCAGAGAACGTTCATTAGATTGATTCCAGACATGGGGGGCTTGTCCTATGAAGAGAGATTGAGCAGTTTAGGCCTTTACTCTCTAGAGTTGAGAAGAATGAGAGGAGATCTAATTGAGGTATATAAGATGATTAAGGGGATTGACAAAGTAGACATAGAGAGGATGTTCCCTCTTGTGGAGCAATCTAGAATGAGAGGTCATAGTTTTAGGATAAGGGGTAGCAGATTTAAAACAGAGATGAGGAGAAATTACTTCTCTCAAAGGGTCGTGAATCTGTGGAATTCACTACCCCAGAGTGCGGTGGATGCCGGGACATTGGGTAAATTTAAGGAGGAGATAGACAGATTTTTAATTAGAAATGGGTTGAAGGGTTATGGGCAGGAAAGTGGAGTTGAGGCCAAGATGAGATCAGCCATGATTGTATTGAATGGCGGAGCGTGCTCGAGGGGCTGAATTTCCTACTCCTGCTCCTAGTTCTTATGTTCTTATGAATGACCAGCACCAGAAGTGTGCGTACTCTACAGACACCATTTTGGAATCAAAATGGTGCCCATCGTGCTACACAACCAAATTTTATAACCATCCTTCCTTTTAATTTTATTGTGTGTGGAAAAAACATTTGGATTTCCATCTTGCTTAAGAGACCATAACAGTTCATATTTGTTGTATAAAATAACTGGGCATTTTGAACTGCATTAAATGTGTACTGAGTATTAACTTTCTTTCGCTGAGCAAGTTCACAGGAAGATTAATGGCTTCCTCATACCTGCTGCTGTGTAATTTTTAATTTTATGTTAATCTAATCACAGCAGGCATCCATGGCAGTTACGAGAAATAAATACATATCTGACATTTACTGCAGAAGCAAAACAAAAAAAAGAGACATTAAAACTGATTTAGAATTTGGTCTGTACCCAATCAGCAGACTGCTTACTCTGATATCCCTTCCTTCATGGCACATGTTAGAGCTGCTTGTGAGGAGGTATAAATTAAGGAGGAAAGTCAGATTATTCCTTTCCATGAGATAAAACTCCTCATTCCGAGAAGTTTCATTCTCCGCAACTTAGACCCATCACTTCTGGATTGGGAAGCAGATCACTGGGATGGCCTCAGTGAGAGGAAGTTGTTATCTGAGAAATTAAGACAATGAACCCTATTACATCATTGGGAATTAGGCTTATAAATTTAACAACTGAAGTTACACAAAATATTTCACAGCACCAACTTTTCAAAGGAACTGAAATGCCTCAAAATTGGTAAGCATTTCAGAGTGGATGACTGCTGAGAGTTTGCCCAAATACTTGGATTCGCTAATTAGGATACAGCATGATACAATGACTTTAATCCTTTTGCAAAAATATACTTTATTCGTAAAAATCTGTAAAAAAAATACAATGACTTTAATCGCTCCATCATTGGTGACTGCATCTTCCGCTCTGAAATTCTCTCCCTAAACCTCTCCATCTCTCTACCTCCCTTTCCTCCTTTAAGATGTTCCTTAAAACCTACCTCTTTGACCAATTTTGGCCATCTGCTCTAATAACACCTTATGTGGCCCAGAGTCAAATTTTGCTTTACTATGCTCCTGTGAAGTGCCTTGGGGCGTTTTATTATACATTAAAGGAGCTATATAAATACAAGTTGCTGCTGTTGAATCAGAGGCCAGGAATTTGTATACTGTGTCACCATCACTGAGAAGACCTGTGCTCCAGAACATGCAGCGCCCCTCGCCAAGCTGTTCCAGTACAGCTACAACACTGGCATCTACCCTGCAATATGGAAAATTGCCCAGGTATGTCCTGTACACAAGAAGCAGGACAAGTCCAACCCGGCCAATTACCGCCCCATCAGCCTACTCTCAATCATCAGTAAAGTGATGGAAGGTGTCATCAACAGTGCCATCAAGCGGCACTTGCTCAGCAACAACCTGCTCAGTGATGCTCAGTTTGGGTTCCGCCAGGGCCACTTAACTCCTGACCTCATTACAGCCTTGGTTCAAACATGGACAAAACAGCCGAACTCAAGAGGTGAGGTGAGAGTGGCTGCCCTTGACATCAAGGCAGCATTTGACCGAGTATGGCATCAAGGAGCCCTCGCTAAACTGAGGTCAATGGGAATCAGGGGGAACCCCTCCGCTGGCTGGAGTCATACCTAGCGCAAAGGAAGATGGTTGTGGTTGTTGGAGGTCAATCATCTGAGCTCCAGGACATTGCTGCAGGAGTTCCTCAGGGTAGTGTCCTGGGCCCAACCATCTTCAGCTGCTTCATCAATGACCTTCCTTGAATCATAAGGTCAGAAGTGGGGATGTTCGCTGATGATTGCACAATGTTCAGCACCATTCGTGACTCCTCAGATACTGAAGCAGTCCGTGTACAAATGCAGCAAGACCTGGACAATATCCAGGCTTGGGCTGATAAGTGGCAAGTAACATTCACGCCACACAAGTGCCAGGCAATGACCATCTCCAACAAGAGAGAATCTAACCATCTCCCCTTGACATTCAATGGCATTACCATCGCTGAATCCCCCACCTTTAAACTTCCTAGGGGTTACCATTGACCAGAAACTGAACTGGAGTAGCCATATAAATACCATGGCTACAACAGCAGGTCAGAGGCTAGGAATCCTGAGGCGAGTAACTCACCTCCTGACTCCCCAAAGCCTGTCCACCATCTACAAGGCACGTCAGGTGTGTGATGGAATACTCTCCACTTGCCTGGATGGGTGCAGCTCCAACAACACTCAAGAAGCTCGACACCATCCAGGACAAAGCAGCCCGCTTGATTGGCACCCCATCTACAAACATTCACTCCCTCCACCACCGACGCACAGTGGCAGCAGTGTGTACCATCCAGAAGATTCACTGCAGAAATGCACCAAGGCTCCTCAGACAGCACCTTCCAAATCCGCGACCTCTACCAACTAGAAGGACAAGGGCAGCAAATGCATGGGAACACCACCACCTGCAAGTTCTCCTCCAAGTCACACACCATCCTGATTTGGAACTATATCGCCGATCCTTCACTGTCGCTGGGTCAAAATCCTGGAACTCCCTTCCTAACAGCACTGTGGGTGTACCTACCCCACATGGACTGCAGCGGTTCAAGAAGGCAGCTCACCACCACCTTCTCAAGGGCAATTAGAGATGGGCAATAAATGCTGGCCTGGCCAGTGACGCCTGCATCCCATGAATGAATAAAAAAAAAGTACTGGCAGGTAAATCAGCTACTTCCTTTTCATAAGAAAAGCCCCCACAATCCATTCTGGATTGTTTTTTCCCACAGCTGCACCTTCTACCCACGAGAAACATTAATTTACAAGTGGAAAGCAGCGGTCAGCACAGAAAGCTAAATATATATTTAAGTAATCATCTAAACACTAATTTATAGCTTTTACAATGTGATAACTTCAGGGGCTAGGAAAAAAAGAAACTTACAGAACATAAGTAAAATAATAAACTAGATTGAGTGAATAGAAATAATTCAATTCAATAACTCAATAAAGATTAATCTAAAAAGAAATTCTATTTGGTTAAGTATATTAGTAGGTATGACAGGATCAGAGTCTAAAGTGATGTATATGGCATGCATGATGTGGACTTGCCTGGACTCACGTACCATGTGGGGTGCACATATATATATATAAAAATTAATGTATGAAAGTTGCATTCCTCGAGCAGAGGGAACACTCCACAAAATTTGAGAGAGAGAGAGAGAAGAAGAGAGAGAACACTTTCTGGAGCAGACATTCCAGAGGGTGGTTACTCCAAATGTTGCTAAGAGGAAAGCATCTGTTAAAGGAGACCGGGTGACCATCAGCAAGCAGGGCAGGAAGCAACAGGTGAGGGTAGAAGGGGAATCATCTGTGGAACTGGATTTGTGTAAGAGGTTCTCGTGATATGTACACAAAGGATGACACAAAGGAGGGTAACCATGAGTGACAATAAGGCACATAGGAACAAATAGTTGCCCATGGAGGGAAAATACTTACAAACGATAGCAAAGTTAACAGTAAAAGATTTTTTTAGAAATATATTAAGAGAAATGGAATGGTGTAAAGGAATTGGGGCCTAATAAAGACAGATGCACAAGAGACTAGAATGGATGCATGGAAATGGCAGGCTTGTTAAATAAATACTTTCTACCCATTTTCACAGTAACGTAAGACGTTAAAATAACAGTGGTACAAGGGAACTTGAAAATAGTCAAGGGGAGAAACGTCATGAATTTAATATAAGTAAAAAGTGGGAATGGTGAATATCATGAGATTTAAGAGATAGAAATCTCAAGAAGCTGATGGTTTTCAGCAGAATATTGGCTCAGACAGTAGTTGTAAATGATTGTTTCTCAGACTGGAGAAAGGTATATAGTGGGGTTCACCAGGGGAGTGTTAGGACCTCTGATCTTTAATGCAGTGCAAAATGGACATTCGGAGGAGTCACGTGACTTCATACAAAAGCTGCCCAGAGACTAGCCAGAGGTCTTGGCTACCATGAGAACAAGGAACCCAGATCAAAGACCCTTTTGAAAGCAGGGTGCAAGGTTGTAATACCTAAAGGACAATGGGTTTCACTCTCTCAGAATCTCAGATAGTAAACAGGGAGCCAGGGCTCTAAATGCAGATTCGAGTTGCAATGTTTAACACCTGGAAACAGAGGAAGGCCCAGGTGGTTTTGTTATGGTCAGACTTATGAGGCTGGATTTTGTGCTGGAGTGGGATTCCCAGCCTCGGGCCAAAAAGTCGGGGGGAGCCCCACCTCAGCCTTCTCATGCTTTACCCCCCACCCCACCCACCCCGGAGTGATCCTCTGGTCTTTTTGAATTAAAATTTTAAAGGATTTAAAGAGACGGGAATCCCACCTCCAAGAGCTGCTGGCCAATTAGAGAGCTCAGCAGGATCGGCAGCGCAACCTTGGAGAAAAGATTAAGAGGAGATTTGATAGAGGTGTTTAAAATCATGAGGGTCTGGACAGTGTAGATAGGGAGAAATGGTTCCCATTGGCGGAATATTCACAAACCAGAGGACACCGATTTCAGGTAATTGGCAAAGGAAGCAAAAGCCCAATGAGGAAAAATGTTTTGATGCAGCGAGTGGTTAGGATGTGGAATGCACAGCCTGAGAGGCAGATTCAATCAAGATCTTCAAAAGGGAATTGCATAAATTATCTGAAGAAAGAAATGTGCAGGGCTATGGGGAAAAGTCAGGCGAGTGGAACCAGGTGACTTGCTCTTGCAGACAGCCAGCACAGACATGATGGGCCTAATGGCCTCCTTCTGTGCTGCAACAATTCAATGGGCTGGATTTTGCTCCCAGCCCAATGTTGGGTGCCGTGGCAGCTGCTGCCGCTTCAATTTTATGGCCTCCCCTGCGGCCCGATCTACCTGGCGGCAGGGAAGCTCCATGGTGGCCCTTCCACTGCTCTGCGAGACAATCCAATTTAACATATTTAAATAACACATTTGCATGAATTAAAATGTAAATCGCAACGATCTTACCGTCAGTTCCTGATTCTCAGTGCAACGAGAGGCACTCACGTGCCTTCCCTTTCCTGTCCAGGGAAAGCTGAAGCCACCGAGGTGGGGAAGGGGTGCACTCTGCACTTTGTGTATAGGGAAGGGGAAAGGGGCAACTCTGCACTTTGTGTATAGGGAAGGGGAAAGGGGCAACTCTGCACTTTGTGTATAGGGAAAGGAGGGAAGGGGGCAACTCTGCACTTTCTGTATAGGGAAGGGGAAAGGGGCAACTCTGCACTTTGTGTATGGGGAAGTGGGCAACTCTGCACTTTGTGTATAGGGAAGGGGGGGAAGGGGCAACTCTGCACTTTGTGTATAGGGAAGGGGAAAGGGGCAACTCTGCACTTTGTGTATAGGGAAGGGGAAAGGGGCAACTCTGCACTTTGTGTATAGGGAAAGGAGGGAAGGGGGCAACTCTGCACTTTCTGTATAGGGAAGGGGAAAGGGGCAACTCTGCACTTTGTGTATGGGGAAGTGGGCAACTCTGCACTTTGTGTATAGGGAAGGGGGGGAAGGGGCAACTCTGCACTTTGTGTATAGGGAAGGGGAAAGGGGCAACTCTGCACTTTCTGTATAGGGAAGGGGAAAGGGGCAACTCTGCACTTTGTGTAGAGGGAAGGGGGCAACTCTGCACTTTCTGTACAGGGAAGGTGCAACTCTGCACTTTGCATATAGGGAAGGGTGGAAGGGGGCAACTCTGCACTTTGCATATTGGGAAGGAGGGAAGGGGGCAACTCTGCACTTTGCGTATAGGGATCGGGGGAAAGGGGCAACTCTGCACTTTGTGTATGGGGGTGGGGGAAGGGTGCGAAAATGCAGCTCTGCACTTTGTTTGTAGGGAGGGGGAAGGGGCAACTCTGTACTTTGTGTCTAATGAAGGGGGGGAAGTGGACAACTCTGCAGTTTGTGTATAGGGAAGGGGGGAAGGGGGCAACTCTGCACTTTGCACAAAGGGAAGGGGGCAACTCTGCACTGTGTATAGGGAAGGGGAAAGGGGCAACTCTGCACTTTGTGTATAGGGAAGGTGGGGAAGGAGGGAACGGGGGCGACACTGCACTTTGCACATAGGGATCGGGGGGGGAATGGGGCAAATCTGCACTTTGTGTATGGAGGGGGGGGGGAGGGTGCGAAAATGCAACTCTGCACTTTGTTTGTAGGGAAGGGGGGAGGGGCAACTCTGTACTTTGTGGATAATGAAGTGGGGGAAGGGGACAACTCTGCACTTTGCATATAGGGAAGGGGGGAAAATGCAACTCTGCACTTTGTTTGTAGGGAAGGGGGAAGGGGCAACTCTGTACTTTGTGTCAAATAAGGGGGGGAAGTGGACAACTCTGCACTTTGTGTATAATGAAGTGGGGGAAGGGGACAACTCTGCACTTTGCATATAGGGAAGGGGGGAAAATGCAACTCTGCACTTTGTAGGGAAGGGGGGAGGGGCAACTCTGTACTTTGTGTCTAATAAGGGGGGGGAAGTGGACAACTCTGCACTTTGTGTATAATGAAGTGGGGGAAGGGGACAACTCTGCACTTTGCATATAGGGAAGGGGGGAAAATGCAACTCTGCACTTTGTTTGTAGGGAAGGGGGGGTGGCAACTCTGCACTTTGTGTATGTGAAAGCGTGGAAGGGGGCAACTCTGCACTTTGTGTATAGGGAAGGGGGAATTTCTGTACTTTGTGTATAATGAAGGGGGGAAGGGGGCAACTCTGTACTTTGTTTATAATGAAGGGGGAAGGGGGCAACTCTGCACTTTGTTTATAATGAAGGGGGAATTTCTGTACTTTGTGTATAATGAAGGGGGGAAGGGGGCAACTCTGCACTTTGTTTATAATGAAGGGGGAATTTCTGTACTTTGTGTATAATGAAGGGGGGAAGGGGGCAACTCTGCACTTTGTGTATAGGGAAGGGGAAAGAGGCAACTCTGTACTTTGTGTATACGGAAGGGGGAAACTCTATGTGTATAGGGAAGGGGGGGTGAAGAGGGCAACTCTGCACTTTGTGTATAGGGAAGGGTGAGAAGGGGGCAACTCTGCACTTTGTGGAACCGTCTGCAGGGTGGCAGCCTTTTAAGAATGGCGCCAGCACCTTCTTTCGCATCAGAGACGCTGTAAATGGTGTCGCCAATGTTGCCCCCCTCCCCCGTGATTGGGGGGTGGGGGCTGCCGTGACTATGTAAAGTGGCCACCCAATACAGTATCGCGTTGGCACGGCAGCACGTGTTCCGTGGGTGTCGGGTGCATTTTCTGTGCCCGCTGCCGAACTACAAAATTCAGCCCTATGATTCTCTGATTTTGCGGGTCACCGACGAAGCAATGGCGCTCGCTACTGCCCTTGAAGCAAGCTGCACACAAAGATCTAGCAACCTTTGTGGCATGATTTCCTCTTTCGTGACCAGTTTGAATCTGACGCCAAGTCAAGGAATTGCCTGGCGTCCAGCAACAGTGATATTAGCAAGGAGGGTAAGCAGCCAATTACATTGAAGTATTTTCTCAGACAGTAAACCAGGAAAGTTAAATACACAGATTATCCTTCACTGTTTATTTCAATTTAATTTTACAGGAAGCAAAATTAATGAATAGGACATATACAAAGGACTAAGGTAGAAGCTGAAATATAAACAAGCTTCAAAAAATATTTTAAAAATGTGAATTTTTTTTTATTCTAGTGGAGAAATTTGACATTCCACAAATATAAAATTCAATGTTGGTAAGTGTGAGGTCATCCACTTTGGTTCCAAGAAAGACAAACCAGACTACCTTTCTCTTCATAGTGAGAAATTGGGACCTGCGGATTTATAAAGGGATTGAGGTGTCCACGTACATAAATCACCAACAGAAAGTGCACAAATACAAACAGTAATTAAAAATTAAATTATGAGGACAGATTACATAAACTTGGTTTATAGTCCTCTGAGAGAGAAATTGAAAATTGAGAGGATGATTTAATCAAGGTCTTAAAAATGATAAAGTGATTCAATGGAATAGATGGAGAGAAACTATTTCTTCTGATGAGAAATCAAATGGATATAATCTTAAATTAGAGCTAAGTCATTCAGGAGTGTAATCAGAAAGTTATCTTTTCACACAAATAGTACTGGAAATCTGGAACTCTCTTCTTCCAAAAGGCCGAGGATGTTGGGTCAACTGAAATTTTCAAGACTGAAATTGATAGATTTTTGTTAGATAAGGGCGTTGAGGGATTGTTTTCCAAAAGTAGGTATATGGAGTTGAGGTTTAGATCAGATAGAATGGTGGAACAGGCTTGAGGGCTGAATAGCCTGTTTTTGTTCCTATACTCTTACATAATTGGATCAAAATGACCTGAGGGCATTAATTGTTCAACATTCTTCCATAATATTGTTGGTCTAAAGATCAATATCTTTACAAAGACCAATTGATAAAAATACAGTTGGAATCTTGAGGTGGCTTTAACTGTAGCTACGGTATTATTGCCACTTGTACTGGGCTTGGATGTCATACTCCATTTTGAAAAGCATTTTGTCTAGCCAGTCCATAGCACAACTGACAAGAGCTCTCCATAAATTAGTGTAGAGCAGTCTAGATGTATTATTTATACCAAAAATGAATATTCATGAAGTAAAGTTTATATAGGACTAAGATTGAATCTGTACTAATGTATGAATGCCAATGAGTCTCAGGCTACATAATTCTGAGCTCACAATGACAGTGACTAATGAATGAGCTAAGTCTTACTTGAAATGTATTTGTTTTACGTGTTGTTTATTTATAGAAAATAACACACAGATTTACTGCAAACCTAAATATAGCTCAATACAGTCCAAGAGGTATTTCAACCTATAGACAGGTTAATGCCAGTAAAAGGCTTAAAGTGTAATATGCCAATGAATACAACAGTGATTTGAGAACGTGACTATTGTTGAACAGATGTTATCGCCTCATGGCAAGATAGCAACCGTAGTAACAGAGCAGCTTAGAACAGCTTTACCAGTATCTCCATTAATGCATCACCAAGGCCAGTGATTTATGGTTTGTTTGGGAAAACAGAAGGAAATATAGAATTCAATCCACAAAACCATGATAAAACATCCAAAATCCCATTTAATAAAAACAGAATTTGAATTATTTAGTCTCTGTGAATCGGTGGTCTTGTCCATCACATTTAAGATTCAGAGAAGAATGCCAACAGAATTGAGAGGATGCCACTATCAGGAAAGTTTAAGCAGACTGCAATACTTTTCTCTGGAACAGAGATGACTAAGAGGAGATCTGTAAGAGGTTTTAAAAATTATTAGGGGGTTCAGTGGGCTAGGTGTGGAGAAATGGTTTGTACATGGGATGAGTCCAGAACAAGATGCTGCAGAATTAGGTCAATTTTCAAAGGCTTCAATCTTCCTTTATATAATCGCCACTAACAGAACAAAAAGAATTTAGAATTTTTTTTTCTTTTACGGGGACTTAAGAATATGGAATTCACTGCCAAATGAAATGGTTGGAGCAGATAGCATTGATGCATTTATGAGAGAACATTATGCATATATGAGGGAGAAGGGAATAGAGATATAGTGGGTAGGGTGGGAAAAGGCAATTAGACTGGGACATGGCTCATGTGGATTCCAAACACTGACATTGGTCAGTTGGGCTAAATGGCCTGTTCCTGTGCTATAAATTCTATGTAATACTATGTCAAGATGATCAGATCACTGGGACTGATTAGCATTGCCCAACTCTCGTCTTCTCCATTTCTGTCTCACTGCTGACCTACTAAACAGCTTGCTTACTGACACTTTAATCTCCCACCACTTGCCCCGGTACAATTCCCACCTCTACCCCATCGCCAGATCTGGCTGGACTATCTTAAACAGTACCATGGCTCTCTCTCTCTGTGATCAAATCCTTGTACAATTACATGGGATGGTAAAGATCGATGATTGCCTTTGCCCTTACCTCCAGGCTCAACATTGCTTTGCTAGCCTCCAATACTACACTCCACATGCACAACAAAGTGTCTAAATTTCCTGCACCAAATGCTATTCTCCCAACACTCCTTCCCTAAACATCCTTAATTTACTTCCAGTAACCACTCACCACCCCCTTGCCCCAATGCACTGAATTCGAAATGTCCAACTCCACCTTGGACTGTTTCACATGAGCAGTACACTTACCAATTGAACCATTGGGGATTTCATGGAAACATAGAAATATGCAGCACGAAAGGAGATCATTTGGTCCATCGTGCTTATACCGGCTCTTTGAAAGAGCGGTCATGTTTAGTCCCACACCCCCGCTTTTTATCTGGAACGCTGTAAGTTTCTCATCCTCAAGTATCTGACCAACTCCCTTTTAAAATTATTTTTGGAATGAGCTTTCACTACCTCTTTAGATAGAGCATTCCAGATCTCAACAAGCCTCCAAATGAAAAACATTCTCCTCATCTCCCCTCTAGGTCTTTTGCCAATGATTTTAAATCTATGACTTCTGTTATTGACCCACTTGCCAGAGGGAATAGTTTTTCCTTTATTTATTCTCTCAAAACCTTTTATCATCTTGGAAAACTTTATTAGGTCAACAGTGAGCCTTCTCTTTTCAAAGGACAACAGTCTTAACTTTCCCAATCTCTCCTCAGAGCTGAAGTCTCTCATCTCAGGTTACATTCTGGTCAAAAAAAAGCCTCTTTACCCTTTCTAAGGCCTTTACATCTTTCCTGAAGTGCAGTGCCCAGATATATCCACAATACTCCAGCTGTGGCCTAATTTGTGGTTTATATTCTATTCCTCTATTTATAAACCCAAGTAACCCATACACTTTTTCAACCATCTTAAATGATTTATGCATATGGACACCTACACTTTCCAAAATCATGCCATTTATAGTATATTGTCTTACAATACTAGTCCTCCCAAAGTGCCACACTTCTTCACATTGAACTGCACCTGCTATGCTTCTGCCCATTTCACCATCCTGTCTAGATCACCCTGAAGCCTATAACTATCCACAACTTTGCCACGTTTTCTATCATCTGGAAACATTGTAATGCCAATCCCTGCACCTGAGTCTAGGTTGTTTATGAAAATTGAAATGAGTAGTGGACCTGAAAATTGAACCTTGGGGAACACCACTGCAAACCACCTCCCAGCCTGAAAAACCTCAAATCAACCACCACTCTTTGCTTCTTGTCATTGAGCCATACAACCACTTCCCCTTAATTCCACAGGGTTTCCATTTTCTTAATAGGTGGTATTTTGTCAAATATCTTCTGAAAGTCCATATATACATCTATTGCACTACCTTGATTGACCTCATTGATGCCCAGTTTTGAGTTGCTAGATCTATTCGAAATCTATCCCATTTATCATGGTGGTAGTGCCACACCACACGATGGAGTGTATTCTCAATGTGAAGACAGGTCTTCGTCTCCACAATGACTGTGAAGTGGTCACTCCTACCAATAATGTCATGGGCAGATGCATCTGCGACAGGTAGATTAGTGAAGACGAGGTCAAGTAGGTTTTTCCCTCTTGTTTGGCTTCCTCACCACCTGCCGCAGACCCAGTCTTGCAGCTATGTCCATTAGGACTCAGCCAGCAGTCACAGAATTATTACAGCGCAGAAGGACGCCATTTGGCCCATTGTGTCTGCACCCGCTCTCTGAATGAGCAATTCACCTAGTGCCCCCCTGTCTTCTCCCCGTAATCCTGCACATTCTTCCTTTTCAGGAAGCAGTCTAATTCCCTTTTGAATGCTTCAATTCAACCTACCTGCACCACACTCTCAGGCAGTGCATTTTAGACTTTAACCAATCACTGCGTGAAAAAGATTTCCTCATGTCACTTTTGCTTCTTTTGCCAATTACTTTAAATCTGTGCCCTCTCATTCTCGATCCTTTCATGAATGGGTACAGTTTCTCCTACTATGTCCAGACCCTCATGATTTTGAATACCTCTATCAAATCACATCTCAGCCTTCTCTTCTCCAAGGAAAGCAGTCTCAACTTTTCCAATCTATCTTCATAACTGAAATTCTTCATCCCTGGAACCATTCTCGTGAATCTTTTCTGCACTTTTTCAAATGCTTTCACATCTTTCTTAAAGTGCAACGCCCAGAACTGGACACAATACTCCAGCTGAGGCTGAACTAATGTCTCACACAAGTTCAACATAACTTCCTTGTTCTTGTACTCTATGCCCTTACTAATAAAGCCTAGGATACCGTATGCTTTATTAACCACTCTCTCAACCTGTCCTGCCACCTTCAATGACTTCTGCACTTATACACCGAGGTTCCTTTGCTCCTGTACCTCCTTTAAAATTGTACCCTTTATTTTATATTGTCTCTCCATGTTCGTCCTACCAAAATGAATCACTTCACATTTCTCCACATTGAACTTCACCTGCCACTTGTCCACCCATTCCACCAACTTGTCTACGTCCTTTTGAAGTTCTAAACTATCCTTCTCTCAGTTCACAATGCTTCCAAGTTTCATATCATCTGCAAATTTTGAAATTGTGTCCTGTATACCAAAGTCTAAGTCATTAATATATATCAGGAAGAGCAAGGGTCCCAAAGCTGACCCCTGGGGAACTGCACTACAAAACCTTCCTCCACCAAGAAAAACATCCATTAATCACTACTCTCTGTTTCCTGTCACAGAGCAAATTTCGTATCCATGTTGCTACTGTCCCTTTTATTCTATGAGCTATAACTTTGCTCACAAGTCTGTTGGGCAGCACCATATCAAATGCCTTCTGGAAGTCCACGTACACCACATTAACTGCATTGCCCTCACCAACCCCTCTGTTACCTCTTCAAAAACTTCAGCAAGTTAGTTAAACATGATTTTCCCTTGACAAATCTGTGCTAGCTTTCCTTAATTAACCTGCATTTGTCCATGTGCCTATTAATTTTGTCCCGAATTATTTTTTCTCCATCTGCCATCTTCATGCCCACTCTTGGTGATAGACATTGAAGTCTCCCACCCAGAGTACATTCTGTGCCCTTGCCACACCCAGTGCTTCTTCCAAGTGGTGTTCAACATGGAGGAGTACCAATTCAGCAACTAAGGTGGGGGGGGGGGGGGAACAGGGGCAGGGGCGGTAGGTGGTGATCAGCAGGAGGTTTCCATGCCCATGTTTGACCTGATGCCATGAGACATCATGGGGTCCGGGGTCAATGTTGGGTGGGGGCAGGATGGTTCCTGCCATCTTCCTGCATCCGCCAAAATTTAGTCTGAGGCAGGAAGGCCTGTGAATGGCCTTCCCGTCCCATCGCCAGTTGAGGCTCTTCACTGGGCAATTAATCCCCAATTAAGGGCCTCATACCACCACCGCCACAACTAGCTGTGCAGTGGGTGGTCCTGTCGCCACACGGGAAGCACGGAATGAAAAACCGTGTAGGCTGCTTCCCAGCTGTGGGGGTGGGGGTGGGGGGGGGGGGGCGGGTTCTTTCATTAAAAGGCACTTACTGCCTTCCCGATATCGGGAAGGGGCCACCCCCCTGTCCTTGCTACCAACCTCCCTACAAGCCCCTCCCCTGAGAGACCCCTCCCTCCCTGTGGCCTGGGTCCAGCACCGCTCCTGGGCCTCTAGTAGGTGCTCCTCCAGCAGCAGCCACTGCCTCCATGGTGGCACTGCTCAGTGAAAGAGCTGCTGGCCTCTGATTGGCCAGCAGTTGTCTGAGGGCGGGACTTCCAGTGCCGGGGTCCTTGATCCCGTGGAAGGCCCACCGCTGTCCACTTAAGTGCCTGATTGGCACTAGATTTGGTGGGCCTCCCGGTCACTTTTTACAGATGTTGAGACCCCCGTCACCAGCATAAAATCCTGCCTTTAGTCCCTATCCCCAGAAACCGGAAATTGCTGCTTGGCCCCATGGTCAATGATGTAGCGTGTATTGTCAAGGAGACAGTGTCCAGTTTCAGCAGGAGCACGCTGCCCGGCACGTTAATAAGGGAAAAGAGGAAAAGCAAGAGCTGGTATGGCTTTCAAAAGCATTGGTCTCATCAGCACTCTATCAGCTCCAATGACTATGCAACCACACAGCGACAGTCCAGCAACCTCACAGTGACAGTCTATCAATCGCACAATGACAAGTCTACCAACCTCACAGTGACAGTCTACCAACCACAGAGACAGTCTACCAATTGCACAATCACAGTTAACCAACCGGACACTGACAGTCTACTAACCTCACAGTGACAGTTTACCAACCACAGAGTATCCATCTATCAACCTCAGCTACTATCTACAAATTTAAGCATCACTGAGCCAGGGTGAAGATTGAGCATGACATATGTTTGTACTTGTTGAAGATACCCCCACATTTTGACAGAATTTTTGCAACAAGTTTCAAACCAAAATAATAGATACAAGTTTAATTTTATAACTAATTTTTATATCGTAAAAATACTTGTGTTACAGGGGTTCCATGGATTTGTTTTATAACATGGGAGGGGGGCCTCAGAAGCAAAAAGCTTGCGAACTCCTCGAAGGTTTGGGTCATTCTCAGTTTAGCCAGAAAGGACATCAGACAGGTGTAGACACATATGTGAATAGGAGGAATAGGGCATGGGCCACACCTTTTACCCAAAGACAATATTGGGTAATATAATTCTCAATTCTTTTTGAATTGTTGCTTATTGTAATGTATTAAGTCTCACTTATGCTTAAATATCATTAACTGTTACCAATATGGAGTGAGTTTCAAACTATTGAACATACAGCCCAAAGCAACTTCAAATTTATTACACAGGTGACTTACCAACTTTCAGTAATGCTAATTTTTAGTACATCTTCTCGATCTATTACTATCCTATTCATATCATTTAGCATTTTAAAAAAATTATAATATAAATATTATTCAAAATTTCTGGGTTAAAGCTTCTTAACAGGAGACAATTTACCTGTAAGCACATCTCAATTGTACCCCAGGTGTCACTACCTCAAGTAATGTAACAAATTGGGTCTCTGATTACATTATCATATGAAAAGCACATCGAACTCCCCTGATTACACCAATTAAAACCAATGAATAGACATTGGTGTCACTTCCACACATGAATACATTAGTTTAGATCACTCGCACAATCTTCCTAATACTTTAATTCCCTTTGTAAACAGGGCATTTAATTTCCCTTTAACTACATTAAGAAGAACCGATATATACTACAACATGGTTGAGTCCAGACAACATTGTGAACATGATTTACATAGCCAGAGATTATGTTACTACCAAGGCCACACGCACCGACATGTTTTAGAATATGGGCATTTTAGATTTATATTCTTTACCTGTGCTGTGTTTAATCTAGAATGTGAACAATTGCTGTGGAGGATATGATGCAACAAATTACTTAACTAGGCTTGAGCTTTGCTTCTACTTATTTTTATAATGTGAAGAGTAAACACAAGAGATGTTATATTACTAAAAATGGCTTTTGTGTATCCTGTATACACTGTACTTTCATTGTCCTGTTCTAATATCTTTAACTTAAAATACACTTGCGTTGTTGATTTTCTCATCACACCCATCTTATTACCCATGACACATTTGTTGTTAACCACTGTATATTATCTTCTAAATAAAGTAATTTCTTGGATACATTCTGAATAAGTATATAGGGCTGGATTTTAAAGCCTCTCCTACGCCAGGAACGGTGGCAGGGACAATGAAGATCGGAACGGAGGAGGCCCACCACCGACCCCGATGCTGGCAGGCCCTGTACCGATCTTGGCAGCGGCGGCAGGGCCTCGTGGTGGCCGCCCTGCCACTCGGCGACGGGACCCACATTAAAATATGTTAATGCCTATTTACCATGCAGACCGCAGCGATTCAGGCAACACGGTGCAATCTTTATTCTGGCGGTCAGAAATGCCACGCCTTCGAATCCCCATTTGGGGAAACGTGGCGCAACACCTGTAGGGAGGGAGGGAGGAGGTGTTTTTCTCTGTGAAGGAGGGGGGAGTGGGGTTACAACGCCTCAGATTGGTTGGAGGGGGTGTGCTGGGAAGAGGTAAAGGATAAAGGTTTCAAACTTAGGTGGGGGGGGGGGGGGGGGGGAAGTTCAAATTTTCACGTTAGGTAATCCAGGGGTGAAAAGGGCAGGAATGATGTGCAATGCCTTTGGGGGAGTGAGAGAGGGCATGGAAAACTTATTTTATGCATTTTTATAAAATTAATATCCAATGTTCCTTTACATTTTAAATGTACATTGAGGGCTGTAAGCCCTTTAAAAATGGTGCCGGCGATGGTGCAATGTCACCAGACGCCATTGCCACGACGGATCGCCAGCCCCTTCACGGCATTGCGGGGGAGGTGGGCACCATGGCCATGCTAATAGGCCGCTTCATTTGAAATCGTGGCGGCTCCGCGACATGGTCCCCGTGCGTGTGGATTACATTTTTTTATGCCCGCCATCTATTTCGGCAGCGCAGTCTTAAATGCAGCCTATTGTGTTCCATTTTCTCTTGAAATGTGGATAATACCGTTAGGAGACACCACAACTTTTAATAATGTAAATGCAAACATTTCCTCAGGCCCTGAATGATCCACAAGTACTCAAGCAGAAAACTCATAGTTTAATTGATAATTTAAATCAGAGTTTTCGTTTTACATTCACTGCCGATTTGATTCATCCATCACTGGATTAAGAAAGAATTGCTGAAAATAGAGACATGTCGAAGCATTTTGTCTTGCACTCATCAGGACAAATCACAAGAATAACCAATGTAAGGGAAAACAACAATTTATACTGCATGAGAAGAGAGTGCTGATTGGTTGGCAAGTGAACTCTGATTGGTAGAGGTGTCGCCATGGAGAATGCACCAGTTTATGGTGACTGATAGTTAATTGCCAAGCTTTGTTTGAAATTTAGATCAGACAGCTTGACTCTGGTTGATCAAGGCATTGCCCTGAGGAATGAACCAGCGAATGGCTATCACTTATTTTGTTCAGCTGAAACAGACGCAATCTGTATACCTGCTCTTTCTGTCTGCAAAGAACAGGGACCTGTGTATTAATATATTTAGCTTCCAGTACACGCAAATGCGCCATGCTGCAAGCCCGAATGACAATCTTAAATTGGTTGTCAACATAATTCTTAGCACACTGTGGATTGTTTAGCAAATGTTGTCCAATCGCGCAATCACATCCAATGTTGGACGCAGTGTCTTGAATTTTGCAAGACGTGTCTCCATTTTCCGCAATTCTCAAGTTCTGTACTACCAAATGACTAAGAGAGAATTATTTTGAACAAAAATAAATACCATTTGGACAGAGTTGACGAAGAACTGGAAGAGTGCCAAATAGGTGTTTTCCAAAATTCATCAATGGAATTAGTCATACAGTTCATAAGGCTTTGATATTGTGCATTTCTATCATACAATCAACTGCACAGGACAGTTCAACAACATTTGGTATGAATGCACTAGTGTTTAATTTGGTCTTGGATATTAGTGTAAAATGGGCAGCGCGAATCAATAATTCATTTCAAACTCGGTTCGATCTCCTTTCCCATTGAACGCCCCATTATAAAAGACAGGGTATGGACTATCATGTGGTACTTTGTGGCACAGCTGCTGCTAAAAAAAAATCAGCTTTGCGGATGATTCTATTTAGAAATTCGTGCCTAGAGTTATAGAGCTGTTAAGCTACATGGTTGTGGCTTCATGTGGTCTTTCTTATGCAATTGAATGCAGAGTCCAAATGGAACATTTACTACTGTTTTCTGCTTTGGAAGTTTTAGGAATTGTCCTAGGTTACCTAGCATTAACTGGTAGCTTTTTTGTTGCTGGGGCAGAAGATTGTACAAAAGGACTTTTGGCTAACATTGCATGCATTACTGTGTTACATAGAATTACGTAGAATCTACTGCACAGAAACGAGCATTTCAGCTCGACAGGTCGACATAACCTCAAAATCAGAGCCAGACTTTTCAAGAGAAAGGTTAGGAAACACTTCTTCCCACAAAGGGTGGCAGAGGTATGGAACTCATTCCCACAAAAAGCAGTAGATGATAGCTCAATTAATAATTTTAAAACTGGGATTGATAGATTTTTGCCAGCTATGGCATAAAAGGATTTGGAACAAAGGCAGGTGGTTCAAGTTAGGATACAGATCAGCCATGATCTCATTGAATGGCAGAACAGGTTTGAGGGGCTGAATGGCCTCCTCCTGTTTCTATGCTCCTAACTGGTCTGTGCCAGTGTTTATACTCCATATATGCCTCCATACAACTTTGTCCCCCTATATCCCTATTTCCTTCTCCATCATATATGGATCAAGACTTCCCTTAAATGCATCAACGAAAGAAAGACTTGCATATACATAGTGCCTTTCATGACCGCGGGACATTCTAAAGCACTTTACAGCTAACTTTTGAAGTGCAGTCATTAGTGGAAGGTAAGAAATGTGGTGGCCAATTTGCAGACCCACGAACAGCTCCCACAAACAGCAATGTGACAATGACTAGATAATCCATTTTTGTGATGTTGATTTAGGGAAAAATATCAGCCAGCTCACCAGGTATAACTCCTGTCCTATTCTTCGAAATAGTGCCATGGGATTTTGATATCCTCCTGAGACAGCAGACAAGGCCTTGGTTTAATATTTCATCCAAAAGAAGGCACCTCCAACAGTCCAACACTCCCTCAGTACTGCACTAGAGTGTCAGCCTAGATTGTGTGCTCAAATGTCTGAAGTGGGACTTGAATCCACAACCTTCTGACTCAGAGTTGAGGGTGCTGCCCATTGAACCAGGCTAACAGTAAAAGGTGCGACCGTGTTTCAACTATTCCACGTGGTAGCGATTTCCACATTATCACCATTCTTTATTTCAAGAAATTACACTTTAAAAGAAAAATTTGAACTGTTTGTACCTATCTTATATTTAACCCTTCTTGTTTTCGACTCACACACAAGTCAAAACAGTTTCTTGACTCTATTCCTTTTTACTTTAATTTTTTATGAATGTATAACCAGTGCCTCTGCTTTGTCCTTCCTAGTTTCTAGTTGGAAATGCCATGTTTTAAATGAGAAAGTAAACCACAGCACTAACTGCCTGTTCAGATAGATGTTATGGATCCCGTGGCATCATTTAAAGAACAGAGAATTCTCTCAGTGACTTAGTCAACCAAAGCCATCAAAAATGAAATTAACTAGCTCATTACTAATTGTGGAATGTTATTGGCACAGAATGGCTGCCCTGTTTGCCAACATAACAACAGTTGGTCCATTCTCAAAGCAATTCACTTGAAGTGCTTGGAGACATTTCAACAAAGTGCTCAGGTATTCCATACATTTCTTTTCCTATGCACTGTGTGGAAAAGAAAACATCAAACCACTGGAGCAAGTCATGCAGAAAAGTAATGTTCATTAATAGTTTCAAATAGCACAGAGTGACTGGCAACAGGAATGATAGTTCAGTACATTTCGAATAAAGGGAAGATTTCTTTTTCGGGCAAGGTGTCTTTTAGCAGACTCCTTGACATTGAACTTGTGCTGAGAAACTAAAGATTTGAAACTCTTTTTAAACAATCAGCAAAAGCTATTTACCTAGATGCATCCTCCATACCAATTAATAACATTGTTGCAGTGTTTGAACGTCCCTCTGGGAAGATCTGCTGAATAAATATGGCACTGAAAGTTATGTATGCCATTATGATCAATATGTGGTCTTTGTAAAACAAAAGTTCTCGTAACATTATCATGTGGATTTTTTTCCCTGCTAACATAAATTAATAGGAGAAAAGCTGCCATTAATTCATTGGACAGCACAGCTCATAAATAGCATAACAGCTCCCTGGAAGAGGCAATTAATGATTTTATCGTTTGCGTAAAACCAGAACTCTTCATGTTTCCTTGCGTCCATTGTAGATCACATCTACACGAGGCCATACATTGCAGCAGTTTTATTTTCTTGCTGAATTCACAGCCAGATACTTACTTGCTATGAAAAATCTTTAGAATGTCTTAAAAGGAATTCACACTTTTTAAACTAGCAAGTGCTTCTCTCTTCTCCAACCCACATATTAAAATTCCATGCACGTGTCACGAGAGGGAGGTACCAAACTCTGTTTCCATTACAATTCATTTTCAATGCGTTCTTCTGGGTACCAAGCGATAACCACGGAAAATAATCATTTGCATGGTGTGGGGAAACATAATGACACATTGATCACTAGTAGACTAGGCACAAAACTTATCATGTGTTCTTCAAGGCTGTACTTCCCAACACTACACTGGTAAAGACATGTTATTCTTTCCAACCTAGCAGACCTGATTTGGAGCCGTTTTTCAGTGTCCATCAATCCGCTTCACAATTTTTCATTGCAGACAAATCCTTGAGGATCATATCATCTGACCAGATTTACTTTAAACGTACACAGAGGAACCTGAAACATCTGCAGTCATTTCATGTTTTAGCCCAATTGAATTGGATTGAACGCATTACCTTGTCTGATAATGTATTTGTGCTCAGATTAAGGCTTGTCCAGTCTAAAAAAGGAAGTGACTGTCATACCATATTTGTCCTTCAAAATCTTTCATTTTGTAGACTGCAAAGATACTAAAGCAAAGCACTGGTACAAAATAGGATCTTTAAAAGGATCTTTATGTGAAAGACAGTGAATGCATAAAGCTGAAATGAATACTGAGAAACTTAACACTTGAATTAAAACATCTGTTTAATAGGAATGAATTTAAAGTGTTTTTTGTGAACCAAGGTTCTATAAATGGGTAATAATTTGATTGGCTGTATGCTTATCAGGAGTAAGCTGCATTTATAATTGTTAGTGCCTGACAGGATAGAAAAAAGCTCGAGACAATATTTTGACTGCTGAATATTGTTCACCTGCTCTAGCTGGAAAGGATCAATAGTTATTAATGTCCAGGAAGTTATTGTACAAAGAGAAACATGAATTACTTACACTGCACGATAAGCTGCACAGCTGCTTCCCTTGGTTTCACGTTAAATCCATTATACTGGCTCGTTTGGCATTTGTATATTCCATTCATGTCCCTGGACACATTCACGATGCGTAGTAATCCATCATAGCTTTCCGTTTGCATGGAGCCATCGGGCATTGGGAGCTCCTTTTCCTTTTCCTTATCAAAGCGGGACCAAAGAATTATGGGTTTGGGCTTCCCAGAAACCAAACACTGCAGCTCCACCGTGTCGGCTTCTCGAGCAACCATTGGTGACCTTCCTTTTGGGACAGATAGAGTTGGCGGAACTTGTAAACAGAAATAAAAACAACTCAATTTCACCGACTGACTCTGCATCCCATTGCAGCATCATGAATTGAGTACTGGAAACAGAGGTTAAACAGCGATTAATTGGAAAATCACAACATCCATATTATTTATTAATAGCTCCCAGATTTCACTGTTTCACCTTATTGATCTGATCATAGCACACAAGGTTTTGGATAAGCGATGCAGGGGGGATGTGAGGAAGAACCTCTTTATGCAGCAGGTGGTAATGACCTGGAAGTCTGCCTATCAGGGTGGTGGAAGCGAAGGTTTCAAAAGGAAATTGGATGGGCACTTGAGGGAAATAAACTTGCAGGGCTACGGGCACACAGCAGGGGAATGGGACTGACTGGATTGCTCTACAGAGAGGCAGCATGGACTTCATGTGCTGAATGGACTCCTTCTGTGCCATAATGATTCTATGGGTTGAATTTTCCCCACTGAGGCGGGAAACAGGAGTCGGGACCGTTTTCAGTTCCCGAGCCCACCTCCAGTGGAAAACTGAATAAAGTCAAGATTTTCATGTCGGTGAGCCCTTGACTGGCATGGAGACAGGTTCCCTGTCGAAATCAGGGCAGCAGGTGGGATCTAGAAACTAGAGGAAAAATCAGGGCCTTCCAACTTCAGAGAAGCACCCGGCTACAGTATAAGGTAACTGGGAGGGTGCATCAAGAAAGTGCCGCCTCAGACACATTTTAAAACATTTCAGACAAAAAGCAGCCAGGCCATTGCTGTGGGATGAGGGAGGTGGGGGTTTTGGGGGGAGGCCCGTCTACAGGGAGGCCTTTGGCTGTACCCCCACCCAGGCAGGCAGGGAGGGCCTGGCCTGCCAGGAGTGCTGGTAATCCCAGCCTGCCAAGGGATGCCTGCTTCCAGGCAATTGATCTGTCCCCCCATCGCACCAGGAAACTGGAGGTTGACTGGAAAATCCCAGTCTGCCTCCATTACCTAACGTTAACGATTCTTTTAATGAGCCTAATTGCCTGCCCACAGGGCTAGGTGGGCCCCAAAACTGCGTCGGGCAAAATGATCACCATCGGGAATGGGGTTGGGAAGCTGGCACACTGCCCAGCCTCGTAATTTTCAGGCCCTGTACGCCTCCATTCCTGACATCAACAGGGACCGAAAATAGCGGATGCTCTGAGGATCATCTTCAAATACTCACTAGATACAGGCGAGGTACCAGAGGATTGGAGGTCTGCATACGTTGTATCATTGTTTAAAAAGGGTGCAAGGGATAAGCCAAATAATTATAGGCCGGTCAGTCTGACCTCGGTGGTGGGTAAATTATTAGAATCAATTCTGAGACACAGGATAAACTGCCACTTAGAAAGGCATAGATTAATCAGGGATAGTCAGCATGGATTTGTTACGGGAAGGTCATGTCTTACTAACTTAACTGAATTTTTTGAGGAAGTAACAAGGAGAATTGATGAGGGTAGTGAAGTGGATATTGCTTACATGGATGTTAGTAAGGTATTTGACGAGGTTCCACATGGCAGACTGGTCAGAAAAGTAAAAGCCCATGGAATACAGGGGAGTGTGACAAGTTGGATCCAAAATTGGCTCAGTGACAGGAAACAAAGGGTAATAGTCGACGGATGTTTTTGTGAATGAAAAGCTGTTTCCAGTGGCATTCCACAGGGGTCAGTTTTGGGTCCCTTGCTGTTTGTGGTATATATTAATGATTTGGACTTAAATGTGGGAGGCATGATTGGGAAATTTGCAGATGACACAAAATCGGCCATGTAATTGATAGTGAAGAGGATAGCTGTAGACTCCAGAATAATATCACTGGTTTGGTTAAGTGGGCGGAAAAGTGGCAAATGGAATTCAATCTGGAGAAGTGTGAGGGAATGCATTTGGGGAGGGCAAACAAAGTAAGGGAATACACAATAAAAAAGAGGATATTGAGAGGGGTAGAGGAAGTGAGAGACCTTGGAGTGCATGCCCACATGTCCCTGAAGGTGGCAGGACAGGTAGATAGAGTGGTGAAGAAGGCATATGGAGTGCTTTGAGAAAAACAAGAAATGCTGGAAATACTCAGCAGGTCTGGCAGCATCTGTGGAGAAAGAAGCAGAGCTAACGTTTCAGGTCAGTGACCCTTCTTCTCTCTACCTGTTCTTCTATCTCTCTCTCTCTTCTTCTGATCTCTCTAAAAGGGTCACTGACCTGAAACGTTAACTCTGCTTCTCTCTCCACAGATGCTGCCAGACCTGCTGAGTATTTCCAGCATTTCTTGTTTTTATTTCAGATTGCCAGCATCTGCATTATTTTGCTTTTATTATATGGAATGCATTCATTGATTGGCCAAGGCATATAATACAAAAGCAGGGAAGTGATGCTGGAACTGTATAAAATGCTGGTTAGGCCACAGTTGGAGTATTGTGTACAGTTCTGGTCACCACATTACAGGAAGGACATAATTGCTCTGGAGAGAGTACAGAGGAGATTTACAAGAATGTTGCCAGGGCTTGAAAATTGCAGCTATGGGGAAAGACTGGATAGGCTAGGATTGTTTTCCTTAAAACAGAGGAGGCTGAGGGGTGATTTAATTGAGGTGTACAAAATTATGAGGGGCCTAGATAGAGTAGACAGGAAGGACCTGTTTCCCCTAATGGAGAGGTCAATTACCAGGGGGCACAGATTTAAGGTGATTGGTCAAAGGAATAGAGGGGACATGAGGAAAACTTTTTCACCCAGAGGATGATGGGTGTCTGGAATTCACTGCCCAGATTGGTGGTGGAGGCAGAAACCCTCAACTCATTTAAAAGGTACGTGGACCTGCACCTGAAGTGCAGTAACCTGCAAGGCTACGGACCAGGTGCTGGAGGTGGAATTAAATTGGGTGGCTAGATTTTTCAGTTGGCACAGACATGATGGGCTGAATGGCCTCTTTCTGTGTCATAACTTTTCTATGGTTCTATTTAGTTCTATGTCTTTATGACATACTGACCCTCATCAGTATCTAGCTTGGTAGGCGGTACACAGTGCACGTGCAGATCTTTTGAATTAGAGGTGTCTTCATTATACTACGAAATGCTTAGCATGTAATTTTCTGTTGGTTTTTGCACAAGGAAGTTATTATGATAATAGAAAAAAAGCAAATTTGGCGAGAGGTTCCTTTGTCTCTTTGTTTACAGATAAACAGGTTCATAATGTTTAGTATGAAGATCAAATTCTGTTTCATTGCTCCAATCGTTGTGAGATCAGTAGCCACTATCATAGGAGTTTCCCAACCTTCAAATGCATGGTTTCAGTTGGAGTAGATGGATAGAGTCCATGATAAAGCGTTAGGCACTGTGAGCTATTTAATTATAACATTGGTACCTTGTGCTTTGCTGTGCTTGAACACAGTTGACATTTAGGGCACCAGAGAGAAAATTCTCTGTCACTGTCCTTTGCTGGATACAGAAAAAGAAATTCACTGCTGTTTTAACTAATAAGCAAGGATAGTATTTCGATGCAGATGATTAAAGCCTTTAGAGTAATAGAACATGGCCACCAAATGTCATTACTTATCCAGGCAAAAAAAACATAATGCAGATACATGGAGGCCTTATGTGTTTTTCAGAGTCTTTACTTCTCAATATTAAGAGGGCTGCCTTCTTCAAATTCTCAGTCTTCTTTTCTCTATCCCTAATAATGTTTAGAACATACACTAGAAGACATCTGAGGTCAAGTAGCTTATTTGTATGCTTAACAACAACTTGTATTTAAGCAGCACCTTTAACATAACAAAACGCCAACGCACTTCACAGAGGCATTATGAAATAAAATATGACATCAAGCCACATTGCTGATATTAGAGCAGATGAGGTGGGTTTTAGGGACTGTCTTAAAGGAGGTAGAGAAGCAGAGAGCTGTTGGAGGGAATTCCAGAGCTTAGGGCCTAGACAGCTGAAAGCAAGGCCACCAATGGGGGGGGGGGGGCGGGCGGTAGGGTGGGGGTGGGGGGTGCAATTAAAATCAGGGACGCTCAAGAGGCTAGAATTAGAGGAGCCGAGATATCTTGAAGGATTGTAGGACTGGAGGAGATTACAGAGATAAGGGTGGGCCAGGCCATGAAGGAATTTGAAAACAAGGATGAGAAATTTTAAATCAAGTCATTGTTTAACTGGGTGCCAGTATAGGTCAGCGAGCACAGGGGTGATGGGTGAACAGCATTTGATGCCAGTTAAGACATGGATAGCAGAGTTTTGGATGACCTCAAGTTTAGTAAGGGTAGAATGTGGAAGGCCAGCCAGGAGTGCATTGGAATAGTCAAAGGTATCGATGATGGTTTCAGCAGGAGAAGAGCTGAG
Source organism: Heterodontus francisci (assembly GCF_036365525.1). NCBI lineage: Eukaryota > Metazoa > Chordata > Chondrichthyes > Heterodontiformes > Heterodontidae > Heterodontus > Heterodontus francisci. The sequence continues at coordinate 41,501,203 of NC_090379.1, forward strand.
GCAGGGGCGGAGATAGGTGATGTTATGGAAGTGGAAATAGCTGGTCTCAGTGCAGATATGTGGTTGAAAGCTCATCACGGGGTCAAATATGACACCGCGTTTGCAAACAATCTGGTTCAGCCTCAGACAGCTGCCAGGGAGATGGATTGAATCGGTGGCGAGAGAGCAGAGTTTGTGGCAGGGACCTAAGACAATGGCTTCAGTCTTCCCAATATTTAATTGGAGGAAATTTTTGCTCATCCAGTACTGGATGTTGGATAAGCAGTCTGTCTATTCAGAGGGTGTGGAGGGATTGAGAGAGGTAGTCTCACTAATTTGATTGAGTTTTTTGAGGAAGTGACGAAGATGATTGATGAAGGTAGGGCAGTGGATGTTATCTATATGGACTTTAGTAAAGCCTTTGACAAGGTCCCGCATGGTAGACTGGTACAAAAGGTGAAGTCACAAGGGATCAGAGGTGAGCTGGCAAGATGGATACAGAACTGGCTCTGTCATAGAAGACAGAGGGTAGCAGTGGAAGGGTGCTTTTCTGAATGGAGGGATGTGACTAGTGGTGTTCCGCAGGGATCAGTGCTGGGACCTTTGCTCTTTGTATTATATATAAATGATTTGGAGGAAAATGTAGCTGGTCTGATTAGTAAGTTTGCGGACGACACTAAGGTTGGTGGAGTTGCGGACAGTGATGAGGATTGTCAGAGGATACAGCAGGATATAGATCGATTGGAGACTTGGATGGAGAAATGGCAGATGGAGTTTATTCCGGACAAATGTGAGGTAATGCATTTTGGAAGGTCTAATGCAGGTGGAAAGTATACAGTAAATGGCAGAACCCTTAGGAGTATTGACAGGCAGAGAGATCTGGGTGTACAGGTCCACAGGTCACTGAAAGTGGCAATGCAGGTGGATAAGGTAGTCAAGAAGGCATATGGCATGCTCGCCTTCATCGGTCGGGGCACAGAGTATAAAAATTGGCAAGTCAGGCTGCAGCTGTACAGAACTTTAGTTAGGCCACACTTAGAATATTGTGTGCAATTCTGGTCGCCACACGACCAGAAGGACGTGGAGGCTTTGGAGAGGGTACAGAAGAAGTTTACCAGGATGTTGCCTGGTCTGGAGGGCATTAGCTATGAGGAGAGGTTGGATAAACTCGTTGTTTTCACTGGAACGACGGAGGTGGAAGGGCGACATGATGGAGGTTTACAAAGTTATGAGCGGCATGGACAGAGTGGATAGTCAGAAGCTTTTTCCTAGGGTGGACGAGTCAGTTACTAGGGGACATAGGTTTAAGGTGAGAGGGGCAAAGTTTAGAGGGGATGTGCGAGGCAAGTTCTTTACACAGAGGGTGGTGGAAGCAGGTTCCATAGAGACGTTTAAGAGGCATCTTGACAAATACATGAATAGGATGGGAATAGAGGGATAAGGACCCCGGAAGTGAAGAAGGTTTTAGTTTAGGCAGGCATCAAGATCGGCGCAGGCTTGGAGGGCCGAATGGCCTGTTCCTGTGCTGTACTGTTCTTTGTTCTTTGTGGTGGAGAGCTGGATATTGTCAGCATACAGGTGAAAACTGATCTGTTTTCAGATGATGTCACTGAGGGGCATCATGTAGATGAGAAATAAGAAAGGTCCAAGGAGACATCCTTGGGGGACACCAGAGGTAACTCAATATGGATATGAAGGCAGCTTCGTCAACACCCTGACCATGTAAGGTCCAAGTCAACAATGGGGTAGTGGGAGATATATTGAAGGTTGAGTCAGGGGAGTGAATCATTTAAGAGGGGATAATAGAGCTAGAGGAGATACAATGGAACTTAATTTGGCAACAGAAGACATAATGGTATTACATGGAAAATGCTCTGCCTAGGAAAAGGTAACCAGTGAAGTTCCAGATAGTTATGCTATTGAACTCCATTTATAAATAATATGGGACAGAATTTTAGCAGTAATATTAAATTTGCTGAAGACACAAAACTCTTTGGGCAAGTAATGAAAAGAAACTAACTTTTTTTTCACAGTGACTTGGATCAATGTAGATATATGTGGTATAGATGTTGTCTAGGGTGCTGAGAAAAATCCTTGCTCTCTTTGACTATTACCAACCACTTAAACTTAAACCAGAACTAGCAGAGGTGCCTTGGTTTCAAAGCTCAGCCAAACAACAATGCAATACTTTCTCATCACTGCACCAGAGTAACAAGGTAAATTATGTGTTGAATTCCTGGTGTGGGGCCTCAATCTACAGGTGCTGAAACTGCTGGAGGTGGAGAGTGGGCATGCCAAGTGACAGGGGCTGGAATTTGGAGTTTAACCTGGTTAGGTTTCTTGCTAATTTAACTTCTGCCCTAAATTCTGAATTTGATGATATATGTTATAACATCAGAACATAAAATCTACCACAAGATAATTGCCTAGTCTTGTAAATTAAACAATAGCTATCATGTGTATGTGTAACATTTGTAGAGTTTTCAATGTATAACTGATATATGGTAACACTGGCAATGGGTAATAAAAAAAAACATTGCCACACATGCTGTTCTTCTGATTACAAGGTAACAGTATGGAAAAGTGTATGTGGAAACTATCATTCATGTCTATGTAACCCTAGTCTCCCTGTGTCCATTCATGTATGCATTTTGACTGCCAACTGGACCCAAGCTCACTACTTCGATCTCCATGTTCCTTTTCTTTACCCACTTGGACCCTTCTCTCCTGTTCCCTCACCTACCTATGATCCAGTCATGCCTCCTTTCATTTCTTCTCTCTCGGGCACTTTGCCCCCACCCTAACCCAACCTAAAGTTCCTTTCCCAATCCTTTGCTACTCCTCAACCATCACACTGTTTTGCCACTATCCCAGACTCAACTGCCTCTTGAATAAGCCCCCAGCTTCCCTTTGTGCCTCTCTCAGCATTCTCTGAAGGTCCACTGAAGCATTAATTGCTGCCTCCTTATGAGCAGCAAACTCAACTATCTCATTCTACTTTCTCACAAACCTTTCCACCCAGCACGCTTGCTGGGGACTAATCTTATCAACCTCCTTCCCTGTCATCCCTCTCATTGCTAACCCTGTGGACTTGGTTAACAAATCAGCAAATTACCGCCCCTCTGCCTCTCCCTCCTGAATGTCCATTCACTTGGGAACAAGGCCTTTGCTATCCATGACCTTATTGCATTGACATCATGGTCTTGATGGAAACTTGACTGTCCAACTGTCCTGATGACTCCTTCTTTGGCTTGGTCTTATTTTTTTGTCTGATTATGCTCCTGTGAAGTTCCTTGGGATGTTTTACTATGCTGATGGCACTACATAACAGCAGTAGCTGTTGTTGTTTTAGAAAGAGGAACAGGGTGTGAAGAAGTGTACAACATAACCACCCTATTCTTATAGCAGCAGGAGGAAACCATCAAATCATTCACAGTCTGTGGTATTCCACAGCCCTAGCAACTGGATAACAGAATGTCAGCAACATCCAACTCTCCCAACAACTAGAAGCCAACATGAGGTTCATGGCCTCACCATGTCACACACTTTAAACAGTCGCCTATGCCATCTTATCCTTTAAATTGAAGAAGGACAATGATAGAGAAATTGAAAAGTGATGTTACAGTTAAGAAAATAAAAACTGCCCAAAAACTAATCTGGGATATAATCACCATCTCAACCTTGGTTGAGTACTCACCGGTACTGCTGGAGATGTTCACATCAATGCTGATGTCAGGTACAACCTGACTATTTAGAGATGCTACACAAGTATACGTCCCAAAATCTGTGAATCTCAGGTCGATAATGTCCAGACTGGTCGTGCCGGGTGAGACATCTGGATCTGTTGTGGAAATAACCATCCTTTCCGAGCTCCGAAGTGGACGTCCATTCTTGAACCAAGAGAAAGCCAACTCATCCGGGGGAATGGCCTCCACTTGACAGGAAATTTTAACTTCACGGCCAATCTGAATGTTGTCATCATCATGGTATGGATCTGGTGTAATCCAAAAACGTCCCTTTTTCAGAGCTAGGATAAAGAGAACAGCTGATGTTCAATAGGTTTTATTACAGAAATCACAATAAGAATTAAGCAGCTATCCCATACACATTGTTGGGAGGGAGAATATAACTCATGTCTAATGTGCGTGAATGACATCAGTGGTAACGTCCAGAGTAAGCCACTAGATCACCTATACACATCAGACGTGTGAATTCCTCATCGATACGTGAAATTCAGATTGTAGGGCTGATCAATATTTAATTCATTAAATTTAACAATATTGCTTCTCCATAACTGAATGGCTAAATTCTTTACCCCATATGGTACTGAGATGCAAGGACCAGGAACATCCAATTTTGTTCTTTGGCCTCTGCAGAGCTAGCTGATTTCAATAAGTGAGGCATGGAACAAGACAGTAATTGGGAATGATGTTTGGATGGTCACACAAGGTGCCTAATTATCTAGCCTCACACAGGAAGAATGGTCACTGGGACAAGAGCTGCGAGTAATTCTGGAACAGTACCTCAATATTAGCACAAAGTAGAGAATGCCTCACTAAACAAACCTGGTCACATTTTTTGATACAGTTCAATCACATGGAATATTAAATTAATTTTAAGACCAGAATACCATGAAGCATCTTTTTCAAACAGCAGCATTAGAATAGTGAAATAAAGTGCAAACTGAAAATTTTAATAAACCTTTTTGCTGGTAGAGGGTTGGAATCCACTGGCTTTGTATTATTGGCTAAAAACTTACAATGACATAGGCATGATGGGTCGAATGGTCTGATTCTGTGCTGTATGATTCTATGATAAGTAATTAATTATTCATGTTTTACCATTTTTTTTAACCTTTCAAGATCCCGGCATATCTAAAGTTTACTCATTGTGGATACTTTCATATAAACTAATGGACATCATTGGCAACGATATTGAATCGAGTCTTACTATCAAAAAAATGAAATAAAGCAAAATTGAGGTGGAATTCTCTGTGTTCAGCATATGACTACGTGGGTGTTGAGTCACTGTGGCTCAAAGGACATATTATGCCATTCAGCTTCTAGTAAAAATGGGCTTTGTGAATCTGTCTGCCTTAAATAGAAATAGATCACAGAAAATAGATTCTTCCTGTTCAAGGTTGGACTTGAAAAGAGCTGGGACCAATATCCTTGTGGGCTGGTGGTGGAGGGTTTAAACGAATTCATCAGCGGTTGGGCACTAGGTTAAAGTATTAAAAATAGAAACAAGGTACACAGAGAACTGGGAGACACAGTCAGAGTTATAAATAATACAGAATTAGGTAGGATCATAGGAAATACAAAGTCTAAGTTAGGTCTGGAGTAACAGAAAATGCTGGAAATACTCAGCAGGTCTGGCAGCATCTGAGGAGAAAGAAACAGAGTTAATATTTTAGGTTTGTTTTTATTTTAGATTTCCAACATTCTCAGTATTTTGCTTTTATTTTAGGTTTAGAATACATGTGTATAAATGCACGAAGTGTAATTAATAAGGTTGGTGAGCTGCAGTCGCAAACAGCCATGTGAGAATTTGATGTACTGATGATAACTGAGATATGGTTAAAAAAGGGAAGCATTGGATGCTTAATATTCCTGGATACAAGGTATTCAGGAAAGATGGAAGTAACAAAAAGGGTAGCAGTTTTGACTAAGGAAAATATTTTAGTGCTAAAAAGACAGTGTCCTTGAGGGGCAAAAGACAAATTTTATTGGGTTGGAGCTAAGGAACAAAGAAGCTATTACATTTCTTAATTTATTTTATAACCGTCAAATAGTGGGAAGGAGGTGGAGGAGCAGATTTGCCGAGAAATTACTGAGAGGTATAATAACTATTGTCATGCCACCTGCCAAGAATGAGGCATATTAATTTTGTCATATGAACATTGATTTTAAACTGTTGCTGGAGTGAAGAAAGGAGTTGTTTAAAAAAAACACTAGGCTGGAAGGACATTTGCATACTAAGAGATGCTGTTCCAATTAACCCAAATGGATTTTGATCACCAGACATTGCAGGTATAAGGAACAGCATTCCAGCGACTGCTAAGGTGATTACAATCCACAAAGTCAGAACTGGTTAAACCAGCTGGTCACATGACTAACTGGCTGGTCCAGGTTTTTTTGAACTAGCTACAGGACAGTTTGAATTCAGAAGGCTGTTCGAACTGGAAACTGCAACAAGGAAGCCTCTCTCTCTCTCGCACTTTTTCCCAAGCCCACCGGACCCACAGAAGACATGTAAACCTCAAGAGAGAAAAGACTCCACAATCGAAGCAAGTTGAAGCGTGAACTGGGCCCCAACAAACAGCAGGACTGACTGGCAACCAAAGACTCCACATTGAATTTAAAGGATTGTAACTACCATCTATTGCCTCAAACTTTTCCTCTTTATTCTTCTCTACTTTTCTGTCTCTATCTGCATGTGTGTTTATCGCATATGCATGCTAGCGTGGTCACGTTGCATATTTGTGGTCATTAACCGGGTTAGCGTTTAAGATGAATAAACTTCTACCTTTCTTGTTTAAAATCTAAGAAAACCTGTCTGAATTGATTTCTTTGCCTTACAATTGGAAAGCAGTGAACAAGGATTCACTATGGGGGAGCTAAAACACAGTGTTTAAAAATTAAACCCTATTACAGTTAAACCAGGCAAAGGCTGAGAAGGAACCTTCTCAGCAGTGATAATGGGAGTCTTTACTACTGCAATATTGAAGGGGCAATGATTGTGTTAAGGACAGAGAAAGGGAAGAATTTTCTTGATCAGTATATTTCTTGCCCAACAAGAAGAGAGGCATTGCTGGGGGAATAAAGTGGGTCAATTAGAGAATATCACAGTCGGGGAGCATCTTGAGAATAGTGACTAAGGTTAGTTATGGGGAAAGATAAGGAGTAATCCAGAAGAGAAGCACTTCACTGGAGGGGGGCTAATTTTATCAAATGAGGAGGGATCTGACTGAGGTAAACTGGAGTCAAAGCCTGGCAGGAAGAAATGTACAGGAGCAATGGATGGCCTTTAAAAGGAAGACAGTTCAGGCATAGTTGAGATACATTCCCACAAGGGCGAAAAGGACTGAAACCAAAGCCAGAGCTCTCTGGATGGCAGAAGAGTTACAGAGTCAGATGAGGCAGAAAAAGGGGTTGTATGACAGGCTTTCTAATGCAAGGGAGAATTAGACCGAGTATAAAAAGTACAGAGAAGAAGTGAAAAAGAAACTAAGAGAGATAGTATGAGAATAGATTGGTAGCTAATATAGAAGGGAATCTGAAGATCTTCTACAGGCATATTAACAGTAAAAAGGTTGTCAGAGGAGCAGTGGGGCCAATTAGAGACAAAAATGGAGATATGTTGGTCTAGGCAGAAGACATGGCTAAGGTACGAATTGAATACTTTGCATCGGTGTTTACCAAATACGAGAACTTTGCCAAAGCTACAGTAAATGAGGAGGTTTCCAGGATACTGGATGAGATAAAAATAATAAAGAGGAGGAGGTACGAGAAAGGCTGGCAGTACTTAAAGAAGATAAGTCATCTGCTCCATTTGGGATGCATCCTAGGATGCTGAAGGAAGTAAGGGTAGATATTGCAGGAGGTGCTACTACCCTCAATCTTCCAATGCTCCTTCATTACAATGGTGTTGCTAGAGGGTGGGAGGATTGCAAATGTTAGACCCTTGTTCACAAAAAGGGGAAAAGAATAAACCTGGCAATTACTCGTCAGTCAGTTTAAAGTTGGTGATGGGGAAGCTTTTAGAAACAATAAGCCGAGAGATAATTAACAGCCACTTGGACGAGCATGGAATAAAAAAAAGGCAGAGAGATTTGTTAAGAGAAAATTGTGTTTGACTAATGATTGAATTTTATGACGAGGTAACAGAGAGAGTGGATGAGGACCATGTAGTTGAAGATATGCATATGAACTTTCAAAAAACGATTGCTAAAGTACCACATTTTAGACTTGTTAGCAAAACTGAAACCCGTGGGATAAAAGGGCAGTAGCAACATGAATATAAAATTGCCTAAGGAATAGAAAACAGAGAGTTCCGACTCGAGGGAGGTATATATTGGAGTTCCCCACAGTTCACTAGGACCACTGCTGTTTTTGATTTACATTAACAACTTGGACTTGGGGGTAAAGGGCACAATTTTGAGATTTACAGATGGCATGAAACTCAGAAGTGTAGTAAACAGTGAAGAAAATAGTAATAGACTTCAAGAGAACATACATAGGCTGGTGAAATGGGTAAAAACATGACTGATGAAATTCAAAGCATAAACGTGTGAGGTGATACATTTTGGTAGGAAGTATGAGGAGAAACAATACATGCAAAATAGTACAATTTTATAGGGGATGCAAGAAGTGAGAAACCTAGGAGTGTTTGTGCAAAAATCTTTTAAGGTGGCAAGACATGCTAACAAAGCAGTTAATAAAGCATATGGGATCCGTGGCTTTATAAATAGAGACATAGAGTACAAAAGGCAGGGAGTTATGCTAATCCTATATAACCACAAAGTCAGCCACAGCTGAAATACTGGGCTGGATTTTACGTCGGGCAGACGAGAGCTAGCCACCGACGTAAAAGTCGGTAGCGAACCCACTTCTGCCTAGCCTGGGGATCCGTCCTGCATTTTACGGGTCCCCAGGCCATTAATTGGTCCGAGGCGGTACTTCCACCCTTTTGAGGGAGGAAGTCCCGCCTCATTGAGCTGCTGGCCAATCATCGGGCCGGCAGCTCAGTTCTAGCAGTGCCACTGGGAGCGGTGGCCACTGCTGGGACTGCAGCCCAGCCGAGGACATGGAGCCAGGAGTGCAGGTAAGTTTGGTCTGCCTCGCCGGGGGTCATCGGTCGGGCCCTGGTGAGGCAAGAGTGGTCGTTTGGGAGATGTGGGGGGGTCCTGGAGGTACTTGGGGAAGTGGTGGTAGCCCCAATCGGGCACCCTATGCCCGTTAGTCAGGGCCCAACCCCGGGACGCTGAGAGGCTGCCAGCTTTCACTGGGCAGCCTTTCCCGGCTCCAGGACACCCACTTGCCATGGGTAAAATCCCCATAGAGGCAGACGAAGGCCCTTAAGTGGCCATTAATTGGCCACTTAAGGGCCTTGATTGGACTGGGGCAGGCGGCCTGTTTTTCACCAGATCCCCTGCCCTACGTAAAGTGGGACAGAGGCAGGAGCGGGTCAGGAAGGCCTCCTGGAGCCTCCTGCTCCATTTTACACCACCGCCTGCCACCATTCGGCTCACTGGGGTGGCGTAAAATTCCGGCCACTGCGTCCAATTCTGGTCACCCCACTTTAGAAAGGACATGAATGTTTTGGAGAGGGTTGAGAAGAGATTTACTGGAATGGCTTCAGGGATGAGGGGTTACAGTTACATGAATAGACTGGAGAAGCTAGGGTTGTTCTACTTAGAGCTTAGAAGGCTAATAGGAGACTTGATAGAGGCATTTAAAATCATGTAAGGTTTATATAGTATAAATAAAGAGAAACTGTTCCCAAACTGAAATTGAAGGGTCAATAACAAGAGGGCACAGATTTAAGGTGATTGGTCAAACAACCAGGGGTGACACAAGGAACACCGTTTTTTACACATTGAGTAGTTAGGATTTGAAATACCTGCCTGATAAACTGGTGGATACAGATCCAATAGTAGCCTTCAAAAGGGAATTGGATAACTATTTGAAGGAGAAATAAATTGCAGGAAATGGGGAAAGAGCAGGGGAGTGGGGCTAACTAGAGGCAGATTTAAAGTTCTGTGGTTCTATGATTCTATGGTTAGTTACATGACACTCCCAAAAAAGTTTCACACCAGTAAAAATATTTCAAATGTTTACGCATATGTAAAAAATTGCCTTTTGGCCTGGGTTCAATAGAGCAACTAGAAGGATATAGAATTTCAAAATAACAATGTTTAAAGGCAAAATATGGCATCAAGAAATGCATGTTCCAATTTTTCTTTCACTTGTAGGGTCACTGTCCTTGACATCACACTGCATGGAACTACTGGCAATGGATCATCCATCATACATGTCACCGTCAGCTGTAGAAAATTAACTTTGAAGGGATATGGGGATAGTGTGGGAAGGTGGATTGAGGTAGAAGATCAGCCATGATCTTGTTGTATGGCAGGGCAGGCTCAAAGGGCCAAATGGCCTACTTCAGTTCCTATTTCTTATGTTATGTTAAATGCATTGCCATCATCATCACCAACAACTTGCATTTATATAGAGCTGTTAATACAGAAAAACACAAGCTCTACATAGAGGCATAAGGAACAAAAATTGATGCCAAGCCGAAGAGTGAGATATCAGGAGGAGTGACCAAATCTATGAATAAAGAGGGTTTTAAAGAAGGGTAGGGAGGCGGGGAGACTGTGGGCTTTAGGGAAGGAATTCCACAATGTAGGGTTTGGTTGTTGAAAGCACAGCTGTCAATGGTAGAGTAAAGGGAGGGAGAGATGGATGCACTAGGAGACCTCGGTCGGCAAAGGCAGGAGTAATGGGCCAAGCAGGAGTTGGTGTGGGATAGTGTACAGGCAGTAGAGTTTGGATAAACTGATTACCCAGAGCTGAAGTTGAGAGACCAGCCAGGGGAGCAATGCAATATTTATATCTAGGGATGACAAAGTCATGAATGAGGGTTTTAGTAGTAGGTGGAATTACAGGTGGAAGCTTATCCCATGTTGGTGGAAGTGTATAGATGAGGAAAAGGAAAGAATCAAAGATTTATCCTTGGTGGATTCCCAAGTGACAATGTAAGTATGGGAATGAATTCTATTGCTCGAAATGCTCTAGCTATGGTCAAGTAAGTAAATGTGGATCCAAGTGAGGGCAGTGACAGTGAGCTGCGCAACAGAGGAGGGATGTTAGAAGAGGATAATATTGTTGACTGTGGTTATCTCCATACAATATTTTGACTTTATATCATAATGTTTTAAAATACAAACCACCTTCATGAGCTTAAACCCACCTGCCGCCACCATGGATTGGCTCTAAGTTTATACATTTCTTTTCTCAAAGTGGGAGCCATAGGCTTAAAAGTAAGTATTATGATGCTAAAAAAAAAACTGCATGAACAAAAGGGTGAATTCCCCGATTGGGGACTCCCAGGGAAAGTGATACTCATAGGTAGCATTAATGGTGTCATCTGAGAACCACACACAATTTACCATCCAAAATGGAATCCAACCTTTTGAATGCCTGGTCTTACAGATCCCGCATTATCTTATGCAAGGTTAGGGCTGATTGGCCTCCTTCTGTGCTTTAATTTGAATAGTCAATACTCTATATAAAAATAGTTCTGGAATCTGATGACCTCCATACTTGACATTTCAATGACCACACACAGGGGACACACTATCTGTTGATGTACGCTAATTCAAGGCATCCAGTACATAGCAGAGTACAGGTTTATAACAGATGATATCAAAGTGTCACAGTATTAATTATCAGACTGTTAGACTAGATCTTTGACAGACCGGTTAATGTTTTGACCAGTGTGGTCCTGTATTTATTTATTTTTAATCTATCTTGGCTAGCAGGTTTGTTTTGTTAGTTCCCTTGAGTGATTATTAAAATTAGTGTATAACTCCATAATAAAAGCACTGATAGTTTGGATACTATTCAGATACTGTTCAGTCAGATCAGAAATGGGATTGTTTGAAAAATTCAGGTCAACAATAAAACTAACTCTATATCAATCAGTAGTATATGCCCTTTCCACAGAACCCCTCCGCAAATGCAATATATAGATGAAAATGAAACAGTTATTTGGAAGATAGGTGTATGTCGTAATAACCACACTTTAGGAACAATAGATTGACCGGAACAATAGATTGTTGTAGGTAGGAGTTTACAGAATACAATAAGCATGATTCAATCCAAGCGGAACAGCCTGACCCAGTAAGAGAACCATTTATCTCTGTCACATTTGTGCATTCAGCTTGAGTCAGCAAGATCTGAGGGGGCTAAAAAGCGAAGTACCTCCAGGAATCAGTGGTGAGCACAATTTGTCTCTTCATGTTACTGACAAAGTGCTACAAAGAGCAAGTGTACGTGAAAGAGAGGGAACTATTAGCTCAGTGTAGCTTGAAATTAGAGTAAAATTTTACCCCTCATGCTTCAGTAATATTCTTTAGTATCCAATTGCAAAACTCTCATACAGGTCATTCAATACATTCACTTTCCCTCCTAGCTTAGTATTATTGCAGTGAATATATTGCTCAGCATGATAGAGCCTCCCTCAAATGGCTCGGAACGCATACTGTCCATCCGACTGCTCACCACCTCTGGTCCAGTACACCTACTCAGCATCTATGCTCCAACACTCTGTTCCGCACCTGAAGCTAAAGACCAGTTCTATGAACAACTCCATAACATCATTAGCAGCATCCCCAACACCGAACACCTATTCCTGCTGGGGGACTTTAATGCCAGGGTTGGGGCCGACCATGACTCATGGCCCTCCTGCCTTGGGCGCTATGGCGTTGGAAGGATGAATGAGAACGGGCAGAGACTGCTTGAGTTGTGTACCTATCATAACCTCTGCATCACCAACTCGTTCTTTCACACTAAACCCTGTCACCAGGTTTCATGGAGGCACCCAAGATCACGTCGTTGGCACCAGCTAGACCTCATTGTCACAAGGCGAGCCGCCTTAAACAGTGTTCAAATCACACGCAGCTTCCACAGTGCGGACTGCGACACCGACCACTCCCTGGTGTGCAGCAAGGTTAGACTCAGACCAAAGAAGTTGCATCATTCCAAGCAGAAGGGCCACCCGCGCATCAACACGAGCAGAATTTCTCACCCACAGCTGTTACAAAAATTTCTAAATTCACTTGTAACAGCCCTTCAAAACACTCCCACAGGGGATGCTGAGACCAAGTGGGCCCACATCAGAGACGCCATCTATGAGTCAGCTTTGACCACCTACGGCAAAAGTGCGAAGAGAAATGCAGACTGGTTTCAATCTCATAATGAAGAGCTGGAACCTGTCATAGCCGCTAAGCGCATTGCACTTTTGAACTACAAGAAAGCCCCCAGCGATTTAACATCCGCAGCACTTAAAGCAGCCAGAAGTACTGCACAAAGAACAGCTAGGCGTTGCACAAACGACTACTGGCAACACCTATGCAGCCATATTCAGCTGGCCTCAGACACCGGAAACATCAGAGGAATGTATGATGGCATGAAGAGAGCTCTTGGGCCAACCATCAAGAAGATCACCCCCCTCAAATCTAAATCGGGGGACATAATCACTGACCAACGCAAACAGATGGACCGCTGGGTTGAGCACTACCTAGAACTGTACTCCAGGGAGAATGCTGTCACTGAGACTGCCCTCAATGCAGCCCAGCCTCTACCAGTCATGGATGAGCTGGACATACAGCCAACCAAATCGGAACTCAGTGATGCCATTGATTCCCTAGCCAGCGGAAAAGCCCCTGGGAAGGACAGCATTACCCCTGAAATAATCAAGAGTGCCAAGCCTGCTATACTCTCAGCACTACATGAACTGCTATGCCTGTGCTGGGACGAGGGAGCAGTACCCCAGGACATGCGCGATGCCAACATCATCACCCTCTATAAAAACAAAGGTGACTGCGGTGACTGCAACAACTACCGTGGAATCTCCCTGCTCAGCATAGTGGGGAAAGACTTTGCTCGAGTCGCTCTGAACAGGCTCCAGAAGCTGGCCGAGCGCGTCTACCCTGAGGCACAGTGTGGCTTTCGTGCAGAGAGATCGACTATTGACATGCTGTTCTCCCTTCGTCAGATACAGGAGAAATGCCGTGAACAACAGATGCCCCTCTACATTGCTTTCATTGATCTCACCAAAGCCTTTGACCTCGTCAGCAGACGTGGTCTCTTCAGACTACTAGAAAAGATCGGATGTCCACCAAAGCTACTAAGTATCATCACCTCATTCCATGACAATATGAAAGGCACAATTCAACATGGTGGCTCCTCATCAGAGCCCTTTCCTATCCTGAGTGGTGTGAAACAGGGCTGTGTTCTCGCACCCACACTTTTTGGGATTTTCTTCTCCCTGCTGCTTTCACATGCGTTCAAATCCTCTGAAGAAGGAATTTTCCTCCACACAAGATCAGGGGGCAGGTTGTTCAACCTTGCCCGTCTAAGAGCGAAGTCCAAAGTACGGAAAGTCCTCATCAGAGAACTCCTCTTTGCTGACGATGCTGCTTTAACATCTCACACTGAAGAATGCCTGCAGAGTCTCATCGACAGGTTTGCGTCTGCCTGCAATGAATTTGGCCTAACCATCAGCCTCAAGAAAACGAACATCATGGGGCAGGATGTCAGAAATGCTCCATCCATCAATATTGGCGACCACGCTCTGGAAGTGGTTCAAGAGTTCACCTACCTAGGCTCAACTATCACCAGTAACCTGTCTCTAGATGCAGAAATCAACAAGCGCATGGGTAAGGCTTCCACTGCTATGTTCAGACTGGCCAAGAGAGTGTGGGAAAATGGCGCACTGACACGGAACACAAAAGTCCGAGTGTATCAGGCCTGTGTCCTCAGTACCTTGCTCTACGGCAGCGAGGCCTGGACAACGTATGCCAGCCAAGAGCGACGTCTCAATTCATTCCATCTTCGCTGCCTTCGGAGAATACTTGGCATCAGGTGGCAGGACTATATCTCCAACACAGAAGTCCTTGAAGCGGCCAACATCCCCAGCTTATACACACTACTGAGTCAGCGGCGCTTGAGATGGCTTGGCCATGTGAGCCGCATGGAAGATGGCAGGATCCCCAAAGACACATTGTACAGCGAGCTCGCCACTGGTATCAGACCCACCGGCCGTCCATGTCTCCGTTATAAAGACGTCTGCAAACGCGACATGAAATCGTGTGACATTGATCACAAGTCGTGGGAGTCAGTTGCCAGCATTCGCCAGAGCTGGCGGGCAGCCATAAAGACAGGGCTAAATTGTGGCGAGTCGAAGAGACTTAGTAGTTGGCAGGAAAAAAGACAGAGGCGCAAGGGGAGAGCCAACTGTGCAACAGCCCCAACAAACAAATTTCTCTGCAGCACCTGTGGAAGAGCCTGTCACTCCAGAATTGCCCTTTATAGCCACTCCAGGCGCTGCTTCACAAACCACTGACCACCTCCAGGCGCGTATCCATTGTCTCTCGAGATAAGGAGGCCCAAAAGAATACTGCACAGAAACAGGCCATTCGGCCGAACCAGTCCATCCCAGCATTTATGCTCCACTCAAACCTCCTCCCATCCTTCCTCACCTGTCTCTTATCAGCATAACCCTCTATTCCCTCCTTTCTCATATGCTTATCTAGATTCCTCTTAACTGCATCTTTACTACTCAACTATTCCCTGTGGTAATGAGTTCTACATTCTCACCATTCTCTAAAGAAGTTTCTTCTGTCAAGCTCATGCATGGAGAAATCATGAACTATATAAAACAAACCAAAAAAGACATTTTTCCTAAAAAACAAGATGGAGTTGGGAGGTTAGCTAACCTCATCTGTACTGCCAAGACACATGGAAACTACAAGAACCCTAAGTTAATTTTCATGTTTGGATCGGCCTTGGAGAATACATTAAAACGTAAAAGGCTCATCTGTGTTAATTGCTACCTCACTTCAACAAATTGGGTTAACAATGGCATGGCAGACATGGTGTCTCCAAATTCAAAGTCAAATGAATGGGTGTGAAAAAACTCCACTTTATCAAAATGGAATGAAGATGTGTGCCACCCAGACCCCACTGTCTAACAATAGTCCCACCAATAGACACAATTTATGAGGACAATGGTAAAGAGAAACCATGGTCACTTAACAGAAACCAGAGGTCTGATAAGGGGCTTAATAAAAGTATATGTTGGGTAAGCAAAGACAGAGAGCCAGAGAGAGACAGAGAGAGAGATCTAAACTGCTCCAGCAGAAGAAGAAGGACTCTGCCTAAGAACACCATCTTTAAACTACAAGTAGGCAGTGACTAGGACTTGAACTACATACCTGAGAAACTGTACCAGTGTTTTTGACATTGAACTATGACTGAGATACAACAAAATGAAGTCTGCAACAATTCGCCTTCCTGAAACTTTCCAAGTTTTGTCTTCAGTGAACCAGACAAAAGGAAAAACAGGCCTGTACCATTCTTTTAAATATTCACACCTAGAGAAGAATGCTAGGGTTGTAATGAGCTCTTTTTAAAACCATCAGACCTAAATGCATGTTATCTTTTAATCTCTATCTTTTCTTCTGTATTTCTGTGTCATGTGAGCATGGGTGAGGTTGAAAATATTTTCTGGTGTTGTTTAATAAATATTTTTCTTTCTTTAAACCTATAGGAAAGCCTGTCATTTGTCTCTTTGTTGACCATTAAAACGCTCAGGGCCTGAAATATATTTCTAAAAAACACTGCCTTCTATCAGTTGAGAAGTGAAAAAGGGAAACCATCCCTATCATTTCTCACCTGTCCGTAAGACTTCTGAATTCCCTATTGGTTTCTTGGTGACTATCTTACATTAATGACCTCTAGTTTTGCTCTTCCTATAAAATTATATATGATATATGCCTCCTACTTCCCAACCAATTTCCTATTCATGTCATGAGACCATCCCCAACTCCATGTGCCTCAACATTAGTTAGCAGTCTCTTCTGTAGAACCTTGTTAAATGAATGTTATCTGAAAAATTATGTATACAATATCCATTGATCCTCTATCGATCCTCTTAGTCACTGTCATTTTGTCAAATAATTAGAAATGACTCTCCTAAATTACTGATAAGTTCCAAGTATTACTTATTCTGTCCCTGCTGATAGATTTTAGCAACTTTTCCATTACTGATGATAACCACACTGGCCTGTAATAACCTAAGTCTGTAACCTCTTCCCTTTTTGAATAAAAGTGTAATACTTGCTATCTTTCAATCCCCTTGAACTAATACACATCTAGCAACTTTTTGGAAAATTATGGGTTGGATTTTACCAGCCCTCTGGAGATGGGCTGGGAGGCGGGGTGTCCCATAAAATAGCGTGAGAAGACAGAGGGTGATGTGCTCATTGTCTTCCCACCACCAGGACAAACAACCCTCCCTCCCAGAGGCCAATTAAGCCACCAGTGGCCAATGAAGAGTCTCGTCCCTCCTCCGCTAACATTTTGCCAACGGCGGGAGAGTACGTTGCTGCATGGGGAGACCACCAGGTAAACCTTGGCAAGCAGCAGCTGATATTATACATCCCAGAGTGTTGAAAGAGGTAGTTCTGGGGATTGTAGTTGCATTGGTGATCATCTTCCAAAATTCTATAGATTCTGGGATGGTTCCTGCAGATTGGAAGGTCAGAAATGTCACCCCACTATTTAAGAAGGGAGGGAGAGAGAAAACAGGGAATTACAGACCTGTTAGCCTTACATCAGTCATTGGGAAAATGCTAGAATCTATTCTAAAGGATGCGATCAATGGACACTTGGATAATAATGATCTGATTGGGTATAGTCACATGGATTTATGAATGGGAAATCATGTTTGACGAACCTGTTGGAGTTTTTTGAGGATGTCACAAACAGAATGGATAAAGGGGAGTAGGTGTACGTGGCATACTTGGATTTTCAGAAGGCTTTTGATAAGGTCCCCCACAGGAGGTTGGTTAGCAACATTAAAGCACATGGGATAGGAGGTAATATACTGACATGGATTAAAGATTGGTTAACAAGCAGAAAGCAGAGAGTAGGAATAAATGGGTCATTCTCGCATTGGCAGGCTGTGACTAGTGACTACCACAGGGATCAGTGCTTGGGCCCCAGCTATTCACAATATATATCAATGATTTGGATGTGGGGACCAAATGTAATATTTCCAAGTTCGCGGATGACACAAAACTAGGTGGGAATGTGTGTTGTGAGGAAGATGCAAAGCGGCTTCAAAGGAATTTGGACAGTCCTAGTGAGTGGGCAAGAACGTGGCAGATGGAATATCATGTGGAAAAATGAGAGGTTATCCAGTTTGGTAGGAGGAATAGATATGCAGAGTATTTCTTAAATGGTAAGAGATTAGAAAGTGTAGGTGTACAAAGGCACCCGGGAGTCCTTGTCAATAAGTCACTGAAAGCTAACATGCAGATGCAGCAAGGAATTAAGGAGGCAAATGGTATGTTGGCCTTCATTGCAAGAGGATTTGAGCACAGGATTAGTGAAGTCTTGCTTCAATTGTATAGAACCTTGGTTAGACCACACCTGGAGTACTGTGTGCAGTTTTGGTCTCCTTACCTTAGGAAGGCTATTATTGCCATAGAGGTACTGCAATGAAGGTTCACCAGACTTGTTCCTGGGATGGCGGGACTGTCCTAAAAGGAGAGATTGGGGAAACTGGGCCTGTATTTTCTGGAGTTTTGAAGCGTGAGAGGTGATCTCATTGAACCCTACAAAATACTTAAAGGGATTGACAGGGTAGATGCAGCTAAGATGTTTCCCCTGGTTGGGGAGTCTAGAACCAGGGGACACAATTTCAAAATAAGGGGGAAGCCACTTAGGACAGAGATGAGGAAAAATTTCTTTACTCAGAGGGTTGTGAATCTTTGGAATTCTCTACCCCAGAGGGCTGTGGAAGATCAGTCGTTGAGTATATTTAAAGCAGAGATTGACAGATTTCTAAATACCAATGATATAAAGGGATATGAGGATAGTGTGGGAAAAAGGCATTGAAGTGAATGATCAGCCATGACCGGTTTGAATGGCGGGGTAGGCCCGATGGGCTGTTTGGCCTACTCCTGCTCCTATGTTCCTATGTAACCTCCTAGTGGGCTGCAGTGGGGGGCCCTCCTTTTCGGGCACTCTATGGCCCACATAGGCACAGCACTGCCTGCCCTCACCAACACCACCCCACTAAACACGATCGCTGGGGCCTGATTGACTGGCCCTGACACTCCTCGACCCAACTTACCTGGTTGTGAGGGCACCATCCATCACTGCACCCTCCTCCTCCAGGTGCAGCCACAGCGGTGACCACTGTTCCCAGTGGTGATGCTGACGCTGATCTACCGGCCCTCTGATTGTCTGGCAGCTCTTGAGGATGGGTGGCCATTCTTAATAGGGATGGCTGCCCTGGAAGGAGCCAATTAATTGTCTGCTCCTGACAAGATATGGCCCAGGTCTCGCGACCGCTGAAGCAGGGTTGCCCCTCGCTTTTGGGCCTGTCGGTGGGACCGCTGCCACCAGGAGTAAATTCAGCCCTATATCTTATACATCCTCAATGTTCTCACCTATCTATGTTGTAACAAAAATGGTAGCTGCCTCCTCCCTTCCTCATGTCCCTGCTCCTCGACTGTTCGCCTTCTGTATAGATTTCAAGAGGATATAGACAGACAGGTGGAATGGGCAGACATATGGCAGATGAAATTTATTGCATTTTGGTGGGACAAGGAAAGGCAATATAACACAAAGGGCACAATTCTAAAGGGGGTGCAGGAACAGAAAGACGTGTGGGTAAACATGCTCAAATTGTTGAAGGAAGCAGGCCAGCTTGAGAAAGTCAAAAAGGCATACGTGTCCATGGGCTTTATAAATAGAGGCATAGAGAACAAATGCAAGGACATTATAATGAACCTTTACAAGATTCTGGTTCGGCCTCAACTGGGGTATTGTGTTCAATTCTGGGCACCACACTTTAGGAAGGTTGTGAAGGCATTAGAGAGGGTGCAGAAAGAAATTATGAGAATGGATCCACAGATGAGGAACTTCAGTTATGTGGATAGACTGGAGAAGCTGGGGATGTTCTCCTTAGAGAAGAGAAGGTTGAGAGGAGATTTAATAGAGGTGTTCAAAATCATGAGGGATCTGGACAGAGTAGATGGCAAGAAACTGTTCCCATTGGCAGAAGGGTCAAGAACCAGAGAACAACATTTTAAGTAAGAAGGAAGGGTGACATGAGGAAAAACGTTTTTACACAGGATTTGGAATGCACTACCTGAGAGGTTGGTGGAGACAGATATAATCAGGCCTTTCAGAAGCGAACTGGATAAACACCTGAAGAGTAAAAGTTTGCAGGGCTGCAGGGAAAGGGCAGGTGAGTGGATTAGTTGAGTTACTCTTGCAGACAGCCAACACAGACATAACAGGCCAAATGGCCTCCTTCTGTGTTGTACCCATTCTCTAATTTGATGCTCAATGATAGCTGTGGCAAGGGCCGTCCCCTCATGATAGTGAGGTCATGCAGTTGTGGAGCACCTTGAATCTTGCACTCATGCAATGAATACTGCAGGCCTCCTCCAGAACGGTCCAGGCAGCGGAAATGTTGTTCTAGCAAGCTCGATCACATTTTGTGTGGCAGCATTGTTTTCATTGTATGTATGCTGCACATATGTTTTCATTGTATGTATGCTGCACATATATTTTTTAACCAATACACTCTATTGTTTCAAATAAAAACTATTGCTTTGTTAAGCACAACCTGTGTTTTACATATTCATGCTACGTGTTCTTAATCTCTTATGAAGTGAATATTAATTTTAACCCCTTACTCAGTTAATTCAAAATCATTTTTCCCAGTATAATTAAAAATATTAGGGAAAAAATGTTTTTTCAAAAGATAAACTATTTGATTAATTATAGTTGCATGCCAGTTTGCTTTAAAGTATTAAATTATGAAGTCAGGTTGCATAAACGTGGCTTGTATTCCATTGAGCTTAGATTGTTGAAAGATGGATCTAATTGCAGTGTTTAAAATGATTAAGGGATTTAATTGGGTAGATGCAAAGAAATGATTTCTTCTGGTGTGGGAAGCCAAGACAAAGGGAACAATCTTAAAATTAGAATAGGCCATTCCAGGAAATCAGGAAGCACATTTTCCAAACATAGGGTAGGGGAAATTTGGAATTCTGTCCCCCAAAAGGCTGCAGAAGTTGGGTCAATTGGAATTTTCAGGGCTGAGATTTTTATTGGGTAATGGCATCAAGCAATATTGATTAAAGGTGGATAAATAGAGTTGAGGTGCAGATCAACGATGATTAAGTTAAATGACAGAACATGATTGGCCTACTCTTGTTTCTATGTTTGTATAGTTCAAGATTAAAGATTCCCAAGTCAGATAATATGTGGATATTCACCCAACTCTTCTCCCCACACTGTCTCAACAGGGATACAAAGAAAACAGAAATCTCAAGAATGCAGCCAACAGAAGCCATTTAAATTATCAGAATTGTTAGGCAGAACTACAATAGAAAGACATCATATACAATGTCTTATAAATTAAAACAAGACAGATCCTACGTTCGTAACTGACAATGTAACCTCTCTCTGTGCTGTGTTGGAATGTCAAGTGGGGCTTGAACACTAAGGCCGGAATTTTTCATTGGGCGGCGGGGCCCCGTCCATCGGCTGAAAAGTCGGTGGCAAGCCTACCTCCACCGGGCCTGGGGAGCCAGCCCGGGATTTTTTGCTCCCCAGGCCTTTATTTGGTCTTGGGTGTGATTTCCACCTCCTTGAGGCAGGAAGTCCCGCCTAATGGAGCTGCCGACCCATCAGCGGGCCAGCAACCGGCAACTCTTAGTCCCTGCAGCGCCACCAAGAGTGGTGGCCACTGATGGGACTACACCCAGCTATCTGAAGGAAGATGAAGGACGGCCCCGGAACAAAGGTAACTTTTTAGGGCCTCACGGGGGACAATTGGTTGGGCCCTGACGAGGCAACGGAGGTTAGTTAGGGGGGCAGAGGGAGTGTTGTGTGTTGGAGGCGGTAGGGGCTTCAGGGGCGGTCCTCCGTGGGGCACAGGGTGTCCGATCAGGAGGACAACCTCCCAGCCCGCAAGAAGGCTGCCTGGTTTCACCAGGCGGGCTTTTTGAGGCTTCAACTTCCTGCCTGCCAAGGGTAAAATACCTGTGGTGACTGGGGGAGGCCCTTAAGTGACAATTAATTGGCCACTTAAAGGCCTTGATTGGGCTGGGATGGGCGGGTTATTTCTTGCCTCCGCCGCCCTGCACAAAATTGCAGCAGAGGCGGGAGGGGGGTCAGGAACGCACCCCCTCGCCCCCCACCCCCCCACCTTGCCTCCCACTCAATTTTACACCGGCCAGCAGCCCGCTCGTTTGCAGGGTGTAAAATTCTGGCCGTAGTTATCTGATTCAGTGACATCAACTGAATGAAGCTGATATGTGCTCCAACACATAATTTTTTGATTAAAAAACTACATCTTGAAGGAAAACGTAAAAAATTTAGAACAGTAATCATGAGTAGATGGAAAACGTTAACACATCATATGATGGCTAAAAAGTGAAATGCAGAATCTTGTAGAAATAAATACTTGTATCTTCAACTTACTTTTACATTCTCTTTATAATACCAAACACATTCATATAGTGCCATTTACTTTCACACAATATAACTCATTTTCTACAAGTCACCCCACCTTCCTTATGGCATCATTTAAATATCCTTTTGTTGCAACTGACCATCCTTATCACAATATTAATGGGCCATTGCTATTAAGATGAAAGCTTATTCAGTTCGGCTCATACTGTAACGGTTAGGGACAACCTGGATCTAATAAGTAAAAATAAATTTGCATTTATCACCTTTTAGGTTCTCAGGATGGCCCAAAATATTTCACATCCAATGAAATACTTTTGAATTGTAGTCCTTGTTATAAAAGCAGCAGCCTATTTGCATACACCAAGGTCCCATAAACAGCAATTTGATAAATGACCAGATAACCTGTTAGGGCATGGTATTGGTTGAGGAATAAATATTAGTCAGGACACTGGAAGAACTCCCCTGCTTTTCTTTGAATAGGGTTGTGGAATCTTTTACAGCCACCTGACAGGGAAGACAAGGCCTCACCTCATCCAAAAGGCAATTCAGCCCTCCCCTCAATACTGCACTCAAGTATCAGCCTAGATTAAGAGTTCATCTCTATAGTGGGACTTGAATCCACGATCTTATGCCTTAGTGGTAAGAGAGCTATCACTCAGCCAAAGTGAACCTTATACCACTATAGTTGTCCACTGGCCCGTCACAGATGGCTTGTTTTAAATCAAACATCATTGCCTTTGGAAAAAAATCAACAATCGGACAGATGTTCCAGTCCCAGTGCTCAAGTGTTGGGACAAGAGGTAGAGTGCACAATTCTCGATGGCTTCCCATGTGGAATGATGTCCTGGGGTTTTCCACTGTAAACACCATTAATTATCCAGGACTGAACAAGGGCAATAATTCTTGTAGTCATTAGAAAGGTAGGATTGCGAGTCACTGAATTTCTCAGTGCCTGTCTACCTGAACTGCACCAGTGGAAAGGATGCAGTCTGATGAAAAATTTCTCAGCAAATGGAATCAATAGCTCAGTACATTTGTAGCAAGTCCTCTTTAGAAATCTGGAACATAAAATTAGAATGAAAATTTAATGACAAAATACAAGCCTAAAGGAAGACAAGAGACAGGAAAACTCTGTGAGAAGTACAGAGATGTCCAAAAACTTCTTTAAAGAGATATGAGAGGTGCAATGCAGAAAATAAGAAAGAATAGATAAAGAGAAAGATAGAACTCTAAGAGATAAAATTTGTTGAAAAAGAGACAATTCTGTGCTCGGCAGCCCTGCTGAGGGGGAACACTTGCATTAAGTGCCCGATGGATAACCATGGGCTTACAGCCTGTTGTCCAAATACTAAATTAAGTTTTCCAGTCACACTGTCCAAATACTAAAGGAATATTATTTTCTAGAAGTATTCATTTAAAAAGACTGTATAAATATGATGTCCAATTATTGTGGTGTATGAAAAATTCTGGAGGAAATCAGATTCTATATAGCAGAAGTATTGAATTTGAAAAAACCCACTGGACGTAATTGTCTAAATCCTCAAAGAAGTCAAAGAGCTTGTCGAGGACATTACAGATAAAGCAACACAGATGGAAAATGCTGGAAACACACAGCAGGACTGCCAACATCTGTAACAAGTGATTTGTTCTGATTCAGAGTCTACACTTGGTATATTAACTTACCTTTACTCTTTGCAGCTGTTGACCTGACCATATGTGTATTTCCAGCATTTTCTGCTTTTGTTTCAGATGTACACTTTTTTTTTTAAAACAGAAAAAGTAGATATTGGGATTGCATATGACAAATTACTTGGATTTTCGGAAGACTTGCCAAAAGTTCCGTGGGAAAGACCTTTAATTAGTCTGAAAGAGATAGGAAGCCAAGGGAGGATATATAGAATGGATAGAAATTTGGTCAAAACACATATAATAGAGTACTCATTATTGTGTAATATTGGACTGGGAAAAATGTTGAATGGAGACTTTGTTTTCAAAATGTTGCCTGTCACTTAAGTTAGGCTAATAAGCCTGTAGTTGTAGCTACTTATTACTGACAGGGTCAGATTGGACTTCTGTTCTCCATTCATATAAGTCTGAATACTAAAATCAAATGTAAGATTTTCAAATTTATAGATGATACTAAAATATGAATAAGCAGCAAAAGTTAAAACTCTCGTCCCAAAGGAATCTCTTTAACATCTTGCCCAGTAAAAATTAAGATGCAACTAATCACTTTCAGGGATTTGCATAATTTATGCAATTCAGCAGACAAATGACAAATTACGTTTAATACTGGCAAATGTAAAATATGGTACATCGAACAACATAAGCACAAAATGAAAGGAATACAATTAGCATTGGAAGACTCAGAAAAGGTCTTGAAAGTAACAGTGGATTCACTGTCAATCTCTAGGCAATGCTGCAAGTCAATTAAAGCTCATAAAATACTGGAATATATAAACAGTATAGTGAATACAAGTCTATTCAGATTGTAAAATGCACTTGCCAAATTCTGCTGAGAGTACTGTGTTCCATTCTGGTCACACCACTGCAGAAGGATTATGCATGTGTTGTGGGGGAAGCAGAGAAAAGCAACACAAATAATTCCAAGTGTAAAGGGGGTGAACTCTGAAGATTCAAACATCTCAATCTTTACAGATTAGAAAGAAGGCAATTAATTAAAAGGGAACTTATTGATGCATATAAAATGTTAACTGGCTCAGATAAGGAAATGCAGACTATTGCTTCAGAGTAAGAGACAATAGTAGGAGTAAAGGTCATAAGTATAAACCAGCAAAATGTAAATATAGCAGAGGGTAATAAATATCTCAGGTAGGTAGCAGAGACATATCATTTTAAGAGTATTCGCAGTTTACTTGGATGCTGACTGGGGGGTGTTAGTTTATTAGTGAGATGAACTTTGGTTTGCTGAAGAGCTTTTACTTGCCCTTACGTTCTTAAAACACTCTACCAAATAAGAGTCACCCATTGATGAATTGGAAGCACATTTTGTACATATGTAACATAACGATCCAACTCTGAAATCTGCCAATTTAATTTTTAATGCAGGAGAAGGAGTGAGAAAAATCTATGTTTTGCAGTGCACAGTACTTGAGATAAGAGTTCTTCTTGGGAGGAGAAGGGACCAATAAAAAGAAATACTTTCAAACAATTGGCCAAGATCTCTTACCCTAGGAGTTTATTAAAGATGAACTGAAGTAGCTCATACACAGTCTAACATGATCACTAACAATAGGTCTGCTAACCTGACAGAGATGGGTGCAGACCCATCATCTTTCTAAATCAGATATCCAAATGCAGATTCAAACTCACAAACTAAGTGCTCTGAATCAGTCATAAGAAAATAATATCTAATCTTTGGGATGAACCTTATTGCTCAGGACGTGTTCAGAGATAGACCAGTGAAAACGGCTGCCAGGTCACGCCTGCATTGGAACTGTCCCGACACTGAACGTGCCCATTCTGACCACTGTATATAATAAACAGCAGATGTGCTCTGTGTTTGCATAATCACAGCATCTGTTGTATGCTCAGAAACAGAATCACATCCCTCCACTAGCATAAACAGCAAACAAATTACAGCTGTGCAGTTATCCCTCTGAGAGTATCTAGCATAACAGGTCAACTTCATTCAATATACGCAGTTGGATTCATCTACTGAGCCCAGATGAAGGCACTAGGCTTATGTTAAATAAAGTAATTAGTGTAATTATGTTGTCCTAATTCCATCTTCATTTATAAGATTATTACATCATCTAACCAATAGGACAATGTTGAGAACTTTGCCCTTGCATAGGAGTACACACTGGCTGTCCCATAGACTTTGAGAAACTGCAGCTATTCAATGCTAACCGATTAGTTGTATTTTCATAACATTTGATGAATAAAGTTTATTCAAGGAGATTACAAGGCCAATTGTTTATTAGAGAAGCCAAGAGTTAAAAAAATTGAAATTGTAGGAGCCATAGTGGGTTAGTCTGTGAATGAAGAGGAAGCAAGTAGAGTTAAGTGTAGCTAAGAGCCAGTCTAGCACTGCCCAGCCAACAAGCAATTAACTTCAGCTTCAGATCAAACAGCCTCACCAGTGAGCATCCCAAGGCAGATGCAACAAGGAGACAAGTGTCATGGTCTCCAAGTAACTGAGCCTGGGAAACAGTGTGAGTGACCCAAACTCAGAATGTCACTATGCCACGGCCTAGGTATAGCTTCTGAGCGTAGCTGAACATGGTGGATCTGGAAAATCTGTCACCCTTCATCAACCCTTCTCAGTTGGAGACCACTTTAAATAACATCAAAAACAGAGACCTGGCTCAAAAAAGGACTGGACTGTGTACTAAATAGTCCTGGATACAAGGTGTTCAGGAAAGATAGGGAAGGAAAGAAAAGAAGAGGGATAGCAATATTGATTATGGGAGTGCTGGAGAGAGAGGATGTCCAAGGGGGTCACAGACAGAATCTATTTGGTTAGAGCTAAGAAACAATATCGGTACCATTACATTGCTGGGTGTATTCTATAGGCCACCAACAAGTGGGAAAGAAACAAATTTGCAAGGAAATAACAGAGGTGCAAAAATTATAGTGTAATTACATTGGGGAACTTTAATTATCCTGATATAGACTGGGATAGTAATAGTGTAAAAGGCAGAGAGGGGGAGAGTTTCTAGGGTGTGTTCAAGAGA
This sequence comes from Heterodontus francisci, assembly GCF_036365525.1. NCBI lineage: Eukaryota > Metazoa > Chordata > Chondrichthyes > Heterodontiformes > Heterodontidae > Heterodontus > Heterodontus francisci. The sequence goes on from NC_090379.1 coordinate 41,528,177, forward strand.
ATATTCTATATCAGTATGTTTCCAGTCCAAGGAGGAAGGAGGCATTGCTGGATCTGGTTCTGTAGAATGAGGTGGGTCAAGTGGATCAAGTGTCAGGAGGGAATCATTTTGGGGACAGTGATCATAGTATCATAGGGTTTAGGTTGGCTATCGAAAAGGGCAAGGAGCAATTCAGAGTAAAGATAATTAATTGAGGAAGGACCAACTTCAATGACATGAGAACCAATCTGGCCCAGCTGAATTGGAATCAAAGATTGGTAGGCAAAACTGTAATGGAACAATGGGCTACCTTAAAGAGCATATAGTTCGGGTACAGCCAAAGTACAATCCCACAATGGGGGAAAGGTAGGGCAAACACATGAAGAGCTCCCTCAGTGACAAAAGAGATAGAGAGTAATATGAAGCAGAAAAAGGGTGTGTATGACAGATATGGTGGAGAATACAATTGAAAACCAGGCTGAATGCAGAAGGTGCAGATGGGAAGTGAAAAAAAAATAAAAGAAGCAAAGAGAGATTATGAGAACAGACTGACAGCTAACATAAAGGGAAATCCAAAAGTATTCGATAGGCATATAAAGAGTAAAAGAGTGGTAAAAGGAGGAGTGGGGCTGATTAGAGACCTAAAAGAACATTTAGCTATGGAGGTATGGGGCATGGCTGAGATGCAAATGAGTACATGCATCTGGCTTTGTCAAAGAATAAGATGCTGCCCAACTCATATTGAAAGAGGAGGTAGTTTGAGACACTGGATGGGCTAAAAATTGGTGAAGAGAAGGTATTAGAACGGCTGGCTCGACTTAAAGTTGTTCAATCACTAGGACTGGATGGGATGCATCCAAAGATACTGAAGGAAGTAATGGTGGAAATTGCAAATCTTCCAATCTTCCTTAAATACAAATGTGGTGCCATGGGACTGGAGAATTGCAAATATTACACCCTTGTTCAAAAAAAGGTGTAAAGAGAAGCCCAGCAACAATAGGCCAGTCAGTTAAACCTCAGCGGTGGGAAAGCTTTTGGAAACAACTCAGGACAAAATTAACAGTCACTTGGACAAATGTGGATTGATTAAGGAAAGCCAGCATGGATTTGTTAAAGACAAATCATATTTAACTAACTTGCTTGAGTTTTTTGATGAAGTAACAGTGCAGATTGATGTGTATACATGAACTTCCAAAATGCATTGTCACAAGTGCCACACAACAGGCTTGCAAGCACAACAGGCTTGTAAGCATAGTTAGTGCCCATGGAATAAAAGAACTGTAGCAGCAAGGATACGAACTTGGCCGAGTGACAGGAAACAAAGAGTAGTGGTGAACAGTTGTTCTTCAGACAGGTGGACGATATATAGTGGGGTTACCCAGGAGTCATTGTTAGGACTCTTGCCTTTATATATATATATATATATATACATTAGTGACCTAGACAATTTCAAAATATGCAGATGACCCAAAACTTGGAAGCAGTGTGAACTGTGAGAAGGATAGTAATAAACTTCAAAAGGACATAGACAGGTTCGTGGAATGGGTGGACAAGTGGCAGATGAAATTTAATGCAGAGAAGTGTGAAATGATTGATTTTGCTGGGAAGAATGAGGAGAAGCAATATACAACAAAGGGTACCTGGGGCTATATATGCACAAATAATTGAAGGTGGCAGGGCAGGTTGAGAAAGCAGTTAATAAAGCATATGGAATCCTGAGTTTTAAATAGGGGCATAGAGTAGAGGAACAAGGTAGTTATGATAAACCTATACAAAACACTGGTTTGGCCTCAGCTGGAGTATTGTATCTAGTTCTAGGCACCACACTTTAGGAAGGATGTGAAGGCATTAGGGATGGTGCAGAACAGATTCACAAAAAAGGTTCCAGGGATGAGGAACTTCAGTTATGTGGATAGGTTGGAGAAGTTGTGTCTGTTCACCTTGGAGAAGAGAAGATTAAGAGGAGATTTGATAGAAGTGTTCAAAATCTTGAGGGGTCTAGATAGAGTAGATAGGGAGAAACTGCTCCTGTTGGCGGAAGGATCGAGAACCAAAGGATACAGATTTAAGCTGATAGGCAAAAGAAGCAACAGCAACATGAGGAAAAACATTTTTAGACAGTGAGTGGTTATGAGTGGTTAGGATCTGGAATGCACTGCCTGAGAGTGTGGTGGAGGTAGATTCAATCAAGGCCTTCAAAAGAGAATTGGATAATTATCTGAAGAGAAAAAATGTGTAGAACTACGGGGAAAAGACTGGGGGTGGAACTAGGTTAGTTGCTGTTGCACAGAGCTGGCACGGACAAATGGCCTCTTTCTGTGCTGTAACCATTGCATGTTTCTATGATTGCACGATTCTATGATTCAATGAATATGCTGTACAGTAGGTGAGTGTAAAACGTGTGGCGCTGCACTGCCAAGACAGTGCTCAACATACAGATTTATCAAATTGGTTTAATCCTTCAGTACTCAAGGGGTTAATTTTAACTCTACTCACCAGGTGGAAACTGACCAAGTGGACAGTTAAAAACGAGAAAGTTACTTAACCACTCGAATGTCTGCCTTGCACCTTGACAGAACTGGTTTTCAAGGTGTGGGTCTCAGCAGTGCACTATAAACTTATATTCTACTCTGTTGACCATGTAGTTCACCATTCTATTGGCTTGTTTGACTGCTGCCTTACAGTGGTAGGACATATTTAGATATTGTGTCGAGTTCAGTAAGTTTCTGAGAACTCTTTCAGCTTCATCCTTGGCTATTTCAACACCTTCATGAAGGACATGTGCTGTCTATTTTTCTTTCCTCTGTGAAAAATGCTACACTTGTTTTCATCAAACTTCATCAAACTTTGCTGGCCATTTACGTATTTTGCCTAACTCAGTCTGTAAGTTTTGAGTTTTCTCCAATTGCACTATTCCCACCACCTCTCCACTTTTCATTAAGTTTCTGAATCTAGACCATTTATGTAAATCAGAAATGGTGGTCCCAAACTCAAGTTCTGAGGCACCCGAATCAGTATCTCCCCTCATTCCAATGTAATTCCTTTAACAAGTACTCATTGCTTCTACACACAGCCAATTCCTCAGCCATTCACAGGGTTTACCATAAATCCCCACAGTGTGGAACATTGCCAAATAACTTTTAATGCTGCAGATTCCCTTTCACATACGCCTTTACCAATCTCTCAGCCTACATCCTATTAAGGTGTTCACATACAACTAAACAGCTTACTTTTAACCCAGAGGTTTTTGGGCCTTGTATATAGTTGTTTTCTTTTTGGTTGGCAAAAGATAGAGTGGATAGAGAAGGTAGATACATAACTAATCAAGAGAATCCTATTGAAGTGTTTTTTTCGCTAATTATTGTGGCTACTGAGATCTGTCTGCAGACGATCTATGTCAAGGGATTTATTTTTGTTCAGTTGGTATCAAAAATAGCAAACAAACACTCAACAGAGCCTGGAAAAAAATAAAATGAGCCTCAGAATGGACTGATTCCACTGTCACCATTGTAAAGAATCAAGTATTCTCCAGCAGAATCCCCTTAGTTTCCGTCACAGCAGGATGCCTATCCACTCCAATCTGTACTAAAATGGAGAATCTACATGGCTCCACTCAAAGGTCTTGTTAATTCAATTTCTTTTTCAAATAATATACAATATAAAAATAAATACTTTCTGAAGAATGATCTACTGGCAAAAGCATACTATATGCAGTATTTACCTTGTGTAGTTAACTTGTCCTTTTACAGCTATATGTGTGACACGTTTATGAATGTTCATAGACCCTACAATAAAATAAACTACAAAAGTAGCATGCCAAGTTTAGTTTAGAGATACAGCACTGAAACAGGCCCTTCGGCCCACCGAGTCTGTGCCGACCATCAACCACCCATTTATACTAATCCTACACTAATCCCATATTCCTACCACATCCCCACCTGTCCCTATATTTCCCTACCACCTACCTATACTAGGGGCAATTTATAATGGCCAATAAGGGCGGCACAGTGGCGCAGTGGTTAGCACTGCCGCCTCACAGCTCCAGGGACCCGGGTTCGATTCTGGGTACTGCCTGTGTGGAGTTTGCAAGTTCTCCCTGTGTCTGCGTGGGTTTTCTCCGGGTGCTCCGGTTTCCTCCCACAAGCCAAAAGACTTGCAGGTTGGTAGGTAAATTGGCCTTTATAAATTGTCACTAGTATAGGTAGGTGGTAGGGAAATATAGGGTCAGGTGGGGATGTTGGGTAGGAATATGGGATTAGTGTAGGATTAGTATAACTGGGTGGTTGATGGTCGGCACAGACTCGGTGGGCCGAAGGGCCTGTTTCAGTGCTGTATCTCTAATCTAATCTAATTTACCTATCAACCTGCAAGTCTTTTGGCTTGTGGAAGGAAACTGGAGCACCCGGAGGAAACCCACGCAGACACAAGGAGAACTTGCAAACTCCACCCAGGCAGTACCCAGAATTGAACCCGGGTCGCTGGAGATGTGAGGCTGCGGTGCTAACCACTGCGCCACTGTGCCGTTGTATTGGACATGGCAATCCAATATATAACAAGAAAGTGGAATTAGAAATACCCATTTCATCTTGTTGCCCTTTCTAGCTAACTGTAAACTGCAACATTCAAGAGTAATAAATCATTTTTGAAAAATAATCCCTATAAATTTCAACTACGGAAATTAATCTGCAGATAAAAGAGAGGCATTCTGCATTCTCCAGATGATCAATATAAGATTAGACTTTAAAGTGCATAACTGAAGACTATGGCACATTGAGTTTTACACAGATTCAGATCAAATCCACATCTTATTGTTTGAGTCCTTTGCACTGTAAGAAGTCAGTCATTATACATTCAGTGCTTGTAGATAATTAGCACTTTCTCCATAGTGTCTATAATGGATGTGGCAGCATGGATTGAGAGGAGCTGCAGATATAAAGGGCAACATGTTCTGCTACCACAAATATCAATGCTCAGGACAAACATGTTTCCTACCGCGAATTCTGCAGGTCAAAAAGTGAATTTTTTTTTTGTAGCTGCTTTGTGAAGCTTGGCTGTAGCAGAATGTTCAGTAACTTCCAGATGATGCACTAAAATGTTGCCATTTTTCTATTTAAGCATATTCATGGGATAGAGGGCCTGGACAAGGCTGTGCCACATTACTTAGATCAACTGATTGCATTACTATGAATTTTTATTAAATAAGCACAATAAAACATATGATGCATCTTTCGTGGGTTAATTTTAACATCTCCTAAAATTCCAGCTCGATCTTTTTAACGTAAGCAAAGTTTGAAAGTGAACTAATATAAGGGCGGCACAGTGGCGCAGTGGTTAGCACCGCCGCCTCTCGGCTCCAGCGACCCTCAATTCTGGGTACTACCTGTGTGGAGTTTGCAAGTTCTCCCTGTGTCTGCATGGGTTTCCTCCGGGTGCTCCGGTTTCCTCCCACATGCCAAAGACTTGCAGGTTGATAGGTTAATTGGCTGTTATAAATTGCCCCTAGTATAGGTAGGTGGTAGGGAAACATAGGGACAGGTGGGGATGTGGTAGGAATATGGAATTAGTGTTGGATTAGTATAAATGGGTGGTTGATGGTCGGCACAGACTCGGTGGGCTGAAGGGCCTGTTTCAGTGCTGTATCTCTAAACTAAACTAAACTAAAAAATAGTTAGCAGCAAATTCCCCAATTATGTCATTGCCCTCAGAACTCACTTTGGAGTTGCAGTAGAATCAAGAGAAATGTCTCAAATAGATTGTAGCCTTGTAACTCCCAGTGGCTTATTGCAATTTTGTGGGATACATCATTTTTGAGTGTGTAGCTGTGCAATCTTGCAAGTAACAACAATTGGTAAAATCTACCACACTGTTATAATAGCTTGGACATCAGCTTTTCACTCTGATTCTCAGGATAAAATTTGTTATTGCCTGTTTTTGGGCATCCACCTGAAGCACGAGGCTCGGGGGTATTGGGACTCATTTCAAAACTTTATCTATCTGTTGTACCTACTGAGGAAACTTCCAGAGAATGAATTTTGGGCAGCTTGCCTGTTGGCAATGGCTCTTGTGTAAATACCAAAGGGAGGAAAGAGGACAGAGTGGGTAATCAATTTCAGGCCAGCAGTGGTTCTCAGGCATGGAGTATATCTGGAATGAGCATTCCTGTTCCTCCCAACTCCACATCAGCACCAGCCAATTTAGAAGGAGAGGCCTAGTCACTTGAGGAAAATAAATCTGTAGGGCTATGGGGATAGAGCGGGCGAATGGGACTGATTGGATTGCTCTCCAGAGGGGAGTCATGGACTTGATGGGCCGAATGGCCTTCTTCTGTGCCATGATAATTCTATGGGCAGGATTTCGGGGCTCCGATGTTGGAATCATTTCCAGGTTGATTAATTAATGGCCAGATGGCACGCTCACAATAGGAGGCCCTCCGGCAGTGAAAAAGCTGCAGCTTGCTGAAGAAGGTAAGAGAGAGGGGTCACTTTTAAAATATTTGACAAAAACCATGGCCACAGCTGCCAGAGCAGCTTTGGCTATTTTCCTGCATCAGTGGCAGCAGGGGGGAGGCCGGGGATCTTAAAGTGCCACAGCATCCTGGACCCTGAGCTGCCACTGGGAGGCCACTTCGTCTCAGTGGCCCTGCATACCGACTGGAAAATTCTAGCCAGCAAGTTAATAGGCCCCTTAGTGGCCTCAACTGGCTACTGCCACTTGCGGGTGGGGAGCTGTCTCAGCTCCAACATGGCCTCTTTAAAAATGCCCAGAAGGTGAGCCCGTGCCAGCAATCTGGCATGCTGGCTGGTGGTGGGGAATTCTGGCAGGATTCCAAAATTCTGCCTTATGACTCTAGAACAGGTGTTAGAGCCCTTATTTACATATGACTTGACATATGAAAGGAATTTGGAGGTAGCGATGTTCCTTCAACATTTCTGCTCTTGACCTTCTCAGAGTATAATCTAGGTTGTACAAACTGAAGCCAATACTTTGGTTAGTGTTAAAATAATAGCAAAATACTGCAGATGCTGGAAATAGGGAATAAAAACAAGAAATGCTGGAAAAATTCAGCAGCATCTGTGGAGAGAGAAGCAGAGTAAATGTTTCAGGTCAGTGCCCCTTCATCAGAACTGGCAAATATTAGAAATGTAAAAGGTTTTAAGCAAGTAAAGTTGGGGTGGGGCAAAAGATAACAAAAGAGGTGCTCATAGAACAAGGTCACAGAGAATAACTGACCAGAATGTCAGGGAACAAAGGCTAGTGGTGTGGTGAAAGACAAAATGTCAATACAGAGAGGGTGTGAATTGACAGTAAAATGAACAGCCCTAGCCCCAAGTACAACATGAAAAATAACAGTGGGTAGGCACAGTAGAAACAAACTAAACAAACTAAAATAAAATAAACAAATAAAAAAGAAAAAATAACTAAAAATAAAAAGGGGGGCCCAACATACTCTGAAATTATTGAACTCTGTGTTCAGTGCGGCAGGCTGTAGCATGCCTAATCGGTAAATGAGATGCTGTTCCTCGAGCTTGCGTTGATGTTTGCTGTAACACTGCAGCAATCCCAAGACAGAGATGAGAGCTGGGGGGGGTGCGGGGGGCACGCGGGGTGGTGGGGGGGGGGGGGGGGGGGGCGGGTGTTGAAGTGGCCAGCAACCGGAAGCTCGGGGTCATGCATCAGGACTCCATTCCATTCTCCCAGTTTCGCCATCTCCGCGCATCTGCTCTGATGATGCAACCTTTCACGATAACGCTTTTGATATGTCTTCCTTTTTCCTCAACCGAGGATTCCCCCCCACTGTGGTTGACAGGGCCCTCAACCGTGTCTGGCCCATTTCCCGCACCTCTGCCCTCACCCCTTCCCCTCCCTCCCAGAACTGCGGCAGGGTTCCCCTTGTCCTCACTTTCACCCCGCCAGCCTCCACATCCAAAGGATCATCCTCTGCCATTTCCGCCACATCCAGCGTGATGCCACTACCAAATGCATCTCCCTGTCTCTTCCCCTGTCAGCATTCCGTAGGGATCGTTCCCTCCGTGACACCCTTGTCCACTCCTCCATTACCCCCACCACCTCGTCCCCTTCCCACAGCACCTTCCCCTGCAATCGCAGGAGGTGTACTATCTGCCCACTTACCTCCTCTCTCCTCAGTATCTAAGGCCCCAAATACTCCTTTCAGATGAAGCAGCGATTTGCTTGTACTTCTTTCAATTTAGTATACTTGTCATGGTCCTGTAGTTCTTTTTTTCAAAATATGCAGTTTGCCTTCAAGGCTTGCAAGGGATCAGTATTGCTTTAAGAGCTGGCAAGCCTTAGGATTTATGGAAAGGTGCATTTTCATTGCCTTAGAAACAGCCATTTGGAGACTGTGATTCAAAAGTTGCATTCTCGATACCATGGTAACAGCCACTGGGAGTGAGCCTGATGCAATACATTTGTTACAATTCAGTTTGAACTGGCAGTTAGTAAGACAGTTTGAACACACAGAAAGAAGACATAGACAGCTATGGTGTCAGCACTGAAAAAGAGCTCTCAACCATTTAAACTGAAGGAAATAGGATTTTTGTCTGTTTAATTATTATCTCTCGAAATTCTAAAACGTCAAGCCAAGGCAGAAATTTCTGGTAATTTAAACTGAAGAAAGGAAAGTTAGACTGTGACAATCTTTTATCCCTCAAAAACTCTAAAGTCAGATTGATTCTGTTGAAAGTGTTTGCAAGTCGTTAATTGTTGAAATTCGCTGGACTCTGAACAACATTCTGTGAGGACGTCGAACAACATTCTGCGGGGACTCCGGGGACTCCACGCAGAGCCATTTTTTTTGGACGGCACAGTGGCGCAGTGGTTAGTACTGCAGCCTCACAGCTCCAGCGACCCGGGTTCGGTTCTGGGTACTGCCTGTGCGGAATTTGCAAGTTTTCCCTGTGACCGCGTGGGTTTCAACCGGGCGCTCCAGTTTCCTCCCATAGCCAAAGACTTGCAGGTTGATAGGTAAATTGGCCATTGTAAATTGCCCCTAGTGTAGGTAGGTGGTAGGAGAATTGAGGGAAGGCGGGGATGTGGTAGGGAATATGGGATTAGTATAGGATTAGAATAAATGGGTGCTTGATGGTTGGCACAGACTTGGTGGGCCGAAGGGCCTGTTTCAGTGCTGTATCTCTCTCGATGACTCTACAACATTCTGCGAGGACTTCGAACAACATTCTGCGAGGACTTCGAATAACATTGGACTGTAAATTTGTAAGGGCTCTAATTTTTCTGTTTTTAAATGTTCATAGTGTTTAAGAATTTAGTTCTTTTAATTAAAGAGTTAATTTGTTGATTTGAAGACAATTGGCTTGGTTAGCCTCATTCGGGGATTAATAGATGGTACAATTTGGTAGCTATTTCTTTAATTAGGAAAGTTTTTAAATGATATGTTAGCCGATCTGTGGAACGATGGGATTGAATTAACAATGCGTTGGTCCCACCACAATCAGAATTGTATATTTTGATTGGGGGGTTTTGACAGGAGCGGTTGGTCATAACAGTACTGTATTTGCTGCTCACAATATGGTCTCCTCTACATTGGGGAGACCAAACGCAGTTTGGGTGACCACTTTGTGGAACACCTCCACTCAGTCTGTAAGCATGACTCCGAGCTTTCGGTTACTGGCCATTTCAACACCCACTCCCCCACCACCATCCCATCCCCCGCCTCCTCCCCAGCTCTCATGCTCACATTTCTGTCCTGGGATTGCTGCAGTGTTCCAGCGAACATCAACGCAAGCTCGAGGAACAGCACCTCATGTACCAATTAGGCATGCTGCAGCCTGCCAGACAGAACATTGAGTTCAATCATTTCAGAGCATGACGGGCCCCCATTTTTATTTTTCGTTATTATTTTCTTTTTTCTTTGTTTATTTTGTTTTAGTTTGTTTCTACTGTGCCTATCCACTGTTTTTTCATGTTTGTCCTTGGGGCCAGAGCTGTTCATTTTACTGTCAATTCATACCCTCTCTGTACTAATGCTTTGTCTTTCACCACACCATTAACATACCATTAGGGCGGCACAGTGGCACAGTGGTTAGCACCGCAGCCTCACAGTTCCAGCGACCTGGGTTCAATTCTGGGTACTGCCTGTGTGGAGTTTGCAAGTTCTCCCTGTGTCTGCATGGGTTTCCTCCGGGTGCTCCGTTTTCCTCCCACATGCCAAAGACTTGCAGGTTGATAGGTTAATTGGCCATTATAAATTGCCCCTAGTATAGGTAGGTGGTAGGGAAATATAGGGACAGGTGGGGATGTGGTAGGGATATGGGATTAGTGTAGGATTAGTATAAATGGGTGGTTGATGGTCAGCACAGACTCGGTGGGCCGAAGGGCCTGTTTCAGTGCTGTATCTCTAAACTCTAAACATTTGCCTTTGTTCCATGACCTTCTCTGTGACCTTTTTCTATCAACACCTTCTCTTTTGTTATCTCTTGCCCCACCCCTGCTTTACTTGCTTAAAATCTTTTACATTTCTAATATTTGCCAGTTCTGATGAAGGGTCACTGACCTGAAAGGTTAACTCTGCTTGTCTCTCCATAAATGCTGCCAGACCTGCTGACTTTTTCCAGCATTTCTTGTTTTATCTTCGGTTAGTGTTGATCTTCTTGAGTGCTATTGCAACTGCACTCATCCAGGCCAGTTGTGAACATTCCATCATGCTTCTTGTCAACAGTGGAGGGATTTGGTGAGGCCACTCATCACAGAGTACTCAGTTAGTTGTAGTTAGTGTAGTGCTAAGGCTGGTCCAGTTCAGCTTTTGGCCAGTGGCTTTTAAAAAAATTCTTTCATTAGATGTGGGAGTTGCTGGCAAGGCCAGCATTTGTTGCACATCCCTAATTGCTCTTGACAACTGAATGGCTTGCTAGGCCATTGCAGAGGGCAGTTAATAGTCAACCACATTGCTGTGGGTCTGGAGTCACATGGAGGCCAGACCAGGTAAAGACAGTCCTTCTCTAAAGAACATTAGTGAACTAGGTTTTATGACAACTGATGGTAACTTCATGGCACCATTAGTGAGACTAGCATTCAATGTCAGATTTTTTTGTTAATTAACTGAATTTATTAAATTTATATTCAACCAGATGTCATGATGGAATTTGAACCCATGACCCCAGGACATTAGCCTAGACCTCTAGGTTACTAGTTCAGTGACATTACCATTACGTCACCATCTCCCTTAACCCCCCCAAGATGGTAATGATTGCTACCCATCACCACCACCTGCTTCAAAATAGAATAAAGAAAACTCAAGATCCTACATCACACATTCTGCAGTCTAGCATAGCTTTTCAAATGCCATCCCTCCATGATAGATGACTGCTGGAGAGGCTGTGGCCAGAGGGAACCTTGTCCATATTCTGTTCTTGACTATGCTTGCAAAGGGAATGCTATAATTAGCCTCAGTCCCCCTGGCTAGGTGAAGGGATAATCAGCAATTATTCTTGTTCCTCATCCCTAAGGATTGGCAATTGCTGGAATGTGCCCATGATGACAATGGTGCAGACAGCGTCAGGCTCACTTATCTCACTCTCCCAGTTCAATGTTACCATTCACTGTTTAGGCTTACAGATGAAAGATGATCAGTTGTTGCCTGCGGAATATACCCCAGTGAGAAGTCAACACAGTCAAGAGGTGCGCTTTTTTGGGGGGGGAGGGGGGGGGCGGTGAATAAACAGAAAAAAAGGTGCAGAAAAAATCCAGAACAAAGCTTTTGACGAAAGCATAGTTGGAAGCAATTAGTAGCCAGAATTTGATAAATGAATTGTTTTGAATGACAGCAGCATATGGCAGTTAAGTCACTAGGAACCGAAACATCCTTTGAATTTTAAAAGAGCTATTCAACTTTCAAAGTGGATACCTCCCGTCTTTGATTTAACGTTTGACAAAAAGATCTTTTTGCCAATTTTCAGGCAGCACAGTACCCTAGTGCTCTGGTATGCTTCAACTGTAACACAGCAGCATATTATATGTAAACACTGAGATCCCTTCATGGATGGCTTATGATCTTGCTCATAGTGTAAAATGAGCTCCTGTTAGAGACTAAATACTTCACAAGTATGTTCTCAGATTCAACACTAATCATCACATACCAAACTGTCTTACTTGGAGAAGTAGGAGGTCAGCACATTTGGGGATTGAAAGTGTCATTTTTCTTAATTATTTCAGTTCTTTTCAGTTCTTTGGGCCTCCTTATCTCGAGAGACAATGGATACGCGCCTGGAGGTGGTCAGTGGTTTGTGAAGCAGCGCCTGGAGTGGCTATAAAGGTCAATTCTGGAGTGACAGGCTCTTCCACAGGTGCTGCAGAGAAATTTGTTTGTTGGGGCTGTTGCACAGTTGGCTCTCCCCTTGCGCCTCTGTCTTTTTTCCTGCCAACTACTAAGTCTCTTCGACTCGCCACAATTTAGCCCTGTCTTTATGGCTGCCCGCCAGCTCTGGCGAATGCTGGCAACTGACTCCCACGACTTGTGATCAATGTCACACGATTTCATGTCGCGTTTGCAGACGTCTTTATAACGGAGACATGGACGGCCGGTGGGTCTGATACCAGTGGCGAGCTCGCTGTACAATGTGTCTTTGGGGATCCTGCCATCTTCCATGCGGCTCACATGGCCAAGCCATCTCAAGCGCCGCTGACTCAGTAGTGTGTATAAGCTGGGGGTGTTGGCCGCTTCAAGGACTTCTGTGTTGGAGATATAGTCCTGCCACCTGATGCCAAGTATTCTCCGAAGGCAGCGAAGATGGAATGAATTGAGACGTCGCTCTTGGCTGGCATACGTTGTCCAGGCCTCGCTGCCGTAGAGCAAGGTACTGAGGACACAGGCCTGATACACTCGGACTTTTGTGTTCCGTGTCAGTGCGCCATTTTCCCACACTCTCTTGGCCAGTCTGGACATAGCAGTGGAAGCCTTACCCATGCGCTTGTTGATTTCTGCATCTAGAGACAGGTTACTGGTGATAGTTGAGCCTAGGTAGGTGAACTCTTGAACCACTTCCAGAGCGTGGTCGCCAATATTGATGGATGGAGCATTTCTGACATCCTGCCCCATGATGTTCGTTTTCTTGAGGCTGATGGTTAGGCCAAATTCATTGCAGGCAGACGCAAACCTGTCGATGAGACTCTACAGGCATTCTTCAGTGTGAGATGTTAAAGCAGCATCGTCAGCAAAGAGGAGTTCTCTGATGAGGACTTTCCGTACTTTGGACTTCGCTCTTAGACGGGCAAGGTTGAACAACCTGCCCCCTGATCTTGTGTGGAGGAAAATTCCTTCTTCAGAGGATTTGAACGCATGTGAAAGCAGCAGGGAGAAGAAAATCCCAAAAAGTGTGGGTGCGAGAACACAGCCCTGTTTCACACCACTCAGGATAGGAAAGGGCTCTGATGAGGAGCCACCATGTTGAATTGTGCCTTTCATATTGTCATGGAATGAGGTGATGATACTTAGTAGCTTTGGTGGACATCCGATCTTTTCTAGTAGTCTGAAGAGACCACGTCTGCTGACGAGGTCAAAGGCTTTGGTGAGATCAATGAAAGCAATGTAGAGGGGCATCTGTTGTTCACGGCATTTCTCCTGTATCTGACGAAGGGAGAACAGCATGTCAATAGTCGATCTCTCTGCACGAAAGCCACACTGTGCCTCAGGGTAGATGCGCTCGGCCAGCTTCTGGAGCCTGTTCAGAGCGACTCGAGCAAAGACTTTCCCCACTATGCTGAGCAGGGAGATTCCACGGTAGTTGTTGCAGTCACCGCGGTCACCATAGGTTTTTATTTATTCTAGAAGTTTTATGACCAATTGCAATATCACTACCTTTTCAATTTTATGTTTTCAACAAATGGTGTCTCATTATTAAGCCAGTCGGTGCTGTATCTCTCTATGACTCTATGACTCTATTCCATTTTGCTAATACTGAACTCAGTAAAGAAAGAAAAATATAACAGTGATTTTAGTTTCGTAAAGCCTTTATCCAGTTTGACAAAGATGTGACAGGTGACAGATTTAAACAGCCAAACATATCAAAAGTTCTTCTCTGTTAGTGAGCATTATCTCAGCAACAACCCTCACTTTTCAGTATAAGACTATTTTCCAATCAAAGCCCATTCAATGGAAATATTTTTCCACATAAAGGCAAAGCTGTAATTTCCAAATGCACTGCACTAACCATCTTTATTGTTATACTATTTGATGACACTGGCAGTACCTACATATCCACGTGCACCATTAGAATCAAACCAACTGACTGTTTATTCACCAGCCTTCAAATGAATAGGTTAGTGTTATAATAATGTATAAGTTACAATTAAGGAAGAAAATTAAACTACGCTTTTGCAACTCTGAGTTTACTGGATAAGGATAGTAATTACTTTCTTTAATGAATTAAAAATTCTGGAAATAATGAAGGGTATAAAATAAATTAAACTGTCTATTTAAATTCAATCATAAATTAAGCACAACAGTTTACTAGTGACTGTAGGATTAAGTGCCTCAAAACTCTATACTTTATACAGAGTAAAAATCATCCCAATTGAAGAGATAAAACATCAGGGGATTGTGTCACCTCTATGGAGTGAGTATCCCTAATAAACATGCACATATAGGCTTAGAGTTTCCACTAGGTTGCATTGCTTTTTTCTGTGCCATTCACCTGAAATTGGATAAATCAGTCCAAAAGAATAAGGAAATTCAAACTCAAATTTCATCCAGCGCTATTTGAGTTTCTGCGATGTTTTGTGTTAGTTTAAAAGATAGTGTTATAGAAACTGGCCCCACCCACAAAACTGGCCACATCCCCCAATGGAATTAATCATCATTGTAAGTTTCATTAATTGCAATTGTTTGCGGGCCCCCAAGGACGCTCTTAAAATTAAGCCTTTTTTGGTGCAAAGACACTAATAGGCAGGTTTTAAAAGGTTTTACATTCTTTTAAAATTTATGAAGAAACTGACTACTTTGCACTGTAGGAATGAGATTCCACCCGACCTGAGTACCTCAAGGTCCTGGACAATCTGTGGGATGAGCACAAGATGGGCTGAATTTTGTGATGCTGGCAAGGATCCCGGTGCCGGGCTGAAAAGGGAGGGGGGAGGCTCTTAAGTGGCTGTTAATAGGCCTCTTAAGGGCCTCAAGTGGCCTCTGGGCAGGAAGGCCATCTGCAGCCTATCCCGTCCCCGACAAAACTGCATTGCGAATGGAAGGTGACAAGCCCTCTGCCCCCGGCCTCCTGTTGCAATTCTATGGGCACCCCCACCTCCTAGCCTGTCTCCATGGGTCCCATAAATTCAGCCCAATGAGTTCAAACAGTTTCCTACTGAGCATGGGATTGTAAGCTATGTATTGTGTAAAGGTTGGTGGGGGGGGGGGGGGGTGCGGGTGGGGGGGGGGGCACGGTTTAAGGCAAATGCATCTTCACAGACAAGGAGGATGATGGAATGTGTAAAAGTAGCTCAGCCATGTCTATGATGGTCTGGAATATGTCAGCTTAGTCACTTGTGTTTATGGGAAATGGGACTGAATTGAAGAGGGTAATGTAAACATGGTAACAAGCTCATTTGAAGAGATTAAGAAGGAATAAGAATCCATGTTTGTTATTCTACTGTCACTTGCATGTATCTTTGGCTTTACTATGATTTATTGGTAAGATGCAAGGAATATAATGATCAAAGGTAAAAATAGCATGAGTGAATCACTGTATAGTAGCACTCATAACAACAATTGTGAGTATGATGTCTTAATAAAGACCTGATCCTGCATTGCTACAACTGTATGTGTGAATACCTTGCTGCTTCAGGTAACAGGATGAAATCAAACAAGAATGCATGTCAACACCTGGTGACCCCAACATGATCTTCAATTCTTATTAATGCGCTGTTGGTTCTAGGAGGTGTTTCCCACACATTATTTTGAGGGTTGAGTATTCTTTTAGGGATTGAGACCTAAACGGAACTCCAGTTAACAATTGGAGATTCAAAGAATATTCCAGTCATTTATTAATAAATGGATTGAATCAAAAGGCCCTACCTTACAGCTTAATTGACCTCCCTGTGGACTTCCCATCTGCTATGGTGCCCGCTATGGACAAGATGGAATGGGGGCAGGACAAAGTCGGGCATGCTGCCCAATGCCACCCCCATGACATTTTATTTGCTCCCCCACCTTTCAGCCCATCTCCAAGGACCGGATAAAATCCAGCCCAATATCTCCTTACGTGGCTTGGTGTCATATTTTGTTTTGTAATGCACCTATGACGTGCCTTGGAAAGTTTTATTACATTAAAGGTGCTATATAAATAAAGGTTGTTGTTGTTGCTGTTAAGTTCAAGGGGATTGTTTGATACCATCTTGTGATACACAGGGGTCAGCACAAGGTCACTAAATTCCCTGGATGACAAGGTTCTTCGGAATAAATTATTGGCAATGACTCAGGCTGAAACAAAGGGTGAGCCCACGAGATTATGATGACTGAGGACTAGAATATCCTGACCAATGCCTCAATTAATTTCAACCAGAATCCTCACTCAGTCTTGATATATATGCACACAGGTCTGGAGGTTGAATATTATTGTTCTCATCAATCTCGTCTTGACACAAAATGGACTTAAAATGGAATCCTGAGAATCTGAGTCTGCAGCAACCCTACATCGACTCGAATCATGTTGCTATTCAGAAGAAAGAGACATAGAAATGCGATCCAAGGTTTCAAAGGCTTCAGAGTTTGAATTAAGCAATTCTTGTGAACATTAGCTATCACACTGCTGAAACTGAGAACATTTGCACAATTTTGGATCAGATTGGACATATCAGCTGGTGGGAATCGTGGTTTGGATTGAACCCAACGGCTACCAATGGGATGCACACAATGATACACCCAGTTCTTATGCTAGCACTGTTTCAGTTAATTGTACTGGTAATTTTGGTTTACTGTGGATTGTATGTTTGAAAACAAGGACTACAACTGGACCAGTGTTGTTGAATGGGCTAAAAAGCACATATAAATGTTATCCAGATAGCATTTGGTCTGGGGCCAACTGAGGCTGCTTTTACCAGTGGCCGGGGGCACTTCTGCCACATGGGGAAGCAGCCCAATGAAACCAGGTGGCCTCCCTGTGGGCTGGGGTGGAGTTCGGCCCTCCTGCATGGCCAACCTCAAGCCCACTGAGGGTCTCCAGCAGCAAAGGCTGCTCCTCCGCCAACAACTACCCCCTTCCCTCAAAGACCACCCAACCCCTCCC
Source organism: Heterodontus francisci (assembly GCF_036365525.1). Taxonomy (NCBI): domain Eukaryota; kingdom Metazoa; phylum Chordata; class Chondrichthyes; order Heterodontiformes; family Heterodontidae; genus Heterodontus; species Heterodontus francisci. The sequence continues at coordinate 41,545,405 of NC_090379.1, forward strand.
CCACCTTGCTGAGGCCTGCCTGACGGGTCCTGGTGAGCCCACCCCACTTGCCTGAGGTTCAGGGCTCCACACTGGTCCTGGGCCTCCTGCAGTGCCGGCAGTGGCCACCACTCTCAGTGGCACTGCTGGTACTGTTGAGCTACTGGCCCTCTAATTGGCCAGCAGCTCTTGGGGACAGGATCCCCATCCTTAAAGGGGCAGGGACCCCGACGGCGGGCAGTTAATTGGCTGCCCACTGTGGAATTTGGACAGGGGTCCAAAACAGGGCTGAGGTGGGACCATACCCGCACCCCCCCCACCCCCCATCTTCCAGCCCGTCACGGGGACTACTGCTGTCAGGGTAAAATCCAACCCTGTGTCTCCTATCTCTTGAGCCTATACTGCTGAACAGTTTAATGCCCCAAACAATTCTACTTTCCTGCTCTCCAAATTCTCATACATTTTGCACTTTCACCATAAATCCATCAAATCAAAATATTTTATAAAATAAGGACAGTATGTATGACTTTAAAATGGAAACTGAATTAAAGCAGCACACCCTGGCCCAATTATATCTACCCTCTCAGTCCATTTTATTTGAAGAATACATTTGGCCTTCAGGCCCAGGGATAATTTCTACCTTCACTACTCGGGTGGTAAACCCACCCTTATAAAACCCACCAGCCCCACCCCCTGATTTTAAATTGCAATGTGAAAATTACCCCTCCCATGTGCAATGCCATGGGATTTAGACTCATGTTAATATTTATGCAACATGTCTTGTGAACCCACTGACAACTTTGTCAACTGTATGTTTTCGAGCTGAATTTAATGTCTATATAAATATGATATTAAAATCAAAGTATACCAGCTACATGTACAATAGGAATAGAAGACTAACAAGTAAAGGACTAATTTTCATTCACAAGATAATCCATCTCCAGAATGTAATGACAGCAAAAGTGTTGTACTGTAGGCTGCACTGGAGTTAGAATGTGTAACAAAACAGGCATCTGAGTCAGACTACCAAGTAAAAAAAATGTACAAGACAGGACAAGATTGATGTGGGAACTCCCATCAAGCAAGAAATCAAAATTAAAAATCTTAACATTGAATTGTTACTCTTTCATAGGCTTATACTGAAAGTTATAATAGAATCAGAGTGCATTGTTTCCTGTGAAAATTCTTGTAATAGTTTCAAAATATTCTTTATACTTATTTCAATTTTGTGCCATTACTATGCAGAGAGAAAATTATTTTACTCTTTCATCCAAGCAGGTAGAAAGATCCACTTAAAGATTTAACTGACAAAAAATGAAGCAGATTATTGGATGCAGAAATGTGAAGCTTTAGAATCTCATAAACAGGAACATTAAAAGTGCCTTTATACATAAATATTTATTGGCCTAATACCAATGGGCCAAATGGTCTCCATCTGTGCTGTACTACTGTATGATATCAAAGCCCAAATATAGGGTTTTCAATGGCAAAAATGGAAACCAATACCTGGGACTTTACAACTACTGCATGGAAACACCGAAAGATGGATTTTAAGAACTGGGCAGGCAGCCAGGAGGAGCTGGCAGCCTTCCTGCTCAGGAGTCAACTTGAAGGCCTTGGCTGATTTTAATGGCTGGTCCTCATTTACATCCCACCGGCCAGATGCTCACCCGAAATGGGCAGAAAGAGGCAGCTGGTTAGCTTCTGGCAGTTCAAAATCGTGAGGCATAGAAGCTGTCCGGATTCAGATCCAAGCGTCACCTCACCTCTCACAGACTCTTTGTCTTCTGGGTCAAAAATTATGCCCAGGATGTAGAACACTTTGCTGCTGCTCCCACTACAATCCTCTCAATTAATTCCTAGTAAATTAAAATCCTTTATAATAATTACATTTGTGGTCAAAAATTCTTTAACTGAGTGACCGTGACCCGTAACAGACAAAACAACTAACTTCTTTCCCTTACAATCCTTTATCTCAATCCATTATGCCTCTACCATCTTCATTTTAAATACATGTTAACTTTTTCCTCCTTATTTTCATATCTTTTATATAAAAGGCAACAGCCCTCCTGGCTTATCCTTTCTATTCTTGGGTATTAACTTATATCCTTTGAGATGTATCTTTGGATCTTGCGACTCTGCATTTTTAATTAGCCACAACTCTTTAATATCTATAACAAAATCCGTGTCAGTAGCAGACAGCTCTAGATCATCTAATTTATTCTCAATACTCTGTGCATTTGTGTACATTATTTTAAGATATTTATCTCCAGCCCTGATGCAGTTATCCCAGGTATTGCCAATTCTCTTGCTCTTTCCTTGGGCGAAATCTTCAGCACTTCAGAAATAATCACGGGTCGCCACCATTTCTGCATCCCAGCCCCGAAACTGTTGGCAGCATATCCACTGGTGTGATCTTCCAGGTGGTGGCCTCCTGATTGGCCGCCTTCACCCCCACCATCCAATTAAGGATGGCGCCGAGTTCCCGAAGCTGCAGGCCCAATCAGAAGGAGTGCAGCCTTGGAAGAACAGCAGCCCCACTGGGACATGTGCTGTCAGAGGGGGACTGCGTGGACGCCTCTGAAGATTTCTCAATTTCTTCAAAATGCATTGTGGTCACAGCTGCCAGGACACCCCCGTGGTGCGGAAACCCCTCCACAGATTGATCTGTGGCTGCAGCTGTAGCTGACTGATCCCTTCAGCTCCAGTGGGGATGGGAGGAGCTTGGTGAGCAGGCCACCTTTAGGCACCTGCTGGGCTTTGGCCTCAGTAGGGGGCCCATTCGCCACTGGGAAGATTCTGGCAGTGTACCCAATCTGCCCACAAGTGGGCACTTAGAGATGCAAAGTGGCTACTCGCTGCTTCCAGGTGGGTAGCTCTTGCCTCTTCCACCCCGCCTCCAGCAAAATCGACCAGAGAAGGAAACGTGTCGGTTCTCCGACCCAATGCCTTCATATCAACATTTCCTCCCGGTCCCAACTTCAAGACCACCTCCGTGGGACTGGGATGATTCCGTCCTTGTTCCTTGGTTTCCACTCATTCTTAATCGAACCTACATTCCCTAATATTTTTAATCCATCCTCATTGTTTTATTTATTCACTATGCTGGTTTATTGGTGAACAGTATCCGAGTGAAGTCCATCCCCTGTTCCAGGACTCACCCCAAAGCCCTAAATATTTATACTCTTCCCTTCGACTCCATGTATCCAACAATGTATTTGTCTGTCTAATGTCATCTTGTCTATATTGTCCAGTGCGTGGCACTGCTCATAATCTAGAGGAGGACGGGAGAAGACAGATGGTGAAGTAGGTTATAGAACAATGCACATTACCTATCCAGATCTTAGCCTAGACATTCTAGCCATGTCACTATCCGTCACTTTGTTACCACCATGATCCTGTCCCAAATCCCAGAGATGGGGTCGATATCTTGCAGCCAAAATGGCAGGCCACCCATTTAACTAAATTATGTCTTTTATTCTTAAAATACATAAATTACCTGATGATCTTCGAGACTGTAAAGACCATGCCTATTGCAACCTGAAAGTAATTAGTTTTCTTTCAGAATATATTCATACAATATACTTACTATTAATACAGTTCCCTTTACATTCATTCATTTGCAAATGCACTGAGCAATTTTGATACAGTTTGAAACAAAATCTCGGTTGCTGAATATTCTGTATTGCACTAAAATGCTAGATGACGTTTTAAATCATTGATAAAGCCAATTAAAAACAATTTCTTAGTAAAGTCAGCGCCAAAGATAATAAATTAGATCAATATTGTTTTTGAAACTTAATTATTCAGCTGTTTGCTCTGCAGTTAATACTCTCAACTGTTAGAATTGCATTTTATGCTATTTCAAACAATTTTATTTTGTGAGATTATTTTCAATTTATTCATAGTTCAGAGATTCAACATGTTAGAATATTGTCCCTTCAGCTCCATCAATAAGTTAAAAATCCACTTCATTTTGAAGCCTGTTAGTCCTAGGATTCTGAAACTAGAGGGCTCATTGTCAATAGTGCAGTCACGTAAAATTACACCTGAGTAATCCTTTTAGGATCAATGTCTAATTTTCAGGAAAATTGAATTCATAGCAACAAAACAAACTTGGCACAACCATTATGTTCTGTTGTTAATGATATATATAGCATGCTATGTTAATACATTGGCTCAGATTTTCCAACCAGTTTAAAATGAATGAGTTACTACTAGCATTAAGATAATTCCAATCGAGAAATCAAGGCATTGGTATTTAACAATTGTGTTAATGGCGCTTAGTGGCAGATCATCAATATTGCCCATTTACACAATTTGAATTCCACCTACAGGATTCAACTGGAATTTCTAACATCCAATGAGATACACGACACATGTCAAATGATTCGGGTGGTTGGTGTTTGTCTCCTGATGTTAAGTTTGATCATTCCTATTAGATAATGAGCTGAATTTTATGTTGCCGCCGCTGTAATCGGCAGCGGCCTATAAAACGGCGGCTGGCATGCGCGGGCTTTACTCCGCGGAACTGCCATGATATTGAATGCGGCGACTCATTTACATGGCCGGGGCAGATTGCAACCCCCCCAGACCCCCACCACTGACATGGAGGGGCGAGCGTTCCGTCCCCTGCAACGGCATCAGGCGTCACTGTGCAGGTGCCGGTGTCATTTTTAAAGGGCTTCAAGTCCTTCAGTTTAGCTTACATATTGAAAAATATATCCCTTTGAAATTTTATTAAAAAGTTTAACGTAATGTTTCTCGCTCCTCCCCCACTACCCCAATGACCAGTTAATTCCTTGCCCTCTCCCCTCCAAAATACTTACCTTGTGTTCCTGACCTTCCCTCGCCCAAGTTTATGAACTTTTCACTTCAACCCCTTCCTACCATCCCTTCCACCAATTGGATTTCTTTGACCCCGCTTCCCAACCCCACTCCCGCACTGTAATACTTAACTGCTCCCTCCCTCCCCACCAGTGCCCCGCATTGGATCTCTGGACGGAGATCTGAAGGCGTGGGAGGGTCAGCCACCAGCACAAATATTGCACCGGGACTGACGGCAGGAGCGGGTAAGTATGTACTATATTAATTTACATAAATTAAAATAATCAAATTTTGATGCGGCCGCCGAGCGACGGGTGGGCCGCCACGTGGCCTCGCCGCCGCCGGAAATATGGGGCCGAGCCGTCCTGGCATTGAGGCCCATGGCGGGCCTCTCCCAGTGGCATTTTCAGAGCCCCCAGTCCTCCGCCGCCACCACAACCCTGTCACAGAATCATAGAATCATTACAGTGCAGAAGGAGACTATTCGGCCCATTGTGTCTGCACTGGTTCTCCGAAAGAGCAATTCCCTCAGTTCCATTCCCCTGCCTTCTCCCCATAACCCTGCACATTCTTCCTCTTCAGATAACTGTCTAATTACTTTTTGAATGCTTCATTTGAACCTGCCTCCACCACTTTCTCAGGCAGCGCATTCTAGACCCAAACCAGTCGCTGCCTGAAAAAGTTGTTGGGGGTCTATAAAATTCGCCCCAATATTTCCAATTGAGACAAAATTGACAAATCCTTTCTAATAGGGATCATCTCTATTGTCTATTTAAAATGTTTCTATAATATTTGATTAACTAGAATAACTGGACTTTTGCTCTAAGTAAATATAGCACCCTTGCATTTGAGGGATAGCAGGGATGATTATTTCTTCATTGGAAAGATCATTGGCATATTCCTGATAAACTATGTTCCGAGCTTCCTCTGCTCCAGCATTGGACAGCTGAACTTCTGGCTTCAGCTGGAGAGCAATCGCCCAAGCACCCAGGACCTGAAGATCTACTGGACTCTTTGTACAAATTTTGAAACTTGTTGCTGGATCCCCTCAGATCAGAGGATCTCAGAGAGTTGGAGATTAGGTCCTAGTGTCATGATAGGGGATTACATGGCTGTGGGAGGAGTAGAGGGAGGGGTCTCCAGCCATCATGATGTTTACAACAAGGGTGATGGACCAACTATTCTTTTCCTACCTGTCAATTTTGTATGTTTGTATGTCCAGTGCCAGCTTTACAGGCATTTGGGTGTCTCATAGCCAGTTCTACCTCCTAGACCCACAACGAGATTCCCCAGTCAGGAAAATCAGACATTCTTTTAGGTATTGTTATGAGCGTTTCCATTTTTGTGTTAAATTTTGAGAATTTGTGTTGTAAAACTGAAAAGGAATCTATAGATGCTGGAATTTTCGGTGTTTTTTTTTTAAACAGAAGAACACCAGAAGGTTTGGGACTGAGTTTGATCTGCAAACAGTTACTGGAAGGCACCTGTTTTCAAATAACCCAGCAGGAGTGGTTTTTGACTTGGAGAGATGTTTACAAAGAAGTGACAAGCCAAGATTTATGGTTGTCAGGAGGCTTGCTTTCTGGAAAAAATTTTAGTTTCAATTTGAACAATTAAAAAAGCCAGTTGCTTCTCGCCTGCCAGGAGAAGACAGCTCATCTCTTTCTCTTGAAAAGAAACCCTGTATTTCCAATGTGGCAGATTCCTATTTCCTCCTGTATTTGCAGGAACCTTGCATCTTTGAAGAAACCTTGCATTGCATGTGTGGGCACTGAAACCTTGTCGCTGCATTCCTGCTGTAAGACTTATTTGGGCAAATTATTGGAATCTAGTCTGAGAGACAAGATAAACTGTCACTTAAAAAGGCACAGGTTAATCAACGATAGTCAGCATGGATTTGTTAAGAGTAATCTTGTTTGACCAACTTGATGGAATTTTTTGAAGAAGTAACAAGGAAGATAGATAAGAGTAGTGCAGTTGATGTGGTTTACATGGATTTTAGCAAGGCCTTTGACAAAGTCCCACATGGCAGACTGGTTAAAAAAATAAAATCCCATGGGATCCAGGGAAATGCAGCAACGTGGATACAAAATTGGCTCAGTGGCACAGAACAAAGGGTAATTGTTGACAGCTGCTTTAACGACTGGGGAGCTGTTTTCAGTGGCGTTCCACAGGGCTCAGTACTGGGTCCCCTGCTTTTTGTGGTGTATATTAATAACTTGATGAGCTGGACGAACAGCCAACAAAATTGGAACTCAGTGATGCCATTGATTCTCTAGCCTGTGGAAAAGCCCCTGGAAAGGACGGCATTACCCCTGAAATAATCAAGAGTGCCAAGCCTGCTATACTCTCAGCACTCCATGAACTGCTTTGCCTGTACTGGGATGAGGGAGCAGTACCACAGGATATGAGTGATGCCAATATCATCACCCTCGATAAGAACAAGGGTGACCGCGGTGACTGCAACAACGACCGTGCAATCTCCCTGCTCAACATAGTGGGGAAAGCCTTCACTTGATTTGTTTTAAACAGACCCCAGAAGCTGTCTGAGCATGTCTACCCTGAGGCACAGTGCAGCTTTCGAGCAGAGAGATCCACCATTGACATGCTGTTCTCCCTTCGCCAGCTACAGGAGAAATGCTGCGAACAACAGATGCCCCTCTACTTTGCCTTCATAGATCACACCAAAGTCTTTGACCTCGTCAGCAGACGTGGTCTCTTCAGACTACTAGCAAAGATCGGATGTCTACCAAAGCTACTAAGTATCATCACCTCATTCCATGACAATATGAAAGGCACAATTCAGCATAGCAGTGCCTCATCAGACCCCTTTCCTATCCTGAGTGGCGTGAAACAGGGCTGTGTTCACGCACCTACACTGTTTGGGATCTTCTTCAAACTGCTGCTTTCACATGCGTTTAAGTCTTCAGAAGAAGGAATTTTCCTCCACACAAGATCAGATAGCACGTTGTTCAACCTTGCCCGTCTTAGAGCAAAGACCAAAGTACGGAAAGTCCTCATCAGGGAACTCCTCTTTGCTGACGATGCTGCATTAACATCCCACACAGAAAAGTGTCTGCAGAGACTCATCGACAGGATTGCGGCTGCCTGCAATGAATTTGGCCTAACCATCAGCCTCAAGAAAATGAAAATCATGGGACAGGAGGTCAGAAATGTTCCTTCCATCGATATCGGTGATCACGCTCTGGAAGTGGTTCAAGAGATCACCTACCTAGGCTCAACTATCACCAGTAACCTGTCTCTAGATGCAGAAATCAACAAGCGCATGGGAAAGGCGTCTGTGCTATGTCCAGACTGGCCAAGAGAGTGTGGGAAAATGGCGCACTGACACGGAACACAAAAGTCCGAGTGTTTCAAGCCTGTGTCCTCAGTACCTTGTTCTATGGCAGCGAGGCCTGGACAATGTATGTCAGCCAAGAGCGACGTCTCAACGCATTCAATCTTCGCTGTCTCCAGAGAATCCTTGGCATCAGGTGGCAGGACCGTATCTCCAATGCAGAAGTCCTCGAGGCAGCCAACATCCCCAGCATGTACGCCCTACTGAGCCAACCACGCTTGCGATGGCTTGGCCATGTGAACTGCATGGAAGATGGCAGGATCCCCAAGGACGTATTGCACAGTGAGCTCGTCACTGGTATCAGACCCACTGGCCGTCCATTTCTCCGCTTTAAAGATGTCTGCAAATGTGACATGAAGTCCTGCGACATTGACCACAAGTCGTGGGAGTCAGTTGCCAGCGATCGCCAGAGTTGACAGACAACTATAAAGGCGGGGCTGAAGAGAGGTGAGTCGAAGCGACTTAGCAGTTGGCAGGAAAAGAGACAGAAGTGTAAGGAGAGAGCCAACTGTGTAACAGCCCCAACAACTAATTTTATCTGCAGCGCCTGTGGAAGAGTCTGTCGCTCTAGAATTGGCCTTTATAGCCACTCCAGGCGCTGCTCCACAAACCACTGACCACCTCTAGGCGCTTACCCATTGGCTCTCGAGACAAGGAGGCCAAAGAAGATATTAACAATTTGGACGTAAATATGGGGGGGTTTGATCAAGAAGTTTGTGGATGACACAAAGATTGGCCATGTGGTAGATAGCGAGGAGGATAGCTATAGGCTGCAGGAAGATATTGATGGTCTGGTCCGATGGGCAGAAAAGTGGAAAATGGAATTCAACTTGGAGAGATGTGAGGTGATGCATTTGGGGAGGTCAAACAAAGCAAAGGAATGCATGACTAATGTTACAAAGAAATAGAGGGAATAAAAAAAACACTTAGGCTTAAAAGAAGGTATGGAAAGATGTCCTTTGTTTTGGTTTGGCATCCCAAATGCGTCGACGGCTGTCAATGGGATCTTCCTAGAACAGTTCTTTCCAGGTAATGTTGATGATCAGTTTGGGTAGGCTTTCCAAAAGATGCAGCTACAGAAGGCTCCAAATAGAATGGAATCATAGAATCAGAGAAAGTTTAAGGCACAGAAAGAGGTGACTTGTCCCATCGTGTCTGTGCTGGCCGAAAATACTGAGAAGTGTAGAGGATGTAAGGGACCTTGCAGTGAATGTCCACAGATTCCTGAAGGTAGCAGGACAGGCTGAAAGGGTGGTTAAGAAGGCATATGGAATCCTTTCCTTTATTAGCCGAGGTATAGAATATAAGAGCAGGGAACTGTAACTGTATAACTCATTGGTTAGGCCACAACTTGAGTACTGTGTGCATTTCTGGTCACTTCATTATAGAAAGGATGTAATTGCACTAGAAAGGGTACAGAAGAGATTTATGAGGATGTTGCCAGGACTGGAAAAATGCAGCTATGAGGAAAGATTGAATAGGCTGGGGCTGTTCTCCTTGGAACAGAGAAGGCTGAGGGGAGATCTGATTGAAATGTACAAAATTCTGAGGGGCCTGGATAGAGTGGAGGTGAAGGGTCTATTCCCCTTAGCAGAGAGGTCAGTTACGAGGGGGCTTAGATTTAAAGTGATTGGTAGAAAAATTAGAGGAGAGATGGGGAAAAACATTTTCACCCAGAGGGCGGTGAAGGTCTGGAACTCACTGCCTGAAAGGATAGTTGAGGCAGAGACCCTCAACTCATTGAAAAGGAGTCTGGATATGCACCTCAAGTGCTGTAAACTGAATTGCTACAGACCAAATGCTGGAAGGTGGGATTAGAATAGGTGGATTGTTTTTCGGCCAGCACAGACACAATGGGCAAAGTCGCCTCTTTCGGTGCCTTAAACTTTCTATGATTCTATTCTATTTGGAGCCTTCTGTAGCTGCATCTTTTGGAAAGCCTTCCCAAACTGATCATCAAACATTGCCTTGACAGCCGTCGACGCATTTGGGATGCCAAACCAAAACAAAGGACATCTTTCCATATCTTCTTTTAAGCCTAAGTGTTTTTTTTATTCCATCTATTTCTTTGTAACGACTGTGAACAAAAATTCATTTTATTTTTCCCGGTTAATTGGTGTGTATGTATGAGTATGTGTGAAGGCTAGGATAAATAAGGGGCTTTTATACTTCAATTTGTGTGTATGTTTCAATTCATCATTGGTTATGACTTGGTTTCTAATAAAGTGATAATCTTTGTTGTTTATTAAAGAAATACGGTATGTGTGCTTTATCCTGGGGGAAAATAGAATACATGATTGACTGTTTCGGTAGTGGGAAAATTTAAATATTGGCCTGTGGAGAACTGGGACTGGAATAAACAGTCCACTCCTCTTGCCTCGGTCATAACAATATCTAACAACATATTAGTGCAGAAATTCAATTTGTGCCAATTCCTGGCGCAACATGTGCAGCGTGAGCGGGAAGCGTGCCCATTTTGTATAAAATTGGGCCATGTGCCTCATTTGGTTATGACTGGCATGTGGTTAATTCTACCAACACTCCTATTGGCAATTTGTCAATGGGAGCGAATCCATGCATCAGCTACACCTGTAACTCTTAAAGTTTAAACTCTTTAAACTCTTTTAACTCTTTAAACTCTTAACTCTGGCTGCTTTCATCCAGATTGAGGTTGAGCAGGTGAAATCACAAGCAGAGGTGCTGCAGTAAGTGCTCCTCACCTTCCTCATGCTGCTTTGGAGGTGTCAGTATAGGAGGTGACCAGGTGGAAGGTGCTGCTCTTCCCTTCAGACAGCAGAAATGTGCACCATGGTATGCTTCCCAGCATCAAGGGACAGAGGTGGCAGGTCCTTGCTGCAATGCCACCAGAATTTCAATGATCTCACCTGAGCTGCGAAGGTAAGACTCTTACTCATAGCTCTCTTACTCTCTCCTTAGCTGTGCACCACCTGTAACCCTGGCACACTCAAAGCTCCCCTCCCGCTTCTCCTTACTTTCCTCTAATTACTGCAGCATGCTTCACTCAGCATTCTTCCATTGCAACTGATGCATAATGCACCCACTAGTGTCCTCATGATTACTCACCTCATTTCACCACACCACTGCCATCTTTCAGGTACCAGCAACAATATTCTATCGTAATACGTTAACTTCTTCACAACCTTTCACCTGACCAAACACTGCTTGGTCACCTTACCATTTCTATCTCTTCTCACCATCATCTCTTTCTAAAACCACTCTGCATGACAAACTGGTATGGCTTTTTAGTTGGCACTCAACTGTTTCTTCTCACCCTTGTCATTAACTACGAAACATTGTCCTTGTCTTTCCTTTCCAGGTGTCCTCAGAGATCATAGGCCCAGCTGATGCTGAAGAGGAGGAGGGCAGCTCTGCTGAGCATATGCTATCACCAGCTCAGAAACTGCCACCTCACATAATTCAGATGCTCAATTACAGGATTTCTGCACTGGGAAAGTCACTGAGCATAAGTGCAAAAGAGACAGGCCATCTACAAGGCAAAAGTCAGGAGTGTGAGGGAATTCTCTCCACTTGCCTGGATGGGTGCAGCTCCAACAACACTCAAGAAGTTCGACACCGTCCAGGACAAAGCAGTCCACTAGATTGGTACTCCACCCACCACCTTCAACATTTATTCCCTCCACCACCAACGCACAGTTGTAGCAGTGTGTACCATCTACAGGATGTACTGCAACAACTCGCCAAGCCTCCTTTGGGTTAGGATGGCCCAAGAACAATCTAACCAGAGGGCAAGTCTGCATTCTCCCCCACTGCAGAAGACACAGATGCTATCTTCAAGGATCCAGCCAATTAAAAAACGATCAATAGCTGTTCACCACCAACTGTTTCACGTATTGGGCTGTCTACAAGTTTTTTTAAATGATACTTTTCTGGTAGATAAGCGTCATTGGCAAGGCTAGAATTTGTTTCCCATCTCTAATTGCCCTTGAGAAGGTGGTAGTGAGCCGTCTTCTTAAACCGCTGCAGTCTTTGTGGTGCAGATACACCCACAGTGCTGTTAGAAAGGGAGTTCCAGGTTTTGACCCAGAGACAGTGAAGGAACAGCAATATAGGTTCAAGTCAGGATGGTGTGTGGCTTGGAGGGGAAATTTCAGATGGTGGTGTTCCCATACGTCAGCTGTCTTTGTCCTTCTAGGTGGTACAGGTCGCAGATTTGGAAGGTGCTGTCAAAGAAGAGTATTCTATCATACTCCTGACTTTTGCCTTGTAGATGGTGGACAGGCTTTTGGAGTCAAGAGGTGAGTTACTCACTGCAGAATTCCCAGCCTCTGACCTGCTCTTGTAGCCACAGTCTTTATATGGCTAGTCCAGTCAATGGTAACCCCCAGGATGTTGATGGTGGAGGATTCAGCAAAGGTAATGCTGTTGAGCATCAAGGGGAGATGGTTAGATTCTCTCTTGTGGGAGATGGTCATTGCCTGGCACAAATGTTACTTGTCACTTATCAGCTCAAGTCTGAATGTTGTCCAGATTTGCTGCATTTGGACATGAACTGTTTCAGTATCTCAGGAGTCATGAATGGTGTTGAACATTGTGCAATCATCAGGGAAGATCCCCACTTCTGACCTTATTCTGGTGGGAAGGCAACTGATGTAGCAGCTGACGATGGTTGGGCCTAGGACACTACACTGAGGAACTCCTGTAGCAATGGCCTGGGGCTTAGAATTTTGGCCTCCAACAACCACAACCATCTTCCTTTGCATTAGGTATCACTCCAACCAGTGGAGAGTATTCCCCCGGAATCCCATTGATTTTAATTTTGCTGGGGCTCCTTGACGCCACACTCGGTAAAATGCTGCCTTGATGTCAAAGGCAATCACTCTCACCTCACCTCTTTTGTTCATGTTTGGACCAAGGCTGGAATTAGGTTAGGAGCTGAGTGGCTCTGGTGGAACCCAAACTGAGCATTGGTGAACACATTATTAATAGTCGTTTGGTAGTACAGAACTTGAGTATTGCTGAAAATAGAGATATTTTGTCGAAGCTTTTCACCTTACACACATCAGGACAAATCGCAAGAATACCAATGTAAGGGAAGCAACAAATTTATACTGTATGAGAAGAGAGTACTGATTGGTTGGCAAATGGACTTTGATTGGTAGAGGTGTTGCCATGGAGAATGCACCAGTTTATGGTGACTGACATTTAACTGCCAAGCTTTGTTTAAAATTTAAACAAGGCAGCTTGACTCTGCCTGATCAAGGAATTGCCCTGAAGAATGAACCAGCGAATGGCTATCACTTATTTTGTTTAGCTGAAACAGGCACAATGTTCTTTCTGTCTGCAAAGAACAGGGCCCTGCATAATAATAAATGCAGCTTCCAGTACACACAAATGCGCCACACTGCGAGCCCAACTGACAATCCTCCATGAGTCCAGCTCCAACTTATGTGGGGTATTTGCGCAGGGCATAGAAACACTGCAGTCAACCATGGCGCATGTAGTCAGCTCTGTGTACACTGCAGTGCGGCCCACAGTCCTGCAGCCCTGACAGCTAAAATAGAGAATCAGACTGCTGCCATCTTGACTCTGGGTTCCAGCATCTCCCCTCCTGTCAAAGCATGAAGGTGAGAATGGATAATGGCTTGCAATGCGTCACTTCACTTCTGCACACTGTTCTCAAGCTGAGCATAGGGAGTGCTAAGGCTTAGCTCGATGACAGTGCCAGGGGCTCCATGGGAGAGGCAGATGTTGTCCTCTCTCAGGAAGACAGCACCCCTGCTCCAAACAGCCCCACAGCCAGTTGGTTGCAGCAAGCCACCCTGTCCCTGCAGTTTTCGGCTAGGCCCTCTAAAGCCAGAGCTCCTTCAGGTTTCCCACCATGGCCATCTTGAGTGCCCTCAGTGGAAGTTCAGCAGTATTCCACTGCTCAGGGGTACACCTCATCAAAGCACCAGACCAGGTAAACAGGCACAGAAGACAGGGAGTTGGGATTTGCACAAAGTTCATTTTTCATTTTAAAACCACACTGTAAAGAATTGTGGAATGAACTGTGATGAACCAGTATGAGGTTTCCATTGTTTCTTTGGTTTGGTGTTAAAGATAAAGGCATTCATCAGCTGGATATAATGAGTGGATGTGATAGCGGAGAGTGTGTTTTGGGAGGGGGGGTGATTTAATGGGACTGTTCTTTGATGATATGGTGATACAGAACTCTGGAAGCTATCATATTTCTCTTTGCTCTTTTTATTCATCTTTGCGTTCCTAGTCTTTCTCTTCACCCTACTGCTTCACTACTTCCTCCTGAGGCAACAGCCAGGGTTGCTTCCTAAGCAGACTGAATTTGTGGAGAATCCAGCAGACCAGGATGATTCTGAAGACCATCTTGAGGCTTTAATAAAGGACCCCTCAATATTTGTCAAGGCAGCGGAACCTCTGTTTAAGAATGCCAATGGTTTGCTCTGTAGAAGCTCTGGTTGCAGTGTGACTTTGATTTGCAACATTGTGCAATGTCTCTACTCAGGTTCCTGAGAGGAGTTATGAACCAGGTGGTCAGTGAGTACCCCTTGTCCCCAAGCAGCCAGTTTGACACCTGATGGTCTGGGTAGAGGACAGGCACAGCACAAATGCATCATGATTACTACCAGGAAACCAGGCGCAGACCAGCACGACCTGCTTCCTGTAATCACACACTGCCTGCATAATTCAGGGAATGGAAACCCTGCATGTTGAATATTGAATTTCTCTCCCAATATCTTTCCTCCAAGAGAAATGTCAAGGCCCTAAAGCAGAATAGTAATTTAGGTAAAAATAGGCAGAATTGGTCAGGAAGAGACAGAGGTCTCAACAAAATTAATAGGGCATGAGAGACTAAGGTGACATCGGGGAAAATAGAAAAAAATTAAAGCTAAAGGTACTACATCTGAATGCACAAAGCATTCACAACAAAATAGATGACTTAGTAGCCTGAATAGAAATAAATTGGTTTGATCTAATAGGTATTAGGGAGATGTTACAGAGTGACCAAGGTTGGGAATTAAATATTCCAGGATGCTTGACATTTAGAAGAGAAAGGCAAAATGGAAAAGTGGGGCAGGGGGTGGGGGGTGGGGGAGGGCTAGCCCTGATAATAAAGGCTGAAATAAACATGGTAGAGAGAAAGAATCTTAGATCAGAAAATCAAGATGTTGAGCTAAGAAACATCAAGGGACAGAAAACACTGGTGGAATAGTTTATAGGCCCTCCAATTGTAATTGTAGTTTCAGGGGGAGTATTAATCAGGAAATTAAAGGTGCATGTAACAAGGGTAATATAGTTATCATGGGGGATTTTAATCTTCACATAGACAGGGCAAACCAAATTTGCAGTAATAGTATTAAGGACAAGTTCATGGAATGCATTCAAGATCGTTTTCAGATAAGTAAGTTGGGGAACCAACTAGGGAACAGGCAATTTTATATCTTGTATTGTGCAATGAGACAGGGTAAATTAACAACCTTGTAGTGCAAAAGCCTCTAAGAAAAGTGATCATAATATGATAGAATTATTGAATTTGAGAGAGATTTAGTTAAGAAAACATTTAGTTAAATATGAACAAAGTAACTACGAAGGTATGGGAGCAAGTTGGCTAGTGTAGATTGGGAAACTAGATTAAAAGATATGACCGTCGACAAGCAATGGCAAACTTTACAGAAATAATTAATAATTCACAACAAATATACATTCCCTGAGGATAAAGTTTTTTGAGGTTGCAACTAGCAGGGTAGATAAGGGGGAACCAGTGGATGTAATGCATTTGGATTTTCAGAAAGTGTTTGATATTTGTCACACAAGAGGTTTTGCACAAAATTAGGGTTCATGGGATTGGGGGGTAATATATTAGCATGGACTGGGGATTGATTAACAGACAGAAAACAGAGATTTGGAATGAACGGGCCATTTTGGGTTCGGCAGCTGTAACTAGTGGGGTACCACAAGGATCAGTGCTTGGAATTCAGCTATTTATAATCTAGAACAATGACCTAGATGAGGGGACTAAGTGTAACGTATCCAAGTTTGCTGGTGATACAAAACTAGTTGCGAAAATAAGCAGTGAGGAGGACACAAAGAGGCTGCAAAGAGATCAAGACAGGTTAAGTGAATGGGCAAGAATGTGGCAGATGGAATATAATGTGGAGAAGTGCAAAGTTATCCACCTTGGTCGTAAAAATAGGAAAGGAAATGTTTTTTTAAATGATGGGAGACTTGGAAATGTCGATATTCAGAGGGACCTGAGTGTCTTCGTACACGAATTACAGAAAAGTGACATGCAGGTATAGCAATCAATTAGAAAAGCAAATGATATGTTGGCCCTTACACAAGAAGATTGGAGTGTCAAAGTACATAAGTCATACCACTATTATAGTGAGGCCTTGGTGAGACCACATCTGGAGTACTGTGTACAGTTTTGGTCTCCTTACCTAAGGAAGGATATAGTTGCCTTAGAGGAAGTGCAACAAAGGTTCACTGAACTGATTCCTGGAATTGGAGGATTGTCCTACAAGGAGAGATTGAGTAGACTAGGCCTATATTCCCTGGAGTTTAGAAGAACGAGAGGTGATCTAATTGAAAAATAGAAAATTCTTTAGGGGCTTGACAGGGTAGATGCTGGGAGTATGTTTTCCCTGGTTTAAGAATTTAGAAGTAGGTGGTCACAGTCTCAGAATAAGGCGTCTACCAATTAGGACTGAGATGAGGAGAAATTCCTTCACTCAGGATGTTGTGATTCTTTGCAATTCCCTACCCCCAATAGCTGTGGATCATTGAATATATTCAAGACAGAGATTTATAGATTTTTGGATACTGAGGGAAGCAAGTGATGTGGTAATTAGACAGGAAACTGCAGCAGATCTTATTGAATGGCAAAGTAGGTGTGCGAATGACTGGCTCCTGCTCCTGTTTCTTATGTCTACCATCCTTGTCTTCCTCTTTGTCATGTTATTCCTGTGCTGTTGGTCCATGTTCCAGCTATAGGTTGTAGAGGTTGGCGACAGTGACAGCAATATAAGACTTTTCTCATTTGCAGTACTGTAATATGCTTTAGAAGTATGCCATTTTAAAAGCACATTTTACAGCTTGTTGCCATTTTTCAATCCTGAGACAGCAATAATTACACAACTAGCTTTGCTGTTAGCTATAGGGTTTTGAGCACTATTTGATCCAGGTTTTTGTGGGAGGAAGGGATAGCCATAGTGCAGCTCCATGTATATACTGTCAAAAAACAAATCCAACATTTTCAAAACTAAGCTCTCGCCCCATCGGCAACCCTCCCCTGAAGCAGCAGCAAAACCTGACAAGACTAAAAAGGCAGGGAATGAGAATAATCAAAAAAAGAGAGGAAGGAAAATTAAATTATCAATGCTAAAGAAATGTTAACTCAACAGGCATCTTTGAGTTTCTTACTAGTCACACATGGTGGCTGTTCACCTCAAACCTTTCTCAAACAGAACAGATATCAAAGTTTGCATTTGAGTCAATGCAGATCAAATCAGGGTCAGTGTGTGTTTAAGAGTTTACTTAAGCTAAGATAGTAAATGATTTATGAGGTGTCGAACTCGTTTAATTTATGGAAGCATTGCATTTAGTAGAGGTAATTGGTCCTTTGAAAAGGTATGAGGTATTTTTGATAGAAAGATCTGATTGGAAGTTCTAGATGTATTTTTCACACAAAGCAATAAGAAGTTTATAATTTCAGATTTTAGTGACATCACATTTAATTGTGAAACTCATCTCAATATTGCTGCTTTGAACTTTTGCATGAAATAGGTCAGCTAAAATCAATTTTTGCTTCGTATATTTAGAACCATAGAACCATAGAAAAGTTATGACACAGAAAGAGGCCATTCAGCCCATCATGTCTGCGCCGGCTGAAAAAAACTAGCCGCCCAATCTAATCCCACAGTCCAGCACCTGGTCCGTAGCATTGCAGGTTACTGCACTTCAGGTGCAGGGCCAGGTACCTTTTAAATGAGTTGAGGGTTTCTGCCTTCCCCACCGATCTGGGCAACGAATTCCAGACACCCACCACCCTCTGGGTGAAAAAGTTTTTCCTCATGTCCCCTCTAATCTTTCTACCAATCACCTTAAATCTGTGCCCCCTTCTTGTCATTAATGTAATTTGAAAAATGATCTCCAGTTTACAATATTGGTTGATAGAGAAAAGCACAGCTCTATTTACGAACATACAAACATATGAATTAGGAGCAGGAGCAAGCTACTTGGCTCCCTGAGCCTGCTCCGCCATTCAACAAGATCATGGCTGATCTGATTGTAACCTCAACTCCACATTCCCAAAGACTCACGACCCCCTGGAAGAAAAAAATTCTCCTCATCTCTGTGTTAAATGGGTGACATCTTATTTCTAAATAGCGGCCCAAGTTCAAGATTCTCCCACAAGGGGAAATATCCCTTCCACATCCACCCTGTCAAGACCCCTCAGGATCTTATATGTTTCAATCAAGTCACCTCTTACTCTTCTAAACTCTGGCGGATACAAGTTTAGTGTATCCAATTTTTCCTCATAAGACAAGTCACCCATTCCAGGTATTAGTCTAGTAAAACTTCTCTGAACGGCTTCAAATCCATTTACATTCTTCCTTAAATAAGGAGACCAATACTGTACACAGTACTCCAGATGTGGTCTCACCAATGCCCTGTATAACTGAAGCATAACCTCCCTACTTCTGTATTCAATTCCCGTTGCAATAAACAATAACATTTTATTAGCTTTCTTAATTACTTGCTGAACCTGCATACTAACCTTATGTGATTCATGCACTAGGACACCCAAATCCATCTCAGAGCTCTGCAATCTCTCACCATTTAGATAATATGCTTCTTTTTTATTCTTCTTGCCAAAATGGACAATTTCACATTTTCCCACATTATACTCCATTTGCTAGATCTTTGCCCACTCATTTAACCTATCTATATCCCTTTGTAGCCTCCTTATGTCCTCTTCACAACTTATTTTCCTACCTATCTTTGTGTCATCAGCAAATTGGACATGGATAAATGATTAGAAATGTCAAAGGTTATAAGCAAGTGATGCGGGGGTGGGGCAAGGGATAACAAAGGAGGTGTAGATTGGACAAGGCCACATAGCTGACTAAAAGGTCATGGAACAAAGGCAAACAATATGTTAATGGTGTGTTGAAAGACAAAGCATTAGTGCAAATAGGATGTTAACGGACTGAAGGTTGAACAGCAGCAAGTACAAACATGAAAATAAAGTGGGTAAGCAAACTGAACAAACTAAGATGAAATGAAATAAAAATGAAAAAAAAGTTGTAAAAAATGTAAAAAAGAAAAAAAGAAAAAATAACTAAAAATAAAAGTAAAATGGGGGCCCGTCATGCTCTGAAATGATTGAACTCAATGTTCGGTCCGGCAGGCTGTAGTGTGCTTAATCGGTAAATGAGATGCTGTTCCTCGAGCTTGCGTTGATGTTCACTGGAACATTGCAGCAATCCCAGGACAGATATGTGAGCATGAGAGCAGGGGGGAGTGTTGAAATGGCAAGCAACCGGAAGCTCAGGGTCCTGCTTGCGGACTGAGCGGAGATGTTCCGCAAAGCGGTCACCCAGTCTGCGCTTGGTCTCCCCAATGTAGAGGAGACCACACTGTGAGCAGCGAATACAGTATACTACATTGAAAGAAGTACAAGTAAATCATACTTTATTTATTGAGTGCACTTGGTTCCTAGAAACGGCACAAATAGCCCATTCTCCACTAACATCTTAAAAAACTATTGCATTGCCAACAAGATGATATTATGATATGACTTCTCATTAATACTAAAAACTTTGTCAGAACAGGTACAATCAGTACTACAATCCCATTTCTGTACAACAGTGCTTCAAAATTATAGTACTTCATTGGCTGGAAAATGCTTGATGAAATCCTGAGATTGGAAAAGGTGTTGAATAAATGCAAGGTCTTTTTTTGTCTATTGCGGCAACAATGATCTGATTTTATGTACCTCTGTTTTCAAAGCTGGCAATAGGTCAAGTGAAATATTGAGTGGGTGCAGATACTGCACCATGGAACTCACTGACCCGAAATGTTAACTCTGCTTCTCGTTCCACAGATGCTGCCAGACCTGCTGAGTGTTTCCAGCATTTCTTGTTTTTATTTCAGATTTCCAGCATCCATAGTATTTTGTTTTTATTATATGGATAAATGATTGCCTAGCTAACAGGAAACAGACAGTAGGCATAATTGGGTCATTTTCTGGTTGGCAAGATGTAATGAGTGGTGTGCCACAGGGATCATTGCTGGGGCCTCAACTTTTTACAGTTTTAAAAATGATTTGGACGAAGGGAATGAAAGTATGGTTGCTAAATTTGCTGATGACACCATGATAGGTAGGAAAGCCGAGTGGCCTAGTCCTGCTCCTAATTTGTGCGTTTGTATGTTCGTAATATGTTATCCCCGAAACCATGAGCTTTTATTTTCTGTAATAACTTCTGATGTGGCACCTTATCAATTGCTTCTGGAAATCTAACTACAGTACATCCACCAGTTTCCCTTTATCCACAGTACATGTTACTTGTTCAAAGAACTTCAATAAATTGATTCAACATGATTTCCCTTTCACAAAACCATGTTTACTCTGTCTGATTGCCTTGAATTTTTCTAAGTGTCCTGCTATAACGTCTTTAATAATTGCTGCTAACATTTTTCCTATGACAGATGGCCTATACAGGCTAACTGGCCTGTAGTTTCCTGCTTTCTGTCTTCCTCTATTTTTGAAAAAAGGAGTTACATTTTCTATTTTCCAATCTAATGGAACCTTCCCCAAATCTAGGAAATTTTGGAAAATTAAAACCAACACATTAACTGTCTCAATAAAAGCAAATTACTGCAGATGCTGGAAATCCGAAATAAAAACAAGAAATGCTGGAAATACTCAGCAGGTCTGGCAGCATCTGTGGAGAGAGAAGCAGAGTTAATGTTTCAGGACAGTGACCCTTCTTCAGAACATCAACTATCTCACTAGCCACATCTTTTAGGACCCTAGGATGAAGTCCCTCAGGACCCGGGGACTTGTCAGCCTGCAGATACAACAATTTGCTCAGTACCACTTCTCTGGTCATTGCAATTTTCTCGAGTTCCCCTCTCCCTTTCATTTCCAGACTTACAGCTATTTCTGGGATGTTACTTGTATCCTCTATAGTGAAGACTGATGCAAAATACCTCTTCAATTCATCTGCCATTTCCTATTTTCCATTATTAATTCCCCAGATTCACTTTCCATAGGACCAATGCTCACTTCGTTAACTCTTTTCTTTTATAAATATCTATAGAAACTCTTACTATCTGATTTTATATTCCTAGCTAGCTTTCTCTCATACTTTAATGTTTCCTTCCTTATTAATCTTTTAGTCATTCTTTGCTGTTTTTTATATTATGTTCTGTCCAATATTCTGACCTGTCACCCATCTTTGCGTAATTATATGCTTTTTCTTTAAGTGTGTGATACACTCTGTAACTTTTCTTTAGTTAACCACAGATGGTGGGTCCTCCCGTTAGAATTTTTCTTTCTCGTTGGAATGTATCTATTCTCTGTATTCTGAAATATCACCTTAAATGTCTGCAACTGCATCTCTATGGACCTATCCCTTAACCTAATTTGCCAGTTCACTATAGCTCACTCTGTTTTCATGCCCTCATAATTGCCCTTATTTAAGTTTAAAATACTAGTCTTAGACTCATTCTTCTCTCCCTCAAACTGAATCTAAAATTCATTCATATTATGATCGCTGCTGCCTAAAGGTGCCTTCACGATGAGGTCATTAATTAATCCTATCTCGCTGCACAATACCGGGCTGAAATTTATACTTCCACTGCCGTAATCAGCAGCAGATATAAAGAATGGTGGTCCGCCAGCATGGGCCGCATATCGTGGAGCTGCCACGAGCTGCCACGATATTAATTCTGGCGGCTCATTTAAATAGCCGGGGTGGACCGCCCACACCTGTAATGTGGAGGGGACGGCTGTCCGTCCCTGGCAACGGGGCCAGCCGCCTTTGCACAGGCGCTGACGCCTTTTCTCAACGGCTTCGAGTCCTACATTTCAATTTAAATATTTAAAGATAGATTGTTTTCAAAAAATTAAATAAATTGATCGTGACCCTTTCCCATCCCCCCAATAACCATAGAATTAATTCCTTGCCCGCTCCCCCCAAAATACTTACCTTATGCACCTGACCTTTCCCCCCAAAAGTTCATTAACTGTGCACTGAAACCCTTCCCACCATCCCCTACACCAATGAGATGAGTTTGACTCCCCCCCGCACTGAAAACTTACCTGCTCTTCCCTCCCCTCCAGTGTTCCACCTCGGATTCCGAGGCACAGGAGTACCAGCCACCAGCACCAATATCGCTCCTGGATGGATGGCGGAAATGGGATGGTAATTAATTCACTTATTTAAATTATTTTGCATATTTAAATTGAGCTCCCGTCATTGAGTGGAGGGGAGGGAGAGGGGGGCACCATGAGGCCTCGCTGCTGCCGGCAATATGGGGCTGGTCTTCCCGGTATCGAGGTCGTGACGGGCCTCTCCTAGTGGCATTTTCCAGCACCACCACCCCCCCCAACCATGACCCCCGACACATCTGTAAAATTCAGCATACCATGTCTACTATTGCCTGCTCTATGGTTGGCTCAAGAACATGCTGTTCTCAGAAACTATCACAAAAACATCCTATGAACGCTTCATCTAGGCTACCTTTGCCTATCTGATTGTTCCTGTCTATATGTAGATTAAAATTTCTTGGCTAAATTTCAATGCGAACTTAATATATATGCAAACTATTTAAACCAGAGTTATTTCAATTTAAATGAAAACAGACAGAACTGAAGACTGAGCAGCTCATGATTGTAAGATTTTTAATGATAGCTCGTAGAACACTGCCAAGAAACTTTCATTCATACATCCCCTGAAGGCTGATTCCCTTATCAATCACTCAGAATTTTTCATTATTTAAAGGATCCAATGGTCTATTGTACTTCTGTTTAAATGTCTGTTCAGCACACAATGGGTATTCAGAATTTTAAGAAAGAAATCTGATTTCTCACTGTGGTTATGTCCGTCTTTTTTCTGTATCCACTGTATTCTCTGTTGATATCGGTCTCTAATCAGCATTATTTTCTCTAGTCAGCCAATGAATTACCTGTGCATATGGAATTTTACTGTATAGAGCCAAAGGTTATACTGTTTCCTATTAATTTTTATCATCTTTAACATTCCTATTGTGCATATTCAAAGTATATGGGACATAATTAATATCAATTATTATAGCGACAAGAACCAGGCAGCTGGTCTAATGTTGAGAAAATACACTGTGCGTAACCCTTATAAGCTGAATCTAACATTACAGAAATGCTATAAATTAATTAAATAGAAATAGTTTCTGCTTCAGAGACAATAGTCAGTCCTGTAAGCTCGCTGGAAGTCTAGCATGGTTCTATATCTCCTTGTACAATAGTGTAACCCAGGGATGTAAGGGATTTTCTTGTGATCTGAATTGGATATTTGTGCCTCTGACATTTATATTTCTTCAATCTCTCCGAAGATGGACTGAATTAGCATTTGGTGAGATAAAGTTTGACAAGAATCGTTGCACTGCTTTATTTCACAACAAGTGAATATACAGAGCAACAGTTATGATGAGGCTCATTGAGTTCAATCAGTACAATACAATTTACCTTCAAATGATGATACAAAATGAAGAGTATTGTCATGCAGGCCCCCATCTGCCAAGAATGAGGCACAATAATTTCGCCACATGGACATTAAATTTCAAATTGTTGCTGGGAAGAAGAGAAGATCTGTGACAAGGGGTTGCCAGGCCCCTGGCTGGAAAGACATTTTTGCATATTAACAGACAGTGTTGGAACAAAGAAGCTATCTGCTGCTCCAACACAACCCACAAACAGACCTGGTCAAACCAGTTAGTCACATGACTAACCTGCTTGGCAGTGTGGTTTTTTTTTCTGAATTGTACAGATTTGAACTGAGAGACTGTAGCTGTTTGTTCCTGGATTGAAAAGACCTCTCCTGGATCTCTTTCTCACAGATCTCCAAAAACCCACTGAAGACACATGAACCCCAAGAGAAAAAGTCTCCGACAGTGAACAGGGTTTAAGAAGAATACTGGGCCCCAATGAAAAGCAAGATTTACTTACAACTCTACAGTGAGCTCGAAGACCCGTAACAAAAACTCTTCAGATATTGCCTCAAACTTTTCCACTTTATTTCTTCTGCTCTTTTCTGTCTCTATTTGCATGTGTGTATCATGTATGCATGCTAGCGTGGGCGTGTTGTATATCCATAGGCGTCAACCGAATTAGAGTTTTAGTTTGATAAATTTCAATCTTTCTTCTTTAAACCTAAGAAAACCTACGTGTGTGTGCTGGCTTCTTTGCCCTATAATTGGAAAACAAGGATTCACCACGGGCGAGCTAAAACATGGTGTGTTTAAAAAATAAAACCCTGTTACAGAAAGACCAGGTGAAGGCTGAAAAGTAACCCTATAACCTCTTTCACACCTGGTAATAATAGTATTCTATGCTTTCTTATTTCAGGTGGTTATCTTATTTAAACAAATAGTCTTCTAACCGTTCCTCTAGCATTTCTGACCTTACCTAAAGCTTTCACTGTACTCTGTTTCAAAGCCTAACTCTACTCTGAGCTTCCTCTCTCTTAATATCTCTATTCATAAATACACCAGGATTAAAAGACTGTTCAAACACAATGGGTGTGAGGTTTTGTTTCCTCAATTACCCAAAAAAGCAAGCAAATTGTTTATTGTTCAGTATCTGGGGAAAGCAACTTCCATTTACTATAGTAACCACCTGGCATCTAGAGGCCATTAAAAAAGGAGTGCAAGAATCCATTGCTTTAAAAGAGCATTAAAAGTAACTCATTTGTGTGCAAATCCTTTTCACAGAAAAATGGTCAAAAGGTCTTGAAAAGAGACAACAGATAATGTGCAAATCATTACATGTACCTAACCTTAGCATGTCAGTTGCGCTCAGGTTTTGCAAAACTTTCAGTTACACTAAACTCTCTGGTAAATTTGCAGACAGTATTCAGCTATTTTTAAGTTCAACATAAGAATGCTCTACTGTGTAAGCACTGTGTGCATCTCCCAGGCTCATTTGGATTTCTTGCAAACCATAAGAATATGCCATTTATGTCTTCCACCAATTTCCTCCACATCTGTCTCTCTTGCTTTCCTCTCTCACTTCAGTCATTCTCCTTCATTTCACGATCTTTCTCTTCTTCATTTTCCCTCCTCTTCCATTTCATGCTCTCTCTCATTCCCTGACTTAATTTTCTTTTGCCTTTTTCAGTCACTCCCTGCTATTTCACACACTTACCATATTCACTTCAAACACTTTTCCTCATCAGTCACACTCTGCTTCTTTATCAACTATTCATTCCTTCACTGCATCATCTCCCTACCACTTCAATCTCTCTCTCCTCTTTCCACTCCTCTCCCTCTCTCAGGTGGGTCGATAGATGTGACAGCACTGAGAGTCAGGCAAGTGGCTGATTAGAGGCACCGGCACTGAGCCCTGCAGTTTAGTGAATTCCTGAAGCAGAAATTAACAAGAGAGGGGGAATGCAATTGCCAGATGTTAGCTTGCTGTGCACCTGCTAAGAAAGCCAACATGTTTTTCTCTCAAATTTATTTAAATTCATACAATCCCACGGGTTTTCCAGAGTTCAACATTTTTCATTAACAGCACTAACTCATTTAATTTATTTGTGGCATTGTGTGGGAGGAATCAGTTAGGTGGAGCTCCACTAGCCAGATGAAATCAGAAAGCAGGGGTTATTGTGTCACTGGATTCTTCACACAAACTTACCAATCACACATTGATGAATGGTAACAAATACTTTGGGTTCTTTTTTCTTGTTAGGACAATTTGATGTGAGGTTGTGAATATTGCTTGGGTTATTGCATTGCCTGACCAATGTAAATGAAAACCTAGGTAGATTTAGCTGAGACATTGTAATATCATTAATATTTCTTCTCCATTAGTCACAAGTTCATAATTAACATATTTCTTTCATTAAATTTGCTTCCAATTTCCACCCTTCCCTCACCTTCCCATGATCCCTCTCCGACTGTTCCCTTTCATTCCTCAGTTTCTTGTCTCCATTTCTGGGGATAGGTCATCGACCAATATCCGCTCTAATCCCACTGACTCACACAGCTACCTTGACTACACTTCCTCCCACCCCACTTCCTGTAAGAACTCTATTCCATTCTTCCAGTTTCTCTTTCTTCGTCTCTATCTGATGATGCCACCTTCCAAATCAATATGTCTTCATTTTTCCTCAAATGAGGATTCAAGTCGTTGACAGGGCCCTTGACTGTGTCCATTGCATTTCCTGCACTTCTACTGTCACCTTTCCCTTCTCTCCCAGATTGACGATAGGGTTCCCCCTGTCCTCATCGCCCACCCCATAACCTCCACATTCAATGGATCATTCTCTGCCATTTGCACCACCTCCAGTATGATGCCACCACCAAACACATTTTCCCTTTCCACGTTCCAAGCAGATCATCCCTCTGTGACACCCTGGTCCACTCCTCAATCACCCCAACACCTTCCCATGCAAGTGCAGGAGATGTAACCTCCTCCCTTCCTACTGTCCAGGGCCCCAAACACTACTTCCAGATGAAATAGCAATTTACTTGTGCTTCTTTCAATTTAGAATACTATATTCACTGCTCATGATGTGGTCTCCTCTACACTAGGGAGATCAAATGCAGATTGGGTGATCACTTTGCAGAACACCTCCATTCAGTCCTCAAGCATGACCCTGAGCTTCCAGTCACCTGTCATTTTAATTCTCTGCCCCATGCCCACTCTCACTCTCTGTTTTGGCCTCCTGCACTGTTCCAATGAGGCTCAAGCTTGAAGATTAGCACCTCATTTTTTGATTAGACATTTTACAGCCTTCTAAGCTCAACGCTGGTTTCAACAATTTCAGATCCTAACCTCTGCCCCCATTTTTTCAGACAGCAGCTATTGGTAGTGATTCTGCTATTCCCATTTACACCTCCTCTAGACCTATCTTCTGTTTCTTTCTTGTCCCAATACAATTTCTTTTTGCCTTGCCCCATCAACTCTTTTGTCATTTAATTTCTCCTGCTTTCCCTCATATCAAAGATCAATATTCTTGCGAAGCTACGCATTTGCACAGCCATGCAGCAGCCTGGAAGGCACCACGCAAGCCTTGTTCTGGGGTAAGTACTGCGCGTGTGTGATCGCACAAAAAAATGACAAGATATTGTGTACAGAAAAAGCTGGCCGCACACTACACTTAATTTTACAGAGAACATTGTCACAAAGCTTTCCTTTTGTTCTTTCCCAACTCTTCCCCCCTTTTCCTGTTGCTGTACTTGCTCAAAAACATTTACACCTCTAACTTTTTCCAGTTCTGATGAAAGGTCATGAAATGTTGGCCGGAACTTTACGCCCCCACAAAGAACAAGTTGGTGGCGGGGGCGTAAAATGGAGTGGGAGGCTCAGGGGGCCCTTCCCGACCCGCTCCCACCTCCACCACCATTTTACATGGGGAGGCGGCGACAAAAACTAGCCCACCCACCCCAGGCCCATTAACTGGCCACTTAAGGGCCTCCACCCACCACCATGGGGATTTTACCCTTGGCTGGTCGGGTGGCCCAAGCCTGAGAAAAGCTGCCTAACAAAAGCAGGCGGCGTTCTGATGGCCTGGGGGGGGACCCTCATCATCAGGCACCCCCGATGCCCCCAGCCACCCCCAACATGCATCCCCACCCCCCCACCACCCGTCCACTGAATTGACCACCCTTGCCTCGCCGGGGCCCGACCGATCACCCCTGGCGAGGCCCCAAAAACTTACCTTTTCCCAGGGCCGTCCTTCCTTGTCTTCTCGAAGCTGGGTTGCAGTCCCAGCAATGGCCACTGCTCCCTGTGGCGCTGCTGGGACTAAGAGCTGCCGGCCCGCTGATTGGCCGGCAGCTCCATTAGGCAGGACTTCCTGCCTCAATGAGATGGAAGTCCCTCCTCAGACCAATAAAAGGCCTGTGGACCATAAAATACGGCTCGGATCCCCAGGCCAGGCGGAGGGGGGTTCACTACCAACCTTTCAGTCAGTGGACGGCTCCCTTCCTTCAAGGGTAAAATTCAGCCCATTAACTCTGTTTCCCTCTTCACAGTTGCTGCCTGATCTGAGTATTTCCAGCACATTCTGTTTTTTTTCAGATTTCCGGCATCCACAGTATATTGGTTTTTGTAACACATTTCTTTATTTCCCTGCATTTCCTCTTTCAAATCTGTATGGAGGGCACTAACGAATTAGCTACTTCAAGCAAGCAGAAACTATAATTTTTGGAAATGCACTTTCTTTTTGAGAATGAATTTTCAAATAGATCAGAAGGAGGAGGCGATAGTAGAGAAACAGAAGAGCATTTGAAAGTGGAAACAGATGAGAACTTGCCCCTGACTCTTTTGAGTCTGAAGATGGAGAAGATGAGAAAGAAAGTGAACTCTCACAACTCGGACTGGGAGAAATTAGAAACAAAATCCACATCACTAACACAAGGACAAGCAGTAATGAGGAATGCTCAAATAGAGCAGCCAGCCTTGACCAAGTGTTAGAATTAATGCCTTGTCCATTTGTGAGTGTTTTGAACTTTTCTTCCCAAGTGGCACCTTGGAAGATATACAAGCACAAGAATGAAGAAATTATGTATGAGCTTCATTCTGACTTTATTACATCCATCTAATTCTTCTACTTTTTAAAATATAACTAAAGTCACTGAATGATCCCATGCAGTAATCCACATTGCAAAATTCAGACAGTCAGTCAAGGGCTAAACAATGAGCATCCCATCAGAAAGAACTTTGCCATCTGGCATAGTACCCCACAGACAAGTCAATTCTTTAAGTAGAGAGAGCACTACAGAATCCTGCACCGTAGTTCAAACAGCAGATAAAAAGTATCCCACTAGGAGGAGCTCGAGAGCAGCCCAAAAAGTTCCTCAAACCCCAGAAAGGAAGAGATCCAGCAGTTGGGGTTCCACAGTAGCTGCATAATACATTTCATACCAATATTTATTTCATGCAAAAAAAGTTCAAAACAAACTGCATTAAAATGACATCGCAGCACTGCAACTGATAATCACTGAGAAAGAAAATATAAAACAAATGTACAAAGTAAAAACCCTCCATTAAAGCAAAGAAATGGAAATTAGCAAAGCCCACAGTAAATACATAATCTAATGGTAGTAATGATGCATAGGAGGGTACCTATTGTGGATTTTAGATCACCAGTGTTTATTGCAGGATTCATCTTCAGTTTGTGCCAAAAATAAAAACCTATAACAAAGAGCACACATTTGAGTTCATTCTATCTAACAAACCAGTGTCCTCGATCCCTCATTGTCAAGCTGTAGTACACCTATTCTATTCTACGTTTGGTGTTTAAGGACCAGACATGCTAACAAACAGGACTTTCTTCAACATATGCGTTTCTGGGATCTGAATGTGTCCTTATCCAGTATGTGACTCTTACAAATGGACACTAATATCAGATGCTGTGCCAGCTATCGAATCACTACAACCATATTAGCTGTTAGTAGTTGAAATGCTGCATTTCCTGCCATTAGATTCTGTTGCTGCCAACTACCTGGAGCTTTAGCTTTAAGTATCTTTCAACGTATTTATCTTCCAGTTTGTAGACTTCAATGTAACTAGATTACTGCGCAATTTGTATTCAATGTCATTGCACTGAAAATATTGAGCCAATGCTCGTCTATCTGACGGTCCTGTTTAGCTCTGAGCAGAGGACATCTGTAGAGTCATGACACACAATGGATTCCCTCATGATTGAGTAGGGCAGGAGCAGTGCATTAAGTTGGATTGTTTGTATAACAATTCATCTCTTATTTCCCCTGTTGAACTACTTCATTTACAAATAGTTTCTCTCTACTGAGAATTCTGTGTAGAGTAGGACATGCACAAGAAAAAGTCCAAATTTCAATGAGAATTCAAATCTGACTGTATAGTATATGCAAATCCAAAGTTTTGCTTCCCAATATGCCCAACCTAATTATCGTATGATGAAAGAGGCAGGACTTAATCTATTCCTGTTCAATTTCCAACAAAGGATGAGTCACGAAAGGATGCTTTGGTATTCCAAACACCCCTGTTTTCATTCTTACCCCTCCTCTCAGTGATTTTACTGGGGTACAGTTCCACGTAGTCATTCTTCCTGTTTGAAGCTAGACAACCAGTGTCAGTGGGCTACTTGGTGCCTGACCCAATCCACATTGTTTGCCCAAACAGCACATTTATCAGCGGTCACTGCATGGCAACCAGGAGCAGGGGCTCTAGCCAACCTTTCCCTCCCTAGACCATGGGTACTGAAGCCTATTGAAGTACAGCATGCCACCCAACTGAGATCAGATAACCCAGCTGAGGCCAATTATCAAGCTCTCAGTACCATATCAGCATGATTTACTTTAACCAGACATATCTAGTGAAGGCAAGCTTACTTACCTCTTACAGTGATTGTACTGGACTTTTTGGCAGGGTTGCCCACATTGTTGTTAGCGAGGCAGCTGTACGCCCCGGCCTCCTCAGCATTGATTGAGTGCAACGTTAAGGCCCCTCCTTTTAATACACTTGTTTCAGGAAGAGATCCAATGGCCTTGATCCAGGTTAAGGTGGGAGGGGGGTCCCCTCCTGTTGTAACGCATACCATGGAAAGTGAATCTCCAGGATTTACTACAATCTGCTCAGGCACCAACAGCTTGATGGAAGGGGAAGCTGCAAGGTACAAAAGCAGTGAAAGAATATGAACATACATACTTGCTCATCTTTCATCCTGGTTACAAAGAACACATCTTTATTCAAAAATGTAAATTCTATTTGGTGACAGACAGCTTAGTAAATGCACGGTAATTAGATGGACATTCATTAAAAATGTATTAAACAGACAGCATGTCTGTGGGCTGCAGTGCATTCAACATTAAGGCATTTCTTGCAAACTAGTCAGGGAAAACAAATATAAAATAGCTCTTGTCTGGTTCAATGTATTCATATTTTGAATCCCCTTTGCACAACAGTATTGAACTGTCACTAATATTGATGGCTGAGCAGCTCAGGTGGCAATCAGTGGGATTTCGTGTAGCCATTCACTGATATTCCTGGTCACTGATGCTAGACGAGCATCTCCAGCTATGTGTAGGCACCAAAGTGAACTGTCTCCATTGAGTGGAAAGAGGGAAGCAGCTTAAAATAGGACTGCATCAGGTAAATCTGGTTTTAATAATATTTCAAAATAGTTAGCTGGGAGTATTTCATTTTACTGAGAGTACAATTTCTTATGTACTGTTTCCCTTAACAGTTATGCACATTGTTAGTTCACACTTTTTGTATTGTCCACCATTGGATTACAGGAGTAACATTCAGCAGAGTCTACAGACAGTGTGCAGGTCCTTCCTTGATCCATTAGACGTCTCAGAAAGTGATTCGACAAAAATGTTCTGTTGGTTTCCTACTGTACCACTGGTACATAACAAGAACCCAGGCAGAATATCAAAGCCCTGAGTTTTATGTTTACATAACCCATCATGTTCAAAACTCAAGAGCTCTACCCCAATCCATTTGAAAAAGAAACAACATAAGTAAATCCAGCAGACTATCACAATTTGAATCCCATTTAATTTGGGAAACATTACAACAAATATTCTTGCCCTACTGAGATTAAAGCGACTGATTGACAATTTACATGCAGCTTACAGTAAATACCTTGCCTGTCAATCATGTTCATATTTTAAAGCACATCAGGGAACAAGTCTTTATATTAAAGGTGGGTCTCGGTAGCTCTCTGTAAGTGGGCTGGATAAGAGGGGTGTTCCAGTCCAGGAGTGACAAACTGCATTACAAACGACATTTTAAAGTCCTGTGCGACATAGCTAATTGTCCATTCTTTTAAATATTTCCTTCAATGTTCAAGATTGATTCTAGTAAAAACAATAATGGGCTCACTCAGCAGGAATCACCTGGAAATCACTGGGTTGGAGCATGGTGGTCTCTGTCTATTTTTAGTGCTGATTTCTCAGTGGAGTGCTCTGGGCCTGCAGGGTGCACATGTCATTATTCATCTTTACCACTGGTAATAATCAGGCCGACTGGTGCATGTGGCATATGAAGGTCATCCTGCCTGAAGCGGCAGCTTGTTTTCCTACTGATAATGTTTCTGCACAGAGGCTCATACAAAGATATTATTTGTCAGTAACTCATCTTAGTTTAGCATAGTCACTAATTCAACAGTAGCTTTTCACCAGCCATGGAGGTGAAACCAAGAGGCTAAACATCATACTTTATTTATTGAGTGCACTTGGTTCCTAGAAACGGCACAAATAGCCCATTCTCCACTAACATCTTAAAAAACTATTGCATTGCCAACGAGATGATATTATGATATGACTTCTCATTAATACTAAAAACTCTGTCAGAACAGGTACAATCAGTACTACAATCCCATTTCTGTACAACAGTGCTTCAAAATTATAGTACTTCATTGGCTGGAAAATGCTTGATGAAATCCTGAGATTGGAAAAGGTGTTGAATAAATGCAAGGTCTTTTTTTGTCTATTGCGGCAACAATGATCTGATTTTATGTACCTCTGTTTTCAAAGCTGCCAATAGGTCAAGTGAAATATTGAGTGGGTGCAGATACTGCACCATGGAACTCATCTTCACAGCAAAGCAGCAGGGAACTTGGGCTTGGGCATGGTTTTCTATAAGCTGCCAGAAATATTCTCCATATTTGTTTGTTCCACAATTTTTCAAGCTTCCTATGTTTTTCACAACAACCTTGGACATATTTTTGCAGCATCATTATTTTTCCGTGTCTCACAGGAGTTAAGATTTAGAAAAGTCAAGAAAGTCTTACAGAATGAGAGCACTGCACATAATTGCAGTGAGTAATTACACACTGGAGGATAAGCAAAGATGCATTGTTTCTTGCTTTGGGATGCAGAGTATGTGTGTGATGTGACATGCCAAGATTTCTACAGTATTTTGATTACTGGCACCAATAAAAGGTACAGGAGTTGGCTTGAGAATCTACACCACACAACTTTTCATTATCCACATGCACACAATACCTAGAATACATATTTCCCCAAGACAAAGCAGTGCTCGACTCAAATCTCCCTGAAGCTGGATCTAATGGAAATTCAGATGATATGCCTCACTGTATCTGCGCTGTGCATTGAAAAACTAAACAAGACTGTCACCCCTGTTACTGTGGCATCTCTGGATGCATCAGTAAGCTGCCACGGCTGGTGCTAAGCTCAGTTATCAAGGCTAATGAAAAAGTATTTGTATCAGTTCAGCTGGTGGCACTTCAACAGCAAAGGCTTCTATGCATGAATATCCCGAGGGCCTTTAACCTCAGTTAAATGACTCTGCTGGAGTTAGAGGGGCCGTATAAATCAATAGAATAGATGCAAGCCATTCATGACAGGGAAAACAAAAGCAGTGTTTTACTGATGGGAATGTGGTCTGTAGACTGCCTGGTATCACCTTCGGCTTCCAGAAACCCTTGTAACTCAATGCAGTACCTAATAGTACAAGGATCATCTTTCACTATGTACATCTAATGTGACTCATTGAAAGCTTTCAGACCACTGTCTGTTTGATGTTGCTTGGCACCTGTATTGGGCCTCACTGCCAAGGTGTGAGACAGCAATTACAACAGTATGCCGGTGTAGCAGCTTAGTCCTCTGCTTGTAAATTGTGGTCAGGTTTCTTTTGGCTGCAGCAGGAAAGATGGTAATCAAAAATCTGATCGCCTCATCTATTAATCATTCTGTCATGAATGGGGTTGGCTGGGGAGCGAAGGTGGGCAGGAAGTAACAAAACAGATGAGATAAAGACATCACTATGAAAGGGAATATGGTTATCATGGTAATGAAAATCCAACCGGTGCTAAGATTTCCTTCATTATAATTATGAACCTGTAGCAGATGAAATGCATTAGTCATAATAATGACACTGAAATATGTAAACAGGATTATCCTTTACCTTCGGTCTGTAATAGCCATTTTATTGAAGATCAGATTAAGGCTGAAGGTATAACCCTTGTACTTGCAAGTAACCACTTACTAACTTGAACTCCTGTAAGAATTACACGGAACAAGTTGTTTATAGTAGCCTGGATTTTGCTGTGAGCAGCGAAGGTACGATTTTCACCATTCACCTCGCATTACAGCTGCCCATAGATTTATTGTGGGCTTTCCAGCAGTGATTTCCAGTAAGCCAGCATCAGTTTGAATTCAGTGCACTCCACAGGATATCTGTGGCGTCCATGAACAGGACAAGTAGTAGAGAGACTTTTCGACCAATCAGATTGAATCTTCACTGAGACACACAAACAGTAAAGTAGGAAGTGAAAAACAGGAGAAATAAATTACATTTAAAACATTGCACATAAAGAGAAATGAAGATTGGGTCATACACATGGGATTAAGGGAAAGACATGAAAGAGAAAAATGGAAAAAAAATTAATAATATATACCTTCCAAAAAATCTACACTTGTCTTTTTTTTCAGGGCCAGAGAGGTTGTTCATCAGTAATTACCACTCACTGTTCCGTTGAAAACTCAGTTACTCCTGATTGAACTCAGCCCTAACTTTTTCATCTATCTTTAGTGCGAGACTCTTGGGTAATTAGCCTGAGTTCATACCATGACAGTGCGGATTCCACCAGCAAAGACTGCAACAGCATACTCTGTAAAGTAGCAGAGTATCACTGACAGCAACATCCAGATTTCTGTGTTTAACTGCAAGTGTGCAAATGGCAGAAGTTGCTGTCAGTTTTGCACTAAAATAATGGTGAGTGCTGACAGCCCTGTTGTAATTAGTAGTTATTAGTAATGCAAAATCCAGGCCATTTTTTAAATGGAAATTTAATTCGATTGGTGTACAAATTGGACCATGATTCCAGTACACATTTCATTTTTTTCTCAGCTCATTAATCTTTAGTTTTTTAAATTTTTTGATGATTTTTACTTTGCACCCTCTCTAAGATAATGCATATGCACCAGCCTTCTCCCAAGGTTTGGAGAAAAAGAAAGAAGGTTAAGCTGTACTTGCTATAATAGAATCATACATCAAAGAGGGAGTCCATTTGGTCCATTTGGTTCCGGCTCTTCGAAAGAGCAATCCAATTAGCCCCACGCCCTTGCTCTTATGTGTACATCTTATGTAATCTTAATTTTGGCTTTGAACATATTGGTTCATTTAACCTTTAATCAACCTTCAAGTGTTGGACTGCGTGTTGAATTCATTCTTGGGCACAGGCGCAGGACTACAGCCTTTATATATTTTACAAAAATCACATTCCTAACATTGTGAACCACTTCCCTCCACGAGGCTACATCTCTCTTACCTTCTAAAATTTCCTTAAAACCTAACTTTTTGACCTTCAGTAGCCTGCCCTAATTTCCCTTTTGTTCTAAGTTTGCCTGTAACTGTAAAACATCTTTGGATGATTTTGGACATTATATAAATAGAAGTTGCTGTTGGAACTGGGTGCAAGCTACCCACTGCTTTTTTTTCTTTGCTTTTTTTATACCATCAATGATAAGTCAGGGGCTGCATTACAAACAAGCCCATTTTATTTACAAGAGACTGACAACTCAGGCATTACTCCCAGTTGTCACAATGACAATTGCCAAATGAATCTATAAACATATGCAATTGCTCAGCTTAGGCACCAGATGGTGCCATTTTAGGAATGTATACCTCAACAAGTTGTTAGTGGCTGCAGCACCTTTTGCTACTCCAGTCTGTAACTGGCCCATAGTTAGGGTTCCCAACCTTCCAGGATTGTCCTGGAGTCTCCAAAAATTAGGGAATGATCTCCCAGAGCCTGCTGTAAGTAACATGGGAGAAAAATCATTGTGGCAGTAAAAAAGAGTGTTTTATTTTTCTTTGAACATATTTGTTTCTAAGTTACAAAATCATTGGAGATGGGGAAGAAAGGTTGTTCGACCAGGAACAGCTGTTGGAGGTGATAGGTCATGTGACAAAAGCTCCAGGAATACATCCAACTAGAGTTGGCAACCCAACTCACTGTGCATTAAGTGTAGAGAGAAAGAGTGGACAAGGTGAAGCATATTCCTCCCCAAATACGCTCTCTGGATTTGCAGTCTGATTCTTGTGGAAGTGATTACAAAATGAAAACTGGTGAGATACAGCAGATAACTTGACAAGATATTCCTCGCCAACTCGATTTGTTGTCAAATATGCTTACCTTGTATCGTAAAAGATTATTGACATTAGACCACTGTGTGCAGACTGTCGGGTTTAACAAGTTATAACATTTAGACAAGACGTTTGATTCCAAAGATGTACATTTTGATGCCAAGTGCATTTTTGCACTTAACCTGAATGCATTAATGTGCACTGCCCATACTTGCCAAGGGAGTTACAAGCCTATAGCACAATGTAATACAACTACAAAGATCTAATAGTTTATGAGCATCTTTGGACTTTTGCTAATTTTGAGTTATTAATCTAATCCTAATAACTGCTATTTTAGGGTTTCTTTACTATTGTAACGTAGGACATACCTTATGCTTCCTATGAGAAGCTGTAGGTTGGCAGTGCTATGAGGTACCGACATACGAAACATTAACTTGTCTTTTCTTTCCACAGGTGTTGACTGGCCTGTTGTGTATTTCCAGCCTTTACTGTTTTAAATTCTGACCAGCATTGGTAACATAATTCACAGAAGGGTACTTAAGCTCCCTGTGCCAACATCACTGAAGGATTGAACTGCCATGTGACTCACAGTAGGTTGTGTTCGATTAGAATGCAAGGTTGCCCACCGTGCAATGCATATTGAATCACTCCAGTCTGTTCAGTACAGAGGTCACAATGTAATTGCACAGTTTAAAGGTCTGGCAGCTGTTTAAGAAATAAATGCATCTTCAGATTTTGAAATAATAGTGATCACTGACCATATAATATTTACATTAGGGATTTTAAACTAATAGAAAGGCACAAGACAGATCCTAAAGCAAAGTGCTCTCTGAAGAAAAATGCATACTACCACATTGCTGGACAAACAAGACAGACATGAATGAGTTCAAGGTTGTTGAGCTTTTGCCCCTCTGCTTGCGTGCTTCTGAAGATGCGATGAATTTGCATCCACAGTGGGTTTTCACACCTGAAAATGCATCTTTTTTTCAAGGTGTGTAGCTCTATTCTTTTATCCTCTGGGAGTATTTTCTCTGCAAACCTGGAACACCTCTGGCCAAAGGTGTTGTTTTTCCTCAAATGATATTCCTCCCCTAGAATTTCCATACATGGAATACAAATAAATGGTGTCCTGACATTGACATGTGGAATAAGATGATGCAGCATTATTGCCTGTTCCTGTTGTTGCGTGTGTGTGGCTATTCCTCCTGCGCGCACCCACCTCCCCCCCCCCCCGCCCCCGCCTCATCACCAATGCTCTCTTTGGGGCTGGTAGAAAGACTGAAATTATGCAGAGCAGTAATTCCCGTCCACACTGATGATCATATAGCTTGAGCAGTAGTAATTACTAATGTAGAACCATTTGAAGTGCGATGGAATGATCTGACTACAGCAATAAAAAAAAAAATTTTAAATTCTGCTTTTTCATCAGACACATTCATTTTTGTTTGTGCCCAAAAGGCCAGGTGCATAACTATTACACAGAAGTGATTATGGTCTAGCTGAATTGAGTTTATTAGAACACCTTTCAACAATAGTGCTGGTCAGTGCCCATTTACTGCCTTATTACCAGACAGCTACTGACTCAACTTCTCATGGTTACCAATGCACTGATAAAATCAGTAATAAACTCAGTTTGTGTTTCAGCCATCAGCACGCATGCATTTATTTGAAGGCAGCCACTAGAATGTGTGGTTGCAAGTGCTGCTAGTACACATCCCCATCTCGTATTGTCCTGCGGGATTTTCTTGTTTGCTTCACGCATTGCTCCAGATTCATAGCAAATGATTTTTACACAAGGTCCAGAAATACTGTGGAAGCTGAAGCATCTGTTCTCAACGTGGAAAGAGTTTCACAGAGGGGGAGACAAATGTTACTTTAAAAAGTTGGCTGTGTCTTGAGCTGTTTTGTGCTCAGTGTGCACAACATAACTTTTACAGTGAACATAACTTCAGCTAAGACCTGAATTTGATTCCAACTGTCCAGTAAAAACCTACAATCAAACTGCTGCCAGAAACTACTGATAGTAAGAAGTCATGTTTCAGAATCCAGTATCCTGAAATGATGACATGGAATACCACCACAAGCAATGAATTACTGGATGTTCCCTTAACTGATATTTCATTGGAGGTGTTAATCCATTTTTAATAATGGGTTATGGTCTCTGCTAAAATAACAGAGAGAGATAAATGTCCAATAAATAGGTAAAGCTTTCATACGAGAATATTTTATAGCATAATTTTAGAGCCCCAGTATTTGTTCTCACCTTCAATCTTATGTCCTACTCGTTTTTAGTTTGACTCATGCAGTAATGTGTTATAGAGAGTTAGACCACTGAAAAATGTTTGGTACCTATAAAAATGATTAAATGTTGCCTTCATTGTAGGTTTCTATGATAACTCTATCAGATGGTATAGGACTATTAAAAATTGCTTCAGATTGCTACTTTAATA
Source organism: Heterodontus francisci (assembly GCF_036365525.1). NCBI lineage: Eukaryota > Metazoa > Chordata > Chondrichthyes > Heterodontiformes > Heterodontidae > Heterodontus > Heterodontus francisci. The sequence goes on from NC_090379.1 coordinate 41,584,331, forward strand.
TTCTGAAAATTGTAATAGAACTCCAGAGAAACATTTAAAATGTATTTCAACTCCTAACTCTGACATCATCGTTTCCATTACACAATCCTCCCAATCGATTATAGCAAGCTATGTGATAAAAGTTTGCCCTTTCTTGCAAAGCAATCTCTACGATGAAAACTACCTTAAAGATCACCAATACCATATATAGTCACACACATAGACCCTATAGTGACCATTTGCCAACAGTCTTGACAACAGATCAATGAATCCAGCCTGTAGCAGCATTTAGAAACCATCTATCTGTGAAGAGCTGCCATGTATTGCCCCAGTCATGGCCATTATAAGTAAATTTCACTGTTGATTTATGTGCTCCAGCAATAACCCTGTAAGGCTCTAAAGTGCAGAACCACCACCTTGAAGCTAAATTTCTTGACAATTTGTATTGAATAATACCAACGATACTCATAAAATTGAAGTGCCTTTGGAAAAAAAATATAATTCAAGCTTCAGACACATTCATCAAACTAACTTAGCTATCTATGATACACAGTTGGACTGAAAGGTCAATGATATATGTTGGGCCTGTAAGGTAGTAATCAATGACATATGAACATACAAATTTTGAGCAGGAGTAGGCCATTTGGCCCCTCCAGTCTACTCCGCCATTTGATAAGATCATGGCTTATCTGAATGTGGCCTCAACTCCACTTCCTGTCTGCCCCCCCATAACACTTGACTCCCTTGTCTACAAAAAATCTATCCAACTCAGCCTTGAATATATTCAACGATCCAGCCTCTATTGCTCTCTGAGGCTAAATTCCCCAGGCTAATGACCCTCTGAGAGAAAAGAATTTCTCCTCAGCTCCGTTTTAAATGGGAGACCCCTTATTTTTAAATTGTGTCGCCTAGTTCTAGTTTCGCCCATAAGTGAAAACATCCTTCCAGCATCCACCCTGTCAACTCCCCTCAGCATCTTGTATGTTTCAATAAGATCACTCATTCTTCTAAACTCCAATGGGTTTTGCCCCAACCTGTTCAACCTTACCTCAAAAGGTAACCCCCTCATCCCAGGAATCAGTCGAGTGAACCTTCTCTGAACTGCTTCCAATGCAATTTTATCTATTCTTAAGTAAGGAGACCAAAACTATACACAGTACTCCAGATGTGGTCTCACTAAGGCCCTGTAAAGCTGTAGCAAATCTTCCTTATTTATATATTCAATTCCCCTTGCAATAAACAACAACATTCCATTTGCCTTCCTAATCACTTGCTGTACCTGCATACTAACTTTTTGTGATTCGTGTACCAGGATACCCAGATCCCTTTGTACAGCAGAACTCCGAAGTCTCTCTCCATTTAAATAATATTCTGCTTTTCCATTCTTCCTGCCAAAGTGGACAATTTCACATTTTCCCACATTATACTCCATCTGCCAAATTTTTGCCCACTTAAATAACCTGTCGAAATCCCTATGTAGATCCCCTTGATAGCTTACCTTCCTGTCTATCTTTGTGTCATCAGCAAATTTAGCTAGCATACATTTCTTTTACGCTTTTATGGGATGTGGGCATCACTGGCAAGTCAGCATTTATTGCCCATCCTGAATTTAATCACAGAATTGTTTCCGTGCAGAAGGAGGCCATTCAGCCGATCGTGTCTGCACTGGCTCTCCAAATGTGCAATTACTTAGTGCCATTCCCGCGCCTTCTCACCATAACCCTGCACATTCTTTCTTTTCGTATAACAGTCTAATTCCCTTTTGAATGCTTCATTTAAATCCGCCCCCACCACACTCTTAGGCAGCGTATTCCAGACCTTAACCACTTGCTGCGTGAAAAAGTTTTTCCTCATGTCACTTTTGTTTTTCTTATACATTACTTTAAGTCTGTGCTATCTTGTTCTCAATCCTTTCATAGAGTCATGGAGTCGTACAGCATAGAAACAGGCCCTTCGGGCCACCACGTCCATGCCGACCATAATGCCTATCTATACTAATCCCACCTGCCTGCATTAATTCCATATCCCTCTATGCCTTGCTCATTCAAGTACCTGTCCAGATGCCTCTTAAATGTTGCTACTGTTCCTGCCTCCACCACCTCCTCAGGCAGCTCATTCCAGATACCCACTATTCTTTGTGTGAAAAATTTACCCCTTTGATCCCCTTTAAACCTCCTCCCTCTCAACTTAAATCTAAGCCAATATAAAAGCAAAATACTGCGGATGCTGGAAATCTGAAACAAAAACAAGAAATGCTGGATTCACTCAGCAGGTCTGGCAGCATCTGTGGAAAGAGAAGCAGAGTTAACGTTTCGGGTCAGTGACCCTTCTTCGGAACTGGATCTAAGCCCTCTAGTTTTAGTCACCCCTACCATGGGAAATAGACTCTGGCTATTTACTCTATCTATGCCTCTCATAATTTTATATACCTCTATCATGTCCCCTCTCAGCCTCCTTTGCTCCAGGGAAAACAGATCTAGCCTATCCAGTCTCTCTTTATAACTCAAGCCCTCCAAACCAGGCAACATCCTTGTGAATCTTTTCTGCACCCTCTCTAGCTTAATCACATCTTTCCTGTAGTGCGACGACCAGAACAGCACACAGTACTCCAAGTACGACCTAACCAACTTTATGTACAATTGTTGTACTCAGTGCCTCGGCCAATGAAGGCAAGCATGCCATACGCCTTCCTCACCACCCTGTCTACCTGTGTTGCCACTTTCAGGGAGCTATGGACTTGCACCTCAAGGTCTCTCTGCTCAACAACACTCCCCAGGGCCCTGCCATTCGCTGTATATGTCCTGCCCTGCTTTAACTTCCCAAAATGCATCATTTCACACTTGTCTGCGTTAAATTCCATTTGCCACTCCCTTGCCCACTTTCCCAGTTGATCTATATCCCGTTGTAACCTTAGACAACCTTCTTCACTGTCCACTATACCATTAATTTTGGTGTCATCTGCAAACTTTCTAATCATGCCCCTTACATTCACATCCAAATCATTAATATATATGACAAACAACAGAGGGCCCAGCACCGATCCTTGCGGCACACCACTGGTCACTGGCCTCCAATCTGAAAAACAACCCTCCACTACCACCCTCTGCCTCCTATCACCAAGCCAATTTTGTATCCAATTTGCTAGCTCACCCTGGATCCCATGTGTTCAAACCTTCTGGACCATCCTACCATGCGGGACCTTGTCAAAGGCCTTGCTAAAGTCCATATGGACAACATCCGTCACCCTGCCCTCGTCAATCCTCTTGGTCACCTCCTCGAAAAACTCAATCAAAATGTGAGACATGATTTCCCATGCACAAAGCCATGCTGACTATCCCTAATCAGACCTTGCATTTCCAACTGCATATAAATCCTGTCTCTCAGAATCCCTTCCAATAACTTTCCCACCACTGATGTAAGGCTCACTGGCCTGTAGTTCCCTGGCTTATCCCTGCTGCCCTTCTTAAATAAAGGCACAACATTAGCTATCCTCCAGTCTTCCGGTATCTCACCTGTGGCTAACGATGATACAAAAATCTCTGCCAGGGCCCAAACAATCTCCTCCCTTGCTTCCCATAGCATCCTAGGATACACCTGGTCAGGCCCTGGGGATTTATCCACCTTAATGCGCTTCAAAACCTCCAACACCTCCTCCTTTGTAATGTTGATATGCTCCAGGATATCGGTGTTCCCTCCCTTGAACTCACTCGCTTCCATGACTTTCTCCACGGTAAATACAGAGGAGAAATATTCATTTAAGACCTCACCCATTTCCCGTGGCTCCACACATCGAGTGCCACACTGATCCTTAAGGGGACCTACTCTCTCCCTAGCTACCCTTTTACTCTTAATATACTTATAGAATCTTTTAGGATTCTCCTTTATCTTATCTGCCAGGGAAAACTCATGGCCCCTTTTCGCCTCCTCATTTCCTTCTTTAGTGTAGTCCTACCTCCCCTATACTCCTCGAGGGACTCGCTCGATCCCAGCTGCCTATACCTGACATATGCCTCCTTCTTTGTCCTGACCAGACCCTCAATATCCCTCGTCAACCAAGGTTCCCTAAACTTGCCAGCCTTGCCCTTCTATCTAACAGGAACATGCCGGCCCTGAACTCTTCCTATCTCACTTTTAAAAGCCTCCCACTTGCCAGACGTCCCTTTATCTGTAAACAGCCTCTCCCATTCAACTTTTGAGAGTTCCTGTCTGATGCCATCAAAATTAGCCTTCCCCCAATTTAGGACTTCAACCTGAGGACCAGTCCTATCCTTTTCCATAACTATCTTGAAGCTAATAGAGTTATGGTTACTGGTCCCAAAGTGCTCCCCCACTGACACATCAACCACCTGCCCATCCTCATTTCCTAAAAGGAGGTCGCGTGTACCCCCTTCTCTAGTCGGGCCATCCACATACTGCTTCAGAAAACTATCCTGGACACACTTAACAAATTCTTCCCCATCTGATCCCGTAGCACTAAGGCAGTCCCAGTTAATATTAGGGAAGTTAAAATCACCTACGATTACAACCCTATAATTCCTACAGCTATCTGTGATTTCCCGACATATATGCTCCTTCACTTCCCTCTGACTATTGGGGGGCCTATAGTATAATCCCATCAAAGTGATCACCACTTTCTTATTTCTAAGTTCTACCCATATGGCCTCGCTGGACATTCCCCCTGGGATATAGAACATAGAACATTACAGCGCAGTACAGGCCCTTCAGCCCTCGATCTTGCGCCGACCTGTGAAACCATCTGACCTACACTATTCCATTTTCATCCATATGTCTATCCAATGACCACTTAAATGGCCTTAAAGTTGGCGAGTCTACTACTGTTGCAGGCAGGGCGTTCCACGCCCCGAACTACTCTCTGAGTAAAGAAACTACCTCTGACATCTGTCCTATATCTATCACCCCTCAACTTAAAGCTATGTCCCCTCGTGTTTGCCATCACCATCCGAAGAAAAAGGCTCTCACTATCCACCCTGTCCAACCCTCTGATTATCTTATATGCCTCTATTAAGTCACCTCTTCTACCCCTTCTCTCTAACGAAAACAACCTCAAGTCCCTCAGCCTTTCCTCGTAAGACCTTCCCTCCATACCAGGCAACATCCTAGTAAATCTCCTCTACACCTTTTACAAAGCTTCCACATCCTTCCTATAATGCGGTGACCAGAACTGCACGCAATACTCCAGGTGCGGCCGCACCAGAGTTTTGTACAGCTGCAGCATGACCTCGTGGCTCCTAAACTCGATCCCCCTACTAATAAAAGCTAACACACCATATGCCTTCTTAACAGCTCTATTAACCTGGGTGGCAACTTTCAGGGATTTATGTACCTGGACACCAAGATCTCTCTGCTCATCTACACTACCAAGAATCTTCCCATTAGCCCAGTATTCTGCAATCCTGTTACTCCTTCCGAAGTGAATCACCTCACACTTTTCCGCATTAAACTCCATTTGCCATCTCTTAGCCCAGCTCTGCAGCCTATCTATGTCCCTCTGTAACCTACAACATCCTTCGGCACTATCCACAACTCCACCGACCTTCGTGTCATCCGCAAATTTACTAACCCACCCTTCTACACCCTCATCCAGGTCATTTATAAAAATGACAAACAGCAGTGGCCCCAAAACAGATCCTTGCGGTACACCACTAGAAACTATACTCCAGGATGAACATTTACCATCAACCACCACCCTCTGTCTTCTTTCAGCTAGCCAATTTCTGATCCAAAGCACTAATTCACCTTCAATCCCATACTTCTGTATTTTCTGCAATAGCCTACCGTGGGGAACTTTATCAAACGCCTTACTGAAATCCAATTACACCATAACCACGGCTTTACCCTCATCCACCTGTTTGGTCACCTTCTCAAAAAACTCAATAAGGTTTGTGAGGCACGACCTACCCTTCACAAAACCGTGCTGACTATCGCTAATGAACTTATTCTTTTCAAGATGATTATAAATCCTATCTCTTATAACCTTTTCCAACATTTTACCCACAACCGAAGTAAGGCTCACAGGTCTATAATTACCAGGGCTGTCTCTACTCCCCTTCTTGAACAAGGGGACAACATTTGCTATCCTCCAGTCTTCCGGCACTATTCCTGTCGACAATGACAACATAAAAATCAAGGACAAAGGCTCTGCAATCTCCTCCCTGGCTTCCCAGAGAATCCTAGGATAAATCCCATCTGGCCCAGGGGACTTATCCATTTTCACACTTTCCAAAATTGCTAACACCTCCTCCTTGTGAACTTCAATCCCATCTAGCCTAGTAGTCTGTATCTAAGTATTCTCCTCGACAACATTTTCTTTCTCTACTGTAAATACTGACGAAAAATATTCATTTAACACTTCCCCTATCTCCTCCGATTCCACACACAACTTCCCACTACTATCCTTGATTGGCCCTAACCTATCTCTAGTCATTCTTTTATTCCTGATATACCGATAGAAAGTCTTAGGGTTTTCTTTGATCCTATCCGCCAATGACTTCTCGTGTCCTCTCCTTGCTCTTCTTATCTCTCCCTTTAGATCCTTCCTGGCTAGCTTGTAACTCTCAAGCGCCCTAACTGAGCCTTCACGTCTCATCCTAACATAAGCCTTCTTCTTCCTCTTGACAAGCGCTTCAACTTCTTTAGTAAACCACGGCTCCCTCGCTCGACAACTTCCTCCCTGCCTGACACGTAGTAGCTGCTCCTTGAATAAGCTCCACATTTCGATTGTGCCCATCCCCTGCAGTTTCCTTCCCCATCCTACGCATCCTAAATCTTGCCTAATCGCATCATAATTTCCTTCCCCCCAGCTATAATTCTTGCCCTGCTGTATATGCCTGTCCCTGCCCATCGCTAAGGTAAACCTAACCGAATTGTGATCACTATCACCAAAGTGCTCACCAACTTCTAAATCTAACACCTGGCCGGGTTCATTACCCAGTACCAAATCCAATGTGGCATCGCCCCTGGTTGGCCTGTCTACATACTGTGTCAGAAAACCCTCCTGCACACACTGGACAAAAACAGACCCATCTAAAGTACTCGAACTATAGTATTTCCAGTCAATATTTGGAAAGTTAAAGTCCCCCATAACCACTACCCTGTTACTCTCGCTCCTGTCAAGAATCATCTTTGCTATCCTTTCCTCTACATCTCTGGAACTATTTGGAGGTCTATAGAAAACTCCCAACAGGGTGACCTCTCCTCTCCTGTTTCTAACCTCGGCCCAGACTACCTCAGTAGACGAGTCCTCAAACGTCCTTTCTGCCGCTGTAATACTTTCCTTGATTAACAATGCTACACCCCCCCCTCTTTTACCATCTTCTCTGTTCTTAGTGAAACATCTAAATCCCGGAACCCGCAACATCCATTCCTGTCCCTGCTCTACCCATGTCTCTGAAATGGCCACAACATCGAGATCCCAGGTACCAACCCATGCTGCAAGCTCACCCACCTTATTCCGGATGCTCCTGGCGTTGAAGTAGACACATTTTAAACCAAGCTCTTGCTTGCCAGTGCCCTCTTGTGTCCTTATAACCTTATCCCTGACCTCACTACTCTCAACATCCTGCACACTGGAACTACAATTTAGGTTCCCATCCCCCTGCTGAATTAGTTTAAACCCCCCCGAAGAGCACTAGCAAATCTCCCCCCCAGGATATTGGTACCCCTCTGGTTCAGGTGAAGACCATCCTGTTTGTAGAGGTCCCACCTACCCCAGAAAGAGCCCCAATTATCCAGGAAACCAAAACCCTCCCTCCTACACCATCCCTGCAGCCACGTGTTCAACTCCTCTCTCTCCCTATTCCTCACTTCACTAGCACGTGGCACGGGCAACAACCCAGAGATAACAACTCTGTTTGTTCTCGCTCTAAGCTTCCACCCTAGCTCCCTGAATTTCTGCCTTAAATCCCCATCTGTCTTCCTACCTATGTCGTTGGTGCCTATGTGTACCACGACTTGGGGCTGCTCCCCCTCCCCCTTGAGGATCCCAAAAACACGATCCGAGACATCACGTACCCTGGCACCTGGGAGGCAACACACCAACCGTGCATCTCTCTCGTTCCCACAAAACCTCCTATCTGTGGGATAAGTACTCTCCAGTGTCCACTCTAAGTACTGCCGTGATGTCCTCCCTAATCAATAGTGCAACTCCCCCTCCTCTCTTACCTCCACCTCTGTCACGCCAGAAGGATCGGTACCCCGGAACATTGAGCTGCCCATCCCTCAACTACGTTTCCGTAATAGCTGTAATATCACAATCCTTTGTACCGATCCATGCTCTGAGTTCATCTGCCTTACCTGTAAGGCTTCTTGCAGTCAAGTAAATGCAGTTTAGCCTACCAGACCTTCCACGCTCCCTGTCCTGCCCCTGCACAGCCTGCCTACTGGACCTTCATGATTGGGAACAGTTTCTCTCTATTCTGTCCAGACCCCTCATGATTTTGAATACCTCTATCAACTCACCTCTCAGCCTTCTCTTCTCCAAGGAAAACAGTCCCAACTTCTCCAATCTATCTTCATAACTGAAGTTCCTCATCCCTGGAACCATTCTCATGAATCTTTTCTGTACTCTCTCTAATGCCCTCACATCTTTCCTCAAGTGTAATGCGCAGAATTGGACGCAATACTCCAACTGATGGCAAACTAGTGTCTTTTACAGGTTCAACATAAATTCCTTGCTCTTGTACTCTGTGCCCCTATTAATAAAGCCCAGGATACTGTATGCTTTATTAACTGCTCTCTCAACCTTTCCTGCCACCTTCAATGACTTATGCAAATATACACCCCAGACCCTCTCTTCCTGCACCTTCTTTAGAGTTGTACCCTTTATTTTATATTGTTTCGCCATGTTCTTCCTACCAAAATGAATTACTTCACATTTCTCTGCATTGAACTTCACCTGCCACTTGCCCACCCAAGTTACTTCACCCTGGCTTGGGGAGGTACTGGCTTCATTCACCGACATATTAGTCTGCTAGCACACACAACCACAAGAAAACCTATATTGAAGTCTTTTCTCCTTTTATTGGGATCAATTTGATTTCCCATTTCTCATTTGTCTGTGGGTCCAATCCAGACGCTAGCTCTAAATTTCTGTTACGACCGGCTGAGGAAGCAGTTTCAGGCTCTCTTCTTGCCCCTTTCCTGGTTTGGCTGTAAGAGGGTTTATCTTTTAAAATATACTTTTTGTTTACCACCTTAGTGAGTCTTTGCTCACTGCTCTCTAATTGTAATTGCAAATGAATGAATCAGACAGATTTTCTTAGCTTTAAACAAGAAAGTTGTAAGTTTATTAACCTTATCACTCCAAATCGGTTAAAAATGCTAAAATATGCGACGCAATCATGCTAGCATGTATACAACAGAAACACACACACATATAGATCCAGAGGGTGAGAAAGAATTGGGGGGGTTGAAGTAGAGTTGACAACAAATGGAAGATAGTTACTGTCTTTTAGCTTTGATGTAAAGTCCTTGGTTGAAGTTGAGGTCTTGGTGTTCACAGAACAACAGAATCACAGAATCATTACAGTGCAGAAGGTGGCCATTCGGCCCATCGTGTCCGCACTGGCTCTCTGAAAGAGCAATTCCCTCAGTTCCATTCCCCTGCCGTCTCCCTGTGACCCTGCACATTCTTCCTTTTTATATAACTGTCTAATTCCCTTTTGAATGCGTTAATTGAACCTGCCGCCACCACATTCTCAGGCACCGCATTCCAAACCTTAACCACTCACTGCATGAAAAAGTTTTTCCTCATGACACTTTTGCTTCTCTTACCAAATACTTTACATCTGTGCCCTCTCGTTCTCGATCCTTTCATGAGTGGGAAAGGTTTCTCTCTATAAACTCTGTCCAGACCCCTCAGGATTTTGAATACCTCTATCAAATCACCTCTCAGCCTTTTCTTCTCTAAGGAAAACAGTCCCAACTTCTCCAATCTATCTTCATAACTGAAATTCCTCATCCCTGGAACCATTCTCGTGAATCTTTTCTGTGTTCTCGCCAATGCCCTCACGTCTTTCCTAATGCCCAGAATTGAACGCAATACTCCAGCTGAGGCCAAACTAGCGTCTTATACCAGTTCAACATAACTTACTTGCTCTTGTATTCTATGCCCCTATTAATAAAGCCCTGGATACTGTCTGCTTTATTAACTGCTCTCTCAACCTGTCCTGCCGCCTTCAATGATTTATGTACAGATGCAGCTAGGTCCCTCTGCTCCTGCACCCACTTTAAAATTGTATCCTTTATTTGATATTGTCTCTCCAGGTTCTTCCCACCAAAATGAATCACTTCACATTTCTCTGCATTGAACTTCATCTGCCAACTGTCTGCCCATTCCACCAACTTGTCTATGTCCTTTTGAAGTTCTACGCTATCCTCCTCTCAGTTCACAATGCTTCCAAGTTTCATATCATCTGCAAACTTTGAAATTTTCCCCTGTACACCAAGATCTAGGTCATTAATATATATCAGGAAAAGCAAGGGCCCCAACACTGATCCCTGGGGAACTCCACTACAAACCTTCCTCCAGCCCGAAAAACATCTGTTAACCACTACTCCTTGTTTTCTGTCACCCAGTCAATTTCGTATCCATGTTGCTACCATCCCTTTTATTCCATGAGCTGCAAGTTTGCTCACAAGTCTGTTGTGTGGCACTGTATCAAATGCCTTTTGAAAGTCCATGTACACAACATCCACAGCATTGCCCTGATCAGCCCTCTCCGTTACCTCCTAATAAAACTCCAGCAAGTTAGTTAAACATGATTTTCCCTTAAAAAAATCCATGCTGGCTTTTCATTAATTAACTCGCATTTGTCCATGTGACTATTGATTTTGTCCCGAATTATTTTTTCTGGAAGTTTTCCCACCACTGAAGTGAAACTGCCTGGCCTGTAGTTGCTAGGCTTATCTTTACACCTTTTTTTGAACAAGGGTGTAATGTTTGCAATTCTCCAGTCCCCTGGCATTACCCCCAAGTCTAAGGAATATGGAAAAATTATGGCCAGTGCCTCTGCGATTTCCATCCTCACTTCCTTCAGTATCCTTGGATGCATCTCATCGGGTCCTGGTGTTTTATCCACTTTAAGTACAGACAGCCTATCTAATACATCCTCCTTATCAATTTTAAACCTTTCTAGTGTCTGAATTACCTCCTGTTTCACCATTGCCTGGGTTGCATTGTCTTCCTTGGTAAAGTCAGATGCAAGTATTCATTTAATACCTCAGCTATGCCCTCTGCCTCCATGTGTAAATCCCCTTTATGGTCCCTAATTGGCCCAACTGCCCCTTTTAACACCCTTTTACTATTTATATGTCTATAGAAAACTTTGGGATTCCCTGTAATTTTAGCTGCCAGACTCTTTTCATGTTTTCCCTTTGCTTCTCTTATTTGCTTTTTTCACTTCCCCTCTGGACCTTCTTTATTCAGCCTGGTTCTCAATGGTATTTTCTCCCTGGCATCTGTCATAAGCATACTTTTTCTTCGTCATCTTAATCTCTACCTCTTTTGTCATCCAGGGAGCTCTGGATTTGTTCACCCTGCTTTTCCCCTTTGAAGGAACATACCTTGACTGTGACTGAACTATCTCTTATTTGAAGGTAGCCCATTGTTCAGCTACAGTTTTTCCTGCCAACCTTTGACTCCAATTTATTTGCCCCAGCTCCATTCTTACCCCATTGAAGTTGGCTTTCCCCCAGTTAATTATTCTTATCCTGGATTGTTCTTTGTCCTTTTCCATCGTCAGCCTAAACCTTATGATACAATGATCACTATCCCCTAAATGATCTCCTACTGATACTTGATCCACTTGGCACACTTCATTCCCAAGAATCAGGTCTAGCAGTGTCTCCTTTCTTGTTGGACTAGAAACATACTGCTGTAGAAAATTTTCCTGAACACACTCTAGGAACTCTTTCCCTTCATTGTCCTTTACATTACTATTATCTCAGTCTATGTTTAGATAATCAAAGTCCCCCATTAAAACTACCCTATAATTTTTGGACCTCTCTATAATTTTCTTGCAAATTTGTTCCTCCATGTCTTTACCACTAGTTGGTGGCCTGTAGACAACACTGAGCAATGTAACTGCACCTTTTTTTTGCTTAGCTCTAGCGAAATTGTTTCTGGCCTTGACTCCTCTGGGACATCTTTTTACTCCAGCATTGCAATGGCCTTAATCAATACCCCCACCCCTACCCCTTTATTCCCTTTCCTATCTTTCTTTAACACCTTGTAACCAGGAATATTCAATGCCCAGTCTTGCCCTTCTTTGAGCCAGGCCTCTGTTTTAGCCACAACATCATATTTCCACACGTCAATCTGTGCCTGTAACTCACCAATCTTATTAACCATACTCTGTGCATTCACATACATGCACATTAACCCTGATTTAGACTTTATTACTTTCTCCCTTACTCTGACCCCACCTAATAACTTCCTATTCTCTACTCCACTGTTATTGATCTCTCTCAGTATTCTGTGCATCTTGGTATTCCTCTCTGATACTTCCTCCTGGTTTCCGCACCCGTCAAGTTATTTTAACCCCTCCCCAATCGCACTAGCAAATCGCCCCGCAAGGAAATTGTCCCAGCTCTGTACAGGTGGAACCCATCTGGCCTGTACAGATCCCACCTTCTCCAGAACTGGTCCCAGTGTCCCAGGAATCTAAAGCCCTCCCTCCTGCACCATCTTTCCAGCCACACATTCATCTGCACTACCCTCCTATTTCTATGCTCACTTGCGCGTGGCACTGGGAGTAATCCGGAGTTTACTACTTTTGAGATCCTGATTGCTAATTTCCAACCTAGCTCACTGCATTCTGCAGGACCACATCCCTCTTCCTAGCTATGTGGTTGGTGCCAATGTGGACCGTGACTGCTAGCTGTTCACCCTCCCCCCTCAGAGTGCTCTGCAGCCGTTCAGTGACATCCTTGACCCTGGCACCAGGGAGGCAACATACCATTCTGGATTCACATCTGCGGCCACAGAAACTCCTGTCTGTTCCCTTGACTATCAAATCTCCTATCACTATTGCTCTTCGAATCTTCCTTGTGCCTCCTGTGCAGCTGAGCCACCCTTGGTGCCATGGCCTTGGCTCTGGTTGCACTCCCTAGATGAACCATCACTTTCCTCAGTATTCAGAACTAAATGGAGAGTGAGATGCACTCAGGGGTCTCCTACACTACCTGCCTGTTTCCTCTTGACTGTCTTAAGCTGTGGGGTGACCACATCTATAAATGTGCGATCTACGAAGCTCTCATTCTCACGGATTCACTGCAGTGACATCAACTGCTGCTCAACTTCCACAACCCAGAGCTTAAGCTGCTGCAACTGATAATGCTTCCTGCACATATGGTTATCCAGGACCCATGAAGGGTTCAGGAGTTCCCACATAGCACAGATGTGCACTGCTGAGGTTGGAGCAGCCCTGCTATTCCTCTATCTATTAGATAATAAACCTTGATACTACAAATAAACCCTGCTACTAATAAACCTTGCTACTCCTAATACTAATAACTCTACCAATGGTAATAATAACCTTCCTATTTCTAAAACTAAACTTTATCAATACTAATCTACCTTACCACTATTACTATACCCTACCAATTATAAAACACAACAAAACTTACCAGCTTGTTACTTGTGATTAATATTTAATATTGTTAATGTTTTTAAACTCCCAGTTGTTTAGACTGAGTTCCTAAGCAGCAAATAGTCACCAGCCTATGAACTCACTGCTTTCCTGTGATGTCACAGTTTGATTTTTTTTTTTCCCCCTCTTTTTTCAAACTCCAGCGCATGGAGGTAGGTTCCTCGCAGTTCTGCCACCACTCCTGACTCTCTCCAGGTAAATGAGAAGGTGGTGAGCCGCCTTCTTGAACCGCTGCAGTCCATGCAGTTGGTATACCCACAGTGCTGTTAGGGAGTTTCAGGGTTTTGACCCAGCGACAGTAAAGCAACAGCAATATATTTCCAAGTCAGTATGGTGTGTGGCTTGGAGGGGAACATGCAGGTGGTGGTATTTCCATGCATTTGCTGTGCTTGTCCTGCTAGGTAGTAACGGTACCAGGTTTGGGAGGTGCTGTCGGAGGAGCCTTGGTGAGTTACATTCAGTCCCTTCATCCAAGTCATTGATGTAGATTGTAAATATTTGAAGCCCCAGCACTGATCCCTGTGGCACTCCACTAGTAACATCCTGCCAACCTGAAAATAACCCATTTATCCCTACACTCTGCTTCCTGTTAGCGAACCAATCCTCTACCCATGCTAATATGTTACCCCCTACTCTTATTTTGTGTAGTAACCTTTGATGTGGCACCTAATTGACTTTTGGAAATCCAAGTATACCACATCTACAGGTTCCGCTTTATCAACGTTACTTGTTGAAAACCGTGGTCATGAAACAAGGTGTTGCATCTCCGCCCCTGATCACACTAAATAACACCCCACTGGAAGTGGTTAGAAAATTTTGTTATCTTGGATCCACGGTGACAGACAATTTGTCTTTTGATGCAGAGCTCGATACATGCTCTTTATCCGACTTGCAAAATGCACATGGGATAACACCAAACTGACCCTTAGGACCAAGCTGATGGCTTATAAAGCCTGTGTTCTCAGCTCCTTGCTGTATGGCAGTGAAACATGGGCGAATTACAGTGAGCAGGAAAAGAAGCTCAATAATTTCCATCTTCGCTGTCTGCAGCGAATTATGAGTATATCCTGGCAGGACAAAAATCCCAAACGTGGCAATCCTCTCAAAGGCAGAGTTCCCAAGTGTGTTGGCACCAATCAATCGGTGGATCAACCAGGTCCTCAGGATGGAAGACGGTTGCATACCCAAGGATCTTCTGTATGGTGAGGTAGCCGGGGCTAGATTATCAGTGGGGCACCCAAAGCTTTGCTTCAAGGATGCTTGCAAACATGAAATGAAGGCCCTAAATGTTGACTATCACACCTGGGAGTCATGAGCTGGCAAAAGAGGGAAATGGCAACACATCCTGTGGACTGGTGTGCACTACCACAACGACCAGTGACTACACAACTTAGCAACAGGTGCCAACGTCAAAAACAACAAGTCACAGTGTCACTTGGCAGCTTCACGTGCAGCACTTGTGGAAAAACCTGCCTCTCAAGGATTGGCCTTCAAACCCATCAGCAAAGGTCACCAAGAGAAGACATCCCAACTAAATGCATTGTTTGCTGCGTGTCCATCATCTTTCATAGATGGAAGGATGCTAACCAGTGTTACTTCCTCAAAGAATTCTAATAAATTAGTTAAACATGATTTCCTTTCACAAAGCCATGTTGACTCTGCCTGATCGCATTATAATTTTCTAAATGTCCTGCTATAACCCTTAATAATGCATTCTAGCATTTTCCCTATGACAGATGTTAGGCTAACTGTTTTATATTTTTTGCTTTCTGTCTCCCTCCTTTCTTGAATAGAGGTGTTACATTAGTTACTTTCCAATGCTTTGGGGCTTTTCCAGAATCTAGGGAATTTTGGAAGATCACAACTAATGCATGTACTATCTCTGCAGCCACTTCTTTTAAGACACTAGGATGCAGGACATCAGGTCCTGGCAACTTGTCAGCCTTTCACTCTAATAGTTTTCCAAGTACCTTTTCCCTGGTGATTCTGATTGTTTAAAGTTCTTCCCTCCCTTTTATCTCTTGTTTTTCAAGTATCTTTGGGATGGGTTTTGTGTCTTCTACAGTGAAAATAGAAACAAAATACCTGTTCAATGTTTCTGCCTTTTCCTTGTTACCCACAATTAATTCCCAAGACTCACTCTTTAAAGGACCAATGCTCACTTGAATTACTCTTCTTTTTTAAAAATGTTTTATTGGCTCATGGAATGTAGACATCACTGGCTAGGCCAGCATTAATTGCCCATCCCTAATTGCCCTTGAGAAGGTGGTGCCTTGAGCTGCCTTCTTGAAACCCTGCACTCCATGTGGGGTAGGTAAACCCACAGTACTGTGAGGAAGGAAGTTCCAGGATTTTGACCCAGCGACAGTGAAGGGACGGTGATATAGTTCCAAGTCAGGATGGTGTGTGGCTTGGAGGGGAACTTGCAGGTGGTGGTGTTACCATGCATTTTCTGTCTTTATCCTTCTAGGTGGCAGAGTTCGCGGGTTTGGAAGGTGCTGTCGAAGGAGCCTTGGTGTGTTGCTGCTTGTAAGAACTCTTACTGTCTGTTTTTATATTTCTAGCTAGCTTCCTCTCATATTCCCTCATTTATCTCTCATTTTTCTTAGTATTCTTTTCTAGTTTTTAAAGTCTGTCCAATATTCTAATCCAGCACTAATCTTCACAGATTTGTACGCTTTTTCTTTCAATTTGATACTATCCTTAACTTCCTTAGTTAGCCACAGATGGTGCATCATTCTCCTAGAGTCTTTCTTTCTCACTGGCATATATCTTTGCTGAGAGATATGAAGTATCTCCTTAAATGTCTGCCAGTGCTTCTCTACTGTCCTGTCTTTTCACTTAATTTTAAAGTTCACTTTGGCCTACTCTGCCTTCTGTTACGACCAGGTGAGAAATGTGTCTTGGGGTCTTTTGCTGTCTTTAACTGGTCTTATTGTAACAGGGTTTAATTTTAAACACACTGTGTTTTGAGCTCCCCTTTTTGTGAATCCTTGTTCACAACTTTCCAATTATAAGACAAAGAAACCAATTCACACAGCTTTCTGAGGGTTAAAGAAGAAAAATGAAATTGTATTAAATCTTAAACTCTAATATGGTTCACGCCTACAAATATACGACATTACCACACTAGCATGCACACGCAAAATACACATGCACATAGGAACAGAAAAGAGAAGAGGAAAATATAGTTGAGAGGGGCTTGAGGCAATATCTTGTTATGGTGCTTTGCGCTCACTGTAGTCCTTTTGTAAGTAGTCTTGCTTTTCATTGGGGCCCTGTAGTCTTCTTAAAACCTTGTTCACGTAGGAAACTTTTCTCTCTTTGAGTTTCGCATGTTTTCACAAGATTCAGTTCCGTGAGAAGGTGATGGAAGCAGGAGAGGCTGTAATTCTTGTTTCAGTTCCAGGAGAGATCTTTACTCTATGAGCACATGGCTTTATCTGTTCAAATCCTTTGTTGGAAGTTCAAATTCAAAAAAACTCCAGCCAGCTGGAATAACTAAAACTGATTTGACCACTTCTTCTGTGTATCGGGGAAGCAATGATTGGGTCCCTAGTTACGATACAAAAATGTCTTTCCAGTCAGGGGCTTGAAATTTTAAGTTTTAATGTTCATGTTGCAAAATAATGGGGGCCTCAGTCTTGGTAGGTGGGGGGCTTGCCTGACACTTCATACCCTTGCAATGGTCTTTATTTAAGTTTAAGACACCAGTCTTCGACTGATACTTCTCACCCTCAAACTGAATGTAAAATTCTATCATGTTATGATTACTGTTGCCTAGAGGCTCCTTTACTATGAGGCCATTAATTAATCCTGTCTCATTGTACATTATCTTTTCCTCACTTCCTGTCCTTCCAAAATGTCAAATACCCTTGAATATTCAGGTCCCAGCTATGGTCACTTGCAACCACGTCTCTGTAATGGCTATCAGGCCATACATATTTATTTCTATTTGTGATAACAATTCATCCATTTTGTTATGAATGTTGCATGCATTCAGATATAGAGCCTTCAGTTCTGTCTCTTCATCACTTTTGCCATCTCTGGCCTTTTCTGCTGGTGCAGTGTTAAGTTTGTACGCTCTGTCCCTTCCTGCCATACTCTGGTTATCATTACCCATATCGCTACCCTGCACTATTGCCTTGTCCTTTCCCTTTAATTTACTACATCTCCCCTTACTTGATCCCTACCCCCACCCCCCCCACTATTTATTTTAAAGCTCTCTCTACTGCCCTAGTTAAACGACTCACCAAAACACCAGTCTCAACACAGTTCTGGCGAAGACTGTCCCAATGGTACAGCTCCCACTTTCTCCAGTACCAGTGCCCCATGATTCAAAACCCACTTATCCGACATCAGTCTTTGAGCTACGCATTCAACTCTCTAATCTTATTTACCTTTCACCAATTTGCTCATGGATCAGGTAATAATCCAGAGATTATTATCTTTGTTGTTCTGCTTTTTAATTTCAAAATGATTCCTGACAACGCAGCCGGCCACTGACGTCATCAGGCTGCGCCAGGTTGTGCACATGCGCAGACGGGCTCCTGCTCTCTATGTGTGCGCTGTGTTCCGACTTGCCAGGACTGGTTAGCGCCTGCGCCGATGACGTCATCGCGTGACGTGTGCATCTTTGGGCAATGCGCCTGATCCCCCTCTGTGCATGCGCTTTATGCATACAGCAATGCAACGCCAACTGAAATTCACGCATGTGTCAAGCTCCGCTCCTCCTCCTCTGCTCTTTCGGCCGCTCCGCTGCCCCCCTCGCTGCTCTGCTGCCCCGCTTACTACTCTCTCCGGCCACTCAGCTCTTTCGGCTGCTGCGTTCCCCCCCCACTCCCCTGTCCCCGGCCTGCTCCGCTCCCCCCACCCCGGGCCTGCTCCGCTCTCCTCCGTCCCCGGCCCGCTCGCCTCCCCCCCGTCCCCGGCCCGCTTGCCTCCCCCCTGTCCCCAACCCGCTCGTTCGCTCTCTCCCTCCTGCCATTGTGTGCTGCCATGTGTTTAGGTTAGGTTGCATTTGTGTGATTATTTGAGCAGCGCCATCTTTAGTCCTGGCAGCTGCCTGAAGTCGCAGACTGTGATGTTTTAGTGGCACATGCTGCATTTGCGCATGTGCCGCTGCAGCGCCACCAAGTGGTAGCATTGTCAGCAAATGCAGCCTTTTAATTTAGCCTCTAGCTGCTGATAATTGCTAAGCAGAACCTCTCTTGGAGTCATACCTATGTTATCGGTACCCACATGGACCATGATAACTGGATCCTCTCCCTCCCACTGCAAATTCCTCTCCATAGGATCATAAGATCAGAGGAAATAGGAGCTCTAGTAGGTCATTAGTATTCTGAAATCTATTGATTTCTGTCTTGAACATGCTCAATGATTGAGCTTCCACAGCCTTCTGGGGTAGAGAATTCCACAGATTCACCATCCTCTGAGGAAAGAAATTCCTCCTCACTTCAGTCTTATAAGCCTGTCCCTTATTCTGAGACTGTATCCCCTTGTTCTAGACTTACCAGCCAGAGGAAACATCCTATCCACATCCACCCTGTCATGCCCTGTAAGAATTTTGTAAGTTTCAATGAGATCACCTCTCATTCTTTGAAACTCCAGAGAATGCAGGTCCAGTTTCTGCAATCTCTCTGCATAAGACAATCCCACCATCCCCGGGATTAGTTTAGTGAACCTCCGCTGCACTCCCTCTATGGCAAGTATATCCTTCCTTAGATAAAGAGACCAAAACTGTACACAGTACTCCAGGTGCAGTCTCACCAAGGCTTTATAAAATTGAAGCAATACATCTTTATTCCTTTACTCAAATCCCCTTGCAATGAAGGCCAACATACTATTTGCCTTCTTAATTGCTTGCTGGACCTGCATAACTAGCTTTTAGTGACTCATGAACAAGGACACCCAGGTCTCTTTGGACATCAACACTTCCCAACCTCTCACTATTTAAGAAATACTCTGCCTTTCTGTTTTTTCTACCAAAGTGGATCACTTTACATTTATTCACACAATATTCCATCTGCCATGTTCTTGTCCATTCACTTAGCCTGTTCAAATTCCCTTGAAGTTTCCTTGCATCATTCTCACAACATATATTCCCTCCTCGTTTTGTGTCATGCTCAAATTTGGAAATATTACATTTGGTCCCCACATCTAAATCATTTATATAGATTGTGAACAGCTGTGGCCCAAGCACTGATCCATGCGGTACCCCACTAGTAACAGCCTGCCATCCTGAGAATGACCCATTTATTCCTACTCTCCGCTTTCTGTCTGTTAACCAATTCTCAATCCATTGCAGTATATTACCCTCAATCCCATGTGCTCTAATTTTGTTTACTAACCTCCTGTGTGGGACCTTATCAAAAGACTTCTGAAAATCCAAATACATCACTTCCACTGGTTCTTCTTTATCTATGCTTCAAGTAACATCCTCAAAAAACTCTAACAAGTTTGTCAAACATGATTTCCCTTTCACAAATCCACGTTCACTCTGCCCAGTCATATCATTATTTTCCAAGTTCCAGTTATCTCATCCTTTAAAATAGATTCTAACATTTTCCTGACTACTGACGTCAAACTAACAGGTCTGTAGTTGTCTGTTTTCTCTCTCGCTTCCTTCTTAAATAGGGGGGTTACATTTGCTACTTTCTAGTCTGCAGGAAACCTTCCAGAAGCTATAGAATTTTGAAAGATAACCACCATTGCATCCACTACCTCTATAGTCACCTCCTTCAATACTCTGGGATGTAGCTCATCTGGTCCAGGGGATTTATCAGCTTTCAATCCAATTAATTTTTCAAGTACTATCTCTTTATTGATACAAATTACTTTCAGTTCCTCTTACCTGCCTCACTCACAGTCACATCCTTCTGTCCCTGACCACTGACCAAATCAGAAGACCCTAGCCTAAGGTCCCACACTGCCTTCTGGAACAAAGTATCCAGGTAACTTTCCCCTTCCCTGATGCATCACTGTGTCCGTAGCTCAGCCTCCAGCTTATCAACTCGAAGCTGAACTTCCTCGAGCCTCAGACACTTGCTGCGGATGTGGTTGGCTTGGATCACACTGGTGTCCACCAGCTCCCACATACATTAGAGCTGTAAGGTTAGTGCCAATTATATACATTGGTTTCAGTGAATGATATACATTGGGGCTGTCTGGTTACAGCCAAATGCTTTACATTAAGGCTATAAGGTAGGCATCAATTATATTTTTATTTATTTATTTTTTTTATTTAGAGATACAGCACTGAAACAGGCCCTTCGGCCCACCGAGTCTGTGCCGACCATCAACCACCCATTTATACTAATCCTACACTAATCCCATATTCCTACCACATCCCCACCTGTCCCCATATTCCCCTACCACCTACCTATACTAGGGGCAATTTATAATGGCCAATTTATCTATCAACCTGCAAGTCTTTTGGTGGTGGGAGGAAACCGGAGTACCCGGCGAAAACTCACGCAGACACAGGGAGAACTTGCAAACTCCACCCAGGCAGTACCCAGAATTGAACCCGGGTCGCTGGAGCTGTGAGGCTGCGGTGCTATCCACTGCGCCACTGTGCATTAGAGCTGTAAGGCATATGTCAATGATATACATTAAGGACGTCAGGTTGCAGTGAATGACATGCATTGGGGCTGTGAGGCAGATGTTAATGTCGATGCATGATGATTGTATCACTATGCAGCTGTGTTGGGACACAGGTAAACCATGTCACTATGCCAAATGTGGCAGAAAAATCATATTTTGAATGAAAAAAATCTTTCTGCAATATCAGTATGCTTTCACCTAGAGGGAAACAAGCAGATAACTCAGTGGTGCAATAGTGCAGCTGTAGAATCTAGTCTACCACTCAAGCTGAGACAACGCATAATATCATGACATACACTGAAACTGCCCTATATCTCTTTCTAGTGTGAATCTCGTTCTGAAGTTAATAAATTTACAACAGTAAGTAGATTCAGTTTACGTGACCAGGTTACCCTAACCATGTATACCAGATGCATAGATTTTGCCCCAAAACTGCACATGTACAGCTACAAACATTGCAGGGTCTGTGCCCGCTGACCTACATTGGCACCCAGTTCAGAAACAACATGGTTTAAAAAATTCTCATCCTTCAAATCACTCCATGGCTTCACCTCTCCCTATCTCTGTAGCATCTTCCAGCCATACAACCCTTTGTGATTTCTGCACTCCTTCAATTCTGGCCTCTTGTGCATCCCCGATTTTCATCTCTCCCGCACTAGAGGACTTGCTTCCAGCTGTCTAGACCCGAAACTCTGGAATTCTTCCCCTCTCTGTATTTTTACTTCTTTCTCCTCCATTAAGATGCTCCTTAAAACCTAGCTCTTTGATCAAGCTTTTGGCCACCCGTCCTAATATCTCCTCTGTTGGCTCGGTGTCAAATTTTGCCTGGTGAAGTGCCTTGGAACATTTTACTACGTTAAAGGCTCAATATAAATGCAGGTTATTGTTGTTGCCTGTACCTATACATTCACTGTGATGGTGCTTAGGGATTCAGAGGAAAATAGAAGGCCCAATTATGTGTAAGTGAAAAACATTTTTAAAAACTTGCCAGGTACATACAACTGACACATTAGTTTGAAAGCCAGCCTGAAGGGCACACTGTAAATGGATAGTGGGCATCTTTGTTCCCAAACATTTGAATAGATTTGGATCATTACTTGCTCCAGCAGCCCATCACTTTGTGCATGGGTGGTACTGCACACTGGGGGCTTGCAGGGTTATTGCTGGAGTACAATAAATCAAAAAAGACTTAGTGGATGCAGATTGAATGTTAAGAGAAAACAAAGTGCCACGTAATGAACGTTTTGCCTGGACAGACATTATTTGTCTGCGTGATTATGTTTAAAATGAGACTCCACCTACCTGTCGCATTGCTGAGCTTGAACGAGACCATCTTGTCAGGGATATTACAAACATTTCTGACTGATGCAATGCAACTATAATTCGCATAATCCTGAGGGCGAAGATTCTTCAATTTCAGTATCTTTATTTCGCCCTGTTTAGAAAACAGGAATTGGTTAAAAAATATACTGTTTGTAAAACTGAAGAAAGAAAACATGCAGTGCAACGAAAAAACACAACGAAAAGAAGTAATACTTAAAATGAAATGACAAAAGCTTTTGAATGAGGTGTTTTTATTTCATGAGATGATGTGTTGATATCAGATATGATATCCAAAACTCTTCAAAAACCTATCAAAAGATATCAAACAGGTCCATTGTTAAGTCATAGAGGAAACTTGACATGGGTAGAATTTTTTTTTTAATTCTTTCACAGGATGTGGCATCACTGGCTAGGCCAGCATTTATTGCCCATCCCTAACTGTCCTTGAGAAGGTGGTGGTGAGCTGCCTTCTTGAACTGCTGCAGTCCATGTGGTGTGGGTACTGCCACAGTGCTGTTAGGAAGGGAGTCCTAGGATTTTGAGGCAGCGACAGTGAAGATATATTTCCACGTCAGGATGGTTAGTGGCTTGGAGGGGAACTTGCAGGTGATGGTGTTCCCATGCATTTGCTGCCCTTGTCCTTCTAGGTGGTTGAGATCGTAGGTTTGGAAGGTACTGTTGAAGGAGCCTTGGTGCGCTGCTGCAATGCATCTTGTGTATGGTACACACTGTTGCCAGTCTGATTCTCTCTTGTTGGCACTTGTGCGGCATGAATGATAATGCCATTGAACGAAAGGGGAAATGGTTAGAATCTCTATTGTTGGGGATGGTCATTGCCTGGCACTTGTGTGAACAAAGAACAAAGAACAGTACAGCACAGGAACAGGCCATTCATCCCTCCAGGCCTGCGCCGATCTTGATGCCTGCCTAAACTAACACCTTCTGCACTTCCGGGGCCCATATCCCTCTATTCCCTTCCTATTCATGTATTTGTCAAGATGTCTCTTAAACGTCGCTATCGTATCTGCATCCACCACCTCCCCTGACAGCAAGTTCCAGGCACTCACCACCCTCTGTGTAAAGAACTTGCCTCGCACATCCCCTCTAAACTTTGCCCTCGCACCTTAAACCTATGTCCCCTAGTAACTGACTCTTCCACCCTGGGAAAAAGCTTCTGACTATCCGCTCTATCCATGCCGCTCATAACTTTGTAAACCTCTATCATGTCGCCCCTCCACCTCCGTCGTTCCAGTGAAAACAATTCGAGTTTATCCAACCTCTCCTCATAGCTAATGCCCTCCAGACCAGGCAAGATCCTGGTAAACCTCTCCTGTACCCTCTCCAAAGCTTCCACGTCCTTCTGGTAGTGTGGCGACCAGAATTGCACGCAATATTCTAAGTGTGGCCTAACTAAGGTTCTGTACAGCTGCAACATGACTTGCCAATTTTTATACTCTATGCCCTGACCGATGAAGGCAAGCATGCCGTATGCCTTCTTGACTACCTTATCCACCTGCGTTGCCACTTTCAGTGACCTGTGGACCTGTACGCCCAGATCTCTCTGCCTGTCAGTACTCCTCAGGGTTCTGCCATTTACTGTATACCTCCCACCTGCATTAGACCTTCCAAAATGCATTACCTCACATTTGTCCGGATTAAACTCCATCTGCCATTTCTCCGCCCAAGTCTCCAACCGATCTATATCCTGCTGTATCCTCTGACAATCCTCATCACTATCCGCAACTTCACCATCTGAACTGAATCAATCCAATTTAGCACAGCGGTAGTGCTACACAACATGATGGAGGTGGCCTCAGTGTGAAGACGGGACTTCATCTCCATGAGAACTGTGCAGTGGTCACTCCTGTCAATACTGTCATGGACAGATGCATTAGTGTCAGATAGATTGATGAGGACAAGGTCACGTAGTTTTTTTCCGTTATATTTGTTCTCTCACCACCTGCCACAAGCCCATTCTACATCCTTCAGGACTTGGCCAGCTGTGTCAATAGTGGTACTACCGAGTAACTCTTGGTGATAGACATTAAAGTCCCCCACCCAGAGTATATTCTGTGCCCTTGCTGCCCTTCGTGCTTCTTCCGCGTGCTGTTCAACATGGAGGAACACTGATTCATTTGCTGATGGAGGGTGGTAGGTGGTAATCAGCAGGATGTTTCTCGCCCATGTTTGACCTGATGTCATGAGGCTTCATTGGGTCCAGAGTCACTGTTGAGGACTTCCAAAGCCATTCCCTTCTGACTGTATGCCACTGTGCTGCCACCTCTGGTCAGTCTGTCCTATCAGTGGGACAGGACATACCTACCGATGGTGATGGAGGAATCTGGGTAAGGTAATGATTTTGTGAGTATTACTATGTCAGACTGTTGCCTCACAATTTTGCCACAAGCCCCCAGATATTAGTGAGAAGGACTTTGAAGGGTTAGCTAGGCTGGGTGTGCCTTTGTCTTATCTGATGCCTAGGTGGGTGGTCCATCCTGTTTTATTCTTAATTGATTGTTGTATCAAGCTGCTATAGAAAAAGAGTGCCTTGCTAGGCCATTTCAGGGGGCAGTTAAGTGTCAACCACATTGCTGTGGGTCTGGAGTCACATGTCGGCCAGACCGGGTAAGGACGGCAGATTTCCTTGTGCTTGTGCCAAAATTGGGAGAGCTGTCCCACAGACTAGTCAAGCGCCAGATTAGTGAACCACGTGGGTTTTTTATGGTAATCCCAGAGTTTCAGGGTCATCATTACTGAGATTAGTTTTTATTCCAGATTTATTTAATGAATTGAATTTAAATTTCCTCCAGCTGCTGTGGTGGAATTTAAACTCAAATCTCCGGAGCATTCATCCATGCCTCTAGATTACTAGTTTCAGTAACATTACCATATGCTGCAGTTCCCATTTCTGATTAAAACACAAGAAGAAATAAAGACTTGCATTTCTGTAGTGCCTTTCATGACCTGAAGATATCCCAAAACACTTTACAGACAATAAAGTATTTTTGAGGCATAGTCATTGTTATAATATAGGAAGAACGGCAGCCAATTTGGGCACAGCAAGCTCCCACAAACAGCAATGTGATAATAACCAGATAATCTGCTTTCGTGATGTTGATTGAGGGATAAATATTGACTAAGACACCAGGGATAACTCCTTTGCTTTTCTTCAATATAGTATCATGAGATCTTTTAAATTCAACTGAGAGAGATGGGTCCTCAGTTTAACATCTCATCCGAAAGACAGAACCTCCAACTATGCAGAATTCTCTCAGTAATGCACCAGAGAGTCAGCCCACATTTTTTTGCTCAAGTCATAGAATGAGACTTGAACCCACACCCTTGTGACTCAGAGGTGAGAGTGACACCGACAGAGCCATGGCTGACACAAATTGAGCTTTCCTGGCTTGCTTAATCCCCAACTCTGATAACGGGAGAAAAATATTAGGACAAACAGAATTGTGCTAGGAAGACATTTTAAAAATGTAGGAATGGTGCTCCAAAGTCATAACAGTTGATTCCAATTTTAAAATATTTCATTCTTAGCACCATGCAGTAAGAAATCAATTTTTAGAATGAACAATTGGATATTTCATTCAAATAGAAAATGAAGCCTGCAAGGGTTTGCAATCTCATATTTAATTAAATTGTCAGGCTAACAGAAGGATTTTTCTCTCTACTTTGGCTAAGGTAATTTTTCAGCTCAAAGCACTGAATACTTAATACCAACAATCTTGTGTTTTTCTAATGTTAACTCAACTATCAAAACAAAAACTAGATCTAATTATACGTTAATCCAATTTGCCACATTAGTTAATTTGCAGTGAGCACAACTGCATATTCTGAACTGTAAATTTAGTAGACAAAGTGATTTCTGGGTGCAGATATTTTTCTTAATTGGGAGTAGAAGCACAAGGCGGAAAGCTGGAGCATGTCTGAGGAATTTGTTGTTACAATTTTGGATGTTGCAGAATGCTGCAGTTTTCACCAAATTATAATGGTGGGGCCTTTCTTTGAATCAATAATAACTGAAATCCAGATGAGCAACCTACATTGTGAAAGCAATGATAAAAGGTTTATAGTACATCCGTTTACTATTCATCTCCCACAATCAATAGTACAACACATAATTTGTCACACAATAAACCACTCTTCAGTCCCATCTTTTCAAAAGGACAAGTTGGTATAACTGAGTGTCCTTTTTTATTTTTTGTTTCAATAAAGTAGCTTCAATAGCTGGTGGCAATTGAAAAATGATTAGAAAAATCCTATAGCCATAACTATAAAGATGCTGAAGAGAGCTGGTCTGTCCTTCTATGTTCATCTGCTCCAGGCCATTAACACTATCTGAGGCATTTGTCAATGTATAATTAAATGGACAGACCATGGGTCAAAAAGGATGTGTTAATCTTGGATCACTTGAGCATACTACGGTTGGAAATCAAATCTCCCTTATTACTGACACTGCTTGGTCTTGTCAGGAAGTTGGTGCCGTGGAAATAAATGGGGAGAAAAAAATCTGCAAATGAATTAAATGCATCCATCAGCAGAATTTACTGTTAATTGTCTTGCTGTAATTAAACTAATTACAAAGTGAAGCAGAATTCTGGTACAAAATGCAGAGAGCTTTGACATTTGCATTTGATAATATTAAAAAAAAGCAAAATGATATAGTATAGAATCTTGAATGTTCACCTGCCACTGCAGGTGCTACCACAGGAGATCCATTGTGCACTATTTTCATTAGTAATATCAGTTTGATGAATTTGATTAGTATATATTAGTTTGCACCAAAGGCAACTTTGTATGGCAGCTAGTTTACAGGGAGAGTGGCTGGACTGTTACCAAGTGAATGTGGGGGAATGGTGCATTGAGGGCATTCTCCTGAGGCCCTGGCTGCAATATTAAAGCAGATTTAGAGGGAGGCTTAACGGAATGTGTATTCTGCCAGATCATCAATGGGGAATGCATGGCAACTATATTATTAAGAGCAAAATGGGATTCAGATATTTTGTTCAGTCATAGACAGAAAGTTTTATAATGTACCTGGGTAAAGAATGGCTCGTAGATCTCAACCCCCTTGTCTGATCCCTGTGATAGAATTTCTCTTCCTCGACGCCAACTGTATCGGACGGGGGGATTCGAATTGACTGAACATCGAAGGAATACAGTTCTTTCAAAGTAAAACTGTTCCTTTGCTTCACCTATACTCTGGTGTACTGTCAGTACAGGGTCATCCAAATCTGCAAGAGACAAAAAAAAATGCCCAATTGAGTCACTTGACTTTTAACAAAAGCAAAATACTGGAGATGCTGAAAATCTGAAATGAAAACAGAAATGCTGGAAACATTCAGCAGGTTAGGCAGCATCTATGGAGAGAAAAACCGAGTTAACGTTTCAGGTCTGTGAGACCTTTCATCAGAACTGACGGCTGCATGACTTTTCTCTCTGTTCCTGCTTTAAGCGCTGTCTGGCTGGGTTTCCTGGAGTTCGGAAAATCCGGGAACAAAAGGGAGGCGTGAATTGCTGCTTAGAGCAAGAAAATGCTTTTTCAACAGCTTGTGGGCCAGGTGGAGGAGTGAACAAAGACAAAGAACAAAGAAAATTACAGCACAGGAACAAGCCCTTCGGCCCTCCAAGCCTACGTCGATCCAAATCCTCTATCTAAACCTGTCGCCTATTTTCTAAGGGTCTGTATCTCTTTACTTCCTGCCCATTCATGTATCTGTCTAGATACATCTTAAAAGATGCTATCGTGCCCGCGTCTACCACCTCCGCTGGCAATGCATTCCATGCACCCACCACCCTCTGCGTAAAGAACTTTCCACGCATATCCCCCCTAAACTTTTCCCCTTTCACTTTGAACTCGTGTCCCCTTGTAATTGAATCCCCCACTCTGGGGAAAAAGCTTCTTGCTATCCACTCTGTCTATACCTCTCATGATTTTGTACACCTCAATCAGGTCCCCCCTCAACCTCCGTCTTTCTAATGAAAATAATCCTAATCTACTCAACCTCTCTTCATAGCTAGCGCCCTCCATACCAGGCAACATCCTGGTGAACCTCCTCTGCACCCTCTCCAAAGCATCCACATCCTTTTGGAATGTGGCGACCAGAACTGCACGCAGTATTCCAAATGTGGCCGAACCAAAGTCCTATACAACTGTAACATGACCTACCAACTCTTGTACTCAATACCCCGTCCGATGAAGGAAAGCATGCCGTATGCCTTCTTGACCACTCTATTGACCTGCGTTGCCACCTTCAGGGAACAATGGACCTGAACATCCAAATCTCTCTGTACATCAATTTTCCCCAGGACTTTTACATTTACTGTATCGTTCACTCTTGAATTGGATCTTCCAAAATGCATCACCTCGCATTTGCCCTGATTGAACTCCATCTGCCATTTCTCTGCCCAACTCTCCAGTCTATATATATTCTGCTGTATTCTCTGACAGGCCCCTTCACTATCTGCTACTCCACCAATCTTAGTGTCGTCTGCAAACTTGCTAATCAGACAACCTATACTTTCCTCCAAATCATTTATGTATATCACAAACAACAGTGGTCCCAGCACGGATCCCTGTGGAACACCACTGGTCACACGTCTCCATTTTGAGAAACTCCCTTCCACTGCTACTCTCTGTCTCCTGTTGCCCAGCCAGTTCTTTATCCATCTAGCTAGTACACCTTGGACCCCATGCGCCTTCACTTTCTCCATCAGCCTACCATGGGGAACCTTATCAAACGCCTTACTGAAGTCCATGTATACGACATCTATAGGACCTTCCCTCATCAATCAACTTTGTCACTTCCTCAAAGAATTCTATTAAGTTGGTAAGACATGACCTTCCCTGCACAAAACCATGTTGCCTATCACTGATAAGCCCATTTTCTTCCAAATGGGAATAGATCCTATCCCTCAGTATCTTCTCCAGCAGCTTCCCTACCACTGACGTCAGGCTCACTGGTCTATAATTACCTGGATTATCCCTGCTACCCTTCTTAAACAAGGGGACAACATTAGCAATTCTCCAGTCCTCCGGGACCTCACCCGTGTTTAAGGATGTTGCAAAGATATCTGTTAAGGCCCCAACTATTTCCTCTCTCGCTTCCCACAGTAACCTGGGATAGATCCCATCCGGACCTTGGGACTTGTCCACCTTAATGCCTTTTAGAATACCCAACACTTCCTCCCTCCTTATGCCGACTTGACCTAGAGTAATCAAACATCTGTCCCTAACCTCAACATCCGTCATGTCCCTCTCCTCGGTGAATACCGATGCAAAGTACTCATTTAGAATCTCACCCATTTTCTCTGACTCCACGCATAACTTTCCTCCTTTATCCTTGAGTGGGCCAATCCTTTCTCTAGTTACCCTCTTGCTCCTTATATATAAGTAAAAGGCTTTGGGATTTTCCTTAACCCTGTTTGCTAAAGATATTTCATGACCCCTTTTAGCCCTCTTAATTCCTCGTTTCAGATTGCGCCTACAGTCCCGATATTCTTTCAAAGCTTCGTCTTTCTTCAGCCACCTAGACCTTATGTATGCTTCCTTTTTCCTCTTAGCTAGTCTCACAATTTCACCTGTCATCCATGGTTCCCTAATCTTGCCATTTCTACCCCTCATTTTCACAGGAACATGTCTCTCCTGCACGCTAATCAACCTCTCTTTAAAAGCCTCCCACATATCAAATGTGGATTTACCTTCAAACAGCTGCTCCCAATCTACATTCCCCAGCTCCTGCCGAATTTTGGTATAGTTGGCCTTCCCCCAATTTAGCACTCTTCCTTTAGGACCACTCTCGTCTTTGTCCATGAGTATTCTAAAACTTACGGAATTGTGATCACTATTCCCAAAGTAGTCCCCTACTGAAACTTCAACCACCTGGCCCGGCTCATTCCCCAACACCAGGTCCAGTATGGCCCCTTCCCGAGTTGGACTATTTACATACTGCTCTAGAAAACCCTCCTGGATGCTCCCTACAAATTCTGCTCCATCTAGACCTCTAACACTAAGTGAATCCCAGTCAATGTTGGGAAAATTAAAATCTCCTATCACCACCACCCTGTTGCTCCTACAGCTTTCCATAATCTGTTTAGATATTTGTACCTCTATCTCACGCTCGCTGTTGGGAGGCCTGTAGTACAGCCCCAACATTGTTACCGCACCCTTCCCATTTCTGAGTTCTGCCCAAATTGCCTCACAGCTTGAGTCCTCCATAGTGCCTTCCTTCAGCACAGCTGTGATATCCTCTTTGACCAGTAATGCAACTCCTCCACCCCTTTTACCTCCCTCTCTATCCCGCCTGAAGCATCGGTATCCTGGGATATTTAGTTGCCAATCATGCCCTTCCCTTAACCAAGTCTCAGTAATAGCAATAACAGAGTGCTTCCCTACCCAGTCTACCAAGCAAATCTGTTAATGCCCACAACAATCAAACCCCTGTCCATGATCTAATGCCCCCTGATGTCCACTCTGACCCGGGAGCTCCTCATGTACCTCGCCATCATCCATGGGCCCCACCACGATCTCCAGCCCCTATCATGATCTTCTCCCCTCCCCCTATCATGATCTTCTCCCCTCCCCCTCTGATCTCTCCTTGGCCATTCCATGATCTTCTCCCCTCTTCCTCTGATGTCTCCCATCCCCTTCAGGATGTTGCCCTAATGCCCAGTTTCTCCCTCCCTCCCTCCCTCTGCTCCACTGCCCACTACAGCTCGATGCCAAAGGTCATCCTGCCCAGCAGCCAGCCAACCTTTCAGTCTGGCTGGTTGCAGCTGGGAAATGGATTCCAAAAATGCTAATTGGGTCCTAAAGTTAAATTTGTCAGGATCTGAGGGAATCCCATTCTTCTGGGTTTCCCGACCATTAATCTGTCCCCCTTCCCGGCTCTGAGTTAATATTGGGGCCAATAAAAATGTGCAGTCAGCAACATTTTGTAACACCAGATTTTAATGTGGTTATGAACATAGTGGATTTCAACCAAATCATTCACAAAATAATTAATAACTTAAATTATCGATTTGCAACTTTGTTCGCACAGGGTAACTTGGAGGAGGGAGCAATAGATCTAAATCTCTGCGCTGCAAATAGGTTTTAAAATGAATGATTACTAAAGTTCCCAATAGTCTCAGCTGAATATTATACGCTTGAGATTAAGTTAAAAGGACAGAATCATATTGAACGACAAACTGCTTTACAGAATGATAATATGACACATGTAGTTTTCTAATCCAAGGCTTCACTGAAGAACAAAATAACTATTGCTACTTAAATAAAAAACAAAGACTAGCTTCCCTGTGCCAGCCTCGTTTGAAATCACCATGTTTCAAATAATTAAAATGCATTGCTGGTCCACGATTGCTAAAAGGTTATTCAAGGTCTCTTTAGTAGTCCCTAATTATTCAACAGCGGACACAATTAGTAATTAAAGAGAGCTGGCAAACAAACAACTTGCAGCTGAAACACTTAGTTATTGGTCAATACCTGTATATCAAAGTCATTGCAAGTAATTCTAGAATGGCGGTTAACATACAAACCTGTATCAGGAACAGTGCATCAGGAACAGAAGATTGTGCGCTTACAATAATCCAGTGGTGTACTAATTAATGAGTGCTCACTTCAATTATACAAGAATCACAGTTTTGAATCAAAAGACTGTCTTCACTTAGATCTGACAGCTTATTGTGAGATGTATTATCATGAATTCTTCATCAAGTTGCTAAGTACTGCACCTCATTTAACTGCAACACTTCCAACTGTGGGAAGATGAAGCTTGGGCATTTGTCTTGTCTGACAGAAGTATTTTGTGAAATGTCTATTATATTTTTATATGTCATAAGGTAGACAGGGCAAGTGTGTTTTAGTGGGCAGTATCTTGAAGGGAATCTCACTGCCTTTCTCATAAACGAATGACAGTCAGGTTGGCCCGACAGTCGGCTTTGAACTCAAGCTAATAATTCCTTTGAAAGGGAGTGAATATTTTATATGTTAACCCCAACTTTAATTGCCTGCTTTTAATCGCCATTGATAGAATGTTGAATTGGACTGGAGCTAGGAATATTGCAAAGTTAAACGATAAGGGAAACCCTTGGATCAATCAGCTTTTTAAATATCTTTTAGTTCATTTGTTTATGCCATGAGGATTAAAAAAAAGGAAAGCATGTTAAACATTGTTACATAAATAGGCATCATGGTACATTTTTTAAAAATTGCGATAAAACTCATGGTAGGTGACTATACACAGTGTTACGACCAGGTGAGAAAGAGGTCTAGGGTTCCCTTTCAGCCTTCACTTGGTCTTACTGTAACAGGGTTTAATTTTTAAATACACTGTTTTTAGCTCCCCCTTGGTGTATCCTTGTTCACCACTTTCCAATCATAAGGCAAAGAAACCAGCACAAACAGGTTTTCTTAGGTTTAAAAAAGAAAAATTGAAATGAATTAAACTTAAACTCTAATTCGGTTGACACCTATGGATACGTCGCGCACATGCTAGCATGCATAACGTGATACACACATGCAAATAGAGACAGAAAAGAGAAGAAAAATAAAATGGAAAAGTTTGAGGCAATATCTGAAGAGTTGTTGTTACGGTTCTTCGAGTTCACTGCAGAATCCTTGATTGTAGGTAGATCTTGCTTTTTGTTGGGGCCCAGTGTTGTTCTTAAACCTTGTTCACTGCAGGAGACTTTTCTCTCTTGGGGCTCACGTGTCTTCAGTGGGTTTTGGAGTTCCGTGAGAAAGAGATGGGATTAGACAGACAGGAGGTCTGCTTCAGTCCAAGAGCATTCTGTTTCTGCCAGCTCTCAGTTCAAAACTGTACAATGCAGAAAACCCAAGGTTGCCAAACAGGCTAGTCATGTGACTAACTGGTCTGACCATGTCTTGGCTCTGTGTATTGTGTGCGTCAGGCAATGGTCCTTTGTCTACAAACTCTGTCTGTTAATCGGCAAAAATGTCTTTCCAGCCAGGGGCCTGGCAACCCTCTTCTTCCCAGCAACAATTTGAAATTTATTGTCCATGTGGCGAAATTAATGTGCCTCATTCTTGGCAGGTGGAGGCCTGCATGACACCTCCACTCCCAGGGGAATGAAATGCAATTTGAGAAAATGTGCATTTATTAAAAGGGTTGAAAGAAAAATATAAGATGCAGAAAAAAACATGCATTTCTCTCATTCATTCACAAATCCTAAAACTTATTAAAATTGCCTGTCTTTTCTTGGTGCTAGTGTTGCTTTAATTGCCCCCTTTATGGCATCCCAGTAAACATGTGGTTCTTTGGGCAAGTTTGTCTTCAGTTCGCCTATTTCCATGACTGCCTAAGGCCTTTGTTCCTGCTGAGGTAATTTTTTTTTCAGGAGAGTTAGTAGTGGGCAGGTCTATCTTGAACTCCCTTTCAGTGCTTTGCTGAGTCATGCAAAGGTGGTTCCCCTTTTTCTCTAACTGTGGGGGGGGGGGAATGATTCTTTGTTAATCTCCCCTTTGTTTTCTGGGACACTCCTGCCTGCAGCTATGTGTGCAGACTCTACTGCACTCCCATATGGCACTTTGGCTAGGTGAGGCATCACCCGCATGGTTTCTCTTGCCCCTAGAGGTCTTTCTTTGTCTCTGCAGGTTCCTGTTACCAACTCTGGTGGGGTGTTTCTTCTGTCTGCATTTACATAGGGGCTTGTGGGGTCTAACTTTTCATATTTTTCGGGGTTGGCTGACCGAACAGTAGGGGTTTTCATCCGGGATTCCGCGCAGACTTCCTTTAACCTGCTCTCTTGGTCACTTTTTCCCCCTCCTGTAACATTTTGTCAGCCTTGTGCCTGCCTGTCCCTTTTTGTTCTCGGCGGGGGTCACTTACCCTTCACCAGCCCTCTGCTGGAGGGTCCTCCTAACACCAGTACAGGACTTAGGGGTACAGGTTTCACAGTAGGTTGGGGTTTACCCTTAACCTGGCACATGTGACAACTCCTGCAGTACTTCACCAGACTTTTGTGGAGTTTTGGTCAGTCCAATTGCTGTCTTATGCGGGCTTTGGTCTTTTGTATGTACAGCCACCGTAGTCTCGTGGGCCCTTTTTAATATTTCTCTCCTGTACCTCTGCGGCACCACTAACTGGTGAACTACTGCCCATTCCTTGCTCTCAGGTCTGTTAGGAGTACTCCATTTCCTCGTTCGTACCTTATTCTTTAAATAGTAGCAATCAGGGACTCCCTCTGCTTCACTTTCAGGCTGGGCAGCCTGTGCTAACTCTCGCAACACGGGTCGGCTCACTGAGCCTCAGCTAGGGAAAAGCCATTTAATTCAGTCCCTGGGTCTCCTAACTTTCTCGAACAGGCAGGCTTCATGGTAATCTGCCTGCAGTGCCAATGTAGTCTGCTCTGGGGGAGCTGGTTTGATCATGGCCTGATCAACTACACATTCAGGGAAACTGCAAGGATCCGTCTCCCGCCACTGCCCTGTCTCTCTGACCTCCTCTAGTCTTTCTTTCACTACTGCGGGGTCTACTACCTTTACAACCGCCAGATCATTACCTAGGAGCAGGCCAATTCCATCCACAGGCAAACTAGGGACAATCCCTATGGTCACTGGTCCCGAAACTAGGTCACACTCCAGGTGCACCCGGTGTACAGGTACAGGCATACACTGCCCTCCAATACCATTCACCACCAATTTGGTGTTCACTGCACTCTCTGGGCGAAAGGTCAGGCCTTTTCCCAGTAAAAGGGATCTAGTGGCCCCTGTGTCCCTGAGAATCACTATGGGCTTGCTTGCCCCACTCGAGGGGTATGGGGTGACTTTCCCTTCAGACACAAAACCCTGATAGCCTTCAGGAATCCTATTAACTTTTCCTGCACTTGCAGCGGTAGAATTCCTGGGTTGCACTCTTACTGCAGTGAAAGCCACACCTTGTTCTGCTGTGCTTGGCATCAGTTTCCCTGCTTCACTGAGCAGGTGTGCCCTGATTAACCCTACTGGTTTTCCCTTTAGTTTCCAGCAGGCAGCTTTTAAATGCCCTGCTTTATTACAATGGAAGCACACACCAAGGTCTCCGGGTCTCAATCTTGCTCACAGCACCTTCCTTTTTGGCTGGTGGAGGGCCCCCTGTGCCTGGGCTTCTATCACCTTCCCACCCTTTGTCCTTTTCGGATTTGTGGTGGTTATTAGGAAAGGTTCTCCCTTGGGAAACCGACATAAATTAAAGCAAACTCATCAGCGAAAATGTTCGCTTGCTGGGCTCTCTGAACCCACTGCTCCACTACATGGGTCTTTATGGAGAGTGGGAGAGAGTTTTTAAATTCCTCTAACAGAACTACTTCTCTAAGATTCTCATAGCTGAGCTGTACTTTTAATAGCCCTCAGCCAATGGTCAAAAGCCAGCTGCTTACTTCTTTTGAACTCCAGATAAGTTTGATTAGCTTGCTTCTTGAGGCTTCTAAACTTTTGGCGATAGCCTTCGGGTACTAATTCATATGCCCTGAGGATAGCATTTTTGGTCAGTT
This sequence comes from Heterodontus francisci, assembly GCF_036365525.1. Taxonomy (NCBI): domain Eukaryota; kingdom Metazoa; phylum Chordata; class Chondrichthyes; order Heterodontiformes; family Heterodontidae; genus Heterodontus; species Heterodontus francisci. The sequence continues at coordinate 41,620,408 of NC_090379.1, forward strand.
CATAATTTGATGAACTCTCATCTGGCAACAAAGAGTAAACCTCATGGGCTTTTCCAGTTAGCTGGTCTCAGCTGGCCATTTTAGCTGCCTTACCAGTTTCTCAAAGGACACAAAAACCCTCCACATCTTCCTCATTGAATTTTGGAATTAGTTGGGCTAGTTTTAACAATGTTGTACCCAGCCCTGCATTATGCTCCTCCATATCGGCCATGGTTTCATTGGAGTTACTCTGTCGCCCCCTAGTTAGCTCAAGCTGCTTCAACGCTCTTTCTTCGCTTTCTTTCTGGAATATTCTTTCTCTCTTTCTCTCCTGCCTTTCATTTTCTTCACGTTCCTGCTGGAAGGCTCTTTCTTTCTCCCTCTCCTGTCTCTCTCCTTCTCTTTCCCTGTCTTCTAATTCAGGTTTCCTTTGTTCCAATTGTATCTTTGCAAGCAATACCCTGTCGGAGTCTGCTCCTAACCCTGTTTCTGCTCCTAACTTCTGCTTCTTCAGATTCAAAGGAAAAATGGTTGGTCTTAGGAGTTCAGACTTCCTAGCCTTGCCACGTACAGTGATCCCACACTGCTCAGCCATTTTTCTCAACTCCTCCATAGACAGTGCATTTAACTTATCCCAAGTTACTTCACCCTGGCTTGGAGAGCTACTCACTTCAGTTGCAGACATGTTAGTATTCAATCACACACAACCACAAGAAAACCTGTATTAATCTTTCTCTTTTTTTGATTGGGAACAATTTGGCTTCCCACCTCCAATTTCTCTTGTTTCTCTGTGGGTCAACCCCGGATGCTAGCACCCACAATTCTATTACAACCAGGTGAGAAAGTGGTCTAGGTTCCCTTTCAGCCTTCACCTGGTCTTACTGTAACAGGGTTTTATTTTTAAACACATTGTGTTTTTAGCTCCCCCTTGGTGAATCCTTGTTCACTGTTTTCCAATTATAAGGCAAATAAACCAGCACAACCAGGTTCTCTTAGGTTTAAAGAAGAAAAGTTGAAATTTATTAAACTTAAACTCTAATTCGGTTGATGCCTACGGAAACACAAGTGCCCATGCTAGCATGCATACGTGATACACACAGGCAAATAGAGACAGCAAGGAGCAGAAGAAAAATAAAGTGGAAAAGTTTGAGGCAACATCTAAAGAGTTGTTGTTATGGTTCTTCGCGTTCACTGTCGAAGCCTTGATTGTAGGTAGATCTTGCTTTTTGTTGGGGCCCAGTGTTGTTCTTAAACCTTGTTCACTGTAGGAGACTTTTCTATCTTGGGGTTCATGTGTCTTCAGTGGGTTTTGGAGTTCCGTGAGAAGGAGATGGGAGGAGACAGACAGGAGGTCTGCTTCAGTCCAAGAGCATTCTGCTTTCTGCCGGCTCTCAGTTCAAAACTGTACAATTCAGAAAACCCCTGGTTGCCAAACAGGTTAGTCATGTGACTAACTGGTCTGACCATGTCTTGGCTTTGTGTATTGTGTGTATCAGGGAATGGTCCTTTGTCTACAAACTCTGTCTGTTAATAGGCAAAAATATCTTTCCAGCCAGGGGCCTGGCAACCCCTTTTAACAGGCCTTTTCTTCCCAGCAAGAATTTGAAATTTAATGTCCACATGGTGAAATTAATGTGCCTCATTCTTGGCAGGTGGGGGCCTGCATGACAACAGAAAATAAAGGAATATTGAACCCACACAAAGTGAATAAAAAACGAGGATGAACTCGGCTGTTGTTGACTCAAAGAAGTGCACATGATTGAATCGCCTACCAAGGAAGCTTATTTGCATTAATCATTCATAGGACTAATCCTAATCTTTGAATATGGATTGCTTTGACCCACAATACTATAGCTAAAACAATCACATTGAAGCTATTAAAAGTTCTCTAAATGTAATCCAAATCTCATTTGAGGTAAAGTTACTGGAATAAAGATTCTTTATTCTATTGCAGAGCTTGTTGAAATGTACACAGGAGCATATTCTGTACTCATCACAATCTGTCAATGAAATATTTTATTTCTGAAGTTTGTGGCTATAATAATTGAAAATGTGACTTTGAAATAAGATGGATGATTGCCCTTCCATTCTGGTGTCTTCAGAATAAGATTTTCACATGTATGAAGCTGAACCACATTTCATTTTCAAAGCGTACATTTTCCTTATCTGAACAGCTGTCTTCAATCGCTTCATTAGCCCTTGATGAATGAATTTATTTTAGACTTTCTGTACTTGTGCTTTAGTTATCGAGAGGTAGGTAGATAAACCATTCATAGGCTAGTGCGAGAGCTGTTCTTTAATCATTCATTAGGATGTATGCACAAATGAAGAGACAATGGCATCTTCCCCGATTGCATTGTGGGGATTTATGTACATAAACCAAAGCGGAATGCCAAAATGTCCTCAATAATGTAATTTACAAGGCTGTTTATTGACCTTTCTTACCATGAAAATTCCAAAGAGTGATAACCCCTCAAGTAGTCACTGAAGAATGCATGGATACAAGCATAATGTTAGAATGGTAGCTCATAATCTGTCTACCATTAAACTTGATATTATTGCAACATTGTAAAAACACAGGAAATCCTCCTTATTCTGCTGGAGACTGGGGTCTTATTTCCCAACTACACTGTGTATTACAATAAAGAGAGGAAATATTGGAAATACACAGCACAGCCAACATCTGTAAGGTGAAAAGAAAATAATAAATTTCATATCAAGTTCTCATTCGAGCTGATAGAGTCCCTTTTATCAGAATTGGACCTGTCGTTCAGATACAAACTGGCCTGGTCTGTGTTTTCTGTATCTCCTGCATATTTGACAGAAGAAATTTACAACAAAATCTCAAATTGCTTCCCAATGGAAAAAGACAGGGAAACTGACAATAAGCCATTAAGAGAAAGATTAGGAGGGGGAGAATTATCACCCAAGAAGGACAAATTGTTGATATTTACACTGCTGTACTCTAACTCTCTTATTTCTCTGGAGTTCCATAATTGTCAACATAAAACTAATAGTTTTCAATTCTTGAAAAGAAATTAAGAAAGTTACAATAGTTTAGTAATGTCACGCTCATGAAAGGAACAGTTATGAACTAAAGTGACTGGAGCAAATTATGAACTGTAAAAATTAACTGGTGAATTAAACTCCAAAAAATTGACACAATTTGCTGCAGACAAGATAGAGTAAGAGGTCAGGTGGACCCTTCTGTACTGCAAATATACAACATGACTGTTGGAGACTAAACGCATCATCATGTCTGGACTAGTTCAGGAGAAGACACATTAAAATGTTCAACAGGCCGTTCAATGCTAATAACTCCTAGCTTCAATAATTGGGCTGACAAAGACCTTCGCGGACAGTGATTCTGAATGCAAAGCCAAGATAATAGGTGGGAAATAACACCACGTTATCAATATAAACCACATTCCAACCCCATTGTGTAACAATGGACCCACGCTCAAAGACATTGTGTGAAGGTATCTGTGGTGTGGGGGGGGCGGGAGGCGGGGGAACATCCATGGTCACCTGACCAAAAACCAGCCTGATCATGTTTTTTTTCTTAAAAATGTAATTGAGAAAAGATTAGGAGGGGTAGTTTTATCAGCCAAGGATGATAAAAGGTCGATATTTACACCAGTGTACTCTAACGCTCTTATTTTTCTGGAATTCTATAATTGTCAATATAAAACAAATATTTTTCAATTCTTGAGAAGAAATTAGGAAAGTTTCAATAGTTTAGTAACGTCATGCTCTGAGAGAGAAAGAGGAAGGGAAAGCCAGCCAGCAAGAAAGCTGAAACATCCATTCCAGCCAAGACTAAGACTCTGCCTGTAACACCTTTAAACCACTGAGGCAGAGACTCCAAGGGTGACCTTGAAAACTCTCCATCTGAGAAACTTTAAAAGATTGTCCACCGAGCTTGACTGAGTCTTAAACAAAGGGATCTGCAATACTTCAGTGAACCAAGACAAGGAACATCAGGCCTGTAATGCTGTTAAACATTCCTCCCAGAAAACCAAGAAAGTTTCTAAGTGAACTCTTTATACAACAATCGGGCTTAAGTGCATGCTATCCTCTAATTTCTATCTTTCCTTGTGCATGTGTATGTGTGTGCCTGAGTGAGTGGGTGAGGTTGCAAAAAAAACTCTGTGGTCAGTCGAGAGGTGAAAAGTGGAAGTTACCCAGACCATTTCCCACCTGTCCATAACAGATTGGGGGATCTTGAGCTGGGATTTGAAACATCAGACTGAATGAGTAATTTGGAAACGGGAGGAAAATTGATCCCAAAAATTGTAAAAAAAAACAATTAAATAAGCAGATTTTCCTATATTCTTTTCTTCTCTATGGTGCTAAAAGACTTAAAGATATGGCCACATTTGATGCCAAACTGGTTGCAGAGCAAGGAGAGGTATCATGGGATGCCTTAAATCTATTAAGTATTGAAGACTGAAAAGCTGTAGCTACCCAGATGGGAGTAATTTTCAGGCAGAAAGCAAGGAAACCTGAGATCATTCAGAATCTAGCTAGTCATTTTAAAATTGCCCCAGAATATGGAGAGACTGGCATGGAATCTGAAACTGAAAAGGTAGCCCTAGCTAAAATCCAAGTGGACAAGGAAATGAAATGAAAAGCAGAATTGCAGTTTTAAAAGGAAAAAGAGGCAGTGAAAAGAGAAATGCAGATACAAAGGCAAAGTGAGGCGAGATAGTTTAAGATAGACAGGCTGCAAATACAAGGCGAGAATGCCACCAACGATTCAAATATTAACTGCAATTTGGAGCAAAGCTTTGATTTTTTGAGACACTCACGATTAGTGCTGAAATTTAATGAGGAAGAGGTCGTGTCATATTTTATCTCTTTTGAGAAAATTGCTACCAGGTTAAAATAGCCAAAATAATATTGGACCCTCCTTTTACAAGGCGAGTTCGTGGGGAGAGCTCATGAAGCCTGCTGCATGTTGTCAGAAGATAGCTCCTTCGATTACGAATAGACGAAAACTGATATTTTAAATGCCTACGAGTTAGTCCCTGAAGCAGATCAGCAAAAATTTAAAAATGATAGAAAAAGGCCGGCCCAAACATTTATTGAATTTAAAAGAGTTAAGCACATGGCTTTTGATCGCTGGATAAGATCTCTCAAGTTAGACCTCTCATTTGAAATTTTGAGAGAGATGATTCTATTCGAGGAATTAAAAAATTGTATTCCATTAACATAAAGACCCATATTGAGGATCAAGGGGTCGCAAGAGTGAGTGAAGCTGCTGCAATGACAGATGACTATGAGCTCACAGATAAATCCTTTTATCAAGGAAAGCCCTTCCATAATAATCCCCAGAGGTCCAGGAAGGACAGAAAGTGGGATAGTGACAAAAATGGGGTGCTAGTGAAAGGGAAAATAAGAGTGAGCATTCAGGGAGCCCTTCACAAGTCAGGAAAGGAAGTGCAGGGGCAGGAATGTTTTCCACAGACATGTGTGTTCCCACTGTAGTAAAGCAGAGCACATGAAAACCGACTGTTGGAAATTACAGGGGAAACCAGTGAGTTTAATGTGGTTAAATTTTGTAGGACCTGCCATACCTGCCAGGTTGTTGGGAAACCACAACTGGCAATCTAACCTGCTCCAGTAATACCTATCCCAGCTTTCGAAGAACCCTTTAGCAGAGTTCTGGTAGATTACGTAGGACCTTTACCCAAAACTAGGTCAGGTTTCCAATACTTCCTAACAATCATGGATAGGGGCCCTTGATTCCCAGAGGCTAAACCCTTGAGAAAAAAATCTGTGTTTGAGGGGCTGACCCAATTTTTCACCCGATATGGACTGCCCAAAGAAATTTAATCTGATCAAGGAACTAATTTCATGTCCCGGGTATTTCAAAAAGTCATACATAGCCTCGGCCTTGAACAATTAAAATCTTCAGCATATCACCCACAATCACAAGGGGCTCTGGAAAGATGTCACCAAACCCTGAAAACCACAATCAGAGCTCATTGTGGTGAGTAACACGATGATTGGGAAAAAGAGTTAGCTTTTTTGCTGTTCACCACCAGTAATTCACCAAATGAATCAACAGGCTTCAGCCCATTTGAATTGATCTATCGACACGAGGTAAGAGGCCCCCTTAAATTGATCAAGGAAAAATTCCTAGATCAGAGGAAGGAAACCTCATTTTAAATTATATCTCAGCTTTTCGTGAGCAACTTTCTAAAGCCTGCACAGTAGCGAAAGAGCACCTTAAAGCCTCTCAGAAAAACATGAAAAGGCAGGTAGAAAAAAGGCTGAGGCACGAGCATTTAAACCAGAGGCCCACATCTTGGTTTTGCTACCATTACAGAGCGAACCCCTAAAAGCAAGATTCAGTGACCCAGTGTAGGGAAAAAAGTCAGTAAGGTAAGTTACTTGATTAACATTGTAATATCTGATTTAACTCTGAGCAATGCAGATATCACACTGGTGTTAAATAACCAACTGGTTTATTTAAAGCACATTAACTTAAGAACTTCTTACATGATTTAAGTACATGTCTTGAGAGCCATGTGTTCTGTGTGGAAGCTTCCAGAAATCTCTCTCAGTTCCACTCCTGCTCACGAGCTCCACCCGGAGGCTTAAGCAATCAAACACAACGAACACAGATGATGGACAGACCAACACAATCAAACCCGATCGATCAAACACTACAAACATCCCAGACCGGAGAAAGAAGCAAAGATTGTGCCACATAAATATGTTGAAAAGGTACCACAAGCGGGAACCAGACAAACCAATGAGTGTATGTCAGGCGGTGAGAACAGTGGAGGAGGGCAACACTCATGAAGATGAATTAGGAGAAGGAGGAAATCCAGAAAATTCTCAAATTGAACTCTCTACTCTAAAATTGAACAACATAGAAATCTTAGGGAGATTAGACGTCATATTTCACTGTCTGATCAGCAGAGAAAGAACCTAGCTACACTGCTAAGGTAGTTTGAGGAAGTTTGTTGGCACCAACTGGGTCATACCTCATTAACTATTCACAATGTAGATGTAGGAGATCCCACCTATAAAACAGCACGCATATAGACTGAGCCTCGATAATCTGGCTCAAGTCCGCGAAGAAATCCGGTTCATGCTGGAAAATGATCTAATTGAACCCACTTAAAGCAGCTGGAGTTCATCCATTGTATTAATCCCCAAACCCGATGGATCAAAAAGACTCTATATTGACTTCCAAAAAGTTATTGCAGTAACACGAACAGACTCATACTTAATTCCCCCCTTTGAAGATTGCATTGACTGAGTAGGAAACTCTGCTTACATGAGCAAAATTGATTTAATAAAAGGATACTGGCAAGTTCCCATGACCACCCAAGCAAAAGAAATCTCAGCTTTTGTAACCCCTGATGGCTTATTTCAATGTAAAGTCATGCCATTCGGTTTAAAGAACATCTCAGCAACATTTCAGAGACTGATGAACCAGGTGGCGGATGGCTCAAAAATCTGTGTTGTCTACCTGTTGACCTATAGTGACACCTGGGAAGACCACCTCAACCATTTAGGAGCATTATTTAAATGTCTACAAACTGCAAACCTAGTGGCCAATTTAGGTAAAAGTGAGTTTGCTAAGGCAAAAGTAACCTATTGAGGACATACTGTAGGCCAAGGTCGGGTGCTGCTAAGTGCAGCAAAAGTATTTCCCCATTCCCAAAACTAAGAGAGAAATAATGTGACTCCTGGGGATATGTGATTTCTACTGAAAATTTGTCCCCACTTCAGCATCCTAGCTGTACCCTTTACCGACTTATTAAAGAAAAACGTAAACGTAGTGTGGTCAGAGCGGTGCCAGATAGCTTTTGAAAAGTTGAAGGTGATTTTCACAAATGGCCCCACATTGGCAGCCCAAAATTTCAACAGATCCATTCAGCTGGCTATTAATGCCAGCGATGTAGGAGTAGGAGCAGTCTTACTCCAAGAAAATGAGTCAGGCCCACAGAGACCAATTGGCTATTTTTCAAAAAAAATGAAATAAACACCAACACAAATACTCAACAATATTCCCAAAGGCCATACCCTTAAGAAAAACTACAGCCAAAGCCATGGTTGAGAGGCTGACTCAGTTTTTCACCCGATACGGACTGCCCAAAGAAATTCAATCCAATCAAGGAACTAATTTCATGTCCCGGGTATTTCAAGAAGTCATACATAGCCTTGGCCGTGAACAGCTACAATCTTCAGCATCTTCTGAAAAGGTATATAAAATTATGAGAGGCATAGATAGGGTAGATAGCCAGAGTCTGTTTCCCATGGTAGGGGTGACTAAAACTAGAGGGCATAGATTTAAGGTGAGAGGGAGGAGGTATAAAGAGGATCAAAGGGGTAAATTTTTCACACAAAGAATGGTGGGTATCTGGAATGAGCTGCCAGAGGAGGTGGTGGAGGCAGGAACAATAGCAACATTTAAGAGGCATCTGGACAGGTACTTGAATGAGCAAGGCATAGAGGGATATGGAATTAATGCAGGCAGGTGGGATTAGTATAGATAGGCATTATGGTCGGCATGGATGCGGTGGGCCGAAGGGCCTGTTTCTATGTTGTACGACTCCATGACTCCATGACTTCTGGTGGCCCTTCAACATTTCGAAGTTTATGCTAATAATGGATTCAGGGAAATTCTGATATATACTGACCACAACCCACTAACCTTCTTCGAAAAATTCAAAGTTAACAATGTTAGGCTGTTCAGATGGTGCTTACTCCGTCAGCCATTTAACTTGAAAATCACATATATAGCTGGAAAAAACAATATCATCGCAGACGCACTATCCAGAATTTAATCACTGCACTACCAGGAAACAGTGAAAGACTAATTACAGTAATCCTAAGTAGCGCATGTGATGAATGAATGTGGCTATGTGCTATCATGTGTTCTTACTTTCCTTTTTACAAAAAAAATGAAATACTGAGGAATTTCATTTTTTCCTTTGTGTGATGAGGTGTCATGCTCACGAAACCGGTGAATTAAACTCCAAAAACTGGGCACATTTTACTGCGGACATGCTGGAGAAAAAAGTGACCCCTCCTGTACTGCAAATATACATCGTAGCTGTTATAGACTAAAGTCATCATCACATCTGGACTAGTTCTGGGGAAGACACATTAAAATATTAAACGGACCATTCAATGCTAAATGGCTCCCACCTTCAAGAATTGGACTGACAAAGACCTTCACAGGCAGAGTGACTGTGGATGCAAAGCCAAGATAATAGGTGGAAAATAACACCACTGCATCAAGATAAGCCACAGTCCAACCCCATTGTTGTAACATTGCCCCACGTTCAAAGACATTGTGTGAACACACCTGGGGAGAGCATCTATTGTCATTTGACCTAAAGTCAGTTTGATAATGTTTTTTCTGAAAAAAGATATTTCCCTGAGAGAGAGAGAAAGAGGGAGGGAAAGTCAGCCAGCGTGAAGCTGAGACATCCATTCCAGCCAAGACTAAGACCTGCCTGCAACACCGTTAAATGACCAAGGCAGAGACTCCAAAGCTCACCTTGAAAATGCCCCATCTGAGAAACTTTAACAAGATTGTCCAGACTTTGACTAAGTCTTAAACAAAGGAATCTGCAATACTTCAGTGAACTAAGAAAAGGAAAATCAGGCCTGCAACGCTGTTAAACATTCCTCACAGAAAACCAAAAAGGTTTCAAAGTGAACTCTTTGTACAACATTTGGTCTTAAATGCATGCTATCCTCCAATCTCTATCTTTTTCTGTGTGCGCACCTAAGTGAGTGGGTGAGATTGCAAACATTTCCAGGTATTATTTGAATAAATAGTTATCTTTCTCCAGACCTTCAAGAGGGAGAAGCACTGGAACTGCTCCTCAAAGGAGGAAGAGGAGGAAGACAGGGACAAAGAGGAGGCTGAAGAAGAACTGGAGAATAGTCCCTATGTTTTGCAGGGATGTCACCAAAATAGATTCAGGAGGTGGAGTGCTTATCAGGATTACAGGGACATGAAGGCCACTCTAATCCAGACACATTTCACCTGAGTGAGACTCAGTCTGCAGGACATTTGGAGAGGACAGTCACCTTCACCAGAGAAAGACCAAGCATCCATTAACAGCAAATGTCAGATCCATTCTAATGGCACAAACACTGCAAGGCTCCAGAGTCTCCACCTGTTACCCTTCCCCCATGCACTCCCTTCCTTTGCCAAACCTAATTCTCCATCTTCTTGTCTTTCGCCATGAAGAAATGAAAACACACAAGTCTATCTGAGTGCAACAACATGCCCAGTTATCCAATAACATTTTGATATCATTTACCACAGAAACACCCAAGTGACCCAGAAAGTGATGTCACCGATGAGGAGGCCTCCGCTGATGGCCACTCCTATTGAGTGCCTCACCCTGTGGCTGAAGGTGAGGTGGAGGCAGACTACTTGCTAGTGCCTGTCGTGGATTGAGAAGGCTGTGGTGGTTGCCTTCATTATGGAGGTACCAGGGGGGCGCCTCCAAAGGCTTCAGCGCTGACATCACTGCAGGAGCAGCCTCTGTCACAGGGCATGACTCTACATCCATCAGAGGGGCCAGGGAGGAGGAGGATGATGATGATGATGAAGCCCCGTGAGGGGTGGCCCCCTCATCCCCAACTGTTGCCTCCTCAGTCCTTTCATGGCACCCTTGATCGCTGGAGGAGACCACCAGCTGGGGTGCAGCTGAGATCTACTCCATGCTTCTTTGTGCCATTTGCGCCACTGACCAGTCCATACCCTGACTGCGGCATGCATTCTGTGCATGTTAGTGTGCTGTTCCTACATCCACTCTGATTGCTGCCGCATATGGCTCTTCATGAGGTTGGCCACTCTCTCAATGGAGGAGCCCATGTACTCAAAGCACTGAGTCATTGTGGAGCACATGAAATGAATGGACTCCTCCACTCTCATCCCCTGACTCCACAGAGCCTCAAGTAATTCCGACATGTGGGCACACATCTCACACTGGTACTCCAGGTAGAGCCACCTGTTTTGTGACTCCCGAAGCTCTGCAACTCCCCCCTGCTAAACAGGGCTATGTCTGCCCATAGCTGAATCTGCCTCCCCAGAATCCTCCATCTCTATCGTGATGTGCATTTCACCCTGTGCTGCCATCTCTAATACCATGCGAGTGTCTGCGCTGGTAGAGGGTGTGCTGGAAAGCTGTGACGGTGCAGGCTCTGAGATGTTTTCCTTCTCGGGCTCCTCAGAACATGTTGACAGTGTCATGACTCCTCCCCCACTGTGTGTTTCTTCGCACTCCAGTGAAGCAGAAGAAGAGACTGATGTAGTAACCACTGAGAAGCAAAGGCTGGCAGTGGGGGAGCATTGCCAAGGGGAAATCTCCAAGGACTGGAACCCACTCGCTGACTCTGGCCAGCATCAAACGATGCAGTCTGGAAATCCAGTAACAGCACAACGATGCCACGCCCACACCTCTGCTCTCTAGAGAACTGCCAGCACCAAAAGGAGCCATAATGGACAGATACCTCCATCAGGCAAAGTATTTCTCCCCCAACAAGTCCTCAAGCTTGAGGAGAGGCGAAGGACAATAGAGTATATTAGCAGGCTGAAGACAGAGCAACAGAAACTGAATGCAGAGAGGGAGAAACATCAGAAACAAAGCTACAGGTGTGACACAAGTTCTCTGAGCAAGAACCACCGAAACGATCTATGGACTTTTAAGCCTCTGCAGTGTAAATTTCACAATCCCTATCATGTACCTGAAAATTTTATGATCTATATCCCATTTAACTAGTTTTGATGTTATCGAATTTTATATATTTTTACTAGTAGCATATGAGATTTATCTTTGAAAAGAAAGGAGACGTTGTATGATTGCCTTTAAAAGTGATATCCCTTTAAGATCTTAGTATGCTAATGAGCTAAGAACCAGGATGTAGTCATGGGATTACAAGCCTTATTCACTGTGCAACTGTAACACCCAGAGTAAGGTTCTGTAAATAGTTAGCTCTGTACTGTATATAATAGTCTAGCTGTAAATAAACCTGTTTGAGAACTTCAACCAACTAGACTCCATGCACCTCATTTATGTTGCATGATACAACATAAAATAACTCATTACATGGGGTAAATTCACCAATGGTATTTTTGAAGTGGGGAGCTTCATTCAAAGACACCATGGGTTGGAGAATCAGTGTTTGTTTTGAAACCCCATTTCTGGCTTGTGCTGTTTTCAAACTTGGCTTCCCACTGGTGTAGAATGGATGAATTCACCTTGATATCCTTGCTGGTACATACGAAAATATGAATTAGGAGCAGAAGAAGGCCATTTAGCCCCTCGAGCCTGCTCTGCCATTCAATAAGATCATGGCTAATCTGTTTGTGTTTTGAATTCCACACTCCCATCTACACCTGATAACCTTTGATTCCATTGCTTAACAAAAATCTATCCACCTCTACCTTAAAAATATTCAATAACCCCGCCTCCAGCACCTTCTGAGGCAGAGAATTCCAAAGCCACACAACCCTCAGAGAAAAAATTTGTCCTCATCTCTGTCCTAAAAGGGTGACCCCTAACTTTAAAACAGTGATCCCTAGTTTTGGACTCATCCACAAGAGGAAATATCCTTTTCACATCCACCTTGTCAAGACCATTCAGCATCTTATAAACTTCAATCAAGTCTCCCCTCAGTCTTCTAAACTCCAGTGAATATAAGTCCAGTCTGTCCAACCTTTCCTCATAATACAACCTGCTCAGTCTAGTGAACCTCCAATGCATTTACATCCTTCCTTAAATAAGGAAACCAATACTGCAGTTTCTATACCCTTCCGAGGAAGGGTCACTGACCCGAAACGTTAACTCTGCTTCTCTTTCCACAGATGCTGCCAGACCTGCTGAGTGAATCCAGCATTTCTTGTTTTTGCTGCAGTTTCTATACATGGATAATTCAAGGTGATTTTAGATGAAGACAGAGGGACACCCACACAATACTCATTTTAGAAATTGTATTTATTTGGTTATTAGTGAATAAATATTTTAGAGAGTTAATCACAAAATCAGCTCACTTAAACTGCAGTGCCTCCCATTTAATTGTTTGAGTCTTGCCTCCCATTAGTTCTAACCCAATCCCTTCCATTGAACACTGTTATTTGCACAAGGTAATTAGATCTTGCTTTTAAAACTGATTCCTGCCCATTTATTTGCACGAGCTACTCTTTGTTCAAACAAATTTGCTGCACTGTTCCAGCAATTTCTCTGTTCCTTCCTCAAAATATTTACCAATAGATGGCCTGCTGTATCCCTATGCTCATTACAATGAGCATTGCTAAACTATATTAGTTGCCCCACAAAAAGGGTTATAAAAAATCTAAATTTTTCAGCACTTACAGAGCAGTAAAAGAGCTGAGTGTCTGATTTATATTGTAGGCAGATTCAAGGGGCTGAATTTTCGCTTTGGGAGCAGGAAACAGAAGTCGGGACTGTTTCCTGACACCAAACCTGCCCCCGGGGGAAACAGAATTGAGTCACAATTTTCACGGGAACAACCCCTTAACTGGTGTGGAGACAGATTTGGCGGCCAATTAGTAGCCATAGGGCTGGGAACAAAGGCAGGCCAGATGAAGTGGCCTGATTTGAACTCTGCACGGCAGCTATTACTGTGGCTGTTGTGTGAGTGGCGAAGGAGCACAGAGAAGAGTCCTATAGAGCGTTGGCCTGGATTGCTGTCTGCCATTATATTGCATGAAAGACAGAGGCCTGGCAATCGGGGCACCATCATCATCCTTGGCCTCCCTGACCCCTCTGACAGTGGGAATCTCCAAGTGACAGAGGTTGCCCCAGCGATGAAGCAGGTGCAGCAGCCTCTGGAGATGCCCTCACAGCCACAAACACAGACATGTAAGCAAATTGCCTCCACCTCCTCTGAGGCCACAGTGGGAGCACCGTATAGAAGTGGCTGAGTTTGGAGGCCCTTGCATTTGTGTGGAGCACTGAGTGGGTCACTGGGGTAATTTCTTACTGTATCTGTGCACTGTTTTCCCTTTTAAGCACTATGTTAATAATAACACTTTAAGCCACATGTCTGAGAATCGTTTTATTGATAGTTGGACAAGAAAAGAGGTATGAGGTGGTGAAGGAGGTCAAGGTTTCCTCAACGGTGATAGTGATACTTTGAACTGGTTCCTTCATTGATGCTGTGTTTAGATGCTCAGAGTGTGACTTCATTGGATGTGTGCACAGGTACCTCAGAGTGATTTGCATACCATGTCCTTCTTCCTGGGTCAGAGGGGCTCAGTTGAAACTTTCTGAATAACATGATCCCTGCCATTCATGGCATCCAGATAAAACCTTTGCACCCCGTGCAGTGCCCATCCACCTCTCTGTGCAGCCAGATGACCTCAGTGTTCTGAATCCTACCTGTCTGTCTCCTCTTCCTCCTCCTCCCCCACCTCCTGCCCTTCTTCTTCCTCCAATGCTATGAAGAGCCCAGCAGAACACTACAATGATGGAGACCCTTCCAAGACTGTACTGCAGGGTGCCACCTGACCAGTCTAGGTACAGGAAGTGCAGCCTCAGAAGCCTGATGGACCTCTTAATGGTTGTCCTAGTGAGCAGGTGACTTTGATTGTAGCACCTCTGTCTCTTTGTCTGGGGCTCTCGCAGAGAGTTGATTAGCCATCTCTCCAAAGGATATTCCTTGCCCCCTAGAATCCATCCAGGAACATATTGTTCAGTCCTGGCAAAGAAAACATCAGTGACCAGCAAGATGCAGTGGTGTGTAGCTGTTTGCAAGATGCCACTAAGATCCACAGCTGAACCTTGGAAGGAGCCAGAAGTGAAGAAGTTCAAGGCCACAGTGACTTTGATGGCTACTGGCAGAGCATGGTGACCAGTGCTGCGAGGTCTTTGGCAACGAAGACTGTGACCATCTGTCTGGAGAGTCGCAGTCTCCTGCGGCACTAGTTCTCAGTCATGACAAAGTAACTCCATGTTCGACGGTAGATCCTATGCTGAGGGCATGGTCTCCGTATCCTTCTGGCCCCTCAGTCTTCTCCCCTGCTCTCCTGACGCCTGAGGCTCTGCCCTTCCTGCAGACGGTATTGCTGCTCATTGCCACTGGGCCCAAAATCTGAGTCAAACCCCCATTGCCAGCTGCAGCCTTCCTCGTGGACAGGTGACCACCCAATTGTCCTTGGCAGCTTTGCCCCTGCTCTTCTGCCCTCGCGATCCCAGAAGGATGACAACCCCTAGCGCTGCTCTTGCACTTACTGCCCACTCTCCCCACCTGCGATGGCCGAGTCCCTCTCTGCACCATTTACACTTTTATGGGCCCAAGATAATTTCCTAGGGCGGCTATGACTGAGTCCCCACTGCACCCATCTCCCTTCACCTGGTCTTCCCCAGAAAGTGCATGCAGCCTGTGCACCCCATGAAAATCTCAACACTCCAACTCCCCCCCCCCAACCCCATTAACGAGCTCTTAATGAGCTCCTCACTACCTCGTGTCTTTAATTAGGGATTAGCATGGGAATGGCTTCAGAAAGCCAGCATGCCAGCTGGCACTGGTATTTCAGGCCCATCTGCCTTTGTTCCTGCCCAAAAATTCAGCCTAGGTGTCAGCCGTGGCTGAATTTCTGGGACTCTCGCCTCTGAATCAGAAGTTTATGGGTTCATAGTACAATTCCATGGACTTGAGTACATAATCTAGGCTGGTGCTCCAGTGCAGTGGAGAGAGAGTGCTGCACTGTTGGGGGTGCCTTCTTTTGGATGAGACATTAAACTGTCAAGACTTCTCAACATCTCAAGATGGGACTAGGCTAAATTCCTCCAATTCAGTCACTGAATATATAATAGGATAAAGTCATCAAACGCATACTCCAAGTGAGAAGCTGCGTTCAAAGGCACCACAGATGAAAGACCCCACCTGCCCTCTCAGGGGAATGTAAAAAATCCCATGGCACTATTTCGAAGAAGAGCACTGTAGTTCTCCCCAGTTTCCTGTACAATACTTATTCCTTAACCAAAATCACTTAAAAAACGATTATCTGCCCCTTTTCACATTGCTATTGACACTTGCTGTGTGAAATTGGCTGCTGCATTTCCTACATTATACAGTGACTATACTTCGAGTCGAAGAGACTTAGTAGTTGGCAGGAAAAAAGACAGAGGCGCAAGGGGAGAGCCAACTGTGTAACAGCCCCGACAAACAAATTTCTCTGCAGCACCTGTGGAAGAGCCCGTCACTCTAGAATTGGCCTTTATAGCCACTCCAGGCACTGCTTCACAAACCACTGACCACCTCCAGGCGCTTAACCATTGTCTCTCGAGATAAGGAGGCCAAAGAAGATACTTCCAAAGTACTTAACTGGACATAAAGTGCTTTGGGATATCTAGAGGTCATGAAAAGCATTATATAAATGTAAGTTCCGAAGAAGGGTCACTGACCCGAAACGTTAACTCTGCTTCTCTTTTCACAGATGCTGCCAGACCTGCTGAGTGGTTCCAGCATTTCTTGTTTTTATTTCAGATTTCCAGCATCCGCAGTATTTTGCTTTTATATAAATGTAAGTCCTTGCTTTTTTTTTAATGTTCATATACCATATACCTGTGTCCTTTTGCTATCTGGCTTAACGTTCTAATCAGACTTACTATAAACTGTACATCAATTAAATTACATCAATTCAATTTAAAAGAAAGCACATGCACCAAGTAAGCAAATTCAACAATGCACACTAGCCAGACCAGAATATTCTCCAGAGTAACAAAATAGGTGTATAGTGCTGGGATAGAAACCAGAATATTGATTAGATCATAAGTCAATAGCTCCTTAATTTGTTGAAACTTCCCTCTTTCAAGATAGGGGATTGTGCTTCCAAGCATGAGTGCAAAGACCTCTCACAATACCACTTTCAAATTCAAATCGTGTTGTTGGTACTTGGGACCCGACTGTGCATTAGTGGTGGCCTGTTTGTCAGTTAGTGTGTGAAATGCATAATGTATTAATAATTTACAACACATCTTTAAATCATTCATTAGAATAAGCAACTCTCACACAAATCCGGACAATTTACATGAGAGTGCTAAACACAATTTTGGTTGTAAATTTAGTATTGTTTGCTGAAGGATCGACAGATACACCTTTAAAATCCTGGGGTGGATTGGTGAATGTTCACCAAAGCTTCAGAATTCTTTACCAATATGCGGACAAAAAACTTCTTAAGAAGAGAAATTATATTTTCATTTGAACATCTGCCTGGGGGGAAAGCTGCATTGCTGTAAAGCAGTATTTCTGTGATGTGATTTCTTTTCTCTGTCAATCCACACGAGGTAGCAAAACAACATTTGAAATCCCCCAATACAAGTAGAATGAGAATTTACAAAGAACATCAAGATCTGAAACACTTGGGAAATTTTTGATCAAGTCTTTCTACATGAGAACTGGGGTAAAAGGTGGATATTATTGATCACAACCATTATTCTAAACACGATTGAGGTATATATGCATACATAGTGATCCTATAGCTTTTATCTGAGAAACCTAAGTGAGGGGCCAAGACCCCATACACAGGACTACACCAAGGGTTAAAAGAGAAAATATGGGATATATCAAGAAATGAATTTGATTCCAGATATCAGGGGGTGCGGGGGGGGGGGGGGGTGCAGGGGATGGGGCCTCCTGAAATCAGCCTTAAATCTGTAAGGGCACTTCCCAGCTCATGGAGCTGGATTATAACACGCAGACTCTTTCACAGCAGGGGAGGCCAGCAGTGGGTTTAAAGTCTAAGAGTAGGCTGTGCTGCGGTTTTTTAACTCAGCCATGGCATTAGCATTCCGCATCCAGGTTTCCCAACCAATCAGAGAGGGTGGGCGTGATGGCAACCCACACCTGACTGTCAAAGTCTATTTAAAGGGACCCCAGGAGGGAGGTGGGAACTTTTGTGATGGAGTGCCAACGTGTGAAGATGGTCCCCTGGTTCTCGGACGCACCCCCGGAGGTAATGCTGCAGGCAATAAAGGATATGTTATTCCTGGAGGATAGGAGAAAGAAGCCAGCAGCTTTAAGGAAAAAAGCATGGTTGGAAGTCACGGAGGAGGTGAACAGCAGCAGTGTGGTCCCGTGATCCTGGATACAGTGCCGAAAGAGGTTCAATGACCTCATCAGGGCAGTAAAGGTGAATGGAATGCCAAATTTAAGTGCAAACACCACACTCTGACGTCCCCAGCCTTCTCCTGCACAGCACTCCTCAGACCAACACACTTTGCAGCTCCACCCATTCCTCCCTCTCGAGGCACCTCCTCATTTCCCCTTCGGAACAGCCAACACTCACACTCACCTTCGTCTTGCTGTCAACCCTTACAGTCACCCTTCACAAATCTCCAAGCATCTTTGCGACACATTACATTTCTCACACTTATATCTCTGTTTTCTCTCCTTGCAAGAGAATAGAGCTCAGAACGCCAGGGAAAGGCAGAGAACCAGGGTGGGGTGGCCCTCCTGTCTTGGCATCTTGACCACTTCAGTAGAGGATGCATTGGAAATCACCAATTGTGGAGTGCCTGTCTGCTGGAGATGGAAAGATGAGGGTCTCCCAGATACCTGGTGACAGAATTAGATATCACTCAAAGCATGGCACAGAACAATCACTCATGTTGATGTCTTGTCATCTGTGACTGAAATATGATCATCATGACAATGATGACTTAGAACTTCTTCTCCTTGTCAGTTCTAATTCAAATAAAAGCAAAATGCTGCGGATGCTGGAAATCTGAAATAAAAACAAGAAATGCTGGAACCACTCAGCAGGTCTGGCAGCATCTGTGGGAAGAGAAGCAGAGTTAACGTTTCGGGTCAGTGACCCTTCTTCGGAACTGACAAATATTAAAAATGTCACAGATTATAAGCAAGTGAGGTGGGGGTGGGGCAAGAGATAACAAAGGAGAAGGTGTAGATTGGACAAGGCCACATAGCTGACCAAAAGGTCATGGAGCAAAGGCAAACAATATGTCAATGGTGTGTTGAAAGACAAAGCATTAGTACAGAATAGGTGTTAACGGACTGAATATTGAACAGCCGCAAGTGCAAACATGAAAAAAAACAGTGGGTAAGCAAACTGAACAAACTAAGATGAAATGAAATAAATGCAAAAAAAAAGGTTGCAAAAAATGTAAAAAAGAAAAAAAGAAGAAAAAAGAAAAAGCAACTAAAAATGTAAGTAAAATGGGGGGCTGTCATGCTCTGAAATTATTGAACTCAATGTTCAGTCCAGCAGGCTGTAGTGTGCCTAATCGGTAGATGAGATGCTGTTCCTTGAGCTTGCGTTGATGTTCACTGGAACACTGCAGCAATCCCAGGACAGAGATGTGAGCATGAGAGCAGGGGGGAGTGTTGAAATGGCAAGCAACCGGAAGCTCGTGGTTCTGCTTGCGGACCGAGCGGAGGTGTTCCGCAAAACAGTCACCCAGTCTGCGCTTGGTCTCCCCAATGTAGAGGAGGCCACATTGTGAGCAACGAATGCAGTATACTACATTGAAAGAAGTACAAGTAAATCGCTGCTTCACCTGAAAGGAGTGTTTGGGGCCTGGGATAGTGAGGAGAGAGGAGGTAAATGGGCAGGTATTACACCTCCCGCGATTGCAGAAGAAGGTGCCATGGGATGGGGACGAGGTGGTGGGGGTAATGGAGGAGTGGACCAGGGTGTCGCGGAGGGAGCGATCCCTTCGGAATGCTGACAGCGAAAGGGAGGGGAAGATGCGTTTGGAAGTGGCATCACGCTGGAGGTGGCGGAAATGGCGGAGGATGATCCTTTGGATATGGAGGCTGATGGGGTGGAAAGTGAGGACAAGGGGAATCCTGTCACGGTTCTGGGAGGGAGAGGAAGGGTTGAGGGCAGAGGTACGGGAAATGGGCTGGACACGGTTGAGGGCCCTGTCAACCACAGTGGGGGCAAATCCTCGGTTGAGGAAAAAGGAGGTCATACCAGAAGCACCGTCATGGAAGGTAGCATCATCAGAGCAGATGCGTCGAAGACGGAGAAACTGGGAGAATGGAATGGAGTCCTTACAGGAGGTAGGGTGTGAAGAAGTGTAGTCGAGGTAGCTGTGGGAGTCGGTGGGCTTATAATGGATATTAGTAGACAACCTATCCCCAGAGATGGAGACAGAGAAGTCGAGGAAGGGAAGTGAAGTGTCAGAGATGGACCATGTAAAGGTGAGAGAAGGGTGGAAATTGGAAGCAAAGTTGATAAAGTTTTCCAGTTCGGGGCGGGAGCAGGAAACGGCACCGATACAGTCATCAATGTACCGGAAAAAGAGTTGGGGGAGGGGGCCTGAGTAGGACTGGAACAAAGAATGCTCGACATATCCCACAAAAAGACAGGCATAACTAGGCCCCATGTGGGTACCCATAACGACACCTTTTACTTGAAGGAAGTGCGTGGAGTTGAAGGAGAGGTTGTTCAATGTGAGAACAAGTTCAGCCAGGCGGAAGAGGGTGGTGGTGGATGGGGACTGGTTGGGCCTCAGTTCCAGGAAGAAGCGGAGAGCCCTCAAACCATCCTGGTGGGGGATGGAAGTGTAGAGCGATTGGACGTCCATAGTGAAGAGGAGGCGGTTGGGACCAGGAAACTGGAAATTGTCAAAATGACGTAGGGCATCAGAAGAGTCACGGATGTAGGTGGGAAGAGACTGGACCAGCGGAGAAAAGATAGAGTCAAGATATCAAGAAATAGGTTCAGTGGGGCAGGAGCAGGCTGACACAATGGGTCTGCCGGGACAGGCCCGTTTGTGGATTTTGGGAAGGAGGCAGAAGCGGGCTGTCTGGGGTTGCGGGACTATGAGGTTGGAAGCTGTAGGGGAAAGATCTCCAGAGGAGATGAGGTCAGTGACAGTCCTTTGGACGGTGGCTTGATGTTTGGTGGTGGGGTCATGGTCCAGAGGGAGGTAGGAAGAAGTGTCTGTGAGTTGGTGTTGAGCTTCTGCAAGGTAGAGGTCGGTACGCCATACAACAACAGCACCACCCTTGTCTGCAGGTTTGATGACCATGTCGGGGTTAGACCTGAGAGAACGGAGTGCCTCAAGTTCAGAGGGGGACAGGTTAGAGTGAGTGAGGGGGGCAGAGAAATTGAGATGACCAATGTCTCGCCGACAGTTTTCAATGAAGAGATCAAGAGCGGGTAAGTGGCCGTTCTAATTCATGTTGCTCATCTCCCACAGGTTCTTCAAATGTGACAAAAGGGCTGGTGCAGGAGGAAGTCGAGGAGTCCTCAGAGGAGGTCGCACGTTTGAGGAAGCAGCTCACATGACTCATGTGCACCCTCCACCAGCTCAGATACACGCAACTTGGTCAGGCCTCCAAGGCAGGCAGTTGGGTTGTCACAGGGTGAGTCACAAGTCACAAGTGAGCAGGAGCAGGTGTTGAAGACAGGGACAGCATTGGAGAGTCCCCATTGGAGAGAACAGTACGCTGCTAGCTTTGCTCAGCTGGATGCAGATGCTCAGCCTCAGGGGTTCATTGAGCAAAAACACTACTCTGGAGCAGCAGCAGAAAAATGTGTGAGGTTCTATCAGCATTTCCAGAGGCACTGCACACTACTGGAGAGAGATCGCAGGGGTCCATCTCCACACGAGTGCAGTGATGTCCCAGGTCTTTGCGCTAATGTTCACCTCCATGGAAAGAATGATCACCTGCATGGAGAATCAGATGCAGCAGACAAAAGAGTGTATGCTGGCCCTAACCAATGGCCTGCATGATCAGTCTGCCAGTTTAAACAGGATGGAAGAAAGCCTCGTTTTGGCCATTCAGCGCTTCCCTGAAGTGCAGCAATGTTCTCTCCAGCTCTTGGCTAGCAGGGAAGTGTAGGTTGGCCATGGGATGGGAGATGGAGAAAGTGAAGTGGGGTCTCTGCTCAAGGTGCTCCTACTCCTCTCCCCTTGCACCACTATCCCCGCCCCTCAGTCAGAGCCCTACATACTGCCCAATAACTGAGTCTGCCCCTGCACAGGTGCAGGTGCGGCAGTCTTCGGCAGGGCCCTCACAGGCCCCATAACCGAGAGGACGTCAGCCACGAGCATCTCAGCTGTCAGAGCAAGGGCCTGCCACTATCTCTGATGAAGGCACAGGGGTAGCATTACATAGAAGTAGTAGAAAAAGGAAGAAAGAAGATTTGTAGTTGCACAAGGAAAATGGCTTGGGTATTTAAATATCTGTTAATGTGCCCACTTTATTGTAATTGTTAAGCACCATAAACTTGATTTAAAATCTCCATTGTTCAGTCATCTCCATTGTTGCCTCTTGTCTGCCAACTGGGCACAGCTTGGCGATAAATGGTATTGACCAGGAGTAGGAGACAAGGAGTGGGTGTCAGTGAAGTGGAAGGATTACTGATTGTAGGAATGCTTTGTGTTGGGGGGAGGGTGGGGAGCAATCTGGTGCAGCCATATAGCTGCACAGTCTCAACCTAGCTGAATCATGCCAATATGAGGCCTTCCTGGGCATCTCTGGCAGCTAGGTGTGCAGCTTTTGGGGCCCTTGGCACATAAGGCTCATCCTTGACTTGGCCCTCCTGTTGCTCCTCCACTTTGTCTTCCTTCAAAGATGCAGCACCATCCTTACCTTCCTCCTCCTGCCGCTCTAGTCATCTCTGCGATGCCATGTTGCAGATGACACTAAAGCAGGTGGGACAGTAAGTTGCAATAAAGAAATAAGAAATCTACAAATGGATATGGATAATTAGAAATATGGGCCAAAATTTGGCAGATGGATTTTAATGTGGATAAGTGTGAGGTTATCCATTTTGGTCAGAAGAATAGAAAGGCAAATTATTATCTAAATGGAGAGAAACTTCAGAGTGCTTCGGTGCAGAGGGATCTAGGTGTCCTCGTGCATGAATCACAGAAAACTAGTTTGCAGGTACAGTAGGTGATCAGGAAGGCAAATGGAATTTTGGCATTTATTGCTAAAGGATTAGAGTATAAAAGTAGGGAAGTGTTGCTGCAACTGTACAAGGCATTAGTGAGACAGCACCTGGAGTATCGCGTACAGTTTTGGTCCCCTTACTTGAGAAAGGATGTAGTTGCATTGGAGATAGTTCAGAGAACGTTCACTGGATTGATTCCAGAGACGGGGGGCTTGTCTTATGAAGAAAGATTGAGCAGTTTAGGCCTTTACTGTCTAGAGTTTAGAAGAATGAGCGGAGATCTAATTGAGGTATATAAGACGATTAAGGGGATTGACAAAGTAGACATAGAGAGGATGTTCCCTCTTGTGGGGCAATCTAGAACAAGAGGTCATGGTTTTAGGATAAGGGGTAGCAGATTTAAAACAGAGATGAGGAGAAATTACTTCTCTCAAAGGGTCGTGAATCTGTGGAATTCACTACCCCAGAGTGCGGTGGATGCCGGGACATTGAGTAAATTTAAGGAGGAGATAGACAGATTTTTAATTAGAAATGGGTTGAAAGGTTATGGAGAATAGGCAGGAAAGTGGAGTTGAGGCCGAGATGAGATCAGCCATGATCATATTGAATGGCGGAGCAGGCTCGAGGGGCTGAATTGCCTACTCCTCCTCCGAGTTTTTATGTTCTTATGTTGTGCAATGCAGAGCAGACCACTGTCATCCTGGACACCCTTGCTGGTGCACACTGAAGGACGTCCCCAGATCTAGCCAGGCACCTGAATTGCATCTTCAGCATCCCAATGGCTTGCCCAGTGATCACACGTGCCCATGTGGCTTCTGTTGACCCATTTCAGGGCATCATTTATAGGGCTCCTCACAGGTATTATCAGCCATGCATTTAGAGGGTATCCCTTGTCTGCTTGGAGTTTGGAAGATCTGTGGGAGACTTGACTGGTACAGAAGAAAGGCATCATGGCAGCTTCCAGGATATCTTGTACAGACATGCATGATGATCTTTTGCTGAACACATACCAGCTGAACATTATTGGAGTGGAATTCCTCTAGATTGACAAATACTCTGAGGGCACCTTGATTGTCACATGGGTGCAGTCGATGACTGCCCTGGAATGCCCTGAAATCCAGCCAGAGCAGCAAATCCCAGGGCCCTCTCATTCTAACTGGCCTCATCAGTTGCAAAGTGGATGTAAATGGTGGCTCTGGCAAACAAGGCATCGTCACCTTGGAGATGCACTTGTGGGCAGCAGACTGTGAAATTCTGCAGCCGTCACCAGCAGATCCCTGGAAGGAGGTGGAGGCGAAGAAATTCAGGGCTGTGGTAAGCTTGATGAACTGGCCTGGACTTGATGGGCCGAATGACCTCCTTCTGTGGTGTAAATGACTCTCTGACTCTATGATTGGGACTAGCAATGCATGGCCACCTGGTTAACTGGGAAGGAGGTCTTGTTCCAGGATATGGCAAATGTCAGCTGCTGCTGCTACTGCTCCTCTTGTTCCTCATACTGCTGTGAAGGCTGACAGCTGGGAAGTGCAGATCAAAGTGAAAAAAGTCCAAGGTAGCAGAAATTACCTCCAAACTCTTAGAAATCACCTGAAGAGCCAGTGTGGGCATGATGGGCTGAACAGCCTCCTTCTGCACTGTAACGATTCTGTGATTCTGCAAAGTAGTGAAAGAACACTCTCAGAACAAAGGCCTTTCCCTAAGGAAAGAAACACCTGTCCTGTATCAGTATTTAAAGGCTTTAAAATTAAAAATTTAACAAAAATCCATCCACTATCAATCTCCAAGGGTCCAGGCCTTAATCTCAACTTGTGTCCTCAGACAGGCCTCATATCTACTGGTTTCAGTGAGATATGACTGAGGGCCCAGGACCAGGAACTCCTTACCTAGGGAGTCCATACCCCCAGTCCATCCCCTTACATTGATGGTCTTGTAGGAGTGAGTGAAAGTTCAGCCTCACAAGGACATCCGGGAAACTGGCTTAACATTCATCTACAGTGGTGTTTGTAGCCATTCCAGCAGTCTGCTGCTGAACTTATGACAGAAATCCACCAGAAGAGCTGTGGATTGTCGTGGCCATAGTGAAAGCAAGCATCGGTATTAAGAAACTGTTGCTTGTAGCAGGAAGGAAAGATGAAGGGAGATAAGCAATTCAACAGTTTGAGTTCTTGGCAAAGAATAAGAAAGAGAAAGAGAAGAGAAAGCTGATACAATAATGGCTCATTCATATTGTGAGGACACAAGCAGGAGGAAACTGTGTAGGGTGACATTGTGGAGCTCAAGAAGAACAAGAGGTAATTTCAGCAAGTGATCAATAAAGATCAAAAGTATGATAAAGGTTGGAGGTGAAGAAAGGAATGCCCTTCAAACTTTTTCTTGCATCTTTTTCCAGATATATTAAGAGAGGTTCAAATGTTGATCGAACAAGATGATTACCATTCACAGTTAACATAGTAAATGTTTTTCTTTAGTGCATCCAACACAGGCCTGCATCATGAACGCAGATTCCTGATGTGTTTTCTTGGTGCCAGAAACTCTGCACAAAAATAATTAACCCATAGAATCAGTCCTCATTCTTTGAAACTCATGACCCTCCTATTATCAGAAGTTCACCTTGTTGAGGTTTGCAATTTTCTGCTAATTATAATGAAGTTTCACAGTAAAAGTTGATTACAATAGTTTTTAGACAGTACAATTCCATTGCCCATTCTATGTTAGTTAAAACTGATCTTTCAACAACCAACATTTGAAAGACAAAAAAGTCCTAATTTAAATTTTAGGAGTAATTTTGCTGTAAAAGGAGTAAAAGTTTCTTCTGAAGCTCTGTGTGATTTATACAGGTTAGTTGAACGGTCGCAATTAACACTAAAAGCAATGCATTGTAGGCCTAATAAAGAAATAATGAGGCCATGCTCCAATAGTCTGGTAAAATGTCAATCCTTTGATTACCTTTCCACAATTTTGCACGTCTGCCAAAAACAATCAGCTCATCCATTCATCTGCCTCTTAGTAACAATCATCAAAATTTTAACACCATCATTTAACCATGGAAAATGGTGAGAGCTGAGTTTTAACATGAAGCATTTTAAATTTTAAAAGTTTTTGATTCAGTAAAGTGTGTGCAAGGCTATACTGGAAGGATTCCTTGAACTCGCAATTAGAAGAAAATGAAGCTAGATTAATATTAAAAACTCAGATCTTTGTAGATCTTGGTACCACCTGCTGCGACTTTGGTAATATATAGTAATGGATGGAATAGAATAGACAGTAAATGATAAAGAATGGTTTATCATGAAATGGCCAGCATTCTCCACAGAACCATATTGAGAAAATAAGATAGACCTCATATCATTCCAAGGTCTATTACATTTCTAGTGCTGTCATTAGATGCTGGCAAAAAAAATACAGTGCTTCACTCATCTACCTTAATAACTTTGGTCCTCAGTTTAATAAAAATTGCATAAACCCATTTTAAGAGCCATTTATTATCTCCCAAGTTTATGTTTTAAAATGGCACCATCAATTTTTCCTGATAGACTGAAAGCACTTTTCGATTTTTATCAGAGATTATCCATAATTTTAGTCCTTTAGTGCATACTATCTGCATAATATCTAATTTTGGAGCGCATTTTGAACACATGTCCATTGATATTCTGACAGCACAATCGCAAAGAAAACTATTTGGGAATTTTTAGCAGACCATATTGTTATGACTAGGTGAGAAAGAGGCCTAGAATTCTCTTTCAACCTTCACCTGATCTTATTGTATCAAGGTTTTATTTTTGAATACGGTGTTTTTAGCTCCGTCTTGGTGAATCCTTGTTCACCACTTCCCAATTATAAGGCAAAGAAACCAGCACAAACAGGCTTTCTCAGGTTTAAAGAAGAAAGGTGAAATTTTATTAAACTTAAACTTATTCCTACGGATACATGACGTGCCTATGCTAGCATGCATATGCGATACACACATGCAAATAGTGACAGAAAAGAGCAGAAGAAAAATAAAGTGAAAAGGTTTGAGGCAATATCTGAAGAGTTGCTACGGTTCTTCGAGCTCACTGTAGAGTCCTTGATTGTAGGTCCGATTTGCTTTTCGTTGGGGCCCTGTATTCTTCTTAAACCTTGTTCATTGTAGGAGACTTTTCTCTCTTGGGGTTCACGTGTCTTCAGTGGATTCAATTCCACGAGAAAGAGATGGGAGCAGACAGGAGAGGAGCTCTGCTTCAGTCCAGGAGCATTCTGCTTTCTGCCAGTTCAAACACTGCCCCTACAATTTAAAACTCCCCACGTTGGCCAGCAGGGTTGTCACATGACTGACTGGTATAACCACTTGTGGCTTACTGTATTGCGTGTGTCAGGGAATGGTCCTTTGTCTACAAACACTGTCTGTTAATATGTCTTTCCAGCCAGGGGCCTGGCAACCACTTGTTACAGGCCTTCTCTTCTTCCCAGCAATAATTTGAAATTTAATGTCCATGTAGCGATATTAATGTGCCTCATTCTTGGCAGGTGGGGGCCTGCATGATAATATGTATGGTTGAGATCTTGTGGACAAAGATTCTTTTCTATGCTAGCTCATCATCCCTTTAGTTTGATGTGGTAACATTCAAACAATAAATTTGTTCTTCCCACAGAAACCAATGTCTACTTCAATCTTCCTCCCACATAATATTAACTGTTTAAAGCAAAACAAAGATTACTAGTTCATGACTGCATGCTGATTGATATAAAGCAGGCTTCATACTACCTGTTGATATAAAATTGCTGCTTCTTGTAATGCAATCATTACTTTATGTAGTTCACAGAAATAGTTCATTCAATATGGGTGAAACAGTATCTGGATACACTAGATGTATGTACGCACAAAGGATTGCACTAACCATCTGCATTTATTATGCACGTATTGGCTGTATGCACAATCCAATAAATGACCAGTGAATCACTGAACCAAAAAAATAAATAAATCCAAGCAAAGATGAAGCATTTATGCAGAACCGGGTTTGTCAGAAGGAAATTAGAGCTTGTATTTTGGGGGCTTGGAGTGTCACTGCGCGGCCTGCTTACTTCATCAGTTGAATGTGCAGCCCCAATCATGTGCACCATCTTATTATCAGTAAATATGGGATCAGAAAAGATGAGTTGCTCTATCATAGCCACACTTCCACAAACCTGGACTCTACCTGATTAATTTTCTGCGGGATCCCATGACGTATCCTCCAGGGATGGGAGAGGTAGTTTGGCAAAGACTCGAGAAGCTTTAGTAAAACACTGTGCTATTATGGTGGGAGACTGGGATCTACAGCCTTGTTGATAGCCTGGTTCCTTCTCTTTACAGGACTGGCTGACTTACTGACCACAAACACTTGGCCATACCTCTAGCGGATGTCTGGCGGAACGGTGGCAAACTTTGCTAGGGCCAGTATGCTGCTGCACGTTCCTGAGCTTTCACTTGGAGTGGAGTCTTAGCTCACTTCACAAGGCCACTGACGCAGGAGGCGGGACTACCCTCCATTGCAAGTCCTCATATTTTCTGCCTTGTAGGGACATGGTATAGGTCTGGAGGTGGGTGTGAGAAAAGATGTACCAGCCTCCTGATGGGTGGAAATGGGCCTCATGGAGGGCAGGGGATGTAAAGGCACCATCTTTTAAAAAAAAATTACTTTGGCCTACTTGGAACGTGAGCCACAGGTTACATTGCCCACCTCCACCTTGACCAACCCATCCACCGATGGTGTATTTTGCAGCATTGTAAGGTAGGAGAGCATCCAAAATGTCCCCATGAGCACTCATCAACCCATACAAGTCGGGCGGCCTACCACTGACGCACATACTCTGGTGAGATTGGTGGCAGACATCTCCGGTAGGCACCATGTTGCCATAACTGCTGGGATTGTGTTCGCCGAGCAAGTTTAGTTTTGACAAGATTTGCAGTTTTAATTTCAGACTTGCACCTGTGGCTTGTGTCTTTTTTCTGAAATTCCTGTATTATCTTATCTATTTCCTTGTCTTAGCTATTTCCAGGTTCCTTTTTGCGGCTTTAATTTCCTGCTTTTGGCTGACTGAGACGTTGTGTTACATCATCTAAAAATCTCCATGCTATTCATTGAAGTTTACTCACTGCATCTGTGTGATTGCAGTTCCCAATTCCTTTTTGTTTTGCAATCCTATTGAAGTGGTTCCCTACCTTCCTGTCGTCAGTTCTGAACAAGAGCCCTGCTGGAAACATCGACCTGTATTTTCTTTCAGGTACTGGCTGACCACTTGTGCATTTCCAGTATTTTCTCAGTCTTTTTTTCAGGTTTTCTTTCATGTTTGTACTTGCTGCTGTTCAATGTTCAGTCTGTTAACACCCTATCTGTACTAATGCTTTGTCTTTCAGCACATCATTAACATATTGTTTGCCTTTGCTCCATGACCTTCTGGTCAGCTATTCTGTGGCCTTGTCCAATCTACACCTTCTCCTTTGTTATCTCTTGCCCAATCCCCTCTTTTCTTGCTTATAACCTTTGACATTTCTAATATTTGCCAGTACCGAAGAAGGGTCACTGACCTGAAATGTTAACTCTGCTTCTCTCTCCACAGATGCTGCCAGACCTGTTGAGTATTTCCAGCTTTTCTTGTTTTTATTCCAGTATTTTCTAGTCTTGTATGCCATGGATTATTTCATTATCGCAGCTAATAACTATTTCCAATATTTCAATTTCATCTCCACCAAATATTAAATCAAATCATCATCTTCTGTTCCACATATCAACTTCAAATATTGGGTAAACAGCAATCTCAGCAGATCAAATCCTCAATGTGCTCTGCTTTGCAATAATTACCTGTGTTCATTGCGACCCTACAGGCTGTACTGAGATGTTTACAACTATTATTTACGCCTCTTAACATTTTAAAGACATGGATTAGATCCCTGCTCAAACTCGCAATAAAAATTCTGATTCCCTCCAGAAATCATGATCCCTAAGACGTGGAATAAACCTACTTACTTTTCTATGAACCCTCCCACTGAATCCATATCCTTCTGAAGCTAAGTTGCTTTAAACTGCACAAACTATTCTAAATGAGGCCTCAGTAGTATCTACACCAATTTAGAATAATTTTTTTTCACTTACAGCCAAATGTCATTAAGATTATAATATTATTTGATCAGATAACAAAATATCGACTTCTGCCTCTGACTGCCAAGTCAGCTCACTAGTTTGTCATTAGTTTCGTGACCTTTTCCAGAAGTGCGACTTATGCAACATTACCAAAATTCTACCTAATTATATCAACTGGATCCTCGCTATTAATGACCTTCTTAAAGAATTCCAAGGGATTAATGGTTGCGGAAAGAAGGAAATGAGCAACTTATTGAGGGGATTTTTAACTGAGCAGGAATGGAGAGGGCAAGTAGTGAAAGCAGAATGGCTCCATTTCCTGCTCCACTCCTGTCGATCTCCAGTTTTAATGTTGCTGGTTTTGGTGGCATGTGAGCTGCCCACCAGACTCAGAGGTCGGGGCAGGCGTCACGTCATGCATAAATACTAATTAAGGTATTATATCACCAGTAGGATACAAATAGCATTTTAATTGTAGCCTGAGCAGGAAGGCCTCCCGGTAGGCTCAAGCAGTTGGCGGTGGGAAGGGCGAAGATGTGAGTGAAAAAAATTCCCTTCTGGAGCCAGGAGAAGCAGGAGTATTCTTCTGGGCTGCATGGACAATGTCATGGGTTCCCCAGCTCCAGAAATGGCCTAACAAGCCATACAGTTGTATTCAAGAAAGCAGCTCACCAGCACCTTCTCAAGGGTAATTAGAGATAGGCAATAATCACTGGCCTGGTCAACGACGGCCACATCCCATGAATGAATAAAAAACAAATTCTCCTCTTCCGAGATCCTCCCGACAGGAGAATCCCGCCTTGGCCAGCTGGAGCCTCGACAGCACTGGGCCAATTAACAGTCCAGTGCTGGGATCTCCGTCCCTTTAAAGATGGGAAGCCTGCCGCCAAGAACGAGTGGCCAATCACAGAGCTGGCAGCTCAGCAGTATCAGCAGTGCCACCAGGAGTGGTGGCCACTGCCAGTACTGCAGAGGCCTTGGACACAGGCCCAGTGCTGGAGACCTGAACATTAGGTAAGTGAGGTGGGGGTCGCTGGGACAGTCCGGAAGGCCATAGGGTGGGGGGGGGGAAGGGGTTTTCTTTGCTGACAGGGGGCCCTCCATGGGCCACAGATTGCACATGGAGGAGGGCCACCTCACCCAAGCCTGCAGGGAGATTGCCTTGTTTTACAGGGCAATCCCCTGCCGCTGGTATTAAGTATTAAGGAAAAGGCTCTTAAGTGGCTGTTAACAGGCTTCTTAAGGGCCTCAATTGGCATCTGGACAGAAAGGTGTGATCAGCCTACCCGCCCACAAAAAAACTGCGTTGCGATGGGGAGGCAACGGGCCCTCCCCCCCCCATTTCCTGTAGCAATTCTATGGCCCCGCCCCAAACCTGTCTCAAGGGGGCCCCCATAAATTTCAGACTACAGTGTGAAACCCATGTGTTGTTGAAAAAAAAGGAATCCAGGGTTAAATAGGTTCTTACTTCCCTTTTTAATTGGCTCAATTGCTTTCCTGCCAGACCCAAGGGGGAGCTGTCACTGGACTCAGAACCCACCACGGGGAAAACCAGAAGAGGGTGGAATGACATTGTCATCCCAAACTGGCATCGATTTCAGGGCCAATTAATCGCCACTTAAAGGCAGCTTCCCGCCTCAGCTCTGATTTTATGGAAGATGGAGGGGCCTGCTGCCGCATGGGGCTGAATTTAATCAGCTTCCCGATGTCGGGGGTCAGGGCAGGATGGCCAGGAAAATACTTCTGGGAGAGGGACTCAATGCCAGGAAGGCCCCATCCCATTTTACCAGCGGCGGCACCCCCATCCCCTGCCGTTTGGCGGTGGACCTTTAATTTAAATATTTAAATAAATTATAATGAATGCATACACACTTACCTTGTCCCGAAGGCCGTCCCACACTGATATTCCGGCCGGTGGTGTAACGCTGGTGGGGAGGGGGAAGGAGTGAATTTTTCAGGGCGGGGGTGGGGGTGGGTAGGGGAGCAGAAAAAACAAATGCGCTTGGTTGAGGGGATGTTGGGAAGGGGTTGAAGGTTAAAGGAAAGAAAGCTCGGGAGGAAAGGTTGTGATCGAAAACTTACTTTTTGGGGGGGTGGGGGACAAATAATAAACAGATTATTCATGGCGGGGGGAGAGGAGATTGGAAGTGTGAATAAAATTTTATTTTAATTTATTGGAAAACCAGTTACTTTAAAAATTTAAATGTAAATGAAGGGCTTGGATCCCTTTAAAAATGGTGCCAGCGCCTGACGGAGCGGCTGCCACCACTATGTCATCGGGGGCGGGCGTTCCACTCCTTCCATGTAACACCCCCCACCAACTCATTGGCGGGGCCCGCCTGACTTACCTGCGTCCTGGGGTCTCCTCCACCTTCAGCGCTGCAGGCCTCCTGTAATACCGGCAGTGGCCACCACTTCCAGTGATGCTGCTGGTACGGCAAAGCTGCTGGCCCTCTGATAGGCCAGCCGCTCTGGAGGCAGGAGCTAGTCCCTTAAAGGGTCGCATCTCTGGTGGAGGGCAGTTAATTGGCTGCCTGCCATGAAATTGCAATGGGGGTCCCACGGAGGTTCGAGGTGGGGGTCTCGATCCACCACTGGGGCTCCTGTTGACGGGTTAAAATCCCGACCATTATCTTTGATCCTTGCCCAAGCTTTATTCCATGGCCAATGACTCCATCCCTCGCCCTGGTAACCGTGTGAGGCAGAACCAAACTGTTTGCAACATTGCTGTCATATTTGACGGAGATGAATCTCCAACCACATATCTGCATCATCACTAAGACTGCCAATTTTCATCGCCCTAACTGCACTCGATTCCGCCCTACCTCAGCTCATCCGCTGCTGAACCCTCATCCATGCTTTTGGTACCTCTAGACTTGTCTATTCCAGCGCACCCCGTGCCAGCCTCCCATCTTCCACCCATCGTAAACTTAGAACATTTAAGGCACAGAAAGAGGCCACTTGGCCCATCGTGCCTGTGCCAGCTGAAAAACAATCCACCTATTCTAATCCCACCTCCTAGCATTTGGTCCGTAGCCCTGCATATTACGGCATTTGAGGTGCATATCCAGACTCCTTTTGAATGTGTTAAGAGTCTCTGCCTCAACTACCCTTTCAGGCAGTGAGTTCCAGACCAGCACCACCCTCTGGGGTGAAATGGTTTTGCCACATCCCCCCTCTAATTTTTCTACCAATCACTTTAAATCTATGGTTTCTCGTCACTGACCTCTGCTAAGGTGAATAGACCCTTCACCTCCACTCTATCCAGGCCCCTCAAGATTTTGTACATTTCAATCTGATCTCCCCTTAGCCTTCTCTGTTCCAAGAAGAACAACACCAATCTATCCAATATTTCTTCACAGCTGCATTTTTCCAGTCCTGGCAACATCCTCATAAATCTCCCTCTGTACCCGCTCTAGTGCAATTACATTCTTTCTGTAATGAGGTGACCAGAGCCGCACACAGTACCCAAGTTGTGGCCTAACCAATGAGTTATACAGTTCCAGCATAACCTCCCTGCTCTTATATTCTCTACCTATAAAGGAAAGGATTCCTTATCCCTTCTTAACCACCTTATCGACCTGTCCTGCTACCTTCAGGGATCTGTGGACATTTACTCCAAGGTCCCTTACTTCCTCTACACTTCTCAGTATTTTCCCATTAATCATGTATTCCTTCACCTTGTTTAACCTCCCCAAATGCATCATCTCACACTTCTCCAAGTTGAATTCCATTTGCCACTTTTCTGCCCATCGGACCAGACCATCAATATCTTCCTGCAGCCTACAGCTATCCTCCTCGCTATCGACCACACGGCCAATCTTTGTCTCGTCTGCAAACTTCTTGATCATGCCCTTTACATTTATGTCCAAATCGTTAATATACACCACAAAAAGTGGGGGACCCAGTACTGACCCCTGTGGAATGCCACTGGAAACAGCCCTCCAGTCGCTAAAACACCCGTCAACAATTACCCTTTGTTTCCTGCCACTGAGCCAATTTTCTATCCACCTTGCTGCATTTCCCTGGATCCCATGGGATTTTATTTTTTTAACCAGAGGTCATACAGAACTCTGCTGCCATGTCCTAACTCGTGCCAAGTCATGTTGATCCATCATTCCTTTGCTTGCTGACCTATATTGGCTCCCAGTTAAGCAATACATCGATTTTAAAATTCTCATCTTCATTTACAAATCCCTCCATGACCTTGCCCTTCTGTATCTCTGTAATCTGCTCCAGCCCCACAACCTTCAGAGATATCTATGCTCCTCTAATCTTGGCCTCTTGAGCATCCCTGATTTTAATTGCTCCACCATTGATGGTCATGCCTTTAGCTGCCTAGGCCTGAAGCTCTGGAATTCCCTCCCTAAAGCTTACAAACTCTCTACCTCTCCCTCCTCCTTTAAGATGTAGGCTGCTTAAAGCCTACATCTTTGACCAAGCTTTTGGTCATCTGCCCTAATATCTCCTTATGTGGCTCAGTGCCAAAGTTTGTTTGCTAACGCTACGTTGTGGGACCATATCAAAAAAAGTTGTATTTTGATGTCTTGATGAGAAATGTAATGTTGATTTTGCCTGATCTAGATGGTTCAGATGAGATTGAAAACAATACCAGGGGAGAGGTGAGAAGGCTATGCTGGAACTGGTAAAGGTACAGTTGGCAAACATGGAAACATCAGCAGAGCATAGTGTACCTTTATTTAATAGACATATACTACTTTATGCTTACAACTAGAGGGGCACAGTCAGACTCATTTGTGCAGAACATGAATCTTCACACTGCACCACATTGCAATTAACTCTCCTGCTAACACAAGGGAGTACTGTTAAAATGATGGAAATTTTATAAAATTCACCAGAGGGGAAAGCTGTTCTCAGATTATTTCTTTCAATACCATATTATATTGGATTTCTAGAATCAGCTGCAAAATGGTAGAATAACTGGAGCTACTAGATCAAGACGGCATTCTGCTCAGCACAGATCAGCCTCATACAAAATTCCTGTAGAATTAATTTGAATTGTACCTTTCTCTTCAGAGAGACTGTTTAGTTTTTTATACAAAACCAATCGGAAATGGAGTTCAAAGACTACAGCTATTACCCATAGAGAAGAGAAACTAGGTGAAGGGTCAAGGTAAAATACTCTATCAGCAAACAAGTACTTTCCAATTAAGAGATATATTTGTGATAGGTTGAAAGAACGCCTTTTACTGTCTCTTCTAATTGCTTCCATATCAGTGTCGCATCCAGCAGTTGCTAATCTAATAGGTTAAACACTGTAAATTAATTTCTGATTCACAAGTAAATAAAATATTGCTAGCTTCTTCCTTCTAATCTAACCTTCCCTCTATTATTGTAACATGTTTATCTTCTCTCAGATCTCCCTCCCCATGTGCCAATTGGAGAGGGCCTTGATGCCTCCACTCTCTGGTGTGGCTGAAATTGAGAATTGGTGAGCTGGGAGTATAGGCTCCCTCCATGACAGAACCTCGTGCTGCTCACTGCTATCTCACATTTAAACCACACATTGCTAAAAACGTGCATAAAGTCCAACATTTGTAATGTCTTGTTTATTTTTTGAAACTTCAGTCAAGAGATAGAAACTGCATAGTTTTGCAGCAGAACATGTTCTTTTTTTGTTTTAAGTTGTATTTTGATAACACTTCTGTAGCTCAGACAAGGACCTATAATTACAGCATTTTTGCTGTTCCTGTTACTTGCATTGTGTAAATATGAGCAATTCTGATGGTGTAACAACCTGAAACATTCAAATGGTTAGAAAATTTCCAGGATGTGAAGTATTCTACAATAAAACTAACATATTGTAACAGTAATGATGCATTCTGTGGTTCCTTCAATTGCTAAAGACTGGAGCACATTATTACCCAATGTGATATTCCATGACCAATACACTAGAATGCAGCCAAAATTTCACTACTTTGAAATACCATCTTCAGTGGTAAAGATCTGCAGCCAGCTCCATACAACAAATAATTTTCTATGCATAAGTAAAGTAGTTATGCAATATAGAACTGATCAGGCAGCACTGGAAGCTGCTCCCTGGACTACCGCTTTAAAATCATGAAAATAAACTTGCTTTTGACATTTGTACCACCCACCCCCCCAACTCCCACCACCCCCCGGCAACAAACCTGATCTTTTATACCTAAAAAACTTTTCAGCCTTTTCCCATAGGTCTTGTGCTTATTTAAACACTATACCTGCTGACGTGCATAAGTGCTGTATAAAGTTCACTTCTATTCATTATTAGGCTGTTTTGTGTAACCATTCTACTTGTTCAAGGATCAAGATCCAGAGTATGTGGGAATAACTCAGTTTATTAGGATGCTCAGCAACCTTGGCACTGGCTACAGAAGAACAATAAAGACAGTCCCCAGAGGCTAAGAAAATAGTTTCATCTAGTATAGGAGAAAGAGGTCTTCTCATTTATCAATACAATATATCAGAAACAGTCATAAATTATGCACCAGGGTTGAATTTGGATGTATTCCAAGTTTATTGGATAAACAGAGACTCGGAGCTAGTAGATCAGCATACAAAACAAGAGTTAAATAAAAGACTTGCCTTTATATAGCACCCTTCACCTTAGATTAGTATACAGATTTTCTGCCCATTGACTATGAATGAATATAAAAAATCTAGCTCAAGGACTTTTCATCTCCAAACCCAGCATCGACTGAAAGGATAATAATCTCTTTTTGGCAAATGCATGCCTTATAAAGGAAGGGCATGAATTGGTAAATGGAGTGATTCTGGGCAGCCTCCATCTCGTTCTGAGGGGTCTGAGCCCATACCACTGCTCAGGTTTCAGCAGTAAATTGTCAGTCCCAATCATCGAGGCTACAAGAATGTCTGGAGGCACAGTAAGTTGTATAAATGGGAGCAGAACGTTACAATAAGCTCATAGACAAAGTGAGTGGGAAAAACAATGACAGATGCAATTCATGTGGCAAAGTTCAAAGTCATACATGGGAACATAAGAATAGGAGTAGGCCATTTAGCCCTCGAGTCTGTTCTGCCATTCAATGAGATCATGGCTGATCTGTGACCTACCTCCATTTACCCACCTTTGCTCCACATCCCTTAATACCTCTGGTTAACAAAAATCTATCAATCTCAGTATTAATATCAACAATTGATCCATCATCAATTGTCATTTGAAGAAGAGAGTTCTAAACTTCAACCACACATTGTGTGAAGAAGTGTTTCCGAACTTCACTCCTAAAAGGTTTGGCTCAAATTTTTAAACTATACCTTCTAGTCCTAGACCCCCAACTAGCAGAAATAGTTTCTCCCAATTTACTCTATCTGTTCTCCTTAATATGTTGAAAACTTTGATTAAATCACCCCTTAATCTTCTAAACTCCTGGGAATACAACCTTAATTTGTTTAATCTTTCCTCATAGCTTAACCACTGGAGTCCAAATATCATTCTCGTAAATACACTGCACTCCTGATGAAAGATTACAGATTTGAAATGTTAACTCTGCTTCTCTCTCCACATATGCTGCCTGACCTGCTGAGTATTTTCTAACACTTTCTATTTTTATTTCAGATTTCCAGCATCTTTAGTATTTTGCTTTTATTATACACTACACTCCCTCCTGGTGAATATATCCTTGCTAAGGTGTGATGCCCAGAACTGCTCACAGTAATCCAGGTGTGGTCTATCAGGACATTATATAGCTGAATCATGACTGCTACCCCCTTGTATTCTATTACTCTAGATATAAAGGCTAGCATTCTATTAGCCTTTTTGATTACTTTCTATACCTGTTCATGACACTTTTATGATCTGTGTACCTAGGCATCCAAGTCTCTTTTGACCTCTGCTGTTTCTAGCTTTTCACCATTTAGAAAGGACCCTGTTCTATCCTTTTTAGGTCCAAACTGGATGACCTCACATTTGCTGACTTTGAAATCCATTTGCCACAGTTTTTCCGACGCACTTAATCGATCAATACTGCTTTGTAATGTTATGCTTCTGTCTACACTGCTTATAATAACACCTATCTTTGTGTCATCGGGAAATTTATATAAGTGGCTTTCTAAATCTGTAATAATATGGTGAATAGTTGAGACCCTGACACAGGGTCACATCCTGCCAATTATCCCTATTCTTTGTCTCCTGCCACTCAACAAATTTCCAAACCTGTTCAATAATTTGCCTGCAATTCCATGAGCTTTAGCTTTAGCTAACAGTTTCTTATGAAGGACTTTATCAAATGCCTTCTGGAAGTCCTTATCAATAACATCCATAGACATTCTGCTGTCCAGTACTTCAGCAACCTCTTCAAAAAATTCAATCAGATTTGTCAAGCATGACCTACCCTTTACAAATCCATGCTGGCTCTCTGATCAGGAGAAAATTTTCAAGATCATCTTATCAATATCATGTTAATAATGAATGACTAGAAACTTTTATCTCAAGGTGACTGGAATTCAAAAGTGAGGAAGTTATCTTTCGGTTGCACCAAGCTTCAGTCAGTCCCCAAATGCATTCTGTTTTGGGCACCAAACCTCAGAAAGGATATGTTAGTCTAAGAGGGGGTACAGCACTGATTCACCAGGGCTTAAAGGGCTACATTATGACGACAGTTTGCATAAATTTGGGTTTAGAAGTTTGTGCGCTGATCTAGTCGAAATTGTTAAAATTATTCAACAAGGTGAGAGAATCCAAAACAAGAGGGCATATTTCTAAAATTAGAGTTAGGCCATTTAGAAGTGAAATTAGGAAGCACTCTTTCACACAAAGAATAGAGGAAATCTGAAACTCCTTCCCCCAGAAGGCTGTGGATGCTGGGTTAATTACAATATTCAAAATCGATATCGATAGATTTCTGTGGGGAATATTTAGAGATATATAGCAAAAGTGAATAAATGGAGTTGAGGTACAGATCAGCTAGGCCAGGATCTAATTGAATGGTGGAATAGACTCAAGAAGCTGAATGACCTACAGCTATTCTTATGTGTGGGATATGCAAATCGTCACCTTGATGGAGTGCTTTTCACAACCACCAGACGTCTCAAAGTGCTTTACATCCAATAAAGTACTTTTTGTAGTTACAGTTGAAGTGCAGGAAACACAACAGCCAGTATGCATATAGCAAACTCCCACAAACAACTTCTCTTCTTCTTCTTATCCTCAGGGACGAGGATGAATAGTCCAATTCTGGATCTGCACATTCTGCCACAGGTGGGGCAGGTGGTGTTTGGTGAGGCGAGTGAATCGGATGCTTGAATTTCCAAACGCTCCTTCCGCTGTTTGCACTTGATCACTGCCTGGGCATGTCGACGTTGTTTGATCTGGCTGGCACCGTCACGGATGCTTCTTCTCCATCTGGGCGGTCTCGGACAAGAGATTCCCATGAATCAGTGGAGATATCACATTTTTTCAGGGAGGCTTTAAGGACATCCTTGTAGCGTTTCCTCTGGCCTCCTGGTAGCCTCTTGCCGTGACAGAGCTCGGAGTAGAAAGCTTGTTTTGGGAGTCTTGTGTGGCGTAACTGACTAGCCACAACCGGTGTCTGAATACTGGAATGTTGGCCTAAGAGAGGACACTGATATTGGAGCGCCTGTCCTGCCACTGAATTTGCAGGAATTTGCTGAGGCACCGCTAGTGATATCTCTCCAGGGCTTTGAGATGTTTGCTGTGCAGTGCCACAAACAGCAATGTGATAATGACCAGATAATTTGTTTTTGTGATGTTGAATGAGGGATACATATTGGCCAAGACACGAGGGATAGTTCCCTGATCTTCTTAGAAAAAGTGCCATGCAATCTTTTATATCCACTCAAGCAAGCAGATGGGGCCTCAGTTTAATATCCCATTGAAAGATGACACCTCAGTACTGTACTGGAGTGTCAGTGTTAATTTTTGCGCTCAAGCTTTGGAGTGGGACTTGAACCCAGAGCCTTGTGACTCAGAGGCAAAAGTGCTACCAACTGAGCTACAGCTGGCACTGTTACATGGCAGGGGGATGGGGGAAACTTCTGAGATTAGACCAAAGGTACAATCTTGAGACAGAGCAAAGGGAGCTTTACCTTTTATCTAACCAATTATTTCATCTGGAAATGTTTGGGACAGACAGTGGGTTTAAAAGCAGGAAAATATTCCATTAATCATACCTTTAGCTCAATGACCGTAAAAACATTATTTATAACATTATCCTGGTTGTTGTACCTGGTGTCAATCACTTCAGTCCAGCTTGGCTCTGCCATTGACTCCAATCTATCAGCCTTGCAGGCAGCACTGGATATGTGTAGAAGAGACAATGATAAGTTGTCCTTCTGCACAAAAGCAGAAGACACATTGCCAAAATTGTGGAAATTATTCAAACTTCCATTCAGATTCAATGACTTAGATTTTAATCCCAAGCAGTCAGTCTGACGGGCTGTCAGGTGGGAGACTTGACAGAATTATTTAAATGAGACCCTACCATTAGGAATGGCAGGGCTTCTGTGACTCCTGCCTTGCTGGATTTTGTGTCTGCTACCGGGCACCTCCATAGCTTTTCCGCATCTCCCCCAATAATATCGAGGCCATTGAGTGTCCCTCATTGTAGAGGCATGTGGGAACTGTTCCAGTATAGCAAGGACCAATAACCTAACTCTTCATTTTCTTCAACCATGAAGCATTAACCTCACTAACACACCTGCAGTAGAAAACGCAGCTTGTAAATGCCTGTTAATTTCCAGTGCTGTTTACCATGGGTGAAGTTTTCCCGTTAATTTTAGTGAAAAAATTGATGCGAGGACCAAACAGGAATTCATGTTTTGTACAATGGACTAGATTTTGCATAAAAACTAATGGTGTCCAACAATGCAAGTAATGCTACTAAGATTAAAGTTTTAGGTAAGGCTCCCTTCAATGGGATGAGACAGAGACTGTCCACAGTCAACCAGGCAAGTCGATTAATTGGTAGAAGACCAGTGGGAGATGTTAAAAAAAAAACTTAATGTGATACAGAGTCAATTTATACCCCTAAAGGGCAAGTGCTCTACTTGCCAAAAAAAAAGCCAAGGATGACAAAAGAGATGAGAGACAGCATAAAACAAAAGATAAAGCATACGAGAAAGAACAAAAAGAGCACAGATCTGGTGAATGGAAAAGATACAAAGAACAACAAAGTGTGACAAAACAGTAAGAGCTACACAAAGGGAGTATGAAAAGAAACTTACAAGGCATATCAAAATCAACACAAAAAATTTTCACTATTATATTAGGAAAAAGAGGGTGGTCAGAAACAATGTGGGCCCCTTGAAAACTGATAATGGTGATTTTGTCAACGAAAACAAGGAAACAGTAGACATGAACTTAGCATCAATATTTACAGTACAGGAAGAGGTCAGCATGCTTGAAATCCCAAGGAAACTAATATTGAATCAATGGCAGGAATTCACCAAAATTAATGTAAGGAAACTAACTGTAGTAAAGAAAATAATGGCACTAAAGAGTGACAAATCCTCAGGACTAGATGGTTTCCAGTCCAGGCTTTTAAAGGAAGCAGGTGAGAATATTGCAGAGGCCAGAACTATAATCTTCCAAAGTTCTCTTGATTTAGGAACCATTCCTTCAGATTGGAAAATTGTGCCAGTCACTCCACTATTCAAGAAAGGTGAGAGAGGAAAACCAGGGAATTATATCCCAGTTAGCTTAATATCTGTTGTTGGGAAATTACTAAAGTCTGTAATTAAGGATAGAATGATGGAAAACCTTGAAAATTTTCAGCTATCAGAGAGAGCCAGTGTGGATTTGTCAAGGGTAGGTCACACCTGATGAATCTGATTGAATTTTCTGAAGAGGTGTCGAAAATAGTGGGCAGGGGAATGTCCATGTATGTTATTTATATGTATTCCAGAAGGCATTTGATAAAGTCTCTTTATTGAATTGAAGGCAGGTTATTGTCCTGGTTAGAAAATTGGCTGAGCAGTAGGACATAGAGAGTAGGGATCATGGGCATGTACTTTAATTGTCAGCATGTGATTCATTGAGCTGGATTTTTGTTACAGATGTGCGAAACAGGAACCGGGCCTGGTTTTGGGTCAGAAACCCACTTCCAGAAGGAAACTGATTCAGATTGCAATTTTCAAATGGGTAAGCCCTTAAATTGGTATGGAGGTCAGTTTCCTGTCCACAGAGTCAGTGGGATTGAAATGGAGGTAGGTCAGATCACGTGTGGAGCTCATGTAAACACCCCACGGCAGCTTCACTGAGCCTGCTGGTTGTCCTGAGGGACAGATCTGTATTTTGTGCCAAAACCATCCACTGCATCAGAGGGTAGTGAGGTGTCACAGGGGAGCTGGAGGCCTGGCACCCTGGGCAGGGCAGACCATCGCTTCATCAATGCCGACTTGGATCTAATGCTGCAGGCCGTGAGGGAGAGGAGGGAGGTCCTCGTCCCAGAGGGTGGCAGGAGGAGGCCACCTTGTCATGCAGCACGGGCACCTCTCTGTTCAGTGTTATCCCCCTCCACCCCGTCTTCCTCCTCCTCTCTTCTGCTCCTCCCCTGATGAGCTGTCTCCTTCCTGGGCCTCGCTGTCCTCAAAGTCCACACCTCTCTGGAGGGCCATATTATGGAGAGTGCAGCAGACCACCACAATGACCTAGACCTTTGCAGAAGGGTATTGGAGGGCACCACCCGACTGGACAAAGCACTGGAATCGCATCTCCAGAAACCAGATAGCCTGCACAATGTTGGCCAGCTGAGCAGGTGGGATTGTTGCATCCCCTCTGTGCATCTGTCTGGGACTCCTATAGAGGGGTCAGTAGCCACCTCTTCAAAGGATTTCCCTTGTCCCCTTGGATCCATCCACATATATTGGGGGATGGGGTGAAGTACCGAGGCAGGTCGGACTGGCGCAGGGTGAAGGAGTCATGGCAGCTGCCAGGAAAGCAAGCACACACATGGAGGAAGCTTTGGTTGTGGTTGCAGACTAATTGGATCTTGAGGGAGTGAAAGCCTTTACTGTTGATAGATCTCACTGGCCAATTGCTGGGTGCCTTGACAGCCAGAGGGGCGTAATCAATGATGTTGTGCACCTGGGGAAATCCAGCAATGGAGGCTAAACCAATGCCCTCTTCCTGCACAGGCCCATCTGTGTTAAGGTGGATGTAGTCCCCTGCCAGTTGTGGAGAGGACCTTAAGAGAGGACTACCTTAAGAGGCTGTAACTGAAGATCAACAGAGGAAGTGATGTCGAGTCACACATGACCAGGGAGTTGTGGGTGTAGCCTGACAGAATGTGATGTGTATAGATGTGCTCATGTCATAGCTGTATATATAAGTTCTAGTTGTTATAATAAAAACCCACATTTTCTTTGGATATTACTTGTAGTCCTGTGAATCTTCCAGTAGTTCACATACCAAAGGAACTAGTAATATTACATGGTGACAATGTTTGGGATTTATTTTTCTGAAGACCACCAAATATTACATTGTGGCAACGTTTGATTTTTTTTCTGAAGAACACACCAAAAGAGAACAAAGAGCAGCTAATTGCTTACCTGGAGTGACTGAAGATTGGGCAGTTGGCAGGAGATGCCACAACAGTTCAATGAGCTAGCAGTAAAGACAGGGCCCTGGGAGCTGTTGACACTCTGTAAGTACAGTAGGCAATTTGCCAGGAGATTGGAGCTTTCAACTAATCTGGCAGTGGGTCAAAAATTTGAAAAGATCCAGTACAGCCATAACAGCTTTAGCTTTCCTGGTTTATTTAGCTTTGTGGGCAGGGTCTAAGCCAAAAAGAGCAGAAAGAGCTCAACAGCGCCACTGGAGGTCCAGCACAAATTAAAAATCTGGCTGTAGCAGCTGCTGGTATGGCAAGTTGCAGTGCTGTCTATACAGAAAAAAAAAATCATCTCACAGTTAAAAAAAAGACAAGCTATGTGAACAAAGGCAGCTGTAGTCTCACTCTTAAAGGGGGTAGGCCTGCAAAAATGAGCCTGTCTAAAAATGGAAACAGAAGGCTATACCTGCAAGACAGAAAAACTATAAAAGTGTGCCTGTGAAATAGAAAACCTGTTAAAAAGTCCTATATTTATAAAAAGACAGATCATCCTGAAAATGGCTTTCAGATATTCAATCAGGGATTGGAAGGTGCGGACATAGCATCTGAATTTAAATTGTTTCTCCAACGGATGGAACTGGCTTTCCTGGATCAAGAAGTGAGCGAACCAGAGAAACAAGCTATGAAAATCAAGATTGCTCTGGGCAATGAGGGCCTGCAATTCATCAACACATCAGGATTGTCAACTGCAGATCAGCAGGAACCTAGCAAGATATGGACATTCCTGGAGGAGCAATGCAAGGTGAAGGTCAATTTCCAAGTACATAGGCTTGAGCTTATGACCTACCAGCGAAGGCAAGATGAGTCCATTGATCATTTTTTTTGCAAGGTGCCGAGACAAAGCTCAAGAATGCAACTTCGCAGATATTGAATTGTCGGAACAGATCATAGAGCTAGTAATCATATTTACCCCAATAGAGGCCTTTCAAAAAGACATGGTAGAAAAGAAGAAAGGGCACACTATAGATGCACTACTCAGTGATGGAAGGAAATTTGAAGCCACCATGGCTGGCACCATGTTACAAGCATTGGGGGCAGCTACAATAATTGGTATGGTAACCAAGGCTCAGAAGTTTGCTAAACCTTATGGCAAATGTGGCCTGACTCACCCAAATCACAGTTGTCCAACGTACCAGGACCAGTGCAAAGCTTTTGGCATGCAAAATATTGTGCAAGGCAGTGCAGAAGGCCAAGCTCAAA
The DNA here is from genome assembly GCF_036365525.1 of Heterodontus francisci. Classification (NCBI taxonomy): domain Eukaryota; kingdom Metazoa; phylum Chordata; class Chondrichthyes; order Heterodontiformes; family Heterodontidae; genus Heterodontus; species Heterodontus francisci. Next base: position 41,665,167 of record NC_090379.1, read on the forward strand.
TATTTCACACAGGAATGGTGGCAGATCACATGCAGAGAGAAACGTCTGCAAGACAGGATGGCAAATGCAACAACAGGTATGCCAATACGCAACAAAAGCCTAAACAGGTACATCAGGTCAGCAGAGAGACAGATTGTTAGGAGGACACGGGTGAAGAATGCACTCATGCAAACAGTGAGCAAGCATTTACATAGTTAATTTGGATCAACATGTCAATGCTATCATCCGGTCTGAGGCATTTTCCATGATCTGGATTATATGTCCACAGAAGAGTGCAGGCATAAGTTCAGAGTGAAAATCAACACTGGAGCTAGTGCAACTATTCTGCCTGTCTGCTTACTGAAGGACATGTACTTAAAGAAATGGAAATCTATGGTACAACCCACCACTGCTAGGCTGACTCCAATCAAGTCATTGGAACAATAACCTTGCAATGCAGCTATGGGAGCTCCGAATAGCTACCACACATGTTTTATATTGCAGAAACAACTGGACCAGTTGTCACAGAACTTCTGGTATGCCGAGGTCTACAAATTGTCATAGAGGCAAAGAAGGAGGCCATTCGGCCTATTGAGTCCATGCTGGCTCTCCATGGAGCTATGCAGTAACTCCCACTCTGCACCAAAGATGATAGAAAATATCCAGGTTAAGTGTATCAGGTCAGTCCATGTAAAGGACGACACAAAGGCTGGGAGTTTTGACATGAAGAAGTGATATGACTGGGAGTCTCTCCCCAGGCTTCAGTTTGTTGCAGCAAGTACCCGGAGGCCAGAAGGAATGCCAGTGATTGGTGATGTTGCCAGTTATCATTTTTTCAAGCTTTCCAAACAAGGGAGGATGAAGGCATCCTATATCAGACAAATAGGAACAGATTCAGCTCAATTGCGAGTAGGACTTGGTATCCTGCAGAGGTTGCAAGGATATGCAACAAGCCCAGATTGTATGAGGCCCAGACACCCAATGGTGAGATTCTCAGATGGAACCGAAGTCAACTCAGACAGCCGTTTGACAACGTTACATGTGACAACCCTGTGGTATAACGGACACAATCAAGGACAAAGCCTGAAGATGAGCGTACAGAGACTACGAGCACAGAGGAAGAACATACTAACCAGTCTCGAGTCACCAGAGTCTCAGGGGAGACATCAAGACGACCTCAGCTCTGGGAAGAGGTTTACGATGACAAGATTAGGACGAATAAGCAAACCTCCTCTACGTTTTAGACAGTGTTAACTTGTTTACTTGTAAATAATGTTTTGTTTTAATCATGTCTAGTTAGCATGAACTGGGACATCATTGTATATTGTACATATGTTTTAATCTTTGGAAAAAAGGGGGATGTTGTGGGACAACCTTAAGAGAGGACCACCTTAAGAAGCGGTAAGTGAAGATCACCAGAGGAAGTGATGTCATAATACAGATGACCAGGCAGTTGTGGGTGTAGCTCGACAGAGTGAGGTGTGTATAGATGTGCTCATGTCGTAGCTGTATATGTTCCAGTTAATTTATAATAAAAACCCAAGTATTCTTTGGATGCTACTGGTAGTCCTCTGAATCTTACATTATTTCACATACCAAAGGGACAAGCAATATTACATTGCGCTTGTGAAAATGGCATCTGTGACCTTCCTGATGGCCTGATGAGCTACCGACTGAATAGATAGGCTTGATGTCCGGCACGGACACGGTGGGCCGAAGGGCCTGTTTCTGTGCTGTATAACTCTATGACTGCAAGATGCTGAATAGGTCCACAGCTAGTCTTGGGATGACCAAGTTACATAAAAGTTTAGGGCGATGGAGACATTGACAGCTGCAGGTAGGGGACTGCCATGGGGTCATGAGGCCTCAGGTCATTGTGGATAAGAGTACACAAGTCTGAGATCATCTGCCTGAATTGACACAGCATCCTACGGCACTGACCCTCTGTCATTTTCAGGTAGCTAACTCTTGGGCTGTGCAGTAATGTTATGGGTAATGCCTTCCTCCCTTTGCAGCCCCCCACTGTGTTCCTCTGGCCTCCTGCTGTCCAGGAGATTGCATCTGCCACAGCTCATCCTGGCTGCTCTATCCAATGTCAGAGTAGCCTGTTCCCATCTGAACTCCCTCAGCTGGGCTTTGCACGTTCACCAGGCCTTTCCCTGCCAATCCCAGCTGCCCATGTGATGCCACTGGCCTCATGTCCCTCTCCGGATTCCTGCCACTTACCACTGAGAAAAGCAGTAGTGACCACTCTGTGACACGTCTGAAGCATCTGTGCTTTACTCTGTGCCTCTGCAGTACTTTAATCAGGCCTTCCCATAGCCTCATGGAAGTCTGCAGTGTTCACGACTTGAACACCCTGCCTTCTTCTCCGCACAGTGTCCTCCACGTTCCCAGCCTTTGAAAATTAAAAACTGCTGCTGACAAGCCTGTTAATGAGCTCTTCAATGAGCTCAACAGGCACTTTATTAGAGGCATGCGCCCAACCCATTTCCTCCTCCTGGCATCCCTTTAAAAATGACGTTGCTTTCCAGAGGTGGTGGGACCCAGTGCTGACCTCTGAGAACGTGATTGTCAAATCACGCTCGCCTCTGCGCTCGAACTCAGTGGGCTTTAAAAATCCAGCCCGTGGTATCCCGCAAGGATCTGTGTTGGGGCCTCAACTATTCGCTGTATTTATTAATGACTTAGATGATGGGATAGAAAGCTGCACATCTAAATTGCCAATGACACAACAATAGGCGGCATTGTAAGTAGTGTAGATGGAAGCATAAAATTATAGAGATATTGTTGAGATTAAATAAATGGGCAAATCTGTGGTAAATATTGATTCAATATTGCTTTTCATCTCTTTATTTCTCCCTGTACCTGATTTGACATTGAATTCACCCACTTGAATTCACAGTTCTTCTCAGTCTTTCCTCTGTTTATTTCTCAATTCTATAATCTCATTACGGTAATGATTGTCCCAATTTACACCAAGGTCCCAGATACTCTGTTCCTTTGCTGCACTGTCACCAGCTCGCACTTCCTTCAACTTTGTGGGCAAAACTTTTTAAACCTAAACGTGCACAAACAGGTCTAACTAATGGAACTTGTCGTGAGAAGCCCAGCTCCAGCAAAATCTTGGCAATGGAATCTTTTTTGTCAGATATTATCGTTGGGGGTAGCTTCACTCCTATGTTATTGTCTATCTGATAAACACAGGTAAACACACACTGAAACACAACCTTACTTACAGATCTAAAGAGGAAGTCTGTTCTGGTTTCTATATTTTAAACTTCAGTAGTTTATTCAAATACCAGAGGAAGTGAAATTCAACTTGTGGGGGCATAAAATGGCTGATAGCAAAGCAGCCAACTGTTATATAACCTATTCAATTTGTCATTCCACTGATTTCAATGGATAGGAAAATCGAACAGGCTGTTTAACAGGTGGCCAATTCGCTGCCTGTTTTGTGTTCCCACTGAAGTTGAATTTCAGGCCCCATTGCTTCACACAGACACTTGAATTATTACTGTATCTTCTCACTACTGTTGGTCAATCTGTTGCTGCTTTTACAATGTATTTATTCACTTAGCGTTTGTGTTAGAATTTGTGTTTTATATAGTGCCTTTCATGACTTCAGGATATCCAAAATTGCTTTACAGCCATTGAAGTACTTTAGCAAAGTGTAGTCACCGCTGTAATGTAGGATAACACAGCAGCCAATTAGCACACAGCAAGGTCCCAAAAACAGCTATGCAATAATGACTGGATCATCTGATTTAATTATATTGGTTGAGGGATAAATATTGGCCAGAACATTGGGGAGAACCGGCTGTTCCCCTTGAAGAAGTGCCATGGAGTCTCTATCTAACATCTCATCCAAAAGATAACACCTTTGACAATGCAGCGCTCCCTCAGTACTGTATTGAAGTGTTAGCCTAGATTGTTGTGCTCAAGCCTCTTCAGTGGGACTTGAACTCACAAAGCACAACTTCAGAGCACAAGTGTTATGAAAATCCCCACATCATTTTTGATTCATGAAACATGAACAGCTGTTCTGTGCACAGCCAGAAATCTCCAGAAAGTTTTCTAGCACTGTCTCTGGTGTTAATTTGTGTTTTTTTTTTAAGTTGATTGCTATCAGTTCTAGTGCATGTGTTGGGGACAAAGTCCCTTTAAGAGCACTCCTGACTGATTGAAATTCATCCTGCAGTGCATTGTGGAGTGTGGTAGGTTAAATAATAATTCACGCAAATTCCATTTACAATCAGCAACATGTTCCATCTGAAATTTATTGGCCTTGATAGGCAGATGGTCCCAAAAGCAGATTTCTGTTGTAATTAATTTCAATAAATTTTGCACATTTTTCATTTCTTGGATGAAATGCTCCCTTTATTGGAAGTACGATAGAGTATATTGATCCATATAACTTATTAACTTATTTTATCATCATGCGGTGGAGGGTGGCAGGGGTGGATTTTACCCCTGTGTACCCAATGGAAATCAGGTAAGTAAGCAGTTAAAATCCACCTGGTGACTTACCACCTAATGTTCCGCCATTGCGATTTTTGATGGTGCTTTTGGATAAACAGCTAAGGTGCTGCCCAAACCCAGCAAACCCCTTTTTGAAAAATACAGATCGGAATCTGATGACGCCATTGGGCCCTAATTACAATTTTAACTGCCATCTGAGTGGGGAAGCTTCTCAAGGCCGATGAAGGTCTGTCAGAAGCGGATCAAGAGTTGAAGATGCCATTCAAGGTAGTTTTTTCTATTTACCTTTGTGGGGCCAGGAGGAGCAGCAGAGCTCATGCTCTTCCGAGCCCCACAAGAAATCTTCAGGCCTCCCGTGGTCCAGAACAACACCACCCACCCCCACCCCCTTCCCCATCAGAGCCGTCCCCCAGAGCCCCCATCCCTAAACTTAGCATGTGTTCAAGGATGCTTTTCACCTGTTCTGGCTAGAAAGCCCAGTGTTAATGAAGCGCAGTGGTTAAAATTGCCATGGCCTCATCTGCTGCAGGAGGTGGGACATTTACTGATTGCAATGGTTGTGCACAGGGACTTAAAATCAACCCTCATGCCAAAACAACAGTTATATGATACATTTATATGCTATATTTTCACACTCTCAAGAAGTCCCAAAGCAGTTCACAGCCACTTTTGAATACAGTTACTACTGTTATTTAGCACAAAACTAAACCTTTTTTTTAAGCCTGGTGAATAATAAACATTTCAAATTAATCTTTACGCTTAGTCTGAGAACAACCTGTCCCACCACTTTGTGGTACTCCACCACCTTTCCACAGAAAATTCATGGCAAAATTAGTAAGCATTAAAAAATATATTGGTTATTCATTGACAGCCAGAAAGGCAAGTTCTTACACAAAATAAAAGAACATGGAGTTAGGGGTAATACATGAGTATGGATGGAGGATTGGTTAATGAACAGGAGGCAGAGAGTAGAGAGTAATGTACCCAAGTTTGTTGACAATACAAAGCTAGATGGAAATGTAAGCTGTGAGGAGGACAAAGAGGCTGGTAAGAGATATAGACAGGTTAAGTAAGTGGGCAAAAAGGTGACAGATGGAGTACAATGTAGGGAAGTCTGAGGTTTATTCACTTTGGTAGTAAGGATAGAAAAGCAGAATATTTTTTAAAAGGTGTGAAACTTTCAAATGTTGATGTTCAGAGAGACTTGAATATACTTGTACAAGTAACACAACAAGTTAACATGCAGGTACAGCAAGCAATTAGGAAGGCAAATAACATGTTAGCCTTTATTGCAAGGGGACTGGAGTACAAGAATAAGGAAGTCTTGGTACAATTGTATAGGGCTTTGTTGAGACCACACCTGGAGTACTGTGTGCAGTTTTAGTCTCCATATTTGCACTGGAGGTGGCATAGTGATTGGTTCCTGGGATGAGAGGGTTGTCCTATGATGAGAAACTGAGTAAATTGGGCTGATATTCTCTGGAATTTAGAAAAATGAAAGGTGATCTCACTGAAACATACAGGGGTTTGACATGATAGACAGTGACCGGTTGTTTCCCGTGGGCTGGGGAATCTAGAACACAGGGGCACAGCCTCAGGTTAAAATTTCTTCACTCAGAGGGTTGTGAATTTTTGGGTCTCTGCCCTGGGGGTTGTAGATGCTCCATTATTGGGTATATTCAGGTCTGAGATAGAGAGAGTTTTGATCTCTCGGGGAATTAAGGGATATAGGGAGTGGGCGGGAAAGTGGAGTGGAGGCAGAAGATTATATTGATTTTTTTTTCAAATTTGTTCATGGGATGTGGGCATCGCTGGCTAGGCCAGCATTTATTGCCCATCTCTAATTGCCTTTGAGAAGGTGGTGGTGAACTGCCTTCTTGAACTGCTGCAGTCCATGTGGCGTATGTACACCCACAGTGCTGTTAGGAAGGGAGTTCCAGGATTTTGATACAGCGACAGTGAAGGAACGGCGATATAGTTCCAAGTCAGGATGGAGTGTGGCTTGGAGGGGAACTTGCAGATTGTGGTGTTCCCATGCATTTGCTGCCCTTGTCCTTCGAGGTGGTAAAGGTCTTGGGTTTGGAAGGTGCTGTCTAAGGAGCCTTGGTGCCTTGCTGCAGTGCATCTTGTAGATGGTACACACTGCTGCCACTGTGAGTCGGTGGTGAAGGGAGTGAATGTTTGTGGATGGGGTGCCAATCAAGCGGGCTGCTTTGTCCTGGATGGTGTCAAGCTTCTTGAATGTTGTTGAAGCTGCACCCATCCAGGCAAGTGGAGAGTATGCCATTACACTCCTGACTTGTGCTTTGTAGATAGAGGACAGAATGTGGGGAGTTAGGAGGTGAGTTACTCACCACAGCATTCCAAACGTCCGACCTGCTCTTGTAGCCATACTATTTATATGGCTACTCCAGTTCAGTTTCTGGTCAATGGTAACTCCCAGGATGTTGATAGTGGGGGATTCAGCAATCGTAATGCCATTGAATGTCAAGGGGAGATGGTTAGATTCTTTCTTGTTGGATGTGGTCATTGCCTGGCACTTGTGTGGCATGAATGTTACTTGCCACTTATCAGCCCAAGCCTGGATATTGCCCAGGTCTTGCTGCATTTCTACACGGATTGGTTCAGTATCTGAGGAGTCATGAATGGTGCTGAACATTGTGCAATTATCAGTGAACACCCCACTTCTGACCTTATGATTGAAGGAAGGTCACTGATGAAGTAGCTGAAGATGTTTGGGCCTAGGACACTACCCTGACTAACTCCTGCAGTGATGTCCTGGAGCTGAGATGATTGACCTCCAACAACCACAATATTCCTTTGTGCTGGGTATGACTCCAACCAGCGAAGAGATTTCCCACTGATTCCCATTGAATCTAGTTTTACTAGGGCTCCTTGATGCCATACTCAGACAAATGCTGCCTTGATGTCAAGGGCAGTCACTCTCACCTCACCTCTTGAGTTCAGCTCCTTTGTCCGTGTTTGAACCAAGGCTGAGGTCAGGAGCTGAGTGGCCCTGGTGGAACCCAAACTGAGTGTCGCTGAGCAGGTTATTGCTAAGCAAATGCCGCTTGATAGCACTGTCGATAACACCTTCCATCATGTACTGATGATTGAGAGTAGACTGATGGGGCGGTAATTAGCCAGGTTGAACTTGTCCTGCCTTTTGTGTACAGGACATATCTGGGCAATTTTCCACATTGCCGGGTCGATGCCAGTATTATACTGTGTGGGGCGTGGCAAGTTCTGGAGCACAGGTCTTCAGTACTATTGCTAGAATGTTGTTGTGGCCCCTAGCCTTTGCAGTATCCAGTGCCTTCAGTCATTTCTTGATATCACACGGACTGAATCGAATTGACTAAGGACTGGCATCTGTGATGCTGGGGACTTCAGGAGGAGGCCGAGATGGATCATCAATTCGGCACTCCTGGCTGAAGATTGCTGCAAATGCTTCAGCCTTATCTTTTGCACTGATGTGCTGGGCTCCCCCATCATTGAGGATGGGGATATTTGTGGAGTAGTTGTTTAATTGTCCACCACCATTCACGACTGGATGTGGCAGGACTGCAGAGCTTAGATCTGATTCGTTGGTTATGGGATCGCTTCGCTTTCTCTGTCACATGCTGCTTACTCTGTTTGGCACACAAGTATTCCTGTGTTGTAGCTTCACCAGGTTTTCACCTCATTTTGAGGTATGCCTGGTGCCCTCTTCATTGAACGTATTGAATGGTGGGAGAAGCTTGAGGGGCCGAATGGTCTACTCCTGCTCCTATTTCTTATGCTCTTATATTTTAAAAATATAAGGTTTGATTTGTAGTATGACCATATGGCTGAAGGAAATTAAGTAAATATCATGTATATATGGATTTTCAGAGAATGAAAGTGTCTCACAAGAGGCTGGTTTGAAAAAAATCAGACATACGTTATCAGAGGAAATCCAGCTCATGGATAAAAAGTTGATTTGACAGACCAGGTGCAAAGTTAAGTTCAATGTATTTTTGCTCACACTGGAAAACGGTTGAAATAGTGTAACCCAGGCGTCAGGCTGAGTCCACCTTTGTTCATTCATGGTACTCTGGATGCTTTAGACTTGGATAAGTCATGCACAATCTCAAAATCTGCTAAAGACACAAAAGTAGGCAAACAGCCAAAGATCTCATGAAAATATAGACAAGCTAGGGGCTATAATTTAATGGGGATAAGTGTGGGTGGAAAAACAATGAATGACATTTTACATTGAATGGAAAGAAGCTGAAAGGTGTAAATGAACAAAAGAGACACTATTTTGCATTGGATAACTAGAAGCATAGTGTACTAGAGTGAAGAAGTCTTGATATATTTGTACAAAACATTGGTCATGCCATAGGAGTACTGAGTACAGCTTTGACTATTTTTATAATCACATTAAAACTATGGAGAATTGATGAGTGTAGAATCACCAGAACAATGCCAGGGATGAGAAACAATAGTTATGCAAATAGATTCAAGATATTGGGACTATTTTCACTGGGGTAGAAACAGTTAAAATTTTGCGCTGGTAACGATAATGAAACTGTCAGCCTTTGCTGTCATTACACCACTGAAACTGCCAACAACTTTGAGTGGCTGCACATGTGCAGAATAACATGGAAATCTAGAAGTCGCTGTCACTAATTCTGCACTTCTCCTGATGCTGTTGACATCCCGCAGATGTAATCAATGGGAGGTCCATGAATGGACAAGAACTTCGACTCTTACGCTGTTAGTCTTGCTATAAAAACCCTTGAAAAATTATACCTTGTTTATTGAGGTGTAACTGGTGTTTAACTTCATAACTACTGCCAAACATCCTGAGTGGTCCTAAACAGCTAATTTTATATGAAAGGAATGTCAAATTTCTCCATTATGATTTTAAAAATTCCATACATTTTTAAAATGATACTCAAAAAATGTTTGTTAATCTTTATTTTTGCTTCTGTCTTAATCTAATCATATAATTTATTTCACTGCTGAAAATTTAAATTAAGAGTGAAAGATAAAGTATTTTTAACTTCCTGGTTTGCTGTCTGTGAGAATACTTTAATGTACTTGGCTGCTTAATCTGTTTGCTGACGTCACTGCTGCTGCATGCCGTGAGATCCCCTTGACTTGAAGTCAGATTTAAACTGCCGCCAGGAAAGAGGAATTCTCCGATCGTTGTGGGCAGCAGCGCATGCCATTGCCTCCACTGCTGACTGCAAATTCTGGTCCGTAGATTTTTTTAAATTATGAAATATTTTGGGAGAGTATGGAAAGTTAGACTGGGGAGTCAGTGAAGATGACTCATTAATTTAAATTGTCATCATGAGCAAGGATTCATAGAGTCATTTCGAGGACACAAGGAGGCCATTCGGCCCATCAAGTCCATGCAGCTCTCCAAGGAGCTATCCAGTCAGTCGCACTCCCCTGCTTCATCCCCATAGCCCTGCAAGTGTATTTCCTTCAAGTGCCCATCCAATTTCTTTTGAAATCATTGATTGTTTCCGCGAGTTCCTGATCATTATCACTTACTGTGTAACAAAGTCCTTCCTTACATTCCCCCTGAATCTCTTGCCCAAAACCTTCAATCTGTGTCCCCTCATCCTTGTACCATCAGTTAATTGGAACAATTTTTCCTTGTCTAACTTATCTAAGTTTGTCATAATCTTGTACACCTCTATCAAATCTTCCCTCAATCTCTTTTGCACCAAGGGAAACAACCACAGCTTTTCCAACCTGGCCTTGTAACTAAAACTCCCCCATCCCTGGAACCATTCTGGTAAATCTCCTCTGCACCATCTCAAGGACCCACACATCCTTCCTAAAGTGTGGTGACCAGAATTGGACACAATACTCTAGTTATGGCCTAAGCAGAGCTTTATAAAGGTCCAACATAATTTCCCTTCTTTTGTACTCTATGCCTTTATTTATGAAGCCCAAATGCATTGCTAACTATTCTCTCAATACTTCCTGCCACCTTCAAAGATTGATGCATATGCACCCCTAGGTCCCTCTTTCCTGCACACTGTTTAGAACTGTGCCATTAAATCTATATTGCCTCACCCGATCCCTTCTGTGTTAAACTAACTGGCCTGTAGTTTCTAGGACTGCCCTCACACCCTTTCTTGAATAAGGGTGTCAATATTTGCTATTCCCCAATCCTCTGGGTACCTCCCCCATATGTAGGGAAGATTAGAAGATTATGGCAAGCCCTTCTACTATCTCTACCTCCTTTGTTTAGCAATCTGGGTTTTAGCAGAATTGTCTTTATACAGAGAGGCCGGAATTGTATATTGGGCAGGAGGCCTGTCTACCGGCCAAAAAGTCAGGGGTGAGCCTGCCTCTGCCAGGCCTGGGGAGCCACACTGGGATTTTACACTCCTCAGGCCCTTAATTGGATTTGGGCAAGATTTTCACCCCTCTGAGACAGGAAGCCCTGCCTAATGGAGCTGCCAGCCAATCAGTGGACCAGCAACTCTCAATTCCAGCAGCTCCACTGGGAGCGGTGGTCACTGCTGGGACTTCACCCAGCCAACAGCAGGATTGTGGATGTTGGCCCTGAAAGAGAGGTAGGTTTTGGGGACAATCAGCCGGACCCCACTGAGGCAAGCGGTGTCGGTTGAGGGTTTGTGAGGGGAGTGTTGTACAGTGGGGGTGGTCAGCAGCGGAAGAAGGAAGCCCTTCAGAGGCCAATTAACTGATTGTCCTGGGGTGGAGCGATTTAACGCCACTGCCGCCCCGGTAAAATTGTCACAGGGGTGGAAATGCATCGGGAACGGCACCCCCTGCCTCCCACTCAATTTTACGACACCCACCCACCACGAGCCCGCTCCTGTTGCGGGGGCGGGGTGGGGCATAAAATTCCGGCCAGAGTTGTTGCAGCATGGAATGACAAGATTGTCAAACGGTGGGATTAGTTTGAGATTGTTACAGCACAGACACAATGGTCCAAATAATATCCTCCTGTGCTGTAAGCATCTATGGCTCTTGATATAGGGCTGAATTTTTCAGCATCCCACCCCCACCACCGACGCTGGGGGTCACGGCAGGGGGGCTAGAAATTGCCTCCAGCAGAGGTCTGCCACGAGCCTCGACGCCGGGAAGGCCTGGCCCGATCTTGCCGGCGATGACGAGGCCTCATGGTGGCACCCCACCGCTCGGCGACGGGAGCAAAATAAATTTAAATAAAGGCATTAATTACCTTCTTGGCTCCGTCTTCCATCCCACTGCAATATTGGTGCCGGTGGCCGGCACTCCTGAGCCTTCGGGTCCCTGTCCGGGGATTCGAGGCGGAACTCTGGTGGAGAGGGGGGAGCAGGTAAGTTTTTAAGTGCGGTGGGGTGCGTGGAGTGGGGTCAAACTAATCTCAATGGTTTAGGGGATGGTGGGAAGTAAAGTCTGGTATAAAATTAAAACCCGACCTGGACTCGACACGACAACAGCCAACCCAAACCTATCCCGGGCCCAAGTCCTTTAATTTCATGCCCGACCCAACCCAAAAATATCAAACATATTATTGAAATAGAAAAAAATTGCAGATTGAAAAAAAAACAATACCACCAGCTAATGGGAACGGCAATTAGTAGTGCAATTGGGAAATCTACATCAGTAGTACTGTGTCAGAGAGTTCCCAAGATCTGCTAGGGTGCCTAAGGTAGACAAGAAAAGTCAACAAGTGTGAGGATGAGCCACCCACATTACTCTTGGATTAGCAGACAGTTCAGGAACCCAGGCATGGTGCTGTCAGAAAGCATAACCAACTTTCTCTGTTTTAGATCCTCTGCTACTTACTTCTTAGTCTACAATATTGAGGAAGGAGATACTTGTAGCTTTTGTTGCATTCAGGTCCCTGTACAATTTGAGTAGACATAGAGGGAAATTTCTAACTTACAAACTTATGGAAATGACGCAGGAAGACTAGCTGGCCCATCAGACTACCCCACACCAAGATACCTGGACCATTATGGCTAATCATTTAATTAAAAGCACAATACTGCGGATGCTGGAAATCTGAAATAAAAACAAGAAATGCTGGAACCACTCAGCAGGTCTGGCAGCATCTGCGGAGAGAGAAACAGAGTTAACGTTTCAGGTCAGTGACCGTTCTTCAGAACTGGCAAATATTAGAAATGTAAAAGGTTATAAGCAAGTAAAGTTGGGGTGGGCAAGAGACAACAAAGGAGAAGGTGTAGATTGGACAAGGTCACAGAATAGCTGACCAGAAGGTCATGGAGAAAAGATATGTTAATGGTGTGTTGAAAGACAAAGCATTAGTACAGAAAGGGTGTTAACGGACTGAAAATTGAACAGCCGCAAGTACAAACATGAAAAAAACAGTGGGTAAGCAAACTGAACAAACTAAGATGAAATAAAATAAAATAAACACAAAAAAAATGTTAAAAAGGAAAAAGAAAAAATAACTAAAAATAAAAGTAAAATGAGGGGCTGTCATGCTTTGAAATTATTGAACTCAATGTTCAGTCTGGCAGGCTGTCGTGTGCCTAATCGGTAAATGAGACGCTGTTCCTCGAGCTTGTGTTGATGTTCACTGGAACACTGCAGCAATCCCAGGACAGAGATGTGAGCATGAGAGCAGGGGGGAGTGTTGAAATGGCAAGCAACCGGAAGCTCGTGGTCCTGCTTGCGGATTGAGCAGAGGTGTTCCGCAAAGCGGTCACCCAGTCTGCATTTGGTCTCCCCAATGTAGAGGAGACCACATTGTGAGCAGCGAATACAGTATACTACATTGAAAGTAGTACAAGTAAATCGCTGCTTCACCTGAAAGGAGTGTTTGGGGCCTGGGATAGTGAGGAGAGAGGAGGTAAATGGGCAGGTATTACATCTCCTGCGATTGCAGGGGAAAGTGCCGTGGGAAGGGGATGAGGTGGTGGGGTAATGGAGGAGCGGACCAGGGTGTCGCGGAGGGAATGATCCCTTCGGAATGCTGACAGGGGAAGGGAGGGGAAGATGTGTTTGGCAGTGGCATCACGCTGGAGGTGGCGGAAATGGCGGAGGATGGTCCTTTGGATATGGAGACTGATGGGGTGGAAAGTGAGGACAAGGGGAACCCTGTCGCGGTTCTGGGAGGGAGGGGAAGGTGTGAGGGTAGAGGTGCGGGAAATGGGCCGGACATGGCCCTGTCAACCACAGTGGAGGGGAATCCTCAGTTGAGGAAAAAGGAAGACATATCAGAAGTGTTGTCATGGAAGGTAGCATCATCAGAGCAGATGCGTCGGAGACGGAAAAACTGGGAAAATGGAATGGAGTCCTGACAGGAGGCAGGGTGTGAAGAAGTGTAGTCGAGGTAGCTGTGGGAGTTGGTGGGTTTTAGCAGACAGCCTATCGCCAGAGATGGAGACAGAGAAGTTGAGGAAGGGAAGGGAAGGGAAGTGTCGGAGATGGACCATGTAAAGGTGAGAGAAGGGTGGAAATTAGAAGCAAAGTTGATAAAGTTTTCCAGTTCAGCGCGCGAGCAGGAAACGGCACTGATACAGTCATCAATGTACCGGAAAAAGAGTTGGGGGAGGGGGCCTGAGTAGGACTGGAACAAGGAATGTTTGACATATCCCACATATGGTTCGACATATGGCTAAACATTTCTTCCCTCTCCTTAACGCCTATCTAAATCTACGAGTGGCAAAAAACATAAAAACCCTGCGCTAATGTGGGGAATAAAACTCAGTAAATTTCCTCTGCAATGCCCTGCTAGCCTGGCAGTCAAAAACCTGCCTAGGATATTACATGGACGACGTATTACCTTCTATATGACGCAATCTTTCTCACAGTCAGGAACTGATCGAGCTCCCTCTTGAAGCCGCTGAGAAAGTCAGCACCCACCACACCAGCTGACAATGTATTTCAGAGGCTCTACATTCTCTAGGTAAAGAACCTAACATCCTGTCTATTCCTATGCGTACGTGGTTTGATATACTTTTTTTTTAGTTAAGCTCATAGATGGTTTTCTCTGTGCAATATTACTTGTCTGCTTTTTCAAGTAATGGGGCAAAGGCTTGCTTTTGAAAATCAATCAACATTACTTCTACAGCCATTATAGCTTGTTTGAAATTATCTACATTTGAAGGGAAAATATTGCATTAATAATGCTACACTGTTTAATGTCTTCAAAATGATTTTGACATGAACCAAAGTTTCTAGAGATAGCCAACTCTCTATTCACTGCCGTGGAGCAGAACACCAGCCCTTTGGGATGAGAGGAATACTTCATTCAATGATCACATGCTATTAGGTTTACTAATATAGACTGTAATAGCAGACTAATATGCCAGGGTTTTTTAATTTATTACTGTGGAAGATTTAGAATTTATACTTGGATGGTCAGTGGTGATTATTCAAGAACCTCCCCCCGCCCCCCACCCATAAATATGAAAAAAAAGTGTGCACAATGCCAATTAACATCGAGAATAGATACAATAAATATTGGTTCTATGCATTTTCATTTTTCATATTTGCATTTTTTTTTTTAGAATTAGAATATTACAGCGCAGTACAGGCCCTTCGGCCCTCGATGTTGCGCCGATCATCTGACCTACACTATTCCATTTACATCTATATGTCTATCCAATGACCACTTAAATGCCCTTAAAGTTGGCGAGTCTACTACTGTTGCAGGCAGGGCGTTCCACGCCCCTACTACTCTCTGCGTAAAGAAACTACCTCTGACATCTGTCCTATATCTTTCACCCCTCAACTTAAAGCTATGTCCCCTCGTGTTTGCCATCCTCATCCGAGGAAAAAGACTCTCACTATCCACCCTATCTAACCCTCTGATTATCTTGTATGTCTCTATTAAGTCACCTCTCCTCCTCCTTCTCTCTAACGAAAACAACCCCAAGTCCCTCAGCCTTTCCTCGTAAGACCTTCCTTCCATACCAGGCAACATCCTAGTAAATCTCCTCTGCACCCTTTCCAAAGCTTCCACATCCTTCCTATAATGCGGTGACCAGAACTGCACGCAATACTCCAGGTGCGGCCTCACCAGAGTTTTGTACAGCTGCATCATGACCCCGTGGCTCTGAAACTCGATCCCCCTACTAATAAAGGCTAACACACCATATGCCTTCTTAACAGCCCTATTAACCTGGGTAGCAACTTTCAGGGATTTATGTACCTGGATACCAAGATCTCTCTGCTCATCTACACTACCAAGAATCTTCCCATTAGCCCAGTACTCTGCATTGCTGTTACTCCTTCCAAAGTGAATCACCTCACACTTCTCCGCATTAAACTCCATTTGCCATCTCTCAGCCCAGCTCTGCAGCCTATCTATGTCCCTCTGTACCCTACAACACCCTTCGACACTATCCACAACTCCACCGACCTTCGTGTCATCCGCAAATTTACTAACCCACCCTTCTACACCCTCATCCAGGTCGTTTATAAAAATGACAAACAGCAGTGGCCCCAAAACAGAACCTTGCGGTACACCACTAGTAACTAAACTCCAGGATGAACATTTGCCATCAACCACCACCCTCTGTCTTCTTTCAGCTAGCCAATTTCTGATCCAAAGCTCTAAATCACCTTCAACCCCATACTTGCGTATTTTCTGCAATAGCCTACCGTGGGGAACCTTATCAAACGCCTTACTGAAATCCATATACACCACATCCACGGCTTTACCCTCATCCACCTGTTTGGTCACCTTCTCGAAAAACTCAATAAGGTTTGTGAGGCACGACCTACCTTTCACAAAACCGTGCTGACTATCGCAAATGAACTTATTCTTTTCAAGATGATTATAAATCCTGTCTCTTATAACCTTTTCCAACATTTTACCCACAACCGAAGTAAGGCTCACAGGTCTATAATTACCAGGGCTGTCTCTACTCCCCTTCTTGAACAAGGGGACAACATTTGCTATCCTCCAGTCCTCCGGCACTACTCCTGTCGACAATGACGACTTAAAGATCAACAACAACGGCTCTGCAATCTCCTCCCTGGCTTCCCAGAGAATCCTAGGATAAATCCCATCTGGCCCAGGGGACTTATCTATTTTCACTCTTTCCAAAATTGCTAACACCTCCTCCTTGTGAATCTCAATCCCATCTAGCCTAGTAGGCTGTATCTCAGTAATCTCCTCGGCAACATTTTCTTTCTCTACTGTAAATACTGACGAAAAATATTCATTTAACGCTTCCCCTATCTCCTCTGATTCCGCACACAACTTCCCACTACTATCCTTGATTGGCCCTGTTCTAACTCTTATCATTCGTTTATTCCTGATATACCTATAGAAAGCCTTAGGGTTTTCTTTGATCCTATCCACCAATGACTTCTCGTGTCCTCTCCTTGCTCTTCTTAGCCCTCCCTTTAGATCCTTCCTGGCTAGCTTGTAACTCTCAAGCGCCCTAACTGAGCCTTCACGTCTCATCCTAACATAAGCCGCCCTCTTCCTCTTGACAAGCGCTTCAACTTCTTGAGTAAACCACGGCTCCCTTGCTCGACAACTTCCTCCCTGCCTGACAGGTACATACTTATCAAGGACACGCATTAGCTGCTCCTTGAATAAGCTCCACATTTCGTTTGTGCCCATCCCCTGCAGTTTCCTTCCCCATCCTACACATCCTAAATCTTGCCTAATCGCGTCATAATTTCCTTTCCCCCAGCTATAGTTCTTGCCCTGCGGTATATACCTGTCCCTGCCCATCGCTAAGGTAAACCTAACCGAATTGTGATCACTATCGCCAAAGTGCTCACCTACATCTAAATCAAACACCTGGCCGGGTTCATTACCCAGTACCAAATCCAATGTGGCATCGCCCCTGGTTGGCCTGTCCACATACTGTGTCAGAAAACCCTCCTGCACACACTGGACAAAAACAGACCCATCTAAAGTACTCGAACTATAGTATTTCCAGTCAATATTTGGAAAGTTAAAGTCCCCCATAACCACTACCCTGTTACTCTCGCTCCTGTCGAGAATCATCTTCGCTATCCTTTCCTCTACATCTCTGGAACTATTCGGAGGTCTATAGAAAACTCCCAACAGGGTGACCTCTCCTCTCCTGTTTCTAACCTCGGCCCAGACTACCTCAGTAGACGAGTCCTCAAACGTCCTTTCTGCCGCTGTAATACTTTCCTTGATTAACAATGCCACACCCCCCCCTCTTTTACCCTCTTCTCTGTTCTTTCTGAAACATCTAAATCCCGGAACCTGCAACATCCATTCCTGCCCCTGCTCTACCCATGTCTCCGAAATGGCCACAACATCAGGATCCCAGGTCCCAACCCATGCTGCAAGCTCACCCACCTTATTCCGGATGCTCCTGGCGTTGAAGTAGACACACTTTAAACCAAGTTCTTGCTTGCCAGTGCCCTCTTGCGTCCCTGTAACCTTATCCCCTACCTCACTACTCTCAACAGCCTGTACACTGGCACTGCAATTTAGGTTCCCATTCCCCTGCTGATTTAGTTTAAACCCCCCCGAAGAACACTAACAAATCTCCCCCCCAGGATATTGGTACCCCTCTGGTTCAGGTGAAGACCATCCTGTTTGTAGAGGTCCCACCTACCCCAGAAAGAGCCCCAATTATCCAGGAAACCAAAACCCTCCCTCCTACACCATCCCTGCAGCCACGTGTTCAACTCCTCTCTCTCCCTATTCCTCTCTTCGCTAGCACGTGGCACAGGCAACAACCCAGAGATAACAACTCTGGTTGTTCTCGCTCTAAGCTTCCACCCTAGCTCCCTGAATTTCTGCCTTAAATCCCCATCTCTCTTCCTACCTATGTCGTTGGTGCCTATGTGGACCACGACTTGGGGGTGCTCCCCCTCCCCCTTAAGGATCCCAAAAACACGATCGGAGACATCACGTACCCTGGCACCTGGGAGGCAACACACCAACCGTGAGTCTCTCTCGTTCCCACAGAACCTCCTATCTGTTCCCCTAACTATGGAGTCCCCAATGACTAATGCTCTGCTCCTCTTCCCTTTTCCCTTCTGAGCAACAGGGACAGACTCTGTGCCAGAGACCTGCACCCCATTGCTTACCCCTGGTAAGTCGTCCCCCCCAACAGTATCCAAAACGGTATACCTGTTGTTGAGGGAAACGGCCACAGGGGATCCCTGCACTGCCTGCTGGTTCCCTTTCCTTCCCCTGACGGTAACCCATCTACCTACTTCTTTTACCTGAGGTGTGACTGCCTCCCTATAACTCCTGTCAATAATCCCCTCCGCCTCCCGAATGATCCGAAGTTCATCCAGCTCCAGCTCCAGTTCCCTAACGCGGTCTGCGAGGAGCTGGAGTTGGGTGCACTTCCCGCAGATGCAGTCAGCAGGGACACTCTTGGCGACCCCTACCTCCCACATTCTGCAGGAGGAACATACAACTGCCTTTACCTCCATTCCCACTATTCTAGATTCCCAATAAATCTACTGAAAAACCAAACGAAAAAAAAAGTCAAAACTTGTTCGCTTAGCAATCCGACGGACTGAAGTTTTAAATAAAAAGCTTACCTTATCAACACCCTAGAGTCCTTTTTTTTTTTGAAACACTGGATTATCAAAACTAAGATAACTTGAGTATAAGGTAGTCTCTCACCCACTCAGTAATGAGAATTAAGTAAGCTAGATCCTGTGTTTTGGTTTATCTCATAATTCCTAGTGGATTTTGTCCACAAGATCCATTGATGTGGTCAATAGCACTTGCTTTCAATCATAATGTGGCAGCTTTCCAGATGTACATCACACAACAGCTTTCTACATAAACATGACTTTCTACATAAACAATCCCATCATGGAATTTTGTGGTAGACTAATTTTTTTTTGTCCTCTTTCAATAACTGGGTAGATCTAATTCTTGAAAATTTAGGTTTTTTTTAAGTTAAGACAAATCATCAACATGCTTACAACCAGGGTGGTCTGGGCAGGGCACTACAGCTATTTTTCCAAGTCTGTACTTGCAATGTTAAAATAAACAAGTTCATAAATTATATTTTAAGTATTTGTTATGTATAAAATGAGACATTAGTATTCCTTTAGAGGCTAACATTAACTCACATGACTATTACTCAAATTATCCAAAAAATTTCATACCATTTTGGCAGCCACTATAACTGAAATATGAATGGACCTTACAATCTGCTCCTTGGTTTCCTTTGGGCAGAGAAGGCAGCCTCTAATTTGTGTTATTGAATTTTATACTCTGAAGTCATTTCAAATGCAATTGCCTTAGAAATGCAATTCACAAAAATTTCCAGACTTAAAACCAGTCTGGAAAAATAAAACATGCGTTCCCACATTTAATTTTTTTTTTTTAACCATAACAGTGAAAAGTTTGGTTTAAAAATGTTACACTTAAGTTTTAATACATAATATGTATTTATATTGGGGTTTTCACATAAGCGGACATGACAAGTGGCACCAAGACTGCCAAAGCTAAACAGTACAGTCCAGCCCGACCCGACCTGAGCCCGAATGCTGGACACAGAATATAGACCCGACGTGACCTGAACCCAACACATGTAGTCGGGTTTGGTCAGGTTCAGGTTGGGTAGCTAGGCTTTAGTGGGAAGGGGTAAAGTGCACAGTTTATGAACCTTGGGGTGGGGGGGAGGAATGTCACAAGCTAATAATTTGGAATGGGGGTAGAAAGAGAGCAAGGAATTAATTCCATGGCTATTGGGGGATGATGGGGGGGCTAGAAACATTTATTTAATTTTTTCAAATCAATTTTAAATCACTATATCTTTAAATATTAAAATTGAAATGTAGGGCACAAAAGCCCTTTAAAAATGGCGCCAGCGCCTGAACAAAGGCTGCTGACGCCATTGCCAGGGACAGCCCACCCCCTCTATGTCATCGCGGTGGGCGGTCCGCCTCGGCCATTTAAATGAACTGCCACGACATTAAACGACGTGCGTTGCGCGTGGGCGGACTGCCATTATTTACATCCGCCACCGATTTTGGCGGCAGAAATGTAAAATGCAGCCCATATTCTTTTGTCTGATTTTTCAACAGAGGCATTAACTAATTTATTTTGAATGTGTTAGCAAATTTATTAAAATAGTGGACAAAGCACTGCCATATTGTTAAGTACTTATGCACCAATATTGTGTCTTGGGTCACATTGCTCATCACCTCCTTTGGCCATTGGAGTGTCATTCCTTGTAAAATTATTGAATATTGAACTTCATAGTTCCGTAAAAAATATCAAGAACATTACACAGCACGTTATATCCTCAACTTTCAAGAAGTTAGCATTAAAACAAGCTACTACTACTGCTCCAGATAAACTAGGTAGGAAACTAGGAAACAGGCCAGACCACAATAAGCAGGGAAACTGACTGCAGCATGCTTAGCCCTTTATGTTACAAACAGCAGCCCTGGCACTGTCGTAGCAGTATGACTGTGCTCAAAATCATTTCTAATTATATATTCAATTCTTCCTCCAATCATATTGCTGAGGGACACCACTGCTTTAATTTCAGTTACCCCTTGAGTGGAGATACAGGTATGCCAAATATGGAAATTAAATTGAGTCAAACTTTGGTTTAATTGACAAACAGAAATATAGGTCAAGATAAATATCTTCACTAACAGCAGGAAATGTAAATGTACAGCAGGTCAGTCAGCAGATATAAAAAGCAAAAGTAAGTTAATGTGTCAGGTGTAGACTCTATCAGAATTGCTGTGCATTTTCAGCATGTTCTGTTTTTATTTTCAGCTTTTACAGGATTTTTAAAATTGTTTTGGCTTCTAAGTATTTTCAATCTTTTTCACAAAATGAAAATCCAAATCCAAACTAGTCGTCCAAGAGCAACCATTCCCCTAGCTCTAATACTCCTCCCACAGACGATAACCTCATTTCAAACCCCTGGCATACACTCCCTTGCAACACTAAGTACTATCTCATATGTAACACATCACTTTATGTCCCAGCAATCTCTCAAGGCAGTAACACATCTACAAGCAAGAGATAGAAGAGCAGATTTGTGAATATCAATGTTGACTCAATTATGGTTTTCTCTTGCCTTTCTTCTTTCACTCAGACAACCTCTGTCCTTTCACAATTGAGATTGCATTCTACCATAGTTGCCAAACCAGTGCAAAGCAATCCAGAACTTTGCTGGATCTGAATCTGTGCTGGATGTGGTGGCTAAAAAGTGTCAGTGTGTCACTGATTACTTACAGTATACGTCTACTCTGATGGACTTGATTGCAGGGGTGCTCAAGCCATTGTCGGCCTTGCAGTAGTAACGGCCTCCCTGATGACGCTGGATTCTTGTGATCCTCAGGGTCTCATTGAAGACACTGTTATCGTGGAACCTGTCAGAGGCACTTCCTGCTGTTTTGGTCCATCTGATCTGAGCAAGCATCATTAGAGATGGTTATTACACACTGTACTGAAGGCAAAAGTCACAAAGAGCCGACCGATTAATAAGATAGGTCTTACAATTATTTAGAATCTGTTATATTTGTGATAACTTACATTAATAGGAAAACTAAAAAGGTTATAAACTATATTGATGCATCAAATAATAAAAAATACTTGATATATTGACTAAGACTAGGACAGATCCAAAGTTCCACTGCACAGCAGCTCTTAGTTTGAACAATATACACACTTAATATTGCTGTAAACTAATCAACATTTTCTAAGTTACTGCTGGAATACTGTGCTCTAACTTCATTCATATGTGGAAACTCTGGGTAATGATCAACCTCTTTCCATGATCTGGTGTCTGGCATATTGTCATGTCCTTCAAATGATGCTATCAACAAAAGCACGTGGGTAGCACACAGTTTTTAAAAAAATGTAGCTTCCTAAAAAGTCACAGTAATAAGAGCGTTTCCAAACTTTAAAGAAACACTGAACAGTTCAGGTTGAATTCTCAGGGGGCCCCTGAAGTCAGAAACAGAGGTGGCAGAGTCCTAAAAATACCAGCGTCGGTAGTAATCACCAAGGCGAAGGGGATGGTGGGACAGAAATTCTGCTCTGCTCCCAATTGAGGCCAATCAGTTAAAAAGCTCATTAAGAGCTTGTCAAGGGGCGACCTTTAAGTTTTTAAAGGGGCAGACAAGGTACCCACAAGTTCAGAAACTGAACAGCTGAAGCCATATGGGTAAAGAGTGGGGTGGGGGGGGGGGGGGTGGAACAGTCATGGCTGCCACGGGGCATCATCCCAGCCCCATAAGAGGATCAATGGAGCAAAGAGGGACTGGGCACTTGATAAGGGGGTGCCCATGGTGTTGTACAGGTGGCAGGGAGAGTGGGAACACAGCATCCAGGCTTTGAATGGGGTTGGCACCCCCTGGCATCATGGGGGCAGAATAGCAGATGGCAAAGCTGCCAAGGACAATTGGGCAGCCACCTGCTCAGAAGCGAGGCTCCAGCTGGCAATTGGGGAATGACTGTGAGATTTTGGGCCCAAGTTATGGTGAGGGGAAACATCCTCCTCAGGAAGGGCAGAACACCAGGTATCAAGAGGGCACAGGAGAGGAAAGAGGGGCAAGAAGGCAATGGAGGCCAAACCCTTAACACAAGATTGACTGCCAAAAACAGAGCTACCTCGAGATGACCAAGAACCAGTATCACAGGAGACTGCAACTCTCCAGGCAGAAGGTAACAGATATCTGTGCTCTCGTCGCCAATAGCACTGGTTACCTTGCAGCACTGGTCAGCAGGCCCTGCCCAGTGGCCATCAAAGTTACTGGGGCCATGAATTTCTTACTTCTGGTGCGAACCTTAGTGGCATCTCGCAAACAGCTGCACACCACCTCATCTTGTTGGTCACTGATGCCCTCTTTGCCAGAACTGGACAGCACATTCATTTAACAATAGACACGGTCTCACAGGAACGGAGGGCGCAGATTTCGCCTCCATCGCTGCATTATCCCAGGTCCAGAGCATCATGAATTGCACCCATGTGGCCATCAAGGCACCAAGTGACCGGCCAGTGAGATCCATCAACAGGAAGGCTTCCACTCCCTCAACATCCAACTGGTGTGCAACCACAACAAGAGCTTCCTCCAAGTGTGTACTTGCTTTCCAGACAGCTGCCATGACTCCTTCATCCTGCGATGGTCCAGGCTGCCTCAGATCTTCACACCAACCCCCAAAGTGTGTATATGGATCCTAGGGGACAAGGGAAGTCCCTTGAAGAGATGGCTAATGACCCACGTACAGGAGCCTGAGACAGAGGCACAGGGGTGATACAAACAATGCGACCTGCTCAGCGGGACAATCATAGAGCAGGCCATCGGGCTTCTAAAGATGCGATTCTGGTGCCTGGACCAATCGGGTGGTGCCCTGCAATACACTCCTGCAATGGTATTGCTCATTGTGGTCGTCTGCTGTGCTCTCCATAACATGATCCTTGAGAGAAGTGTGGACCCGGAGGATGGTGAGTACCCCTGGAAGGGGACAGTTCATCGGGGGAGGAGCAGGAGTGGGATGTAAGAGAGGAGAAAGAAGAGGAGGTGGAGGGAGATGACACTGAACTGAGAGGTGCCCCTGCTGCACAATAAGGTTGCCTCCTCCTGCCACCTCCTTCCTCTCCCTCACAGCCTCCAGCATTAGATCCAGGTCGGCACTGATGAAGCGAGGGGCTGCCCTGCCCTGGGTACTAGGCCTCCGGCTCCCCTGTGCTGCAGCGGAAGGCTTTGGCACAAAACGCAAATCTCTTTCTCAGGGCAACCAGCAGGCTCAGTGAAGGCTGCTATGGGGAGTCTAAATGAGTCCCACGCTTCATCTAACCCACCTCCATTCCCACCCCCCTGGCTCCAAGTGGATAAAAAAACCCATCTCCATATCAAATTAGGGCTCATCCCCTTAAAAATCTGAACCTTAATCAGTTTCCCCTGGAGGCGGGTTTCTGACCTAAAAACAAACCCAGCTCCTGTTTCCCACCTTCGTGGTGACAATTCAACCCTTAGACTCTGAACTGAATATTCATTGCATTTAATATCATTCAGTATCTTGAAAGAATATTTTGTCAAGTATAGGCATAAACTCCCATCATCATCATCAGTGAGAACACAACATATACAATATAATCTAACAGTTACAAACCCCTTCGACAGCATCTGCCATGTAAAATGTGACCCAGAACCGTGCGCTTGGGATATGGGCTCTGAACCTAGAATAATCTGCTTATTTTAAATATTTCCTAAGTAGGAAAGTGCATTGAAATATCAGCATGGTTTTATTCCAGCTTTAGATGGCATCAACATATTGAGTACTGTTAACCTGTAAGTAATTTTTGCCATAATGTATTCGGGTGGGTGAAATTTACTTTACTTAAAATACTAATAAATGCAGAATTATTAGAGAGGGGAATTTAGTGGATCTAATCCTTAAATACTTGTATTCCCATTTCCCATATCATCTCTCTTTGTTACAGGCATTCGTACTACAGACTCAATCACTCAGAACTGGGTTCAGAATGGCCAAACTCATTTCATATAAGATCCCCCATTCTAGTTAATCACCACAAAAAAACAAGATGAGAGGAAGGGCATGTGATGAGCCTGTGTCTAGTTTTGATTGTAACTGCTTTTATTTTGGAACATAGAGCACTGTATATTACAGCAGATGAATATTCACTGACTTCAGCAATGCAGCTCTCCAGCACTATTAAAAGGTGGGAAACAACATAACAAAGAAGATTCTTACATAAAACTGATCAGTACAACTGACAGGAAATGCACTGAGTGAACATAAATGGGTTTTGGCAAACAGCAGTACGTCCAAATAGTTACTACAAGCAGTGATGACTATAAGTAGATTTACTGCATCCCTGAAATCCTCAATCATTCAGTCCTGAGGACTTAGTGCAGAATGATACTCTACCAGCCAGGTAGCTATAGGTTAGATAGGGTCAGCATGCACTGACATTTGAAAGTATTGATGAAGTGAGCTCATACCAATCAGACAAAAGTTCAGGCTGACCTGACTCAGAGCGGTTGATATTTTGCCAGCTATTGATTAGTAATACTGTAAGTTTTAGAACAATCGTATGGAATTCATGCATCCAAAGCCATTATGACTAACTTCCAATTGGACCAAAAAGCTGAGTTAGAAACAGTTTAGGTAAGTTCATTAAATCCAAATTTATTTATTCAAATAGAAGCCATTACTGTGATTTCAACTGGAGAGGCACTAGTAACTACAAAAATTAGCCAATACTTGTAAAATATACACCCAGAATTCTCAGGGTGTTTTGATGGTGAACTGTGGGCATTTGCCATCATTATCCCTCAGAAACTAACTGCAATTTCAGGATTTCGTGCAAGTGTAGATTAATGCAAAAGTCCTGAAGTTGGGGTCCGCCATTCACTGCTCCGCCACAGGCTGCACTGTGGATCACCTCCCACCATAACCACCATCCCCCCCTCCACCGCGCCCCCCCCCCCCCCCACCCCCAACCCACAACCCACAATGCCCTGAGAAGGCAATTGGTGAAATCAACTGATCTGGCAAGAATGTCCCCTTTTCCACTCTAATGTCACTGTTAGAAACTCTGTAAAAAGTTAAGCCTTGTCCATAAGAGATGTAACTGGGTTTTTAATAGTGATCTGAGTAATAACTATTGCTAAACAATGGATCTAGTCATGAAAAATATGTGGAATGTCATTACATTTTTCTATTATGATTAAATACTAGATTTTTTAAACTAGGTTTTTTAAAATAATTAATTTTGTTCTTAAAGTTTGCCCATGATATTTCAGCTGCTACTTTAACCCCAAGTGTATGTCCCAATCTTTATTTTTCTCTCCCTAATTTTTTAAAAAAAAGTGATTTGAATCTTAGTGCCATTCATGTGAAAATTCTGATGTGATTGGCTGCTTAGACAGATCACACCATAGGGATCACTAAATCTCTGCAGCTTTCTTCAAGGTCAGCGGCCATCACTGTCACTTTGCCACTGACCACAAATTACAGGCCATTATCGTGAAGACTTTGGCAAGATTGTACTGCTGCACTCCTGTGATCTGGCTGATGGTGTATTCCACTATGATTCTAGTAGAAGTGTAGGACACACCGTACCTCACCTCAGGGCTTGTTCTTGTTTGACGAAGTGATAGCATGATCCAAGGCTTCAAGGCAGATTTTTTGATTCTGATCAGCTATCCCTGCAGTATTCACAGTTGTTCAAATAACAAAGGCACTGTTCACTACTGTGGGATGAAGGAATCCTGGAAGCTGCCAGGGTATGGACACTGATGTGCATAATATCCATTCCTATAGTTGAGGATGACCTGATTATTCATGGGACAATAGCCCCTTCTATTTCTGAGCAGTGTGCATTTGCTGTAGGATAGGCTACAGGTGTCTGTGCCCAATAGCATTGTACTTTAGGATCCGAATTACAGAAGTGCTGCAGAGTTACCTTGGACCACATTATCGACTTGGCTGCAAACTTAATAGGATCGTACAAAAATAAATTCCATTGAATCAAATGGGGGATGACCAGAAAGGAATATTCATTTATATTCATATTTTATATTCATACCCTTATCAAATGACAGAGCAGACTTGAGGGGCCGAATGGCCTACTCTGCTCCTAATTCGTCTGTCTGTTCATATATCATGCGATTAAATTTCATAGGAACCACATGCTTAACACTGTCAGCTTCCAAATACTTCAATACACTGTTACTACAGAAAAAAAGGGCAACTCCATGGCACCTGTCATGATGGATGTCAATTTGGTCCCATGGAGTAAATGCCTTACAAATTCATTAACAAGAGAATATAGTTTTTAGTTTAGTTTAGTTTAGAGATACAGCACTGAAACAGGCCCTTCGGCCCACCGAGTCTGTGCCGACCATCAACCACCCATTTACACTAATTCCATATTCCTACCTCATCCCCACCTGTCCCTATATTTCCCTACCACCTACCTATACTAGGGGCAATTGTTAATGGCCAAGTTACCTATCAACCTGCAAGTCTTTGGCATGTGGGAGGAAACCGGAGCACCCGGAGGAAACCCACGCAGACACAGGGAGAACTTGCAAACTCCACACAGGCAGTACCCAGAATTGAACCCGGGTCGCTGGAGCTGTGAGGCTGCGGTGCTAACCACTTTCCTTGATGGATGAAATGGGTCATGAATATATTTGGTATCTACTTATGTGGTGAGAAATGCTTTTGTTGCTTTCATCCATGTAGTTTCCAGGTGCTGAGCATTTGCAGCTGCCTGAGGCAATTTAATATGAAGCATGGTGTACCAAAATCAGCATTAATATTCCAAACAGAACGGCGTGCAATCAGTGTTAACAAAGTACCAGATGCTTGTGAATACATCATTCTGTTCAAAAAATGTCAGACTTTTTTTGAGCAGTGTTTTTTGGCCAAATTACATAAAGAAGTAGGATGGTTAGGTTTTATCAGTTCTAAAATCGTGTTGGAATTATACTGATTATGAGTTATTTTGGGGAGTGAAATTGTAACATTCCGAAGATTCAGAAATAGAAGTGCCAGTATCTTTAAGAAACCAATAGCATTCCTGTGCACTGTTAACAACACAGAAAACACTCCAAGTTTTATCTGCTTTCTATAATTTCCAGATAGAAGGGAGGTGACTGTTAAGCCAAGTCCAATCTTTGAGTAAACTTAGGCATCATTTTGTTTAGTTTTGATCGTCATCTTCTTTCTTTCTTTCTTTTGGGCCTCCTTATCTCGAGAGACAATGGATACGCCATCAAACCCATCCAAACTCTATTCGGGCCCTTTGGCTGTGGAATTTGAGCATCAGTCTCCATAACAATCTAGTGGGTCTGTCTGTACAGGAGGTCAATTTAGCTGATAAGTTTTGTAATTTCTTATAGTCTTGGGCATTTTAGGAAGGATGAAAAAAACAACAGAAAGGTGCAGCATAGATTCATTAGGTCATTGCCAGGGTTACAGTTATGATGAGAGGCTTGAGAAGTTAGGGCTATTTCACTACAGCTGGGAATATCAAATGGTGACCAAACAAAGGATTTCAAAATCATGACAGGGCAACTAGTAATAGATTGTTTCCACTGGTCAATCAAATGGTAACATCTCTCCTTCTTCTTCTTCTTCTTTGGCCTCCTTGTTTCGGGAGACAATGGGTAAGCGCCTGGAGGTGGTCAGTGGTTTGTGGAGCAGCACCTGGAGTGGCTATAAAGGCCAATACTAGAGTGACAGACTCTTCCACAGGTGCTGCAGGAAAAATTGGTGGTCGGGGCTGTTACACAGTTGGCTCTCCCCTTGCGCTTCTGTCTTTTTACCTGCCAACTGCTAAGTCTCTTCGACTTGATAACAAGAGGACACAAATTTAGGATAGTCACAAAAATAATTTAAGGTGATGCTCAAAAGAAATTCTTTGCACAGAAGTAGGTTACAGAGTGGAATTCTCTTTCACAATCCATTGCTGAAGTAGAGTCCATAAATTATTTTAAGTGGAAATTTGACAGTTGTTTGGAAAAAAAGGTACTAAAAAACAGTCTGGGAATTAAGCAGGAGCGTGGGATTAGACTATGTCCAAATCATAAATTGCTCTCTCCCACTACTTCAGTTATGGCTTCAGAAGCATGCTGTATTCAGTTAACTATTCAGCAAAAATTCATTCTTAACGATTTTAGCTTTTGGGAAAAAATATTAAAATATTTCCCAGGCACATTCATTACCCAAGGAGATTTAACAGATAAATTTGGAATAATTGTATGAACATTATTGAGCCTACAGGATAAGGCGGGCCTTCCACCAGTTGTTAATAGAATTGCTATATGCATAAACAACTGTTTTCTCATTATCTCTGATTACTTACTGCTCTGTTTAGAGTACTGATGATAATTTTTTATGGCACTTCATACGTTCCAGTGCTTCTAGCTGTTCTAGCTGTTACAAATATTCAGCGGCTGAGGATGACAGAGAATGCTCAGTGCCAGAAAAAATTTAGTCTATATATGGTATTAATAAACATTAATGCATATCTAATTGAATCTAGCTTTACCTGTAGGAACCAAAACTAAATCTTTCAAAATAATTACACTGGGCTGAATTTTACCAGCCCCTTGATTCCGCGGGTCGTGGCGCGGGGGCCAGTAAAATTTTATGGGGAGAGGCTCACCTCGACCTGAGATGTCGAGAAGGGGCCCCCATATATTACCGGTGGCGGGGGGACCTCAGTGCTGACGCACCCGCCCCGCCACCTGGCGGCAGGCCCTTCAGCTAAATATGCAGATTAACATTAAGTAGATGCAAATACACTTAACTGCAGGCAGCGGCCAACCCATGCCAATTTTATGGCCGCCATCCGTGCTTCATTCACCTTCGGAATTCCATACGGAGTTCCAAGGGGAGAACCTGGTGAGGAGGGTGGAGGAATAACATTTTCAGGGCAGGAGGGGTGGAGGAGCGGGGAAATCAATTTTGGATGTGTCAATGGTGGGAAGTGGTTAAAGGGCAAAGAGTGCAAAGTTTGAGATTTAACAGTCGGGACTATCAAGAATAGTTTTTCAGTGGGGAGAGGGTTATAAATTTATTATGTGATCATTGGGTTGGGGGGGTGGGTGGGGGTGGCGCTTTTATGGTAAATGTAATGTTTTCATTAAAAGTTAAAGTCCTGGCCCCTTTAAAAACTAAAATCTCTGCTAAGGGCTTAAAGCTTCTTAAAAATGGCACTGGTGTCTGTGCGGTGGCACTGGATACTGTTCCGGGGATGTGGCAGCCGCCCCCGCTACGTTATCGGGGGTGGTCACTCTGCCCCCTCTATATTAATGAGTCCTCGCGCGTAATATCGCAAGGGCTCCTCAGCGGCACTTCTGCCCATTATATGACTCTTGTCTCTAGGGGTTTCTATATTCTATGGAAATCCTGACCTGAATACATTGGTGCATAAAATGATTTCTAGAAAACTCTTATCTACAGCCATTATAATGATATGGGGTAACTTTAAAATGACCATAGAGATTGTATTTGTAGAGGATCTAGAACATGTTGTTGCAAAGTGTACTGAGTTGGAAAGCAAGTAAAAGTAACATGAAAGAAATAAGATGAAAAACTGGAAATCTGAAATAAAAGCAGAATATGTTAGAAATGCAGAACAGCATCAGGGCAAGAAAGGATTGCTCAGGTTTACATTTCGAATAGAGATCCTTTGACAAAACAGAGAGGTTGAAGAGCCCCCTTCATAAATTGTCCAGAACAAAGTGGAAGGGAGAACAGCAGAAAATGGTCAAAAATACAGGTGTTTTAACTATGAAATAACAAAAACGTGTGAACCAACTTCAAAATGCTGAAAAGAGTGCTGAATGATATGAAAAGGTCATCTCAGTCAGGATTCAGAAAGACAAAAGATAATACAACAAATTGCTCTGTAATGAAAGAGGATGTGGTGTAATGAAAGGATCCAGCAGAAAATTAGACAGGCAACTAAGGTTTGAAGTGAGTTAAGTTGTTTGAGTCTAAAACAAGGGGACATAAATATAAGATGGCCACTGATCGATCAAATAAAGAATTTAGAGGAATTTCTTTACAGAGTGTTAGTCATAGAGTCATACAGCACAGAAATGGACCCTTCGGCCCATCGTGTCCGTAACAGCCATCAAGCACCTATCTATTCTAATCCCATTTTCCAGCATTTGGCCTGTAGCCTTGTATACTATGGCATTTCAAGTGCTCATCTAAATACTTCTTAAATGTTGTGAAGGTTCCTGCCTCTACCACCCCTTCAGGCAGTGTGTTCCAGATTCCAACCACCCTCTGAGTGAAATTTCCTTTCCTCAAATCCCCTCTAAACCTCTGCCCCTCACCTTAAATCTATGCCCCCTGGTTATTGACACCTCTGCTAAGGGAAAAAGTTTCTTCCTATCTATGCTCCTCATAATTTTGTGTACCTCAATCAGGTACACCTCAATCCACCTCAGCCTTCTCTGCTCCAAGGAAAACAACCCTAGCCTATCCAGTCTCTCTTCATAGCTGAAATGCTCCAGCCCAGGCAACATCCTGGTGAATCTCCTCTGAACCGCTACCAGTGGAATCACATCCTTTCCTATAGTGTGGCGACAAGAACTATACACAGTACTCCAGCTGTGGCCTAACTAGCGTTTTATACGGCTCCATCATAACCTCCCTGCTCTTCTATTTTATGCCTCGGCTAATAAAGGCAAATATCCCATATGCCTTCCTAACCTTATAGTCAGAGTCAGAGAGTGATACAGCACTGAAACAGGCCCTTTGGCCCAACGAGTCCGTGCCGACCAACAACCACCCATTTATAATAATCCTACATTAATGCCATATTCCCTACCACATCCCTACCATTCTCCTACCACCTACCTACACTAGGGGCAATTTACAATGGCCAATTTGCCTATCAACCTGCAAGTCTTTGGCTGTGGGAGGAAACCGGAGCACCCGGTGGAAACCCACGCGGTCACAGGGAGAACTATCTTCCTGTGCTGCTGCCTTCAGTGATCTATGGACGAGTACACCAAGGTCCGTCTGACCCTCTGTACTTCCTAGGGTCCTACCATCCATTGTATATTCCCCTGTCTTGTTAGTCCTCCCAAAATGCATCACCTTACACTTCTCAAGATTACATTCCATTTGCCACCGCTCCACCCATCTTACCAGCCCATCTACATCACCCTGTAATCTAAGGCTTTCCTCCTCACTATTCATGACACCACCAATTTTCGAGTCACCTGCGCACTTACTGATCATACCTCCTATATTCACGTCTAAATCATTAACGTACACTACAAACAGCAAGGGTCCCAGCACCAATTCCTGCGATACACCACTGGGCACAGGCTTCTAATTGCAGAAACAACCCTTGACCATCACCCTCTGCCTCCTGCCACTAAGCTAATTTTGGATCCAATTTGCCAAATTGCCCTGGATCCCTTGGGTTCTTACCTTCTTGACCAATCTCCCATGCGGGACCTTATCAAAAGCCTTACTGAAGTCCATGTAGACTACATCAACTGCTTTACCCTCATCTACACACCAAGTCACTTCCTGAGAATGTGGAACTCATTGCAATATGGAATGGTTGAATTAGATAGAATTGATGCCTACAAGAGGACGACTACTGGAAACACCTACGCAGTCATATTCAGCTGGCCTCAGACACCGGAAACATCAGAGGAATGTATGATGGCATGAAGAGAGCTCTTGGGCCAACCATCAAGAAGATCGCCCCCCTCAAATCTAAATCAGGGGACATAATCACTGACCAACACAAATAAATGGACCGCTGGGTTGAGCACTACCTAGAACTGTACTCCAGGGAGAATGCTGTCACTGAGAATGCCCTCAATGCAGCCCAGCCTCTACCAGTCATGGTTGAGCTGGACATACAGCCAACCAAATCGGAACTCAGTGATGCCATTGATTCTCTAGCCAGCGGAAAAGCCCCTGGGAAGGACAGCATTACCCCTGAAATAATCAAGAGTGCCAAGCCTGCTATACTCTCAGCACTACATGAACTGCTATGCCTGTGCTGGGACGAGGGAGCAGTACCCCAGGGCATGCGTGATGCCAATATCATCACCCTCTATAAAAACAAAGGTGACCGCGGTGACTGCAACAACTACCGTGGAATCTCCCTGCTCAGCATAGTGGGGAAAGTCTTTGCTCGAATCGCTCTGAACAGGCTCCAGAAGCTGGCCGAGCACGTCTACCCTGAGGCACAGTGTGGCTTTCATGCAGAGAGATCGACCGTTGACATGCTGTTCTCCCTTCGTCAGATACAGGAGAAATGCCGTGAACAACAGATGCCCCTCTACATTGCTTTCATTGATCTCACCATAGCCTTTGACCGCGTCAGCAGACGTGGTCTCTTCAGACTACTAGAAAAGATTGGATGCCCACCAAAGCTACTAAGTATCATCACCTAATTCCATGACAATATGAAAGGCACAATTCAACATGGTGGCGCCTCATTAGAGCCCTTTCCTATCCTGAGTGGCGTGAAACAGGGCTGTGTTCTCGCACCCACACTTTTTGGGATTTTCTTCTCCCTGCTGCTTTCACATGCGTTCAAGTCCTCTGAAGAAGGAATTTTCCTCCACACAAGATCAGGGGGCAGGTTGTTCAACCTTGCCCGTCTAAGAGCGAAGTCCAAAGTACGGAAAGTCCTCATCAGGGAACTCCTCTTTGCTGACGATGCTGCTTTAACATCTCACACTGAAGAGTGCCTGCAGAGTCTCATTGACAGGTTTGCGGCTGCCTGCAATGAATTTGGCCTAACCATCAGCCTCAAGAAAAAGAACATCATGGGGCAGGACGTCAGAAATGCTCCATCCATCAATATTGGCAACCACGCTCTGGAAGTGGTTCAAGGGTTCACCTACCTAGGCTCAACTATCACCAGTAACCTGTCTCTCGATGCAGAAATCAACAAGCGCATGGGAAAGGCTTCCACTGCTATGTCCAGACTGGCCAAGAGAGTGTGGGAAAATGGCGCACTGACGCGGAACACAAAAGTCCGAGTGTATCAGGCCTGTGTCCTCAGTACCTTGCTCGATGGCAGCGAGGCCTGGACAACGTATGTCAGCCAAGAGCGACGTCTCAATTCATTCCATCTTCGCTGCGCCCGGAGATTACTTGGCATCAGGTGGCAGGACCGTATCTCCAACACAGAAGTCCTCGAGGCGGCCAACATCCCCAGCTTGTACACACTACTGAGTCAGCGGCGCTTGAGATGGCTTGGCCATGTGAGCCGCATGGAAGATGGCAGGATCCCCAAAGACACATTGTACAGCGAGCTCGCCACTGGTATCAGACCCATCGGCCATCCATGTCTCCGCTTTAAAGACGTCTGCAAATGCGACATGAAATCCTGTGACATTGATCACAAGTCGTGGGAGTCAGTTGCCAGCGTTCGCCAGAGCTGGCGGGCAGCCATAAAGACGGGGCTAAAATGTGGCGAGTTGAAGAGACTTAGTAGTTGGCAGGAAAAAAGACAGAGGCGCAAGGGGAGAGCCAACTGTGCAACAGCCCCGACAAACAAATTTCTCTGCAGCACTTGTGGAAGGGCCTGTCACTCCAGAATTGGCCTTTATAGCCACTCCAGGCGCTGTTTCACAAACCACTGACCACCTCCAGGCGCGTATCCATTGTCTCTCGAGATAAGGAGGCCAAAGAAGATGCCTACAAGAGGAGACTTGATATATGTAGGATAAAGAAATAGATACAGGGACAGAGTGGAAAGAGGAGGAGGTTTATGTGGAGTATAGACCATTTGGCCTATTTCTGTGCTGTAGATTCTTCTTAGGAAACTTTCACAAGACAGCGGGTCTGTGGAACAGTTTAAGATAGTGTCATGTTATTTACTACTGTGACGGGCAAGTGCTTTATGGGTCTGTAGCCTTGAAAGTTGATCATTTCTACAGAGGAAATCAAAGGGTTGGGAAGCAACTTTACGTTCATATTTGATTGTTTTACAAATGTGACATAAGTTTGTTCACAGGTACCTGGCTTTGCTATTGTTAAAATGTTAAATGTATTTTCATCTCATTATGCAGCTGTATAAGTGGAGCAAGGCTAGTCATATCTTCAAAATGCAACACACATCTTTCATTGCTATCTTGCACTACTTGGAGCATTTAAAACTCTGTTGGATTTAAGCAGTAATCTATAGATGTCAGAGAACTGAGGATAAGGCAACCGCTCAAAGGCAAGGTCATAATTTCTAAACTCTCCATTAGAATATACATGCTAGTTTGCTATTAGTATTCACACTGGTTGAGATTTGGAAGCAAATGCCTGCAGATATGCCACAATGTGAGGAAACCATTATTAATTTTTGTGTTTGAAAATGGTGCTCGTGCCAACTCTACCTGTCAACAATGCAGTGAGCTGCAACCTGTTTCACAAGTGCATCTTCAATCAAAAAGAGGTTGATTGGAAAACAGAGTACTACACACTCTAGAGGTACAGACAAATTATCAATGGATATGTACATCAGATTGAAGGAAATCAAGAGTGATGGCTAAGGTGGAACAATGCTGATAAATGATACCATTAAACAAATTAAAAGGTGTTAATGCGAGTGATACATTTATCTTAATTTTTACTTTCTAGTGCCCAATTAAGGTGAGGGATGTCAGTGCCATGGAATGGGTAATTTCCATTTAATATGCCCAGAGCCAGCACACTCAAGTCAGTTATAGCTCCCCCATTAATTTGTCTCAGCCCCAACCTCTGAAGAGCACACCCTCCTGCATGGATGAGACATTTTTTCCATTTCTCCCAGCAACGATTTTATGGCCTGTATGAAGTTGCCAATCTGTAGAGCCAATTAGGACTAAATGAGGAGTGTTTTGTATTCTGGGCCATACCCATTGGGAACTGGATTGAGGCTGCCTAAACCATCTTATATAGGACCCTTATATCCAGCAGACAGAGAAGAACTTTATTGCATTGGTCTGGGTTGCATTTAAACCCAGGTCAGAGAACTGAAAGACCGATATTTAATTCATTGTATCAAGTGCCCCTTAAATTATATTTGCAAAGCATATATTAATCTTTTTAACTATTCATTGTTTGAAATAATGTTATTTAATTAAATAACCATGTAACAAAACTAAGCAAGCACATTGGTAACTCTGTTAGGAAATGTAGGATTTTGGATTCACCTGTGGCCGAGGGTGGCCACTAACAAGGCAGGCTAGCTCCAAGGTTTCTCCTTCTCGAATTGTGTATACTCTTTCCGTATATCGTTCTTCTTCTATGTTACATGCTTGACCAGAGTGCATGATGCTTACAGTTGGTGGAGCTGCAGAAAGAAGAATAAAGATGCAGTCAGTACTAATTACACAAATGCCTGATTAATATTTCTTTTTCAGTCAAAATCCAAGACATTTTCTATACTAATTAATTGGGGCGGGGATGGGGCGTCCGCCCCCACCATGACATTGCGGGTGCGCGGTCCGCTCCCTCCATGTAAATGAGCTGCCACGCTACATATCTTGGCAGCTCCGTGGCGCACATCTTGTGCATGCGCCGTGCCATTCCCAAAGACTTCTGTATCGCAAACTCATGAATCTGACTCCGTGCACTCTTTGGTAGGGAGGTACATTACTGAGGAGAGATTCCTGGACCCTTCTTGTATCTGGGTTAATATGATCTGGCTGAAGCTTGTTCAAAGGGCTATCTGAAGGATAGTAATATTTGTAGCTGGTTCCTTTCTTTAGCGAGAGTTAGATCAGTCCTTCAGACCCATTCAAGGGTCTTTAGGATCGGTCTTTCTCAACCTTAAGTGAGAGTGATCAGCTGAGAAGTATGTCTGATCTGGGATAGCCGCAAAAAGGGTCTAGGATTACAGTCCACTACAGTTGTGACATGAGAGAAGCACTCGAAAGAAAGAAAAATAAAGAGTACAGGGAAGAAACAGGTAAATTGGATAGAGTAGATAGTTTCTATTGTTCACTGTACGTTACATGGCAGGATGTGCATTCTTTTCTATATGATTTGCCCCTACAGTACATTCTTAATGCCTGGCGAATCATCAAAGAGAAGACACTCCTCCAGGGAAATGGGACAATGACTAGCACAAGAACAATGTTGACACAGACTTGCTAACAGTTCACTTACAACCCATTCTAGCAGCTTGGTCAATGATAACTCACCCACATCTACGTCTGAAGACTGTGGCTTTAAACCCTACTCCAGAACTCCGGCACGTAATCTGAACTGATACTTTGATGCCGGACTGAGGAAATGTTGCAGTGTTGGAGATGCCATCTTTCAGATTAGGTTAAACTAAGGTTCCATCCACAAATTCAGGTGGATATAAAATTTGCCATGACATTAAAGGGCAGAGAATTGTTCTGCATTTTAGTCAATATTTCTTTCTCAATCACCACCAAAACAAATTAAAAAGAGAAATATTTGTGATTATAATCTTGCCAGTGCATTCTGAAGTACAATTTTCCCTAAATAGAAGCTATTCTCCAAAGCTAAAGAAAAATTGTGCAGAGGAAGTGATGTATGTGAAGCCCATTTTTAAAAACCACATTAGTTATGCCTGTAGTATTGTAACTATGAACACATGAAAAAGGACAAGTAAAGACCAGCTGGTCCATTGAGCCTGTCCCATTCTGGCACAGTACAGCTTCTGTACACAATCACCCCCATTCCTCGCCTCTGCCCTAACACAGCCAAATGATTTCCGAGGAGAAGCAAAAACATCACTATACATCATATCCAGCTGTGCTATCTGCTAGCTGCAGGACATTATAGGATAGAAAATCTATAAAGATATGAAATCCTAAATTATATCCACTGAAATGCTTATTCATTCAAAGACAATAATCAACAGTGAACAACCACTGAATAGTAGACTTAACATGTGAAATGCTCTGTTTAATTGAATGCAGCTAAATCATTATCATTGTAGCTCTTATGCCTTCATTGAAATTGACATCCTTCGGAATAGCAGAATACACTGTCCATTTCCTTCAACTACTTCACTACAAATTAGCATTTTCATGACTATTGTAAAGTTTAAAAAACAAACACAGCAGAAAATGGTGCAAAACCAAAATACTGCAGATGCTGGAAATCTGAAAAAACCCCAGAAAATTCTGGAAATATTCAACAGATCTGGCAGCATCTGTGGAGAGAGAAACAGAATTAACAGGCTGAATTTTTGCCACGGTGGTGGGAAAAAGTAGCCGGGTTTGTGTTCAGGCCACCTCCACTGGAAAACTGATTAAAGATTTTCACATGGGGGAAACCTTATTTGGTGTGGAGATGGGCTTTCTGTCCACTTAGAGCCACTGGGGGCAGGAACGAAGGCAGGTCAGATGAAGTGTGGGACTCATTAAGACTCCCATGGCAGCCATCATTGAGGCTTCTGATTGTCCTGAGAGAGAGAGAGAGAGAGAGAGATCTGTGGTTTGTGCTAAAGCCTTTCACTTTGCAAGATGGCACAGCAGAGCTGGAGGCCTGGCACTAGGGGTTGGGCAACTTCTCGCTTCATCAATGCTGACCGGAATCTGAAGCTGGAGGCCATGAGGAAAAGACGGACTGTCTACTTCCCGGTGGTGGGAAAACTTCTAGAAATAATAATTCGGGACAAAATCAATAGTCATATGGACAAATGCGAGTTAATTAAGGAAAGCCAGCATGGATTTCTTAAGGGAAAATCATGTTCAACTAACTTGCTGGAGTTTTTTGAGGAGGTAACAAGGAGGGTTGATGAAGGCAATGCTGTTGATGTGGTGTACATGGATTTTTAAAAGGCATTTGATACAATGCCACACAACAGACTTCTAAGCAAACTTGTAGCTCATGGAATAAAAGGGATGGTAGCAACATGGAAACTAAATTGGCTGAGTGACAGGAAACAAAGAGTAGTGGTTAATGGATGTTTTTCAGGCTGGAGGAAGGTTTGTAGAGGGGTTCCCCAGGAATCAGTGTTGGGAACCTTGCTTTTCCTGATATATATTAATAACCTAGACCTTGGTGTAAAGGGCACAATTTCAAAGTTTGCAGATGATACGAAACTTGGAAGCATTGTGAACTGTGAGGAAGATAGTGCAGAACTTCAAAAAGACATAGACAAGTTGGTGGAATGGGCAGACAGTTGGCAGATGACGTTCAATGCAGAGAAATGTGAAGTGATTCCTTTTGGTAGGAAGAACACAGAGAGACAATATAAAATAAAGGGTACAATTCTAAAAGGGGTGCAGGAGCAGAGGGACCAAGGTGTATATGTGCGTAAGCCATTAAAGGTGACAGGACAGGTTGAGAGAGCGGTTCATAAAGCATACAGTATCCTGGGCTTTATTAATAGGGGCATAGAGTACAAGAGAAAGGAAGTCATGTTGAACTTGTACTTGTATAAGACACTAGTTCAGCCTCAACTGGAGTATTGAATTCAATTCTGGATGCCGCACTTAAGGAAAGACGTGAGGGCATTGGAGAGAGTACAGAAGAGATTCACGAGAATGGTTCCAGGGATGAGGAATTACAGTTATCAAGATAGATTGGAGAAGTTAGGATTGTTTTCCTTGGAGAAGAGAAGGCTGAGAGGTGATTTTGTAAGAGTTATTCAAAATCATGAGGGGTCTGGACACAGTAGATAGAGAGAAACTGTTCCCACTCCTGAAAGGATCGAGAATGAGAGGGCACAGATTTAAAGTATTTGGTAAGAGAAGCAAAAGTGACATGAGGAAAAACTTTCTCACGCAGCGAGTGGTTAAGGTCTGGAATGTGCTGTCTCCTTCCAGGGCTTCATTGTCCATAAGATACACCCCTCTCTGGAGGGTCATGCTATGGAGAGCACAGCAGACCACAACAATGACTGAGACCCTTGCTGGAGGGTATTGGAGGGCACCATCAGACTGTTCCAGGCTGACAGTATCCACAAATTTCACTGACCACTTTGAAAGTTCACTGACTTTTCTCTGTCCCTCCAATACAGCACCCGACAGCCTGAGACAATTATGGAAAATTCTACCCCTCCAACTCCCATTTATGCGTTAGGATGGCTAGTCATTAACAGCACTGCTCTGGAATGATCTACACTTGCTTGCTTCAGGAATTGGCTTTCCGAGTCAGCCACAGAGGATTAACTTGGTTCCAATCTTCCGTAGCCAAATAGCATCTTGGAGCCAACTTGGAGGCCCCCCATTTGTCTCTCCCTAAGGAAGAGGATCACTAGTTGGCCTTTATACAATTGACAAAGTTTGAGTTCGCACTAGTCAGATAGCAAATCTCACAAACAGCAGGGTGAACAAGACAACTCTCAATATGTTGTGTGAATGCTTTGCCACCATCCTCTTAAACAAAGCCTGGTGCAAATTCCACTGAATTTCACCAATTGGAGATGCAAAACATTTAAAGTGACTGTTTGAATCTCTGTTACACAATCATGGTCGGTGTCAAACACTGGATACATGAGCGTGTGTTCTTATGCTTAGTCTCCATGAAATCTCTTCCATCAGTTTACAACTCAAACCTCAAGTTTCTTTTTCAGCTAGGTAATGGATACCCTTCTTCAGTATGCTGGAAGGACCTATGGCATACAGTCTAAAATGTGCCAGCTACCTTCCTGTTCTAGGTGCCCTAGTCCAAGGTAAGGTATTTATTCAGGACAGTCCAGAAATGGGGCAAAAGGTATATCCACCAGAATTTCCAAGTATTAATATAAATCAACATCGGCAACATACAACCAACCGATATCTTTGAGATCTCCGTAAAGAATGCAAAGCTATCATACCCTATTTTTGTGCCCCCATTATGGTATCCAATTAGTTAGATTTTTTTTACGGCGGAAGGTAAAATGTATTGAATCCCTAAGCAAGTTCATAAATGACACAAAATTATCTGCAAAAGATGCAATGGTATTCTTTAAGAAACTCTGTGACCATCCTTTTCAATTGTATTAATACATCACTAATCAACACGCCAAATACAATGAGAGAGTGTCATTCTCTTTGCCTTATTCCCATTTTAAGTGAGTCTTCCAGCTACTTGCACAAGGATCTTGGAATTAAAGTGCACCTCCCAGGTAAAATCTCAACTTCAGTCTCATACTCCCATAGCTTCCCCCTTCTTCATGAGGGTTGCAAGGCACTTGGTCAAAAACCTTACAAAAATCTATGAAGTAACTGTAACTGTGTTTCCCCTGAGCTTTGACATTTTATGATCTTGTGTAAAGCCACAACCTGCCTTATTTATTTCCTACGAGAATGGAATCCAGTCTTTCTGCTTATTACACGAGCCTCCATACATCTTTTTAAGGAATGTAACGACTCAAAGAACCATTCTAAGAATCAGTAGAATGAGTACGTTTATCAGTTATCAGAAAGCATAACTGCACAACTGGCGAACTGAAGTTTATATGCCTCAAACAAAATCCCCAGCGTCAAGGCACATTTGCTGTTCTTAACACTAATCTTCGAAGCCATTATGAACTACCTCCTCTCACCTAGAGCAGCTTTTAGGAATTGTGAAATGTTACCCACACCTGCCCGCCTACCTTTAGATAGGCAGCACATGGAAGTGTCCACTAGTTCTCAGTGATTTGTGTTATTAAGGCTTTCTATCTATGTAGTACTCTGATGGGTTTTGCCAACATTCATGTAGGTCATTGGATCAAATGTCATCTTGGTATGACATGGTCCCCAGACTACGAGGATACCATTGTAGGTTTAGTGATTGGAACAGCGTTTGTCCATTTTGTCACTGGTCCAGAGGAACCCTTCTGACCATGATTGACAACAGAAGAATTATTTAAGGACTTCTCTGTGTGATTGTGAGGAGATGTACATAGCCCACTGATCATCGCACTAATGACTTTCAGTCTGATGTACTGCATCATAGTCTATCTTTTGTAGCAGCTCTAGATTGCTCCAGGATGTTTGAAGTACCATGTTAAAGACTCTCTGCTTTTGAACAACAGCTCTCCTTCTCTTTGAAATTATCCTAGTAGGCCCATGGTCCTTGAAAAAGCAGATAGCGAGCTCCAGATTAAGTTGATTTAAAATTTCAGCTGCAGAGAGAAGAAAATAATTGGCTTCATCTAGCCTTCTTGACTGGCACATACAACCAGTCCTGTGCTTTGTGATCAGAGAGTTTCTTCTTCTAGTTGAGTGCAATGACATGATTCGTCACAGCACTGATGCCATCAGCTACTATAACTTGGGGATCAGCCCTATCAGAAGACCCTCTTGAAAAAGAATGCAACTGGCCAGGCAATGCCCAAAAATGCAATTGGAAGACACAGCATTTGATTTAATAACCAATTGTGCTATCTGCACAAGTGATGAAGCATAGAAAGGAAACAAGTGATGCTGAAGTATATGGAGGCACTGAGAAAAAATAAAGAGTGAAGTAAAAAGGTGAGATCCAAAGAGAGAATAAAGATCTAAATGCAAGGTATTAACTTATTTCCTGGTGTGCTATGTTTCCTCATGTATTTGATGGTCATTTTCCTGTACATTTGTTTGTAATAATATGGGAGTCTGTGCCACTGGAGGGACCTTAGCCACAACAGATGGCTGAGGGGAAAATGAGCCTCTGCATTCTGGCTTACATGTGTACACAAAAAAATATTACAAGTGATAAAGTACATTCCATAAAAAATGGAAGCTGAGAAAACTGTAGATTTTAGCTTCAAAAAGGCTGCAAATGTGCTTGATTTCAGAGCTTACACTTATTTGTCACTAGACCACCATCAGAAACATCAAGTTTCTGGGATCAGTATCTCTGGATTGCCAAGTAAAGCTGGTAGACCTGAGTCATACTACCAACTGCAGCTCACATTTTGCTCATGATAAAGGAGATTCGCACACACACATTCTGCTCCTGGGTAGCTCATTTTTAACATTATGTGACAGCAGATGAACATCACCCCTCTACTAAAAGTGTAAACACTGAGAATTCAGTTTGTTAAGTTCCAAAGGACACACAATTGACCTCCTTACCACATTTTGAAATGTAGTGTCACAGTGGACTGGAGTTATACTATAACTGAGGCATAGTTCAAATAGACAGTTAACTGAAGGTAATTTCATGCCCTCAATTTAGGTAATGAATTTTTTTGTCAGATCAACAACTTACCTCGAGTTATACTGCCTTTTTAACATTCATGTACATCAAAAACTAGTTCCCATTGAACGGAAGGTGGCACTAGAATGCATCCAACATGTATACAATGGAGTAGAAGGAATAAGGTGCACTCGCTACTAGAATAACCAAGAGGACATGGGGAAACTCACTTCTCTCCTCTCCCCGCTTTCCATCACACACACATTGACCTTGCAGGAATAACGGCTCAAAATTGTCTGAAGTGGGAAAAATTCACCATTCACAAATAAACCAGAATAGTTTTGTTTGGTTCCCTTCAGGATCAGTATTCCAGCTGGCACTAACATCCCCAAGTTTGATATTCACGTCGTTAATTATCCTCCTCCCTAGAATTATCAGACATCCAGGTTCCTGCTTCACCAGGAGACGGATGTAT
Source organism: Heterodontus francisci (assembly GCF_036365525.1). Lineage (NCBI taxonomy): Eukaryota > Metazoa > Chordata > Chondrichthyes > Heterodontiformes > Heterodontidae > Heterodontus > Heterodontus francisci. The sequence continues at coordinate 41,708,546 of NC_090379.1, forward strand.
TCCTGAATAATATGGCTTATAAAAAAGCTTGAAGGTTTGCTGACATGGTCAAACTAACCCAACTTTTGCACAAATGCTTTATTCTAAATATCTGTACCATAGAAGTTGCCTCAGGTCAGTCATATATATTATTTTGAAACATCAAATCATTCACCTGTATTAGGTTGCATTCAATGTCCAGGGAAACAGATAGCTGAGTAAATGGACATTATTTGGAATGAGCTTCTTGAAAGATCTTACAGATGTGGAAATGAGATTGATTAACAAATTGATTCCTTGAATCACTTAAGTTTTAATTGATGAGACCTTAACAATATATTGATTATGCAAATAGGACTGTCCTTTTAACAACAAATGCTATTAAACTTGGTATCTATGTGCAATTAATTTAATTATGTCCTTTTCCATATGTAACACAAATACACATGCATCCATGAAATTTGAAGAGTGTAGCATACTATTAGGGAGAACATGTTAATAAAGTATACTGCTTAGATCTAACCTTGTTTGATTACAAGATAAATTTTCCTCAAGAGCCTGACTATAAGTACCTTTTACACAAAGCAAGATGTTGTAACTGAACAACGTTTGATCCTTCCCTTCTATTTTATGAGACTGCTGCTATCCATGCCAAGGTGCGGCAGTCTGAAGCTGGGCGCTCAAGGCCCAGAGCTGCTCGAGGTTGTCCTGTAAGGCCATCTGCAGTCTTGTCCAGTGAAAGTCAGCAGCCTTCCACCAGCCATACTGCAGTCACTACTTAGCACTGCATAGGAGCACTAGGTCAGGCAAAGCTAAGCACAAGACAGGCACTAAGGGACAAGGCACAAGGACAAATAGTTCAGTTTTTAAATATATAATTGGATGGGCTGTTGGATAAAGTTGTTAAGAAATGGTTTTTCTTTGCTGGCTTTTATTGCAGGATTTTGGCCAAAAGGACACTGTGATGGTCCATAACAAATGGATGGAAAGATGAGGAACTGTAGAGCAATGGTGATGATGAAACAATGTCTTAGAGGAACCAGAGTCTTAACAGCTGCCCTCAGAGAGCCCGACCAGAACAAAGGAGTCCTGGGGGATGCCTCCTCCTGGCCTCCTCTTCTTCCTCCTCCCAAAATAGACTCTCAATGCCTCAAGGCAAAGGTTACACCTTTATGATCATGAGGATGTGGAGGACATAGCAGACCAAAACAAACTTTGACACCTGCTGTGGTGAGAATTGGAAGGTTTCCCCCTCGAGTGGCCCAGGCAGTGGAACTGTTGCTTCAGAAAGCTGATAATCTCCTCTGTGGTGTTCCTTGTGGATCCATGGTTTTTGTTATAGGCACGCCGTCCTCACATGGTCGAGTGACGGAGGGAAGTCATAAGCCAGGTGTACAGCGGTATCCCTATCTCTAAACCTCCAACCTCTGTTTCTTCATAGTGGCCCAAAGATGGCAGGTATGGTGGACTGCCTCAAGAAGAAAGCATTTGGACTGCTGCCAGGATAGCAGGCGTTCACTGACATGATGTTCTGCGCATGGTCACACAGCAACTGCATGTTAACGGAGTGGTAGACCTTGCGGTTCAGGTACATCTCTCCGTTTACATGCAGGGTCCACAGAGGCACATATGTGCAATCGCTGAGCATCGGGAATCCCACTAGCCTGGAAAAGTCATGTGTTCACTCCTCCTGCTTCTCTCTGGTAAGAGAGAGCAGACGATGAAGTACCCTCACCTGGTGTACAGAACCTCTGCCACCTTCTTGATGCAGTGATAGACAGCAAATTGTGAAGTGTCAGCTATGCTGCCTGCATACAAATTGATGGCGAAGGTGATCTTGATGGCCACTGACTGCACTGTCCTCACCCTGCTGTGTAGCTGTAGGTCCTGTTGAAGGAGGTGGCATTGTTCAGTGACTAAATCTTACTGAATTGTAGGTGCTTCAGACATTGTTTCTGGCTGAGGTGGAGGTAGGAAAAGTAATCCCTGAATAGCCATGGCGGGTAGGGCCTTCTATTGACAGCCTTCCTCCTCCTTCTCCCTCTGCACGCAGCTTCCCTTCTCTGCTGCTTATGCTGCATGTCCCTGTTGTACTGCAGCCCAAGAGGAACAGCAACTATAGCCCCCTTAACTTGAGCAGGCCTTCCATTGACAGGACAGTAAACTCCTCTGACCTCCCTGTCAGGATGCAGCAACACTCCCTTCAAAATCCAACAAGTCACCAAGACTCCAAGAACACAACACAGTACTTCTACAAACTTTGCAACAGCAAAATTAAGTCAAAGCACCGGACCTGCAAGCTGGATGGCTGGTTCTTTAAATAACACTGGTGGGGGCACCCCTTGTGCAGCAACCTTAAAGGCTGTTTGACGTCATGATCTGCCCACTCTGCAAGCTGCTCACAGCAGCGCCCATACAAGCATGGGGTGCCAGGGAGGCCACGATGGCAGTGGCTGGAAGCAGTGTGCCTGCCATTTCTAGCTGCTCTGGCTTCTCTAGCACTAGCTCCAGCGACACTATGGGGCCAAATATTGTGGCCATAATGTTCTGTACTCTGTACTCGCCAGAACAAAAAGGTTAGAAAATTAGGAAGTTAATGGAAATCAATACTTTCAAGTTTTCAATTTGAATTTTAATCAATTAGTAAAAGATTTTGTGCAGAGTTCATTTGTGCTCTACCAATAAAAAATGAGGAATAAAGGAAGAGATTGAAAGTAACAATTTTGAAATGTAGTAGTCATTTTAAATGTGCAGGGAAAGGCCAATATGGAGATTGATTTCACTTTTAAAAAAAAAACTAACATTGCTTTTTGTTCCAAATGACATTCTGAAAACAAGTACAAACTCCCAGTTTGATCTCAAATTGATATTTATAACACATGGTGAAGTGATGATATCATAAACCAGCTAGGCCTGCAACTCTGTCCAGTAGGATGTTATTGAAGTCAATACTAAACAAAACCTCTGCAATTTTCAACAAATACAGAAGAAAGGATAAAGTGACTTTCGGATTTTATTACTGTTGAAATGCTGTCTATGCAAGATACTTTAAATGGCAATTGCCTCATTTCATCTAAAAGTCAATTATCACCTGCAGTTGTGGAAATGTCAGAATTTACTATCACCTTTTCAAAGATATATAAAATACAGGTTCTTTCGGAGACAAATGAAAACATATTTATAGTGCTGAATGTCATCAAGGGTTGTGATTATTTGTGAAAGAGTGCTATAAATGGTGCATACAGTACCCAAGGTGCTGTAGTGTCAGCAGCTTTGCTAACCTCAAATAATGCATGGAGAGGAGTACAACTCCTGAAAGTACTGGTACTCGGGTAGAGTGCAGTGTTGGCTTTTCTGAAGGGTGCACAGGGAGCCTAACCTTAATAGTGGGCATTAGGCAAGCCATTGCTATCTAGAGTGTAGGGAGCCCTATTACATTACTCACATTAACTTTATTCCTGTGCTGTTCTTCAGCCTTGGTTACCACGTTGAGGACAAGGAGGAAGTGAAAAATAAAGAACCATCTTAAAGACACATGCAAATTCTGGTTTTAACATAGAACAGAACATTAAAATCTGCTGGATAGCTCTGTGAGTAGTTCTGACTATTGCCAGTTCTAAACTGGCTCAAAACCAACTTTCTGTATGGCAGGGTGATGATAGTGCTTGGGGCTCAGCTGTAATGCTCATTTCTCATGCATCAGTCGATTCAAAAGAAACTTTTGATGGCTCCCCTCCTCTCTTCTTTCTTCCTCCCCCCCCCCCACCCTCTTCTCACATCCACATGGCCTTGGTTCAATTATGCCACTAACCCTGAGTACATGAATGATGTCCTTGGTCTTGACCACACGCCCCAAACTCTGCCATGTGCAATGCCACAGGAGAATGGCTAGTTATATATTTCTTTTCCTCCATAGGGTAAATTAATAATAATTTAAGTTGCAAGTACTGTGCCTGTTTATTGTTCTCTCCCCAAAACCTTTCGTTTGCTCAGTTATTTGTTTCTCCTCATTCATTAACAGTACAGGAATTCAAAGTATTAATGCTAACAGTATTAGGCCATGATGAGGAAAAGAGACTTCTGTTAATGGAATTGGAAAGCACGGCTATCAAGAAAATAGGAACAATTGCCTTTTAAAGATTCCTCATCAACCTTCATATTTATTACTTGGGATGTAGCTGGGACCCTTGCTGTTTGTAGCGTACATTAACGATTTAGACATGAATATAGGAGGTATGATCAGTAAGTTCGCAGATGACACAAAGATTGGTGTTGTAAATAGTGAGGAGGAAATCCTTAGATTACAGGGAGGTATAGATGGGCTGGTAAGATGGGCAGAGCAGTGGCAAATGGAATTTAATCCTGAAAAGTGTGAGGTAATGCATTTTGGGAGGACTAACAAGGCAAGGGAATATACAATGGATGGTAGGACCCTAGGAGGTACAGAAGGACCTTGGTGTACTTATCCATAGATCACTGAAGGCAATAGTACAGGTAGATAAGGTGGTTAGGAAGGCATATGGGATACTTGCCTTTATTAGCCGAGGCATAGAATATAAGAGCAAGGAGGTTATGATGGAGCTGCAAAAAACGCTAGTTGGGCCACAGCTGGAGTACTGTGTAAGTTCTGGTCACCAAACTAGGAAGGATGTGATTGTACTGGAGAGGGTGCAGAGGAGATTCACCAGGATGTTGCCTGGGCTGGAGCATTTCAGTTATGTAGAGACTGAAAAGGCTAAGGTTGTTTTCCCTGGAGCAGAAAAGACTGAGGGGGGACATGATTGAGGTGTACAAGATTATAGGGGCATTGATAGTTTAGATAGGAAGAAATTTTTTCCCTTAGCCGAGGGATCAAGAACCAGGGGGCATAGATTTAAGGTAAGGGGCAGGAGGTTTAGTGGGGATTTGAGGAAATATTTTTTCACCCAGAGGGTGGTTGGAATCTGGAACGCACTGCCTGAAGAGGTGGTGGAGGCAGGAACCCTCACAACATTTAAGAAGTATTTAGATGAGCACTTGAAACGCCATAGCATACAAGACTACAGGCCAAGTGCAGGAATATGGGATTAGAATAGCTGGGTGCTGGATGGCTGGCACAGACACAATGGGCTGAAGGCCCTATTTCTGTGCTGTATAACTTTATGACTTTACCTTATTTTGCATAAAAGTGATAGAAAAATAAAGTGCATGTCATTCCTCTTTCCTCTACTGCCCCACTTTTCAGTTGTCAATTTTCACATGTTTTTGGATCATAAATCTGTCCTCTAACAAAGCCCCAATGTTGACAGCACTGCCTTACTCCTGGATTTGACAATCAGCCCATTTCCATGACGCACTTCCTCGGAGCAGGGGGAATTATACAAAAAGTACCATACTGTTCTTGTACACCTCCAAGCAGAGAAAGTTGAGAAATGGCTCACTTACCTGCTCTTTCGTGTTTCTCTGCAGTAGCAAGAGTTTAATCATTTAAAAGTCAGAGTGACAGCAGTGTTTTTTTTACAGGATTGCTAGTAATTAATTCTGTGAAGGTTCATCTGCACTTTATCTACTGTACTGTTTTATGAGGTGCTTTGTCTTTCCTTGCATTTGGTAAGAGGCTCTTAAGGAGGTTGAGCTCCATTACTTCTCATCTACAATGTTGTAAGACATTTACAGGTGAGAAGACAGGGACTTGCCACCTCGATTCTATTTGTAAATTCTCTCCTGTACAGCATTAGTGGCTGTTGCGATCTCCCACCAGGTTTCAAGATTTTGGAACAATTATGATCCCACCCAGCTATTTGTTCCTTCCCATCTCCCCCGATGATACTTTGCACAATAAGCAAAAGGACAGGAGGAAATTGCATATTAAAAAACTACAGCTCTTCATCTAATTTAATAAGAAATAACGAAAGTCTAGCAAAAGGGAATCATTACAACTGATTATTATTTGAATTGTAGCCCTTTTTCAAAAATATTCATGCTATATGCTTCACTGAATACTTCATATAGAGTTTATGCAGAAAACTATGGGGTCACTGGAGTCTGAAAATGTGATGTGTTCACATTAAAAGGGTACATTTTCAACACATTGCCTAGTAATATCACTTTACATCATTCCCACACCGCCCCTACAACACAAGAGGCTATTAATTCATCTCCACAGTTTGGATGTGGGCGATATTTAATGAAAGAGCAACAGTAATGTGAAGTGGTCAAGATAATGACAGGCAGAATGGGAGTTTCCGCTAGTTTGAGCCGATTTTTTTCACTGCAATTCACCTGAAATCAGCCAAACCAGCACAAAAGATCGAGGAACTGCAAGTGCAAATTATGTCCAATGTGACTCGAATTTCCACAATCTATCAGGCTACTTTAAAAATCATTGCCTTAGAAACCAGCCCTGCCCACACACTGGCCACGCCACCATCTTGAATTAATCACCATTGAGAGTTTCCACTAAACGCAGCTTCTTGTGGGCCTTCGAAGAGGCTCTTAAAATTAAGGGGATTTTTAGGCGCGAGGACACTAATCTTTTAAAAGCGTTTAGATTTATATATTTTAAAAATTTAAGAAGGAATTGATTACTGTGTAATGAAACCAGTAACTGGTTCTTTATAATATTTTAAAATAATTTTCAGTTATGTTAAATGGGAATGATTAGATTAGATTAGAGATACAGCACTGAAACAGGCCCTTCGGCCCACCAAGTCTGTGCCGAACATCAACCACCCATTTATACTAATCCTACACTAATCCCATATTTCTACCAAACATCCCCACCTGTCCCTATATTTCCCTACCACCTACTTATACTGGTGACAATTTATAATGGCCAATTTACCTATCAACCTGCAAGTCTTTTGGCTTGTGGGAGGAAACCAGAGCACCCGGAGAAAACCCACGCAGACACAGGGAGAACTTGCAAACTCCACACAGGCAGTACCCGGAATCGAACCCGGGTCCCTGGAGCTGTGAGGCTGCGGTGCTAACCACTGCGCCACTGTGCCGCCCTACCGCACTAGTGACTGTTGCCAACCAGAATACTCTCAGGTGGTGGACTCGACACTGACTAAAAATGCTTTGTTTGTGATAAACCCATTTTCAGCTGTATTAATAAAACTAAGTTGCCACTCTTAAATATATGAAGGAATAATGTTTTTCAATGCAATTTCTTTTCAAGGAAGTAAGTTCTAAAATGCTACCTGATTGCACTAGTTCATGGAAGATTTTATGTTCGGCGATTTGCGAATGAGTTTGAGCAGAAACATAATCAAACAAAAATTTCTGAAAACTAGCACAATTTGGGGCATTATTTGTGCTCAGATTGCGAACTGCACGCAAATTGCACCCAAAGCGGAAACTCTTGGCCACCATGTTTAATTTGCTTGGATCCATATCTGGATTGACTCATTTCAGTGTCTTTAACTCTCGGAGGACTGAATTTGCACTTTGATTTTCAAATTAAAGTGAACGTTCCAAAGAGCACCCTAGATTTTAAAAAAGTAGGAATTATTAATGTGTCTCTTGCACCCAAGCTTTGAGCCTCAGTTAAAATTGTATGTTCAACTCCGGGACCCAAGCATACATTAAATTGGAATCGAAACAATCTCAATTTCAATGCCTACAATAAATGCAGGCAAGTCAGAATTTATCTTATGTTTGTCGAGGGTGCAACATATGCTTAAAGTGGCTCATTTGGTCATCTTACAATCACCAACCCAAACCATATCAAGGGAATATTATGTCAATCACCTGAACAAAATACATAGGCGGGAATTTTAGTCCGGCGATAGGGATCCCAGCGGTAGGGTAGACCCCCTCCTCGGCCCTCCATCAGACCCCTGTTGAAATTTCATGGCTGGCACCCAATTAACTGCCCGCTGTCGGAGATGCAATTCCTTCAAGGGACAAGCTCCCTCCTCCAGAGCTGCCAGCCAATTGGAGGGCTGGCAGCTCTGCAGTACCAGCAGTACCACTGGGAGCGGTGGCCAGTATTACAGGAGGCCTGCTGTGCCGAAGATGGACCCCAGGATGCAGATAAGTGGGGTCAGGGTCACCAGGGCCTGTCAGGTAGGCCCCAGCAATGGGTCTGGGGGTGTGGGAGGAGTTGGTTAGAGTGGGGGATTCTTGCCAGGGTGGGGGGCAGCTATCGCCACTCGGGGGTGGGGGGGGGGCCCTCCAGTGGCCATGGATTTCCCCCAAAGGAGAGATATCCCCCAAGCCCACGAGAAGGTTTCACTTGGTGGCGTCTCCACGCGGCAGTAGGCCCCTCCATCTTCCATGAAATTGGAGCGGAGGTGGGAGACTGCTCTTAAGTGGCTACTAATTGGGAAGGCTGCCCTCGACCTTTCCCAGTCTGGACAAAATGGCAGGGGGCCAGAACAATGTTGGGTTGCCACACCTTGCCATTTTGTGTGCCCCCTGCCTCTGTTCCTGCCTCCAAGGGCAGGATAAAATCCTGCCCATAATGTTTGAAAAAGCATTTAACTTTAAGCTTACCAAAGATCAAAAAATGAACAGCAATGCAAAATTATATTTCTAATGCTACTTTTATTTTCCTAATGCAACATGTGTAAAGATAACATTCATCACAATGCCAATTCTAAATAGCATAATAACCTGGCTTCAGAATAACTTTGTAGCTTTACGGTCAAATGATCAATAACAATCATATTGTTTGAAGTCAACGGTATCAGTGAAAAGGCTTACATATTCCTTATTCTAGAAATGGCAATAAATTGGAATCCATATCAGTTCTTCTAAATTCATTTGGTTTTGTCCCTTCTTGCAAAGGGTTGATGATGGCATCTGGGTTATGACAGTTATGAGTGCTCGACAATCATCAGTTCTTCAGGCTCAGCTGTGCCTTGTCACCTTTAGTTTCTTACCATTAGGAATGAGAGAAAACATGTTGGAATTCAATCAATTAGTCAAACAAACTGTTAAATCGGGAGAAAAAGCAAACAGAAGCCTTGGGGTTATACTGCTGATCACTTATAAACTTGAAATAGATAAAGATATATACTGGGTTACTGGCATTATTAAATTGCACAGGCAAATGACAACTATGTTCTCGTAAATCATAGCATTCAAAAGCAGCAGGACTGACCACGTAAGAGGTTATCCTGTGTAGAAATCAATAATTAAAAAGAGAGAGTTGCAATGGTGTAGTGCATTGAAACTCATGCAGGAGGATATCCAGAAAGCTGAGAAGAAGTCACCTGAACCCATTCTTGTGCATCTCTGAACAACGATATACAGAGTAGGATCAAAAGGAGATAGCAGCTATCCTGAGTTCTATCAAACTAGGTTACTGCATGGCAACTGCAATTCAAGAATCAGAAATTGGAGGTTCAACCCCCATTCCAGGACTTGAGCACACAGGTCCAGGATTTCCAGCCTCATCTCAATGGTTTTCCAGCAGACCATGGAATATACAGACCTATAAATGTACTCGGGAATTTACTTCACCACAAATCCCCTCTTTCCTGAGCTACAATATCTCCTGGCATAAAATATGCCCAGCCAAGTGAGTGAGTGCATGCAAGTAAAATTAAGCTAAGATCAACACAGCTAATCAGGTGAGAAAGCAAACATTTACTCAACGGCTCTTATTGTGCAAACCTATCAAATTGGGACTTCCTCATTGTGTAGACTATAGAATCAAAAAGTTAAATAGGAAGTAGGTGGAGGAACCTCTTTACTTTAATTCATTCTCTGATAACAAGCCATCAATTCTTGTTTATATATTGTATCTGCAACAGAGTAAAAAAGGAAGGTTGTTTTTGTCACTGGTGTACATTTTTACCTCATGCAATTTTTAAAAAAGTGGTAGCTAATTCTGCAACTAGTTCGAAAACATCATACATAGAATTACAATTAGACCCTTCCAACATGAGAGCTTTTGACTGCCATGTTTAAAATGCCCCTAAGGTTCAACAATATATTTCAGGCTCCAGCGATGCATCATTTTCACTGGTGGTCACAGTGGCAGTGAAAGGTTTCAACTCCATTGTGGGATACTTTCAGAAACCACACATATTAATTAAGTTCAGTTTCACAGTTTGATCAGAAATATTCTAACTTTTGATTGAAAATCAGTTCCGCTTTAGATTTTAAAATTTCTCCAGTCAAACTTTGAACAGTTAACACTATGTTGGAAATAATTATGGTTCTTGTTGTTTAATGGAGAACACTGTTCTATAGATAAGCTTATCAATGTGAAATGAATTTGGTGTGATATTTCCTTCGAATACCTAATTTTAAAAAATGGATTCCTCCACAAAGATATCTTTGTCTGGTGACCCTCAAGTGCCCGTGGAAAAGCAGCTTTATTTTGTTTGCTAAAGGCTTCTCTTGCTTTGGTTAGAGCTAAGGGAATTATCGTCTTTAGAAATCTTGAACACATTTACAACATTCTTTTTTGATTGGGGTGAAAATTCTGGGACAAAATACCTTGAATCAAGTTATTTATTATTGGAGATTGGGGCAGGGGATGAAATGTACCAATGGTTCCAATAGCAATTGTGCTAGTACATTCACTTCACAGATTTGCAGGTCATATGTTCAAATATTCATTCACTGTGTGAGTTGCATTTTCACCTTTATTTGTAGATCCAAGATCCAAAGAGGGTTCTCCAGAAGCTTGACTGAAAGTACAATCAATTTCAATAATAGCTCTGCTGATGTATTATCAACTGCATTCAAATAGGCAACCAGTGATCTTCATCGGCCCCTGTCCGCACCCTGTGGAGCACCTTTCCATAAGAACAGAGAAATTTTGACCACATCACTATTTTTCCATGTACAGAATGCTGATCTAGTCAGATTAACACCAAACAGAACAGTAGTCAGAAATGAGGGAGTGTGCTGCTTATGGTCACAGCTGCAGAAAGCTACAATATAGCAGAAGCCCACAACAAATGCAAAGGTGGAAAAATGCAGAAAAGCAGGGAAAATCTTCACATCCTTTAGAGTGTACATCCTTCCATTGTTATTTTGATTTATTTGTACTTTAAGTTATTTTCTTAGACTTATTGTAGAGGAAAGAGTATTGGTTTATTTTTATAAATTTTTCCTCTCAGATTTGTAACTTTGCAGCTGGCCTTGTGTGGCATACCTAGTGGCCTACTGAACTGGAGATATGATTTCCTCACAGGGCACAGACTATAGGTCAGAATTATTGGATGTTCACTTTCCTGTCACAACTTCCAGGCAGGGGTCTATCAGGAAAGTTTACTCGTCTTCAATCAGTTTCCAATCTCCATTAAGAAATCTGGTTGGCACCAAATCTGTCATTGTACTCCTTGCTGATTATATTACTCTCCACATAACTCCCTGTCTGAAAGACAAGCAGTCATTGACTCAATAGAATCAAATAGTTGAACTAACTGTGCATTTTCTTCAGTGCTGGGAATATCAAGTGAACAACTTTCAAGAGCTCGATTATGATGTTGTCCACGATACAAAGGTTGCAAATGCTCTTTAGATATAAGCATTTAACCTATTTTGCTTCATATTTGACTTGTATCAGCAAACAAGTGGTAAAAAATGGCTAGAAAAACATAGTTATCCTTTAAACAGATAGATATCAGAAAGTACAACACTGCCAGCTGAAGGCTCTCCCCTCAATGGTGGGGCAAAGGAGGAAGGAAGGTACAGATGGCTGATGTCAGAGAAATAGGTTAATAGGTGGAGATATAAGACTGGAGGAGATTGCAGGTAACACGGGACCATTGAGGATTCATAGATAAGGACAAGGATTTAGAAATATATGTATTAGGGGTTGTGGGGTGGGGGGGATCATTGCTGGTCATTGAGCGGGATGTGACAGATGATTGGAACTTAGTGTGGTCTCGCATAGGGGCAGCTGTGTTTTGGACAAGGTGGAATTTATGGAGAGCAGATGATGGGATAACAAAAAGAGCACTATTAAGAAGAGTTGGGAATGGTGTTACGACCCCAGTGAGAAAAGAGTCTCGGGGTCCCCCTCAGCCTTCACCTGGTCTTACGATAACAGGGTTTTTAGCTCCCCCTTAGTGAATCCTTGTTCACCGCTTTCCAATTATAAGGCAAAGAAACCAGCACAAACAGGTTTTCTTAAAGAAGAAAAGTTGAAATTTATTAAACTTGAACTTAAACTTGAATTTCGTTGACACCTATGGATACACGACATGCCCACGCTATCATGCATATCCGAAACACATGCCGATAGAAACAGAAAAGAGTAGCAGAAAAAATAAAGTGGAAAAGTTTGAGGCATTATCTGAAGAGTTTTTGTTACAGTTCTTCGAGCTCAATGTAGAGTCTTTAATTGTAGGTAGTTTTTGCTTTTTGTTGGGGCCCAGTATTTTACTTAAACATTGTTCGCTGTAGGACACTTTTCTCACTTGGGGTTCACGTGTCTTCAGTGGATTAAGAGGCTTGTGAGAAAGAAATGGGAGCAGACAGGGGAGATCTTCTCAGTCCAGGAGCAAACAGTATTTCTCTGTTCAAATTCTCTGGGGCTAGTTCAAAAAACCCTGGAACAGCCAGTTCATCATGTGACCAGCTGGTCCAACCAGTCCTGGCCCCTGTGGATTGCATCACCCCAGCGGGCCCTGGAATGTGCTTCCCCACCCCCTCACTGTCCAATGATCAATATCCATTGTGGGTTGAATGTTTCAGGGAATGGTCCTTTGTCGACACAAGCACCGTCTGTTAGTATGCAAATGTTTTTTCCAGTCACGGCTGATCTGTTTAACAAGTCATTTCCTTGCTCCAGCAACAGTTCAAAATCAATGTTGATATGACAAAACCAATGTGCCTCATTCTTGGCAGGTGGGGGGGCCTGCATGACAATGGAGACAACAAAGGCTTGTGTAAGAACTTATGCAGCAGAAGCGTATTAGATAAGGACCGAGGCAGGTATTCATGTGGAAGTGAAGGAATGTTGGGTATATCTTCAGCTGACAATACAAGCCTATGCAATTACTTATACACAGCACCATTTATAAGTCATCAGTTTTTCAGGGCCTGTGGCAGCTTTATTGAAGCTTTTGCCCGTTTTCTAGATTGGTTTTCAGATTGGTATGTATGATTTCTGTGTGCTCCAACAAAACGACTGCACAATTTGGCCTGAAGGACAAAGCTTCTCTAAACGAAGCAATGGAAACCAGTGTCACCAACCCTGGATAGGAATACAATAGGGCAGTAGGAGTGTTAGAAAACTGCATAAACAAATGCTATCAAAAAGCTAAAATGATACATGTTAACTGAAAAGGCAAGATTGAAAAACTTCTTCACACTTTCTGGTATCTTCTCAGAGGTGCTTTCCCCCAAAAGGAAAATAAATAAATGGAAGGCTTGCAATGGTTCAGTCTTTTTAAAATACAGCCCAGCTGGACATTGGTGGCAGGTATCTCCCCTGCCGGTTTATCCAATGAATATCCTGTCACAAAAGTTTCTTAATTCACCTGAAAAAGCCCTTCGAAACACTCCTGCAAGGGATGCAGAGACCAAGTGGGCCCACATCAGAGACGCCATCTATGACTCAGCAATGGCCACCTTTGGCAAACGGGAAGCAGAATGCAGACTGGTTTCAATCTCACTTTGAAGAGATGGAACCAGTCATAGCCGCTAAGCGCACTGCACTGCTGAACTACAAGAAAGACCCCAGCGAGTTAACATCCTTAGCACTTAAAGCTGCCAGAAGCACCGCGCAAAGAACAGCCAGGTGCTGTGCAAATGACTACTGGCAACACCTATGCAGTCGCATTCAGCTGGCCTCTGACACCGTAAACATCAGAGGAATGTATGATGGCACTAAGAGAGTTTTTGGGCCAACCATCAAGAAGATCGCCCCCCTCAAGTCTAAATCAGGGGAAACAATCACTAACTAATGCACGCAAATGGACCACTGGGTGCAGCACTACCTCGAACTGTACTCCAGGGAAAATGATGTCATTGATACCGCCCTCAATGCAGCCCAGTCTCTGCCAGTCATGGATGAGCTGGACGAACAGCCAACAAAATCGGAACTCAGTAATGCCATTGATTCTATAGCCAGTGGAAAAGCCCCTGGAAAGGACGGCATTACCCCTGAAATAATCAAGACTGCCAAGCCTGCTGTAGTCTCAGCACTCCATGAACTGCTTTGCCTGTGCTGGGACAAGGGAGCAGTACCACAGGACATGCGCGACGCCAATATCATCACCCTCTATAAGAACAAGGGTGACTGCAACAACTACCGTGGAATCTCCCTGTTAAGCAGAGTGGGGAAAGCCTTCGCTCGAGTCATGTTAAACAGACTCCAGAAGCTGGCTGAGCGTGTCTACCCTGAGGCACAGTGTGGCTTTCGAGCAGAGAGATCCACCGTTGACATGCTATTCTCCCTTCGCCAGCTACAGGAGAAATGCCGCGAACAATGGATGCCCCTCTACATTGCCTTCATAGATCTCACCAAAGTCTTTGATCTCGTCGGCAGACGTGGTCTCTTCAGACTACTCGCAAACATCGGATGTCCACCAAAGCTACTAAGTATCATCACCTCATTCCATGACAATATGAAAGGCACAATTCAGCATAGCGGTGTCTCATTAGATCCCTTTCCTATCCTGAGTGGCGTGAAACAGGGCTGTGTTCTCGCACCTACACTGTTTGGGATCTTCTTCTCCCTGCTGCTTTCACATGCGTTTAAGTCTTCAGAAGAAGGAATTTTCCTCCACACAAGATCAGATGGCAGGTTGTTCAACCTTGCCCATCTTCGAGCGAAGACCAAAGTACGGAAAGTCCTCATCAGGGAAGTCCTCTTTGCTGACGTTGTTGCATAAACATCCCACACGGAAGAGTGTCTGCAGAGACTCATCGACAGGATTGCGGCTGCCTGCAATGAATTTGGCCTAACCATCAGCCTCAAGGAAATGAACATCTTGGGACAGGAAGTCAGAAGTGCTCCATCCATCAATATTGGGGACCACGCTCTGGAAGTGGTTCAAGAGTTCACCTAGCTAGGCTCAACTATCACCAGTAACTTGTCTCTCAATGCAGAAATCAACAAGCGCATGGAAAGGCATCTGCTGCTATGTCCAGACTGGCCAAGAGGGTGTGGGAAAATGGTGCACTGGCACAGAACACAAAAGTCCGAGTGTTTCAAGCCTGTGTCCTCAGTACCTTGCTCTATGGCAGCGAGGCCTGGACAATGTATGCCTGGACAGTCTCAACGCATCCCATCTTCGCTGTCTCCGGAGAATCCTTGGCATCGGGTGGCAGAACTGTATCTCCAACGCAGACGTCTTCGAGGCGGGCAACATCCCCAGCATGTATGCCCTACTGAGATGGCTTGGCCATGTGAGCCGCATGGAAGATGGCAGGATCCCCAAGGACGCATTGTACAGCGAGCTCGTCACTGGTATCAGACCCACCGGCCGTCCATTTCTTCGCTTTAAAGATGTCAGCAGCCGTGACATGAAGTCCTGCGACATTGACCACAAGTCGTGGGAGTCAATTGCCAGTGATCGCCAGAGCTGGCGGACAGCCAAGAAGGCAGGGCTAAAGAGAAGCGAGTCGAAGAGACTTAACAGTTGGTAGGAAAAGAGACAGAAATGTAAGGATAGAGCCAACTGTGTAACAACCAATTTTATCCGCAGCGCCTGTGGAAGAGTCTGTCACTCTAGAATTGGCCTTTATAGTCACTCCAGGCACTGCTCCACAAACCACTGACTACCTCTAGGCACTTACGCATTGTCTCTTGAGACAAGGAGGCCAAAGACAAGAAAGACAAGTTCCGAAGAAGGGTCACTGACCCGAAACGTTAACTCTGCTTCTCTTTCCACAGATGCTGCCAGACCTGCTGAGTGAATCCAGCATTTCTTGTTTTTGTTTCAGATTTCCAGCATCTGCAGTATTTTGCTTTTATTTAAGACAAGTCAGAAATGCCCTAGATTTGGTCCCTGGTCTTTGCTGGGTTATCTGATCTGTGCCAAGGCAGCAGAAGGGATGCGCCAGTTGTCCTCGCTGTTCAAGGCATAGGGAGGGGATAATTAGCCAGAGTTCCTATTCCAGAATACAATCCAGCAATATCTGAAATGAATTATTGACACTTGGACAAGATAGTGGAGGACAAGTGATGTCAATGCATTCAATAGATAAAGAGAGAGTTGAGGAAACTGAGCGAGAAAATAAATAAAACTCCATGAGTAAGCCCAGAGCTTTCAATGTGAATAGCTGGACTGAAGGATAACAAGATGATGTCTCCAAGCAATACTGCTTTCAACATCACAATGTAATCCTTCAAATTTTCAAAGCAAGTCACATCCAAAATTTGTAAAATAAAATGAACAGTCATCTGTAGCTGTTTACACAATTTCACACTTGCTGCTCTGAGAATTTACAATTAAATCACCGTAGTGAAATTATCCATAATCATTCATTATTTACAAACTAATTCTGTTAAAGTCTGGAAAAATATTAAAAACTTCTACTAATTTTGACTAGTCAACTTTAATCAGATTTGATATGCTACTTAGTGCCTTGTGAAAATCACAGCTATGTCCATGCCAAGATTATTTTTCAATGAAGTAAAACTGTCTCCTGTGTCTCCACTTCTGTATTCACCAATTACTTTCTTAACCCTGTCCTTTCACTGAAGGTTGAAAATACAGGGTGATAAGTAAGGCCGTTGATTGGAAGAGAACCAATAGGAACTCTTTGATCTGTGGCGCGGCGCCCGGCAATCCCACACCTTCAATTCCCCGTCCGTGGAAAGCCGGCGTGACACTCGGGGGGAGGGGGAAGGAATTAATATTTTCAGTGCAGGGTGGGGGAGGGGCAGGTGGATGGAGTCATATAAACATAATGGCTGTAGGACTTGGTGGGAAGGGGTGAACTTCAAACTTTGTGCAGTCTGGGAGATAAACTCAGATGTAAAAGGTAAGTGTTTTGCGTGGGGGGGTGGGAAGGGCAAATAGTTAATATAATTGTTATGGGGGGGGGGTGGGAAAGGGACATTAGAATTTTAATTAATAAATCTTGGGGGATGTGTATCTTTAAACATTCAAATTGACTGGCAGGGCTGGCTGCCCTTTAAAAATGGTGCCAGTGCACAGGCAGCTGACGCTATTGCTAGGGACGGGCAGCCCGCCCCCTCCATGTGATTGGGGGGAGGGGCGGGTTTCCCGGCTATTTAAATGAGCCGCCGTGCGTGAAATCGGGCATCTGTTTGGCATGCGGGCTGCCATTTTTTGACCGTGCCACTGAGATCGGCGGCAGGCTCTTTAAATTCAGCCCAGTGTATGACTTTACAAAAAATGAACAATACTGCTGAGTGTAGTATGTGTCTCAGGCCTCTTAAAGATGCAAGATAAGAGTTTTCGGATTCAGTGCTGGCCAGCATGCAAATTTATGCACATTAAAGTGAATGGGGAAAATGCTGTGCTGACTATCTTTTATAGAGGACTTGAACAGCCATTCACATCTTTACAACATTACACCAGTGCTATCTTCCAATCAGTGATGTGATTTGCCCTGACCAACAGGTCAAGGGGCAACCTCTTGCAACATATGGATACAAAAGAAGAATTCTCTTCTACTACCTGCGCACGAGTTTCTGATCCTGCTCATTTCAGCAGAGTCTGTCTTCAACAGTTCAGTACACAGTACAACTGTTTTCCCAGTCACTGCACACTCATGCTTGGGACTTGGGTGATGCTGCCAGCAGTGACACAGACTGAAATTAGATTAGCAGAAAATTCAAACTGAAATTATGGCAGACATTTCCATATATTAGCAGAATTTAAATTAACTTCATTGCTTGTGGCAATGATTGTGCAGTCAGTGATAACCGATTGCCTAAAAAAAAGATCTGAAGTTTCAACTTAGATTAGTTTGCAACTACGTTAAATACCAAAATGTCAGCCGGTTTTGAATTTATTCTTATTTGATTCATCACAAAATATCCTGTTCCTTAGCTCGGTGTTTATGGCATGATTATAAACATCTTATTACACTTAATGGCCTATCTTGAGAGCGTACAGTTGGTTAAAATGACAGTTGTGTGCTACCCTGTCTGATACCAATGAGCGGCCACCAGGTACAATTGTATTTGCCATGTATTTGGTAGCATCGGGAACACTGGCTGCAAGCAGACAGGAGCCTCATTAATATTTAAACATTAGGGTCCTATGATGTCATTTAGATCAAAACATAATGTTAACTGTTGATCATGGCAGTTGCACACAGTGCTGGACCCTCCAGTGAAACCTGGCAGTAAGAAAGAGCAGGGTCAGAAGAGGTATACTCTCCCAGGCCTGGCAAGGAAACCTCGAGTCTCCTCTGCTCCCGGATTCATTACACAACCCCACTCCCCTATCCTCCCCCCAGCCAATTTACATTATGATTAGGACTTTACCCCTTTGGTCTCCGGCGACAACCTAAAAACTCACGCCCACTTGCTGACCAGCTGGCTACAAGGGGGTTAAAATCTCGCCCCAAGTTAAAATTGGAGCTTTAGACATGTCAGTTGGGTTTATAGGAAACAACAGAATTGTATTGGGGGGTGCGGGTGAGGTTAGGGATAGAGACATCAAAAATATTTGACAATCAGGATCATTTTTGGGCGTTGACCCTGTTCACAGCAGCAGCGTGCCTTCCAGTTCAAGATCCTCTTCCAGCAAAAGAGATCAGTCTTGCCATTTTCTGACATTAAATGTTAGAAAGCCTTGAATGTTCATGCCGCACCGAGCTCCCGCTGCTCGTGCCGCACTGAGCTCCCGCTGCTCGTGCCGCACTGAGCTCCCGCTGCTCATGCCGCACCGAGCTCCCGCTGCTCGTGCCGCACTGAGCTCCCGCTGCTCAGCCGCCTCCTCTGGGTTGCTGAGGTGCTGGCTCGCATGGGGTCCATGCGATGCTGGGAAAATTGCAATGTCAGTGGAAGAATGCAGATAATTGCCCAATTACTCACCTCAGTTGGCTTGCCGAGAGGTTGGAAGCAGAGAAGGCAGCCAACCAGGAGAAGGTGGGAGGAGGTTTCAACACGTGATCACCGCCTCCAAGAATAAATTCTTACCGCCTTCAGCCAGGGTAATATATTTGTTTATATAGCTGCAAGTTTCATTTTACATGCCATACCTCTTCCAGTGCTGACTAATGCAGCATCCCTCCGGTTGGGAAAAGATGATAGATCTATTGGAGTTGCACACATGTCCCCCACAACATCTTCTACTGTTTTTTTTGCTTCCTGTTGCAGCAAGAGGACCGCACCACCCTCTCAACTTGGCTACGCAGTCCAGGCCCTCCACGTCTCTCCATGTCCAGCCGGAGTCCAGGATCACGCCTGGCGGTGCAACAACACTGCCCAGGCCCATTCACAGTGAAGCTGCCACAGCGATTTTCATGGTAGGGGAAGCAAGTGTGCATGCTGAGCAACTGTACACACCAATTGATGGGAAGGTATTGATTCTCACTATTTCCCAAATATATGAAAATCATTGTCAGTTTACGCAAAAGCACCTTTAAAAGTGATGGATCATAGATGACGATTGGAATGTTAAACTTGTCTTTTAGAAGTCAGAGAGTCTGAACCATAGTATCATCTGTGTTCATGTTGAGTCTGTACAGTAATGTATAGGATCATAGGAAATAGAAGCAGGAGTAGGCCATTTGGCCTATCGAGCCTGCTCCGCCATTCAAACAGATCATGGCTGATCATCTACCTCTATGCCATTTTCCCCACTATCCCCATATCCCTTGATGTCATTAGTAATCAGATATTTATCGATTTCTGTCTTGAACATGCTAAACGATTGAGCTTCCACAGCTCTCTGAGGTACAGAATTCCATAGATTTACCACCCTCTAAGTAAAGAAATTCTTCCTCATCTCAGTCCTAATGGCCTGTCCCTTATTCTGAGACTGTGTCCCCTTGTTCTCGACTCACCAGCTAGGGGAAACATGCTATCCACATCCACTCTGTCACACCCTGTCAAAACTGGAGAAGCGAGGTGATTTTCTTTGTTAAACTTGGTAATTCAATAGGTTCACAGCTCTAGAGCACTGTTGATGATTGATGGGATCTGGAGAGACAGTCTTGTTATCAGGGAATGGGATTCTTCCCAGTTGTTTCCAGATAAAATTGCAAGAAAAATGCAAGATGGTAAGAAAGAGAGAGAGAGAGAGAGCATGAGTCTGTATAATGTTCAAATTTTACACACAGGATACTGATATGTCCCTGACTTTCCTTACAGGTGCAATTGCAGGGGGGGATCGAAATTCCTGAGCGCCAGTAGATCTCTATTACTGGCCAGCGGACCAGTTCATTGTTTGTTAAGTCCCTGGCTGTTGCCTTGCTGGGGTCCACTGTGTTGAGGGATAGCTCCATCCATGGGAGAGTGTACCCACTGTTCATAAATGCCAGTGGCATATCCCCCCAGGTGAAACCCCCCCTTCTCACTGAGGAAGCTCAGTGCTGTCAAAAGTAACAATTTATATGCACTTTTTAAATTGCAAATTTCTGCAGTGGAATCTCCATGTTTCCAACCTATTTTTAAAAATACGTCATGGATGACCCTTTTCCACTACTTCTTGAGTTTCAAGGTCTCAGTGAGTCGTTGCTTAATTTTTTCACTCTTTGCTCTTTGCAGCATGTTTCAACCATCAGCTAGACATGAAGGGGCTGAGTGAGGGGGCTGTCTCAAAAGAGCTTGTGAGTTTCAACAGTAGTAGAAAAGATCCCGGATCAAAATAAGAAGCTGAAAGGTCAATAAGTTTCAATTTGTGAAGATGTGTACTTCTGTGTTATTTGTGCTTTCACAATAAAATTTGTTCAGCTTTACTCAACCTATGTTTCTCAGTGTTTTTCTGGACAAATGGAGAATTCAAATTTTGCTAGGTTTGATACATCATGCCCATTCTACACTGAATGAACACCATGATATTGTAATAAAAGCAAAATACTGCGGATGCTGGAAATCTGAAATAAAAACAAGAAATTCTGGAAATACTCAGCAGGTCTGGCAGCATCTGTGGAGAGAGAAGCAGAGTTAACGTTTAACAGATGCTTTCCACAGATGCTGCCAGACCTGCTGAATATTTCCAGCATTTCTTGTTTTTATACCATGATACTGTACACTGATTGCTGTACATTGAATAAACATAATGGATAGTAGTATTCACAAAGCGGGTTATAGCAACAGTTCAAATGGTGGTTCCAACTGGGGTATTCAAATGGCCTGCTGGGACCAGTCCAACTGGTAAATACCACCAGTTCAACTCAATACCAGCAGTTCAACTGGTGAACCAGATTTCAATTCCCAGTTGATAACTGGTGAGAACTGGTGCCAGTTCAACTGGAAACAGCAGCTGGGCAACATCGGAGTCAGCCCGCCCCTGGGAAAAGAAGCCAGAGGTGGGAACACGTCAGCAAACTGGCCCAACGCTTTCTTTTTTCTAATTTTGCTCTCCCTTTTCCCTCCGCCTCTGAACCGACCTCCAAGGGTAAAATTCTCCCGAGCTTGTTTTTAAGAAAGAAAAATCTCTGAGGGTATGAATAAATTAAAAAATATGTAGTAAGTATATAGTTTCTTTGTGCCCCGGTTCAACATTATTTAAAATTATATTTGCAAGAAAACATGAAATAGCAAGAACAACTTGCATTTTATAGAAGGTAATTTTATTTCAACGTGGACTGCAAAACATTGTCTTAGATCTATGTAATTACATTTCTGTTCAAATTAAAAAGTGTACAGTGATTATTTACTTAAATAAATTAGCGCAGTTATAAAGAGTCATTGAAGCTTGCTGTTAATTGCAACTGTTGGCAGAAAACAGAGTCAAAGTTCCTGCATTTATCTGAGTCCTAAATTGTCTTTTCAGCTTCCACCATATAGGCATGTTTCATTCCTACTATAAAGTCTAGAATCGTGGATAAAATATTTGTGCAAGTTAAACAGAAACCGCTAAACTCTTCAGAGGGTGAGGCAATTAGCTCACTTCATTCAGATTGTCCTATGTTGCACCCAGTACAAAAACACCTATTATTTAGTAGCAGTAGGTCTTCAATATCTGAAAGATCAAAAAAGAGCCCCTACACATCATGTTCGAGGTTTCATGTTATAATATGGGTCTGACTCAATTTCTGTGGGACATTCAGAAGTTCTGCCCCTGCACAGTAACTTGCTAAATATATTGAATTCATTGCTTTAAATATCATGTCTGCTTTTTAATTCCAGATAAAAATAGGCACGGGAACAGTATTCAACAGCTAACATGGGAGGTTCAATTACATAAAGTAATCAAGAGGAAAATATCAAAAAAAAAGGAATTGTACCATCCGGGGAGATTGCATTCATAGAAAGGAACAAAGATTTACGGAAGAGTAACATTTGATCAAAACCTAGGAGTAGGTCACCTCTTACCCTCTCAAATTGACGTATGGCCATCTGCTAGAGGGGGAACCTAAAACAAGATGAAATAAATAAATAGCCAGAATTATAGCTTCTCTTTCTTTTAAAAACTAGATGCACAGATTTTTTTGTTGTTGTTTTAAACATGGAATTGTACTCTGAGCATTAAAGCAAGGTAAGTAAATGTCTTACAGGCAACTACCCTACACAGTCAGCCTCCCACCCAGGAACTCAAGCAAATTCTTAACAAAATCAGATAATCAACAAGTCTTCTGCAGCATTGCCTTATAAAGATGAGCATTATGTCATATAACACACCATGTATTATTCCACTGCTAAGGTTAGGTTATATATAAGTTACTCTGCCACTTAAAAGCCACAAGGTCTAAATGTTGTAAATAGGCACAGACTGAGCTCAATTAGAGACTAAGTACATTCTAAGGTAAATTAGGGGTTTAGTGATTCTCAATCGATTTGCAGCTGTCTTTCTTATTGACAGTTTTTTTTAATGTGACAGATAAATTGTCATATGTGCTGCTTGAAATGTGATGCCTGCCTAAACTAACACCTTCTGCACTTCCGGGGCCCATATCCCTCAAAACTTTAGCATTAGATTAGCAGCTGTTTTGTGGCAGTGTTCATAGTGAGTAGGAAATTAGGCTCTTGCAAGAAGGGTTTTGTGGGAATGCGATAGTCAGGAAGGAGTGCACATCTCCAATGAAAGGATCTGGAAAGAAGTCTGTAAGAGATCTGCTCATAGACAGTGACGTATGTGTTTTTTTTATTGATTCCTGGAAAATAAGTAGACAGCAATTTTTCTATTTGGTGTTTGGACATACAGGGCTGAATTTTAACATCCTGACCTATTTGCATCAGGGGAGCCCAGCAACATGTTCAGAACCCGGAGGTTTCAGCAGTGTGTTCGTCAGTGGCTTTTTAACCCAGCCACTGCATTTGCAACTGACCTTTGGGTCTCCCGATTGACTGGAGCCAGCAGAGATGATGTTGACCCACATCAGTCTATTTCAGCTCAACCATTTAAAAGGACCCTGCAAAGATAGACTTAAAGAATTATAGAGGTCATCAGGCAAAGCCAGAACTTGCAGAAATGGAGACACAACATGGCAAGGCAGCACCATGCATCAGCGATGCATATCTGGACACGATGCTATGGGCTGTAAGGGCCCATAAGGAGATTCTGTTCCTTGCAGATGGAAAGAAGTCCACCTCCAAAAACAAGAATACTTGGTTGGAACTGGTTGAGGAGGTCAGCAGTAGCAGTGTGGTGCCATGCTCCTGGATACAGTGCCGCAAGAGGTTCAATGAGCTCATCAGGGCAAGAAAGGTAAATGGCATGGCACATTCAAGTATATCCTGATACGCGTCTTGCCCCAACCCTCTGCACTCTACCTTCCCAAATCTTAGTGATGAAGTCAGTGATGCAATGGAGAGTCCCCATTGGAGGTCACAGGACCCTTCAAGCTCTACGCAGCTGGATACGGATGCTGAACCTCGGGGGTCATCAACAAACAGAACATTTCTGTAGCAGTAGCAGAAAAAGTGTGAGGCTCCGGCAGCATTTCCAGCTGCACTGTGCATCCATGGAGGGAGGTTGGACGAGTCCATCTCTAGTATGAGTGACATGATACTTCAGGCCTTTGCGCGGTTCAGGACTCTACATCCATGAAAAGAGTGGTCAGTTGTGTGAAGAATTGGACGTGGCAGGTAAGAACACATGTTGGCTCTCACCGATGGCATGCACATTGAATCTGCCAGTTTAAACAAAGTGGAGGGAAGACTCACCTTGGCCATTCAACACCTCACTGAACTGCAGAAAAGTGCTTTCCAGCTCTTGGCGATCAGGGAAGTGCAGGTGAGTCATGAGAGGGAAGATAGAGAAAGGGGACATGCAAGGTGGGGTGCTCTGCTCAAAGTGCTTCCACTTCTGACCCTCTGCAGCACACTCTCCCCCACCCCTGAACCTCAGTCAGAGCTCCACATGCTGCCTACTGTGCCAATGGCTGAGTGGGGCAGTCTTTGGTGCAGGCCCTCCCAGGCGCCAAAATCCAGAGGATGTCGGCCAAGAGCATCTGAGCAGTCAGAGCAGGGATGTCAGCAGCCTGCCTCTAGCTCAGCTGAAGCCACAGGGTAGCAATACGTAGCAGTAGAACAAAGAACAAAGAACAGTACAGCACAGGAACAGGCCATTCGGTCCTCCAAGCCTGCGCCGATCTTGATGCCTGCCTAAACTAACACCTTCTGCACTGCCGGGGCTCATATCCCTCTATTCCCTTCCTATTCCTATTCAGAACAAACAGGAAGAGAAACTAATTGTAATTGTGCAAGGGTATTCACTTGGGTGTTTAACACAGTGTTACATTTCTGTTTCATGCTTCTGCACCATAAAATTTATTCCACTGCTGCATTATGCTGTCTTGCCTGCCACCTGCCAAGTTACCTTCTACCTTATGAAAAATGGTAAGACAAGAGTTAAAGCTGAGCAATGGTTGCCAGCGAAAGGGATGAATTGTTGATTATGGGACTGCTTTGCCCTGGGGGTTGGGGAGGATCCAGTGGGTTCAGAATGATGGCTGTGCTGCCTCAGTCTAAGTGAGGTGTGCCTGAATCAAGCCGTCCTGGGCAGTTATGTGTGGACTACTGGGGTCCTCACCACATCATGCTCCTTCTCATCCTCCAGCTTCTCCTCTGAAGAGGCAGAGCATTCAGCACTTTCCTCCTCCAGGAACAACCATCCTCTCTATTGTATCTTTCCTGGATGTCATTGTTCAGGCTTCTCAAAGGCGTTATCAGCCACATCTTCAGAGATTAACCCTCGCCTACAAGGAATCATCTGCTAACTCTCCTTCCAGGGGTGAATATCTCAGGGAGGCTTGACTGGCGCAGGATGAAAGCAACATGGCGGATCCCTGGAAATCTTGCACAAACATGCATGATGATATTTTGGTGGTTTCAAGCTGAATATTGATGGAGTGAATCCCTGATGAAGACTACAAGGCGATCTGAGGCTGCCCTGATTGCCACATGTGTCTGATGAATCCTTGGACCTGTGGGAAGCCTGACAGAACAGCAAAGCCAAGCACCCGCTCATTCTGACTGGCCTCATTGGTTGAGAGGTGCACATGGCTGCAGAATGTGAGATTCTATAAATATCACCTACTGATCTTTGGAAAGAGCCAGAGGAGAAGAAACTCAGGCTGTGGCGACTTTGACAGCCATTGGCAATGCGTGACCACCTGGCTTGGCAGGAGTTCCTCTTCCAGGAAGCTACAAATGTTAGCGATCACCTGACAGGAAACACTGAGCCTCCTGAGGCACCTGCGCTCAGTCATGTCCAGGAAGCTTATTCTCTGCCTGTTGCGAAATGGCCTCCTGTCAGCTGGAGCTTTGTGCCCATCCCCTCTATCCTGTGGAGAGGCAGGTGGTTGAGGAGAAGGCTGCTACTGCTCCTGCTCGTGCTGCTGCTGGCATAGCTGGTGCTGCTCCTCATGTTCCTCATCTGAGGTCTAAGGTAGAGCTGCATATCTGGCTGCCATGCTGAAATGAAGGTTGACAACTGGGAAGGTTAGATTAAATTCTGTTAACACCCAAGTAGCAGAAATGACCTCGAAAGCAGTGAAAGCACACTCTCAGAGCATGTGCAGTAAGTAAAAGACTTTCGCCGAGACAAGGAAGTAGGTGTGAGGTCTCGGTATTTAAAGCCATTCTTGCCTGTCAGTTACTCATCCCCAACAAATCCTGCTGTCCTCATGACTTCCCTGGAGAGTAACGAAGCTTGGGAAACCCAGACATACACTGTGAAAGTCAGAATTTAAAGGTAGAAAAGCTGATAATGACCACTTAACATAATTAAATTGCCAACCCGCCATTGCCACAGGGGTTTCCTGCATGCTGCAGATCTCGATGAGGTTCAATATTGTTGTCGGCGGGTTGCTGTTGCCTTCCCAATACACTGGCAATTTCAGCCATCTTAACCTGCCGCCCACTCACAAACCCACCCACCTTGTCAGGTTAAAATTCCCCCATAGCATCATCTGGGCAAAGTATGTACAGGAAAGCTGTGGGGATGAGCTGCATGCTCACATTGGAGCCTTCCTGCCTTCCGATGCAGTTGATTAAATGGATAGAGGATAGGACATGGTTTATTATAGGACTGTAGTAAAGCCCACCTTCTCTTCCTCTATTCATTCTGCCCAAGCAATGCTTTATGTCCGGTGCTGAAGAGAAAACAATTCTACCTGGTGTCTCTCTTACATCCAGCACAAAAATAAATATGTAACCCTCATGTACCGCAGCTGCATAAATAGGATATACAAACGGCAATCTGTTCTATCTGTTTAGGAGGTGGATTTTTATTGTGAATATGAAGAAATGTAACACTTAAGGCTGAACAATTTGCATCTTTTCTCCTTAACCAAATACTTCTGCAACAGTACCGTGTTATGAAAGGGTCCCACTCAAATAAACATGTTAATATTCAGAACTTATATTTTGAGCTTATCGACCCTGAATAATAACAGTCATTCCATAATTTAACTGCCAATATTGATCATTTTATGATGATTTCTTTAAGGTTTTTCTAAAACATACATAACTAAATGAATTTTAGTTGCTCTACCCATTTAGATATAATACAAAATATAAAACTGAAGCAATGGCAAAATTTTAAAATGCAAAGTTTCATTTGTTCCACAGGCAATTTGCAATAAATATTACTTTCGGACTCAATTACTGCCTGACTCTATAGACTGACCTCCAATCCTCCACAAACATGCTTATCCAAAACTTTACTGCCATTACTGCATTCCACTCCAAGTCACACTCACCCATCACACCTCGTCTCGCTAACCCATGTCAGGCCCGGGTCCCCCAACACCTCAAATTTAAAATTATCATCCTGATATTTATATCTGTCCATGGTCCCCTTCTTCTCTATCCATAACAACCTCCAGTCTTACAATTGCCCCTATCTGTACTCTCCATTCCACTCACAGGAACCTTTTGTACATCCTCCATTTCTTTGCCCCACAATTGACAGTCATGCCTTCAGCCAAAGTCCCATTCTCTGGAGTTAATCCCATAAATCCCTGAACCTCCCTTTCCTCCTTTGAAGCTCACCTTAAAATCCACCTCCCTGACTAAGCTTTTGGTCACCTCTCTTATTCGCATCTCTTTTGACATGGCATCTATTTTTGCTTTTACCTCAGTGCAGCACCACAGCAATTTGTCCTATATTAACAACACTATCAAAATACAAGTTGCTGCAGAACTAAAAACAAATTTCAGTCATTCTTATTATTTCCAAAAGGTTTTCCGTAGGGAGTTTTAAACATTAATATTTTCCCATCAACTGATCAATTCCTGTCAAAAAATAGAGAAAGTGGTGTAAAGAACAAGTTCTAACAATTTCTGAATGACCAGTCTTCTTGTTGATCAGAACACTTCCGAGCATTATGTGCACAGATGTATATCGGGAGTTGTTACCTGTTATGTGGTTGGGTCCCTTCAACTAACACTTCTGGGAACCTGCCTGAACTGAGGCCTCAGGCATCTCAAAGAGGCATAAATCTCAGATGGAAACTTTTGTTAGATGCATTTCACACACAGAAAATGTGAAATGTATAGATAATTTTAATCATATATATATATATTTTGTTCTTTTATGCCATGAATCTAATTTTCAGCACTAAATCATCAGTTTAAGTGAAAAAAGATGGCAGCTGAAAAGATTTTTAAAAACTTTGGCTGACTTATCATTGTTGATCGTTTTCATACATTGCAGTTTTCAGTAGAAACTTATGTACCCAATTTGTCTGTTTATATCTTTCCTGTTTAGTTATGACTTGTTGCAATCTACAAAAATAAAATTTGCGACAATGGGGCACAAGTATAATTCATATTTTGCATGTCAAGTGTGACAGCAGCCACATGATAGACACAAGGCTTATGTTGATGGATAGAGACAGGATTTAAAGATGTCTTGCCCTCCTACACAAATTGCCAAAAATAAATTTGCAATCAGCTTCTTACTCTCTGCAAAACAAAAATGGTTGTGCGAATTCAACTGTCAAATTCGAAGAGACTGTGGAACGCAGCAACCACCTCAGAACAAGTGTCCTATTGTCAGTCTTTGCCAAAATCTCAATGTTATCGGTTACTTAGAGTTATATATCAACAAAAACAAGCATAATGCAAGTTCCCATGTAACTGAGCTCAAGGACTCATGTGACCTCCATTGCACTGATATGTACAAATTTGCTAACCTCCAGACATCATATGTCTAGCTTCCAACAGCATTTGCAGCATTAACCATTGGCTTGCCTTAGCAATAATGCTCAGAACAGAAACAAGAAAAGGTACAAGTGCACTGACACAGCACATAGGAAGACAGGAACAGGAGTAGGCCATTCAGCCTCTCAAGCCTGTCCCGCCATTCTATGAGATCATGGCTGATCCACGGCCTAACTCCAGATACCTGCCTTTGGCGGCACAGTGGCGCAGTGGTTAGCACTGCAGCCTCACAGCTGCAGGGACCTGGGTTCGATTCTGGGTACTGCCTGTGTGGAGTTTGCAAGTTCTCCCTGTGTCTGCGTGGGTTTTCTCCGGGTGCTCCGGTTTCCTCCCACAAGCCAAAAGACTTGCAGGTTGGTAGGTAAATTGGCCATTATAAATTGTCACTGGTATAGGTAGGTGGTAGGGAAATATAGGGACAGGTGGGGATGTTTGGTAGGAATATGGGATTAGTGTAGGATTAGTATAAATGGGTGGTTGATGGTCGGCACAGACTCGGTGGGCCGAAGGGCCTGTTTCAGTGCTGTATCTCTAATCTAATCTAATCATTCCTTAATATCTTTGCTTAACAAAAATCTATCTAAATGTAAATGCAAAATGTTGCATGTTAATTTTGAGAACTGCATGGGGCAATGGGTAATAACTCTCATTTTTAATTATGGGGTTAGTATAGATAGATCAATGATTCCACCTCCCTATCTCTGAAAAATAAAAATAAACATTGGGTTCTAGGTGTCCCATGGGGTATTTTTGCTTACAAACAACAACTTGCATTCATACAGCATCTCTAATGTAACAAAATGTCCCAAGGCACTTCACAGGAGAATTATAAAACAAATATTTGACAAACATGCATTTTAGCTTCATTTGCAATGCAAAAACTTTCAGAGTGAACAGAATAGATAGAAAGTGTTCTCACTGGCAGAAGGTCAAGCGCCAGAGATCACCAATGTAGGTGAATGACAAAAGAACCAAGGGTGACATGAGAAATAACTTTTTTATGCAGCAAGTGCTTAGGGTTTGGAATGCATTGCCTGAGAGTGTGGTGGAGGCAAATTCAATCATGCCTTTCAAAAGGGAATTGGATCAGCAACTGAAGAGAGAAAAGAAAATACAGGGTTACAGGGAAAGGGCTGGGAATGGAACTAGCTGAGTTGCACTTGCAGAGAGCTGGCACAGACACGATGGGCCAAATGGCCTCCTTCTGCACTGTTGCCATACTATAATTCCATGATAATCAGTTGTACAGTTCAAACAGAAGACAGGTATATCAAATGAAAATCATAATGTTGAATTATTCCTTTTATTGTTTCCGTACAAGGTTGTTCTAAAATGACTGTGTTGTTTGGTGGAATGTCGTAACAGTGACACTTGAGAAACGAAGAAGAATTACGTCAAATGCACAGAAGCCTAGAGCGGTCGTCATATCATTCATCAGATTGTTTCTGTGGTAGACATTTTGGTGACTATCTGGAATGTGGACCAGCCTGAAGATACACACGTGTTCTGCTGATCCACTTATATGAGACAGTAATGTTGTCAGCACTGTGTTCTGGGGCACAGATGAAAATGATATTGGAAGAAGGTAAAAGGATGCTGGACTTATGGATTCCTATGAAGGTCAGTGGGAGTGTCAGGGTGGGAAAGGCTAGTAAAAAAACATCCGTGTCATCTGAGCAGCACAATTCCACTCTCAGTCCAGAAGACTACTTATGTTATTGATTTGGGCATTGCCGTCACAGAGATAGAAACAGATATTGTAAGATGGCTGTGTATAGACTGGACCACCCAAGTCCAAGATGACCTTGCTTGGCACGGAATAATGAAACCCTGGGGTGGACAGACCCAATTGAGAGAACTATGCATTCATAGAAGCACAATTCCAGTGAGTGACTGAGTAGGCTATAAATGAACTGCAATACAATATTTGACTCAGAATGGCCATTTAAATCACCAATGTTACAAATAAAGATGGAAGGTGTCCTTTCAGTCCTTCGTTCCTAAGGTTTCAAACTCTTGATCAGCGTCAACTTAGATATTTTGTGTAGAACAGGAATTCACACTGATGATGTCAACAGATGGGTACTCCATTCACATCACATGGTTTCTACAAAATATCTGCTCTGAGGCTACCTCTGCCAGGTCATTTTGAGACATTATACAAGAGCACAAAGTAAAGGTAAACCACTAATAGAAAATATATCTCCCTGCCTTGCATTAACAGCTATGTAATAATATTTTCCTGTCAAGATTAGGCAGTATGTTGATGAAATTAGTTCTAAAATTTAACATATTCAGAAGCTGGAAGGAATAAATTCTGAGCCTATTTAACAAATAAAATGGCTAAAGAATAAACAATTTTCATTTTACTTGATTTCAGCTGTAAAAAGAAAGAGTACGGAGTTCATTTGTGGATATGTTAAATAAGTTCCTGGAGAAGAATGCAAAGCACAAGTGCAGTGTGATGAGGAAAACAAGCAAATAGTCCTTTTAAGTTCGGCTGAATCCGACTGTTGTGCTGAATGGATGAATATACTCCAGAAGTAGTTGGGACTAAATTAATTTTAATTTAGTCTAAATTAGAACACAGATATTAAACTCCCTGCAGGAAACATATGGGTAACAGCCGAGGCAAATAGGAAATCATCTGGCCCTCCGCTATATGAATGTTGGGAGATTTGAACTCCCTGGCACCCCCTGGCACGGACCACATAAGTCTCCCACCCGAATCTGGTTATAAACATTAGCTGACCAGCGCAGTACTGAGACGGTGGCTGCTGCCAGGGACCTGGAAGTGAAGTAATTGATTTCAAGGTGGTGAGGTGGGGGAGGGGGGAGAGGTCAGGAGGGCATCGTGATCAGATGAGGGGCAAGAAAGTCCAGGGCAAGAGAGGCCCAAGATTTCATTGTGGGCCTGGATGAGCATTCCAAACCGTAGCACCATAGAAACTTACAACAAACAAGGATGTCCTTCATCTCATCGTTGCTGCCAACTCTTTGCTGCAGCAATCCATAATAAACCAACGGCCCCACTCACTTCCATTGCTCTGCATCGTCCTTGATTTCAAACAGTTCTCCTCTTTTCCCTTAAAAGATGCAGCAGTCCCTAATAATGAATTGTTCCCTTTTGTGCAAAAACAGTAGGAAAGGCATGATTGCTGTTTTCACCATTTGATATTTCAGCATGTAAACTTGACTGAACAGCAGCAATTAGTCACTAATTGGCCTCAGGATATGCTTATTTAGAGCAGAACTCTGAAGAGAGTAGTTTAGTAAGTGGAAGATCAGATTTCAGCACTAGTCCAGTTAGATTTTATAACCTGAAATCAGATTAAACAAAGCTTTACCTTACCAGCAGACAGCTTTCCTCAAGGCAGTCATTTTGTTTAGTGTCAGCTGGGGCTCACTTGGTAACACTCTTGCCTCTGAATCTCTGTGTTCGTCCCACTCCAGGACTTGAGCACAAAAATCTATATTGGCATTCCAGTGCACTACTGAGGGAATGCACTCGTCTTCCAGACGAGTTGTTAAACTAAGGCCCCATCTGCTTGCTCAGATGGATGTAAATATCCCATGGCACTATTTCGAAGAAGAGCAGGAGAGTTATCCCTAATGTCCTGCCCAATATTTAGCCCCCAATCAACATCACAAAAACAGATTACCTGATCATTATCACTTTGCTGTTTGTGGGAGCTTGCTGTATGCAAATTGGCTGCCATGTTTCCTACATTATAACAGCATACTTCAAAAGTACTTCATTAGCTGTAAAGTGCTTTGAGATGGCTGGTGACTGTGAAAAGTGCTATATAAAAGCAAGTCTTTCTTTTTTGTCTTTGAGAAAGGACATTTCGCACTCCCCTCGTTGTTGTATAACAATAGGTTGTAATTCAATAAAGCAAAATACTGCAGATGCTGGAAATCTGAAATAAAAACAAGAAATGCTGGAAATACTCAGCAGGTCTGGCAGCATCTGTGGAGAGAGAAGCAGAGTTAACATTTCAGGTCAGTGACCCTTCATCAGAACTGACAAATATTAGAAATGTAAAAGGTTTTAAGCAAGTAAAGGGGGGGGGGGGGGTGGGGGCAAGAGATAATAAAGAGGTGTTGATGGGACAGGGTCACAGAGAATAACTGACCAGAAGGTCATGGAACAAAGGCAAACGGTATGTTAATAGTGTGCTGAAAGACAATGCGTTAGTACAGAGAGGGTGTGAATTGACCGTTAAGCACAAAGCACTCCAAGCACAAACATTGAAGAAAAACAGTGGGTAGGCATCGTAGAAACAAACCAAACAAATTAAAAAACTAAAATAAAATAACCAAACAAAATAGGAAAAAGAAAAAAAGAAAAAATAACTGAACATAAAAAGGGGGGCCCGTCATGCTCTGAAATTATTGAATTCAGTGTTCAGTCTGGCAGGCTGTAGCGTGCCTTATCGGTAAATGAGATGCTGTTCCTCGAGCTTGCATTGACGTTCGTTGGAACACTGCAGCAATCCCAGGACAGAGATGTGAGCATGAGAGCTGGGGAGGAGGTGTTGAAATGGCCAGTGACTGGAAGCTCAGGGTCATGCTTGCGGACTGAGCAGAGGTGTTCCGCAAAGCCGTCACCTAATCTGCGTTTGGTGTCCCCAATGTAGAGAAGATCACATTGTGAGCAGCGAATACAGTATACCAAATTAAAAGAAGTACAAGTAAATCGCTGCTTTATCTGAAAGGAGTGTTTGGGGCCTTGGATAGTGAGGAGAGAGGAGGTAAATGGGCAGCTTTTACACCTCCCGCGATTGCAAGGGAAGGTGCCATGGGAAGGGGATGAGGTAGTGGGGGTAATGGAGGAGTGGACGAGGGTGTCGCAGAGGGAACAATCCCTTCGGAATGCTGACAGGGGAAGGGAGGGGAGGATGTGCTTGGTAGTGGCATCATGCTGGATGTAATGGAAGTGGCGGAGGATGATCATTTGGATCTGGAGGCTGGTGGGGTGGAAAGTGAGGACAAGGGGAACCCTGTCGCGGTTCTGGGAGGGAGGGGAAGGGGTGAGGGCAGAGGTGCGGGAAATGGGGTGGACACGGTTGAGGGCCCTGTCAACCACAGTGGGGGGGAAATCTTGTAATTCAATGTTGGTATTTACCTGGAGCAGTTAATTCTCTTCCTCCTTATTGCTTTGGTGTTTAAGTTTCCATTTTGTTGTTCTTTCTAGTTAGAGTAGAAATCATTTATCATGAAGCTGCTGTAACTCAAGACATCAATAGGTTTCAAGTTGTATTTTGTAGATCAGGTTTCATTATTTTGATTCTTGGTTATTGCCTCTAACCCACCCAGGTGATGTTACTGAAAGTCTCCAGTCTTGCCTGGAGGAAGGGAGCAGCCAATGTATATTAAACAAGCTCCTTGCTCAAAATGCACTTTAAAAGTCAAGAGAAGTGTAGATGCATAAAGTTTACCAATTGGCAAAGTTGCTCCAGAGCACTGGGACACAAGCAAGCAGGTGGTAAGACACAGCAACATCAGATGAATCAGAAGCAGCAGACTGTTGGACCCAGATTTTCAGCGTGAAGTTATTTTAACACCGACAGCAACCCTGTTTATTTTAATATCACACCAGTCAGAAACATCTAGGCTTCGGACTCTCAGTGGAGGTTCCACAGCATTTGATCTCTGATTGGAGTCACTGTCAGCAAACAGCAGTCCCGGTTTGTTCAGTAGGTTTTTCCACTGGAAAAACTAGAAAAAACAAGGCTCATATGTTGGAATCATTTTGCTATCACATCAGTCTATTGCTAATGGCTTAATCTGAAATGAAATCTATTGTATTTTCCAGTTTGTTTTAATTAAAGTATAATCAAAAATCTTGCTCCCCAATCATATTCCACCACAAGAGTGGCCTGAAACACAGTTGTCATGGCACCAGTATACATACTTTCACAACATTATATGAAAAAAACTTTACTCCCCCTCATAAACAGCTTGATGCATGCTGGTACATCCTCCCCCATAACTTTACGAGCCCTACCCAGCCGGCTTGCTCCTTATGTTCGGTAAAGCCTGGCTCAGGTATAAAATTAAAACCCGACTCGGGCCCGACCTGACCACAGCCAACCCGAACCCAACCCAAGCCCAAGCCCTTTAATTTCTTTCGCGCCCGAGCTGACCCGACCCCACCCGAACCTCCTTCATCTGTTCCTGCAGCAGGCTATTCCTGCAGCTGGAGTTGTGGGGAATCATGGGTAAGCCTGATCCCGTGACTTCCCGGAAGCAGTGTCCAGCCCGACCCGACCCCGAATGCTGGACTCGGAATGTTGACCCGACCCGAACCGTGTAGTCGGGTCTAATCGCCAGGCTTTAACATTCAGTGGCCTCCTGATGGGCTTCGATACCTTCCTGCCAATGAAGCTATCGTTTTTGTGATTCAACACATGGCCTGGGCTTCAATGTGGGTGCAAAGCAGCCAGCTGACACCTGGCACTCAGAGGCCTGCAGAACCTACGCAAACTCCCAATTTAATTTGACTAATTTTGAACCATATGATTGAAGAAAGCAAATGGAAAACAAATTGGATAGCATTGAGACCAGAAAAAGTGCACCAAATCAAGTCCTGAAACCCAATTGTGCAGTGGGGAGGAAGAATTATGAACTAAAACACGTGCGTGCATGGGTGCATGAGAAAGATGAAAGACAATACAAATGTGCTCACAAAGAAGATTTAGAGACAAAGGGAGAAAGCATAAACCTCACTTCCAAGCAGAACATGCAATACCATAAACAATAGCAGCAGAAGGAAGAGGTAGCAGCCCAGTAAATCAAATCTGGGTTGTGCAACAGGTGACGCTTTAGTATTCATATAATTGTAATCACACTATCAAAGTTTGGCTTTGACTTTATATCTTGAACTTGAAACACATTACAAGGTATAATGTGGGAAGTAATAGAAATTGTTCACTTAACAGGAGCACATGGCAATGAATACAATAAGATAGATTTTTCAATTGGTTACGCAAAATGGGCACAACTGATTGAAAAAAAGGATGGAGATACACTAAGCTGCCTCTTTCCAAGCAGGCTGCAATATTACACTTTGACAATATCTCCATCAAGTAGCGAACAGGGTCACCTTCCTCACAGCCATCTCATTCAGCCCCACTTTCACTTCATCTGCCATCAAATAGAGGCATGGATGTTTCGCTACTCACTCAGTTGCCGACAGACTCCATTACATGCTGCCATATTAATTTTGTTGAATTTTATTTTTGCTTTTTACTTTGGATCCTATACCCTTTTAGACTTGGTAAAGGTTCCTTATGGTTCAAAATGTAGAGAAAGGCTCTCAAAAGATTGCCTCGTCATTTGGCCACACAAAGATAAACATCCCTCTAATATTTTCCAGATCCCCACATTAACCGAAGTTTCTGTTCGAGAGCAAAGCCGCATCTGAATAATGATGTGGATCAGCTGACCATGGATTACTGTGCTGCACTGAATGTCTGGCCAACTTTGCACCGGTTCCTAGCCATGATAGACCAAATGCCACTTCGGTTGGAAAATTTACCTTCATGTGGTGGGAGCTGAAACAGACTTGCCGCATGGATACTGTTTAGGCCATTCGGGTATAGCATGAAGATGAAGTCAAATCAAGAGGCAGATAGCAGAATCTTGTCCTAAAAATTCACCACAGCAGAGCAAAGCTAAGCTTCAGCATAATATTCTGAGTAGGTATAATACTTCTATGGTCATCATTGACAAGAGCCAGAAACTCCACTAATTCTCATCAGCGAGTAGTGGTACCACCATCTTTTACCTCATCACTTTTCACTTTCTCCAATATTTATTTGAGATGCTGTCAATGAGATCCATGGTTAATTCTGTACTAACCATTTACCTTTCCTTTTCAGTCAATTACTATTTAAGAAAAGTTGGACAGAGTCGGAAAAAGATTAAACTAAAAGACAATACAACATAACAAAACTACAAAAGAGATACTTGGCCTGCAGCCACCAGCAATGGTTACCCTTAATTTGCTATTACATTAAAAACAGCAATATACAGACCTTGCAAGCTAATGTCAAACAATGAAGATCACAGAACTGAGCTCAGCTCTAAAGAAATTTTTTTTTTAATTTCCAAAATATACTTTACTCATAAAAATCTGTAAAAATTACATTCCCAAACAGTTTTAAAACAGCACCAAGTCAAACAATACAAACAGTGCAAATGTGATCAGTTTCCTTCTATACAATTGAGTTGCCTCACAACCCTTCCATTTCATTGTCATGCCAGAAACATTTTTACATTTACAGCACACAAAATTTTCCCGATACAGTTCGAGGGGTTTCCCATGAATCCAGCCCCTCCGTTCAGCTTGGTGGGGGGGACCTTACACAGTGGTCTTTCCCCATTGAGCCTTTGCTGTGGCTGCCCCAAGCTTTAGTGCGTCCCTCAGCACATAGTCCTGGACCTTGGAATGTGCCAGTCTGCAACATTTGGTCGTGGACAACTCTTTACGCTTGAAGACCAGCAAGCTTCGGGCAGACCAAAGGGCGTCTTTCACCGAATTGATAGTCCTCCAGCAGCAGTTGATGTTTATCTCGGTGTGCGTCCCTGGGAACAGTCCATAGAGCACAGCCTCCTGTGTTACAGAGCTGCTTGGGATGAACCGCAACAAAAACCACTGCATCTCTTTCCACACCTTCTTTGCAAAGACACATTCCAGGAGGAGGTGGGCAACCATCTCTTCCCCACCACAGCCACCGTGGGGGCATTGTGCAGAGGGGGTGAGACTTCGGGCATGCATGAAGGATCTGACGGGGATGGCTCTTCTCACCACCAGCCAAGCTACATCTTGGTGCTTGTTTGAAAGTTCTGGTGATGAGGCATTCCGCCAAATGACTTTGGTGGTCTGCTCGGGGAACCATCTGACAGGATCAGTCTCCTTTTCCCATAGGGCCTTGAGGACGTTCCGTGCAGACCACTGCCTGATGGATCGGTGGTCGAAGGTGTTTTCCTGCAGAAACTGCTCCACGAAGGATAGGTGGTATGGCATGGTCCAACTGCATGGAGCGTTCCGCGGCAATGTGACCAGGCCCATCCTTCGCAACAACGGGGACAGATAGAACCTCAGCATGTAGTGACACTTGGAGTTTGTGTACTGGAGGTCTACACACAGCTTGATGCAGCCACACACGAAGGTAGTCATCAGGATGAGGGCCACGTTGGGTACATTTTTCCCGCCCTTGTCCAGAGATTTGAACATCGTGTCCCTCCGGACCCGGTCCATTTTAGATCCCCAGATGAAGTGGAAAATGGCTCGGGTGACTGCCACAGCGCAGGAGTGGGGTATGGCCAGACCTGCGCCACGTACAGCAACAACGTGAGCACCTCGCACCTGATGACCAGGTTCTTACCCACAATGGAGAGAGATCGCTGCCCCCACATGCCCAACTTTTGTCGTACCTTGGCTACTCGCTCCTCCCAGGTTTTGGTGCACACCCCGGCCCTTCCGAACCATATCCCCAGCACCTTCAGGTAATCTGACCTGACGGTGAAGGGGACAAAGGATCGGTCAGCCCAGTTCCCAAAGAACATGGCCTCGCTCTTGCCGTGGTTAACTTTGGCTCCCGAGGCCAGTTTGAACTGGTCGCAGATGCTCATCAGTCTGCGCACGGACAGCGGATCCGAGCAGAAGACGGCGACGTCATCCATGTACAGGGAGGTTTTAACCTGAGTGCCTCCGCTGCCTGGGATTGTCACCCCTCCGATGCACGCATCCTTCCTAATAGACTCAGCAAAGGGTTCAATACAGCAAACAAATAAGACCGGGGAGAGAGGACAGCCCTGTCTGACTCCAGATTTGATCGGGAAACTTTCCGATTCCCACCCGTTGATTGAGACTGCGCTACTGATGTTTGTGTAGAGCAGTTGGATCCAATTGCAGATTCCCTCCCCAAACCCCATTTTGGAAATCACGTCCATCATGT
The DNA here is from genome assembly GCF_036365525.1 of Heterodontus francisci. NCBI lineage: Eukaryota > Metazoa > Chordata > Chondrichthyes > Heterodontiformes > Heterodontidae > Heterodontus > Heterodontus francisci. The sequence goes on from NC_090379.1 coordinate 41,747,159, forward strand.
AGGTGTGCGATATCCTGTCAAAAGCCTTCTCCTGGTCCAGGCTGATGAGGCAGGTGTCCACCCTCCTGTCCCATACATAGGTGATCGTATCCCTGAGTAGCGCGAGACTATCAGAGATCTTCCTGCCGGGTACACTGCAGGTCTGATCGGGGTGAATTACCAACTCCAGAGCAGACTTGACTCGACTGGCTATGACTTTGGACAGAATCTTGTAGTCAACATTAAGCAGTGAGATGGGCCGCCAATTTCTGATTTCTGCCCTCTCCCCCTTCCGCTTGTAAATGAGAGTGATGATGCCTTTCCTCATGGATTCTGACATGCTGCCGGCCAGGAGCATACTCTCATATACTTCCAGCAGGTCCGGGCCGACCCAGTCCCACAAGGCCGAGTACAACTCGACCGGTAAGCCGTCGCTTCTGGGAGTTTTACTCGTCTCGAAGGACTCGACGGCCTTTGTCAGCTCGTCCACAGTTAGCGGCTTGTCCAGTCTCTCCCTCCTGCTGTCATCTAAGAGCTCTGTGATAGATGACAGGAAGGACTGGGAGGCTCTGCTGTCTGTGGGCTTGGCGTCATACAGCCCAGCATAAAAGCATTTGCTGATCCTTATTATGTTGGACTGCGAAGACGTTACCGAGCCATCTTCTTCCTTCAGGCTGCTGATAACAGAGCTCTCTCTGTGTACCTTTTGGAAGAAGTAGCGTGAGCACGTCTCATCCTGCTCGATGGAGCGGTCTCTGGACCGGAAGATGATCTTGGAGGCCTCCATTGGCAAAGAGCGAGGCCTGCTGGCTCTTCACCTCATGGAGATCCTCCTTGACCTCGGCCCCCATTGACTGCAACCGGAGCAGATTTTGCATACTTTTCTGGAGTCGGGACATTTCCCTCTGTCTCTCTCTCACCCTCTGAACACCTTTGTGGATGAAGAACCTCTTGATGTTCTCCTTAATCGCTTCCCACCAGTGAACTGGAGACTCAAAGAGGGGTTTCACGGTCCTCCAACCTTTGTAATCCCTTTTGAGTTCCTCAACGTTCTCTGGGGTCAGCAGTGTAGCATTGAGCTTCCACGTCCCTCTGCCAACCTGCTGGTCGTCCTGTAAGTGACAGTCGGCCAGTAAGAGGCAGTGGTCGGAGAAGAACACCGGCTTGACGTCGGTGGATCCGACTGTGACAGCACGGGACACAAAACAGGAAGTCAATCCCGGAACGGGCAGACCCGTCCGATCTTGACCATGTGTATCTGCGCTGCGCTCCGTCTGCAGGTTTGCTGAAGACGTCGTGCAGTTTGGCATCTTTAACTGCTTCTATTAGGAATCTGGACGTAGCGTCCAGTTTGCTGGCGTCACTGCCGGATCCTCCAGCCGCATCGATGATGCAGTTGAAATCACCGTCTAGGATGACCGGCCTGGACGTCGCCAGCAGCAGTGGGAGCTGCTGGAAGACGGTCAGCTGCTCGCTGCGTTGTACCGGGGCGTACACGTTGATCAACCGGAGCGGAGCGTTGTTGTACATCATGTCTGCTACGAGGAGGCGACCGCCCACCACCTCCTTAACTTCGGAGATGGTGAAGTTACCTCCCCGCAGCAGAATACCCAGGCCGGAGGAACGGCAATTACCCTCCGACCAGATCGATGGCCCATGGGACCACCATCGCGACCACTGTCTGTAGGTGCTGAGGTGTGGTATTCACACTCCTGCAGAAACAGTAGGTCAGCTTTGACTTTGGCGAGGTAATCCAAGGTTGAAACACATCGCGTAGTAGATTTAATGCTACGCACATTAATGGAAGCAATTCTTACACCCATTTTTTAAAGTTAGTTGTTGCTTCCCATACCATTTGTCCTTGCTAGTCCCAGTCCTTCGGGATGTTCCTGCATACCCATCGTGTGCGCAAGCAGTTTCACGTTGGTTGGGCTCAGAAACCCCTCCTGGTTTTTCATGCAGTGTTTGTTCCGCTGGGGTGACATCGGGGGGGGGGTCTTGTAGGCAGAGAGGATTGGGTTGTCCTCAGCTGCTTCCATCTGTTCCCCCTCGAAAACATCACTGCTCCCGGCTTCCCGGAGCTGAGGTGCGCCAGACGTGTCTTTGCTCCCGGTGTCCCAGAGCTGAGACGCATTGGCCACGTCGTTACGTGTGGCACTTTGGGGTTGGGGCACGCCGGGCCCATCACAGCTTCCAGTGCCCGGGGGCTGGGATGCTTTATCTTCTATCTCCTTGGAGTTCTGCCACCTCTTTTGAAGGGGCTGTCGTTCCAGCATTCCCCCGTCCAGTGAAGAGGAGCTGTTGCAGTCTGATTCAGAAGATAGCCTCCTCTTGCCACTGGTTTGGGTGGTGGCCTGTTCCGCTTTGGGATGTTTTTTCATTGTGGTTTTCCTCTGGACCACTTGCCACTGACCTGTTTGTCCATCTGCTGCCTCCTCCTCCATTGATTCTGTCTGTGGAGGAGGGGTTTCTGGGCACTGGGTAGGTGCTGGGTCGCTGGTTTTAGCTGCCTCCCCTTCCTTCTCCTTCTCAGGTTGAAGTTCCTCACTACGGAGAAGGTTGCTGGTCTCCTTTCGAACACCGGACACCTTCGTCGAACCTTCTCCCGGCCTTTCCTTGGACCTTGCCGCCTGAGCATAACTGAGGCAGCGTTTGGGGCAGGTTTTGTAGAGATGGCCTGCTGCACCGCACAAGTTGCAACACTTAGTCTGCTTACAGTCCTTGGTCTGATGGCCTTCCTCCTTGCAGTTCTTCCAAACAACCGTGCTGCAGTTTGCTACCACGTGACCAGATTTGCCACATGTGCGGCAAACTCTGGGAAAAGCAGCACTGAGACATGGCATGTGAGATTCACTCAGGAACCTGTTCACACAGCGCAGCATAGTTTGACCAGTTGAGTGTCACTCCTCAGTCATATTGACTTATGTTGTTGGGTGCTAGCCTGGTAGACACTTGGTGTGACACTAAAATGCCATGATCCTAATATTAAAGGATCTCCATGCTAACTGGTGATCTAATTTGAAGGTTAAAGTCAGAGTCTGAGAGTTGCGTTGTGGATGACATGAATTGGCAATTACCACAATTACCTATTTTGTTCCATAAGTTTAATAAGAATTCCTTTGCTGAGTGTTGAAGAACATGTTTTGGCTAAAAACCAAACTTAGACAAATTCAGAAGTTGGATAGGCTTGGAAAACTAATCTTGTGTAAATCCATGAAGGATGAACTTGTGTTCATTTTAAAATTACATCAACAGACTTAAGTTTTTTGAATAGTATGTTATTTGGAGGTGCCAAAATATTGATGGATGTTGACAAGGCTAATCAAGTCTTAACAATTTTGAAATATGTACTTGTATAGCGCTATCATAACCTGATAAAACATTTTAAATTAAATTGCACACAATCTTGAAATCAGCTATTTATCATATGTAGAGGATGGCAACTGCATTCCTGCACAGCATTAATGCTATCATTTTAATCAAATTATTTAATTAATAAAGATTTACAATAATAAAAACTTTCCCCGACATTGATTTACAATGAGATTTATTGTACAACATGTAACAAAATAGAGTTCTTGAAGGTTTATTTAGTCTCATTAAATTAAAAGAAATGTGGAAAATATTTGTAAAATCCTCCAGTGTAACAATAGGCTGCTTAATGCTTCCAGTGAGGAACTGGACTTGCTTGGAGCACATTAGAGGAAATCATGGCTGATTTACCATGGACAGAAAATCACAGGCTGTGCACCTGCGATTTCCTATGATGCACTGCCTAGGAGCACCACTCCCCATTGGCAATACAGAGTTGATCCCTGTACGAGCACGTATAGTACCTGCCTTGCTGCTGTGATTGTGATTGTTCCGTCCCAATCATTTATCTGAAGGCAGATGGCTTCATAGTAATTGAAATAACAGTCACATATCTTACTCAGAACTGCTCATTGATGCTATGAGTATCAGGACTGACTCTGCAGTCCTGTGTGCCAGGCCACCAATTGTGCCATTGATGCAGCAGAATCACAGAGTGCAGCAGGCCCGTCACCCATTTCCTACTAGACTACAGTTTTGCTGTCTATTTGTGTGCTCGAGAGTATGTACACCTGTTTCACACAAGTCTCATTAAAGAAAGACTTCCATTTCTATAGCACCTTTCACAAACCCAGGGTGTCCCAAAGTGTTTTACAGCCACTAAAGTATTTTTGAAGTGTAGTCACTGCTATAGTGTAATTCAGCAGCCAGATTTCAGACAAAAATATTTAAATGAACACGTTGCACACTTGTATGCGATTTGCATTTTGTTTGCTCTGTTATCCAACAGCTGACTAATGCCCCGGGGAGCACTTCCACCACCGACAATACAATGATGTATTTCCCAAAGTAAAAAGGGCCACTGACGTTTAACATACTCTCAACGCACAGCTCATCTGGGTCAGTAGCTAACTACGTCAGTGTTACAATGATGTGACACCCTTGGAACATGTTAGTGTGGCAAGCCTTTCAATCACAAGTTATAGCTTAAATGTGTGCCCTGTTGAAACATAGCTTGGGGCAGCCGCAACAAAGGCTCAGTGGGGAAAGACCACAGTGTAAGGTCCCCCTACCAAGCTGAACTGAGGGGTTGGATCCATGGGAAACCCCTCGAACTGTATCGGGAAAATTTTCATTTGCTGTAAAATGTAATTGGCATGACAAATGTGAAATGGAAGCGTTGTGAGGCAATTCATGATTGTAATGAAGCAAACGGACCTCCTTTGCACTGTTTGTATTTTTTGACTTGGTGCTGTTTGAAACTGGTAATGTAATTTTTACAGATTTTTATGAATAAAGTATATTTTGGAAATAAAAAAAAAATAGCTGAGGGTGCAGGTGTGGAAGGAGATGCAGTGGTTTTTGTCGAGGTTCATCCCAAGCAGCTCTGTAACACAGGACTCTGTGCTCTACGGGCTGTTCCCAGGGACACACACCGAGACAAACATCAACTGCTGCTGGAGGACTATCAACTCGGTGAAAGACGCCCTTTGGTCTGCCCGAAACTTGCTGGTCTTCCAGCGCAAAGAGTTGTCCACGACCGAATGTTGCAGACTGGCACATTCCAAGGTCCAGGACTACGTGCTGAGGGACGCACTAAAGCTTGGGGCAGCCGCAGCAAAGGCTCAATGGGGAAAGACCACTGTGTAAGGTCCCCCCACCAAGCTGAACGGAGGGGCTGGATCCATGGGAAACCCCTCGAACTGTATCGGAAAAATTTTCATTTGCTGTAAAATGTAAAAATGTTAATGGCATGACAAATAAAATGGAAGGGTTGTGAGGCAACTCATGATTGTATAGAAGGAAACGGACCGCCTTTGCACTGTTTGTATTTTTGACTTGGTGCTGTTTGAAACTGTTGGGCAATGTATTTTTTACAGATTTTTATGAATAAAGTATATTTTGGAAATAAAATTAAAAAATAGCTGAGGGTGCAGGTGTGGAAGGAGATGCAGTGGTTTTTGTCGAGGTTCATCCCAAGCAGCTCTGTAACACAGGACTCTGTGCTCTACGGGCTGTTCCCAGGGACACACACCGAGACAAACATCAACTGCTGCTGGAGGACTATCAACTCGGTGAAAGACGCCCTTTGGTCTGCCCGAAACTTGCTGGTCTTCCAGCGCAAAGAGTTGTCCACGACCGAATGTTGCAGACTGGCACATTCCAAGGTCCAGGACTACGTGCTGAGGGACGCACTAAAGCTTGGGGCAGCCGCAGCAAAGGCTCAATGGGGAAAGACCACTGTGTAAGGTCCCCCCACCAAGCTGAACGGAGGGGCTGGATCCATGGGAAACCCCTCGAACTGTATCGGAAAAATTTTCATTTGCTGTAAAATGTAAAAATGTTAATGGCATGACAAATAAAATGGAAGGGTTGTGAGGCAACTCATGATTGTATAGAAGGAAACGGACCGCCTTTGCACTGTTTGTATTTTTGACTTGGTGCTGTTTGAAACTGTTGGGCAATGTATTTTTTACAGATTTTTATGAATAAAGTATATTTTGGAAATAAAATTAAAAAATAGCTGAGGGTGATCACGGCCCTTTCAAAAGAGGCGGCAGAACTCCAAGGACATGGAAGATAAAGCCCCCCAGCCGCCGGGCACAGGAAACTGTGATGGGCCCGGCGAGTCTCAACCCCAAAGAGCCACACGTAACGACGTGGCCAGTGCATCCCAGTTCCGGGAGACCGAGAGCAAAGACACGTCTGGTGCATGGGAAGCCGGGAGCAGTGATGTTTTTGAGGAGGAACAGAGGGAAGCAGCAGAGGACAACCCAATCCTTGCTGCCTACAAGACCCCCCTGATGTCACCCCAGCGGAACAAACCCTGCATGACAAACCAGGAGGGGTTTCTGAGCCCCACTAATGTGAAACAGCTTGCACACACAATGGGTATGCAGGAACATCCCGAAGGACTGGGACTAGCAAGGACAAATGGTATGGGAAGCAACAACTAACTTTTAAAAAAATGGGTGTAAGGATTGCTTCCATTAATGAGCGTAGCATTAAATCCACTACGCGATGTGTTTCAACCTTGGATTACCTCGCCAAAGTCAAAGCTGACCTACTGTTTCTGCAGGAGTGTGGAATACCACACCTCAGCACCTACAGACAGTGGTCGCGATGGTGGTTCCACGGGCCATCGATCTGGTCAGGGGGTAATGATTGCCGTTCCTACGGCCTGGGTATTCTGCTGCAGGGAGATAACTACACCATCTCCGAAGTTAAGGAGGTGGTGGGCGATCGCCTCCTCGTAGCAGACGTAATGTACAACAACGCTCCGCTCTGGTTGATCAATGTGTACGCCCCGGTACAATGCAGTGAGCAGCTGACCGTCTTCCAACAGCTCCTACTGTTGCTGGCGACGTCCAGCTCGGTCATCCTAGACGGTGACTTCAACTACAACATTGATGCGGCTGGACGATCCGGCAGTGACGACAGCAAACTGGACGCTACGTCCAGATTCCTAATAGGAACAGTTAAAGATGCCAAACTGCACGACATCTTCAGCAAATCTGCGGACGGAGTGCAGCGCAGATACACATGGTCAAGATCGGACGGGTCTATCCGTTCCAGGATTGACTTCCTGTTTGTGTCCCGTGCTGTCACGGTCGGATCCATCGACATCAAGCCGGTGTTCTTCTCCGACCACTGCCTCTTACTGGCCGACTGTCACTCACAGGACGACCAGCGGGTTGGCAGGGGGACGTGGAAGCTCAATGCTACACTGCTGACCCCAGAGAACATTGAGGAACTCAAAAGGGATTACAAAGGTTGGAGCACCGTGAAACCCCTCTTTGAGTCTCCAGTTTACTGGTGGGAAGTGATCAAGGAGAACATCAAGAGGTTCTTTATCCGCAAAGGGGTTAAGAGGGTGAGAGAGAGACAAAGGGAAATGTCCCGACTCCAGAAAAGTATGCAAAATCTGCTCCGGCTGCAGTCGATGGGGGTCGAGGTCAAGGAGGATCTCCAAGAGGTGAAGAGCCAGTAGGCCTCGCTCTTTGCCAATGGAGGCCTCCAAGATCATCTTCCGGTCCAGAGTCTGCTCCATCGAGCAGGATGAGACGTGCTCGCGTTACTTCTTCCAAAAGGTACAGAGAGAGAACTCTGTTATCAGCAGGCTGAAGGAAGAGGATGGCTCGGTAACGTCTTCGCAGTCCGACAGACTAAGGATCAGCAAATCCTTTTAGCTGGGCTGTATGACGCCAAGCCCACAGACAGCAGAGCCTCCCAGTCCTTCCTGTCATCTATCACAGAGGTCTTAGATGACAGCACGAGAGAGAGACTGGACAAGCCGCTAACTGTGGACGAGCTGACAAAGGCCGTCGAGTCCTTCGAGACGAGTAAAACTCCCGGAAGCGACGGCTTATCGGTTGAGTTGTACTCGGCCCTGTGGGACTGAGTCGGCCCGGACCTGCTGGAAGTATATGAGAGTATGCTCCTGGCCGGCAGCATGTCAGAATCCATGAGGAAAGGCATCATCACCCTCATCTACAAGCGGAAGGGGGAGAGGGCAGAAATCAGAAATTGGCGGCCCATCTCACTGCTTAATGTTGACTACAAGATGCTGTCCATATTCATAGCCAGTCGAGTCAAGTCTGCTCTGGAGTTGGTGATCCACCCCGATCAGACTTGTACTGTACTCGGCAGGAAGATCTCTGATAGTCTCGCGCTACTCAGGGATACAATCGCCTATGTATGGGACAGGAGGGTGGACACCTGCCTCATCAGTCTGGACCAGGAGAAGGCTTTTGACAGGATATCGCACATGATGGACGTGATTTCCAAAATGGGGTTTGGGGAGGGATTCTGCAATTGGATCCAACTGCTCTACACAAACATCAGTAGCGCAGTCTCAATCAATGGGTGGGAATCGGAAAGTTTCCCGATCCAATCTGGAGTCAGACAGGGCTGTCCTCTCTCCCCGGTCTTATTTGTTTGCTGTATTGAACCCTTTGCTGAGTCTATTAGAAAGGATGCGAGCTTAAGAGGGGTGACAATCCCAGGCAGCGGAGGCACTCAGTTGAAAACCTCCCTGTACATGGATGACGTCGCCATCTTCTGCTCGGATCCGCTGTCTGTGCGCAGACTGATGAGCATCTGCGACCAGTTCGAACTGGCCTCGGGAGCCAAAGTTAACCACGGCAAGAGCGAGGCCATGTTCTTTGGGAACTGGGCTGACCAATCCGTTGTCGCCTTCACCGTCAGGACAGATTACCTGAAGGTGCTGGGGATATGGTTCGGAGGGCCGGGGTGTGCACCAAAACCTGGGAGGAGCGAGTAGCCAAGGTACAACACAAGCTGAGAATGTGGGGGCAGCAATCGCTCTCCATTGTGGGTAAGAACCTGGTCATCAGGTGCGAGGCGCTCACGTTGTTGCTGTACGTGGCGCAGGTCTGGCCCATACCCCACTCCTGCACTGTGGCGGTCACCCGAGCCATTTTCTGCTTCATCTGGGGATCCAAAATGGACCGGGTCCGGAGGGACACGATGTTCAAACCTCTAGATAAGAGCGGGAAAAATGTACCCAACGTGGCCCTCATCCTGATAACTACCTTCGTGTGCGGCTGCATCAAGCTGTGTGTAGACCTCCAGTACGCAAACACCAAGTGTCACTACGTGCTGAGGTTCTACCTGTCCACGGTGTTGCGAAGGATGGGCCTGGTCACATTGCCACGGAATGCTCCATCCAGTTGGACTGTGCCGTACCACCTATCCTTCGTGGAGCAGTTTCTGCGGGAAAACACCTTTGACCACCAATCCATCGGGCAGTGGTCTGAAAGGAGACCTTTCTCCTGTGGTCTGAAAGGGATCCTGTTGGATGGTTCCACGAGCAGACTGCCAAAGTCATTTGGGGGAATGCCTCATCAACAGAACTTTCAAACAAGCACAAAGATGTAGCTTGGCTGGTGGTGAGAAGAGCCCTCCCCGTCAGATCCTTCCTGCACGCCCGAAATCTCACCCCCTCTGCACAATGCCCCCGCGGTGGCTATGGTGGAGAACAGACGGTTGCCCACCTCCTTCTGGAATGTGTCTTTGCAAAGCAGATGTGGAAAGAGATGCAGTGGTTTTTGTTGCGGTTCATCCCAAGCAGCTCTGTAACACAGGAGTCTGTGCTCTACGGGCTGTTCCCAGGGACACACACCGAGACAAACACCAACTGCTGCTGGAGGACTATCAACTCGGTGAAAGACGCCCTTTGGTCTGCCCGAAACTTGCTGGTCGTCCAGTGCAAAGAGTTGTCCACGACCGAATGTTGCAGACTGGCACATTCCAAGGTCCAGGACTACGTGCTGAGGGACGCACTAAAGCTTGGGGCAGCCGCAGCAAAGGCTCAATGGGGAAAGACCACAGTGTAAGGTCCCCCCACCAAGCTGAACGGAGGGGCTGGATCCATGGGAAACCCCTCGAACTGTATCGGGAAAATTTTGTCTGCTGTAAAATGTAAAAATGTATATGACAAATGTGAAATGGAAAGGTTGTGAGGTAACTCATGATTGTATTGAAGCAAATGGACCTCCTTTGCACTGTTTGTAATTTTTGACTTGGTGCTGTTTGAAACTGTTTAAAGAACAAAGAACAAAGATAATTACAGCACAGGAACAGGCCCTTCGGCCCTCCAAGCCTGCGTCGATCCAGATCCTCTCTCTAAATATGTCGCCTATTTTCTAAGGTTCTGTATCTCTTTTCTTCCTGCCCATTCATGTATCTGTCTAGATACATCTTAAAAGACTCCATCGTGCCCACATCTACCACCTCCGCTGGCAATGCGTTCCAGGTAATGTATTTTTTACAGATTTTTATGAATAAAGTATATTTTGGAAATAAAAAAAAAAATAGTTGAGGGTGATACTTACCTGGCAGGGAAAGAAACAACGATCAGTGTTCTTTGATCCTGTTCTAGGTAGGTTTTGAGTAAAATGGCTGTAACCAATTCTAGAGCTTTAGGCCAGGGAATGCGTAACACTGTTCGAGTGGTGGTGAAGGATCGTGAAGGAGGTGCACCTGTGGACTGTACCTTCTTCATGAAGAAAATCCTTATTGATTGCTGTGGATTCCAAACTGCAGGCATCTTCTGCCCATACAACTTCTTCAGCAGCGGATGTTTCGATGTGACGTTCAAGAATCTGGCGTGATGCATCAAGTTCCTGAAGGTGGTAAAGGAGAAAGGAAACCAGGCGCCGCTGTCGATCCTCACAGTGGAGCCGCTCTTCACACTGCCGTCGCAACGCAACCAGGTGGTGACAGTTCACCTCCATAACCCCCATGTTCCTGTTCTGGATGTACACAGCTTCCTCGCCAGGTCGTCGAGGGGGCTGGCAGCAACACTGATGTCCAGGACCCCTTTGCGATTTGGACCAGCAAGCGGCTGGTCAAGGTCACCTTGAAGGTCACTGCCAATGGAGCCATCATCCACCCTCCCTCCAGCTTCGCTATCGGGGGAAGGCGAGGCTGCTTTGCCTATGTGGGCAGCACAGAGTTTGTCGCACCTGCGGCACATCTGGTCACGTGGCAGCCAACTGCAGCACAGTTGTCTGCAAGAACTGCAAAAAGGAAGGCCGTCAGACCAAGGACTGTAAACAGACTAAGTGCTGCAACTTGTGCAGTGGGGCAGGCCACCTCTACAAAATCTGCCCCAAACGTTGCCTCAGTTGTGCTCAAGGTCCAAGGAAAGGCCGGGAGAAGAAACGGTGAATGCGCCTGTTGCTGGGAAGGAGACAAGCAATCCTCTCTGCAGCGAGGAAAGTCTACCTGAGGAGAAGACGGGAGGCAGCTGCAACCAGCAACCCAACACCTACTCTACAGACAGAATCAATGGAGGAGGAGGCAGCAGATGGACAAATTGGTCAATGGCAAGTGGTACAAAGGAAAACCACAAAGAAAAGGTCCCCAAAAAAGGAACAGGCCACCACCCAAACCAGTGGCAAGAGGAGGCTACCGTCTGAGACAGACTACGGCAGCTCCTCCTCATTGGACGAGGAAGGGCCAGAATTACAGCACCTGCAAAAGAAACGGCAGAACTCAAAGGAGCTGGAAGATAAAGCACCCCCCCCAGCTCTGGGGCACTGGAAGCTGTGATGGGCGCCCCAAACCCAAAGCGCCAAACCATGCGAGACATGCCCAGCGCACCCCAGCTCCGGGACACCGAGAGCAAAGAAGCATTTGGCGCACTCCAGCTACGGGAAGCCAGGAGCAGTGATGTCTTCGAGGAAGAACAGAGGGGAAAGACACCAACAGCAGAGGACAGCCCAAGCCGTGTTGCCTACAAGGCCCACGGGCCATCGATCTGGTCAGGGGATAATTATTCCCGTTCCTCCGGCCTGGGTATTCTACTGCGGGGAGGCAACCACCGTCTCTGACGTTAAGGAGGTGGTGGGCGGCCGCATCCCCGTAGCAGATGTAATGTACAACAATGCTCCGCTCCAGTTGATCAACATGTATTCCCTGGTTCAATGCAACGAGTGACTGACGATCCTCCAGCAGCTCCCACTGCTGCTGGCAACATCCAAACCGGTCATTCTAGTTGGTGACATCCACCGCATCATTAACGCAGCTGGACGATCCAGCAGGGACGACAGCAAACTGGATGCTACGTCCATATTCCTAATGGACATGCCATGCTGCACGACGTCTTCAGCAACCCTGCAGACGGAGCACAGCGTAAATACACCTGGTCAAGACCGGATGGGCCTGCCCATTCCAGGACTGATTTCCTGTTTATGTACCATGCTTTCACGGTCAGATCCACCGACGTCAACCCGGTGTTCTTCTTTGACCACTGCCTCCTACTGGCCGACTGTCACTTACAGGATGACCAGTAGGTTGGCAGGGGTACATGGAAGCTCAATGCTACACTACTAACCCCAGAGAACGTTGAGGAACTCAAAAGGGATTACAAATGTGCACTGGTGGGAGGCGATCAAGAAGAACATCAAGAGGTTCTTTGTCTTCAAAGGTGTTCAGAGGATGAGAGAGACACAAAGGGAAATGTCCCGACTCCAGAGAAGAATGCAAAATCTGCTCCGGCTGCAGTCGATGGGGGTCAAGGTCAAGGAGGATCTCCAAGAGGTAAAGAGCTAGCAGGCCTCATTCTTTGCCATGGATCATCTTCTGGACCAGAGTCCGCTCTGTTGAGCAAAATGAGATGTGCTCGTGTTACTTCTTCCAAAAAGTACACAGAGAGAGAGCTCTGTGATTAGCAGCCTGACGGAAGAGGATGGCTCTGTAACGTCTTCGCAGTCTGACATATCCTTTTATGCTGGGCACAGCTTCCCAGCATATCTGTCATCTATCACGGAGGGCTTAGATGACAGCATGAGGGGGAGACTGGACAAACCGCTAACTCTGGATGAGATGACAAATGCCGTCAGGTCATTCGAGACAAATAAAACTCCTGGAAGCGACGGCTTACCGGTTGAGTTGTATTCGGCCCTGTGGGACTGGATTGGCCCAGACCTGCAGGAATGTATATGAGAGTATGCTTCTGGCCAGCAGCATGTCAGAATCCATGAGGAAAGGCATCATCACCCTCATCTACAAGCGGAAGGGGAAGAGGGCGGAAATTAGAAATTGGTGGCCCATTTCACTGCTTAATGTAGACTACAAAATTCTGTCCAAAGTCATCGCCAGTCGGGCGAAGTCTGCTCTGGAGTTGGTGATTCACCCTGACCAGACCGGCACGGTACCCGGCAGGAAGATCTCTGATAGCCTCGCGCTACTCAGGGATATGATGACCTATGTATGGGAGGGTGGACACTTGCCTCATCAGCTTGGACCAGGAGAAGGCTTTTGACAGGTTATCGCACACCTGCATGATGGACGTGCTTTCCAAAATGGGGTTTGTGGAGGGAATCCGCAATTGGATCAAACTACTCCACACAAACATCAGTAGCGCAGTCTCAATCAATGGGTGGAAATCGGAAAGTTTCCTGATCCAATCTGGAGTCAGACAGGGCTGTCCTCTCTCCCCTGTCTTGTTTGTTTGCTGTATCAAACTTTTTGATGAGTATATTAGGAAGGATGTGGGCATAAGAGGGGTGATAATCCCAGGCAGCGGAGGCACTCAGGTAAAAGCCTCCCTGTACATGGACGACGTCGCCGTCTGGCCCATACCCCACTTTTGCGCCGTGGCAGTCACCCGAGCCATTTTCCACTTTATCTGGAGATCCAAAATGGACTGGGTCCGGAGGGACACGATGTTCAAACCTCTGGATAAGGTTGGAAAAAATGTATCCAAAGTTGTCCTTATCCTGATGACCACCTTTGTCTGTGGCTGCATCAAGTTGTGCGTAGAGCCCCAGTACGCAAACACCAAGTGTCACTATGTGCTGAGGTTCTATCTGTCCCTGGTGTTGCAAAGGATGGGTCTGGTCACATTGCTGCAGAACGCTCCATCCAGTTGGACAGCGCCATACCACCCATCCTTTGTGGGAAAGTTTCTGCAGGAAAACACCTTTTACCACCAATCCATCAGGCAGTGGTCTGCACGTAATGTCCTCAAGGCCCTACGGGAAAAGGAGATGGTGGATCCTGTCGGATGGTTCCCCGAGCAGACCGCCAAAGTCATTTGGAAGAATGCCTCATCACCAGAACTTTCAAACAAGCACCAAGATGTAGCTTGACTGGTGGTAAGTAGGACCCTCCCCGTCAGCTCCTTCCTGCACGCCTGGAGTCTTGCCCCCTCCATACGCTGCCCTCAAGGTGGCAGTCGTGGGGAAGAGACAGTTGTCCAACTCCTTCTGGAATGTGTCTTTGCAAAGCAGGTGTGGAAAGAGATGCAGTGGTTTTTTTCGAGGTTCATCCCAAGCAGCTCTGTAACACAGGAGTCTGTGCTCTATGGGCTGTTCCCAGGGACGCACACTGAGATAAACATCAACTGCTGCTGGAGGACCATCAATTTGGTGAAAGACACTCTTTGGTCTGCCCAAAACTCCCAGAGCAAAGAGTTGTCCACAACCGAGTGTTGCAGACTGGCACATTCCAAGGTCCAGGACGACGTGTTGAGTGATGCACTAAAGCTTGGGGCAGCCACTGCAAAGGCTCAATGGGGAAAGACCACTGTGTAAGGTCCACCCACCAAAGTGAACTGAGGGGCAGGACCCATGGGAAACCCCTTGGGCTGTATACACAAAATATGGGTTTGCTGTAAAATGCACAGAAGGCAGAGAGTCGGGATCAATGGATCTTTTTCAGGTTGGAAAGCCGTAACTAGTGGGGTGCCACAAGGATCTGTCCTAGGGCCTCAACTATTTACTATCAATATCAATGATTTGCAGACAGAGTGTAGTGTATCCAAATTTGCTGATACAAAAATAGGTGGGAAGGCATGTTGTGATGAGGACACAAAGAATCTGCAAAGGGATATAGAAAGATTAAGTGAGTGGGCAAAAACTTGGCAGAAGGAGTTCAATGTGGGGAAGTGTGAGGTCATCCACTTTGGTAGGAAGAATAAAAAGGCATATTATTATTTAGATGGAGAAAGACTACAAAATAATGCAGTACAGAGGGATCTGGGTGTTCTTGTACATGAAACACAAAAAGTTAGCATGCAGGTGCAGCAAGTAATTAGGAAGGCAAATAGAATTTTGGCCTTTATTGCTAGGGGATTAGAGTTTAAAATAGGGAACTCTTGTTACAACTGTACAGGGTGTTGGTGAGGCCACACCTGGAGTACTGTGTACAGTTTTGGTCTCCGTATTTAAGGAAGGATATACTAGCATTGGAGGCAGTTCAGAAAAGGTTCACTAGGCTGATTCCTGGGATGAAGCGGTTGTCTTATCAAGAACGGCGAAACAGGTCAGACCTTTATTCATTGGCGTTTACAAGAATCAGAGGTGATCTTATTAAAACATATAAGATTTTAAGGGGGCTCGACAGGATAGCTGTTGAAAATATGTTTCCACTGGTGGGGGAATCTCAAACTAGGGGACACAGTTACAGAATAAGGGGGCACACATTCAAAACTGAGATGCAAAGGAATTTCTTCTCTCAGAGGGTGTTGAATCTCTGGAATTCTCTGCCTCAGAGAGTTGTGGAGGCTAGGTCACTAAATATATTTAAGGAGGAGGTAGATAGATTTTTGAAATCTCGGGGAGTCGAGGGGTATGCAGAGCAGGCCCGAAAGAAGAGTTGAGGCCTGGGACAGATCAGCCATGATCTTATTGAATGGCGGGGCAGGCTTGAGGGGCTGAATGACCTACTCCTGCTCCTATTTCTTATGTTCTTAATGTACATGGCATGTAACATGGAATGGAAGGGTTGTGAGGCAACTCACTCCTGTATTGAAGAAAACTGATTTCCTTTGCACCTTTTGGAATGTCAACTTGCTGCTTTTTTGAACTGTGTTGTAATGTATATATTTTTTTCTTTTACAGATGTTTATGAACAAAGTATATTTTTGGAAAAAAAAATGGCCAAGGGGTCGGGGCACGCGCCAAAAACTGGAAGGAGCGTGTAGCAATGGCAAAACAGAAACTAGGCATATGGGAGCAGCGTTCTCTCTCCATTGCGAATAAGAACCTGGTTATCAGGTGTGAGGCATTCACGTTGTTACTGTACGTGGCGCAGGTCTGGCCCATACCCAACTCCTGCGCATGGCGGTCACCCGAGCCATCTTCCACGTTATCTGGAGATTGAAAATGGAAAGTGTCCGCAGGGACATGATATTCAAACCTCTGGATAAAGGGGGACAAAACGTACCCAACATGGCCCTCATCCTGATGGCCACCTTTGTGTGCGGCTGCATAAAGCTGTGCGTAGAACCCCAGTACGCAAACACCAAGTGTCACTACATGCTGTGGTTCTATCTGTCCCCGGTGTTGCGAAGGATGGATCTGACCACATTGCCGCAGAATGTTCCATTCAGTTGCACCGTGCCGTACCACCTATCCTTCATGGAAAAGTTTGTGCAGAAAGACACCTTTGACTACAAGTCCATCAGGCAGTGGTCTTCACGTAATGTCCTCAAGTCCCTGTGCTCTTTGGTCTGACTGAAACTTGCTGGTCTTCTGCAAGTGTTGCAGACTGGCACATTCCAAGGTCCAGATCTACGTGCTGAGCAACACACTAAAGCTTGTGACAGCCACCGCAAAAACTCAATGGGGAAAGGCCACTGTGTAGGTTCCTCCCGCCATAGTATATTGAGGGGCTGGAACCTGTGTAACTCCTAATACATCAAAAATACATTGCATATAAAATAGAACTCATGTTCTGAATCTAAGAAATCTGATCTCTATTGCATTTACTGAAATTTGAACTGTTTTGAAATGTAATTTTTTACAAATCTTGATGAATAAAGTATATTTTTGAAAATAAAATGGCTATGTACAAGAAGCAAATGAGACTACGCATTGAGGGATGCACTAAAACCTGGGGCAGCTGTCACAAAGGCTCAATGGAAAAGGCCACTGTGTAAGGCCCTCCTGCCAAAGTATACCAAGGGGCTGGAACCCCTTGGGCTGTACGCACCAGAGAATGTTTGAAATGAAATGTAAATGTACATTATAAAAATAACCTGTAATGACAAGTGAGGCATCTAATGTACTGCATTGAAAGAAACTGATCTTTATTGCACTTTATGTAATGCCAAACTTGAACTATTATTTCTACAAATTTTATATTTTGAAAAAAAAAGCAAATGAGAGAACCACAAAGTTATGGCATCGTTGATCAGTAAATGTGGAACAGCCTGACGGGGTAATATTTTGCGTGGCACAGTCTCAAATCATCTACTTAAATGGTACAGTTGAGTAGTCTTATCTTGTCAGATTCTTCAGTGTGCCGTCTTCTCCAGTACGCGTTCACTGATCATGTAGATATCGTTCACTGCATTGAACCTAGCTGCTGCCTCCTGCCAGGCATGATGCATTGCTTTCTTGTGGGGCGGGTTTCTTGGACTGTTTAACAGAGTAAACCCTTCTCATACAACAGCACATCCACTTCACCAAACATTAAACAAGGGGCCTGGGGCTATGGCTCTACCATTTACCCACAGACACGCCAATTCCATGCCACTTTTTTTGGGGGGTCTCCCCATACAACTTTTGGAAAGGGTAACTAATATTAAAACTATTGTCAACCTTTCTAAAGGTTAAAAGATATTTTGACCTCCATCTAGCCACTCAACTTTAAATGGTGACATCCCTTTAACTTTCCTTACTGGCCTTTAAAGGTGCTGCATCCTTGTAACATGTATTGCTTATGCACATTTGCAACATATACCAACTTAAAACACTAATAAAATTTTTGGCCTGTGATTTTCCTTTCATTCATTTTAATGTGTGCGGGAAAATCACTTCAATTAATGTAGTTGAAATTTCTTCTGTGTCAGATGCTACTTACCCCCCACTTTGTGCATGGATTCTCTGCATCCAAGGAAATGTGCATAGGAGTATACTCATCATTTACATGAGCTCGGATCTGGACAGGTCAGTGCATTAGTGGCACACGTTGTGCTCAAGGTGTAGTTCTCTTACTACCACTTGTGACACACGGCCCTATCAAATCTGTAGTGTAAGCTGGGTATTGTAGTCTACTACAGGTCTAATCCTGGAGCACATGAATCTGATTACAACCAGTATACCATGCACAGCTTTTAACCAATCGCAATTAGACACATCTAACAACTTCCTGTTACTGTGCAAGAAAAGGTTTTAATTACTTTTAATTATTTAACCATTAGAAACTCAGTCACTAAAGTGTCTTTCAGATACCATTGACAGTAGCAAAACAAAAAGCGGAGATTTGCACTTTTACGCTTGCTATTGGCAGTTCTCCTTCCCATTAAAATAAATGGGCTGGCAAATGCACAAACCCAGGCCAAACATTTTACTCATTTTAAATTGGAGCACGTTTCTTGCAGGTAAATTTCCATAATCAATGCACTTTTACAAGTATGCAGCAGTCCTGGGACTGAAACAGAAAACTAATCACTAGACAAAGATAGAATTCTGAGCCAACACCAGCCAACCAGAACTCAATTATTATCAGAATATATGTGTATTTAGAACTGCTTTGCGAAGGAAGCAAGAACAAATAATTTGCAGTTGCATAATGCCTCATCACATTGCGAGGTCATGCCAAAGCACTTTAAACCACTGAATTACTTTGTTGTGCACTCACTGGTATTATATAAGCAAACTTGACAGCTAATTAAGGTCCCACAAACAGCAAAGGATTGAATGACCAGATAATCTGGTGTTAGTGGTGTTGGTTCAGCCAGGATACCTCTCTCTGCTCTTCCATGAGATCTTTTGCATCTACTCAAGTAGGCAAACAGGGCTTTAGCTTCGTCTCTAATACTGAAGAACACCCTTAGAAATGTAAGCCTGCATTAAATAACCTGTAGCGGGATTGAATCTGCAACTTTTGACTCAATGGCCAGAGTGCTACCTAGAGAAATAAACGGACACGAACAAGAAAAATAAATTGATGTTCTTTCGATACCATGACTTAAAATTACTCCACAGATAGTTATTTTTAAATTGTTTAGTGACTGGTTGCCACCTTTTGTTGAATCCAAAAGGAAGGTCCGAGATCAAGTTTTAACTTCAAGGCATTAGTTATTAAAAATCTAAATCTAAATCTAAAAATCATCAACAGCAATGTCATAAGGTTTAAGATGTCATAAAAACTGGCCAAAGAATTGAACTAGCGTTTAAAAATTGAAAAAAAAGTCACACTTTTGATGTCCAGCTTACATTTTAGAAATTTCCAGACACCCAGATTGTCCAGTTCAAAATGAAGTGGCAATTTTAATCTACACGAGGAATTTTATCATTAGCTGAGGCTCTGTTCAGCTGAGTGACTTGCTACTATGACAGGGGACGATTGCAAACAGATAATTAGTAAGCCTCTAACGAGCATTTCAAATCACAGGATACACAACCAAACAACAATCTCTACTCACAGGGTCACTTAAATGTAGAAAAATGTTCTAAGACACCTCACAACTGGGGGAAGAAAAGTAAGCAGAAAAGTAAACCAATGGAAAAATCAAAGATGAGCAGATATATGAAAGGACAGTATGAAGTATTAGCAAGTGAGTTCCAAATTATAGGCTTTACTAGCAAACATTTCTGCCACTAATGTGGGAGTGGGGGCCGGAGATACACTTTAGGCCAGATTCTGAGGAACAAATGGTGTGAGGCCTTGAAAAGACTTAAAATGAACATGAGGATTGTGAAGTCAATCCAGGCTGGGTGGAGGATGTAGGCACCCAATAAAGACTGGCAAGGGTAGGGGCAACTGGTGAGCAGGAGCTGGTGTGAGATAGCATATGCAAGTTACTGAGTTTTGGATAAGTTGGGGTTTGCAGAGTGGAACCTCAGGAGGACAATGAGGAGTGTTGGAGAAGTTGAGCAGGGTGGTAATACAGGCATTGATGAAAATTTCAGCAGTGGTGGAGATGGGGTAATGGCAGAGATGGGTGTTGTTGCAGGGATGAAGATAGGAGATCTTTGAACCTGAGATTTGGGTTTCAGTTCAGGATCAAACTGATCACTGACATTATGCCCTATCAAGTCCAGCCTAAGGACGCCTCCAGAGAGATGGCAGGAACTGGGGAGTGGTGGTGGAGGTGTGGGGGGAAGTGGATGCAAAAAACCTACAGTGAAAAGATTATATATTGAATAAAATGGGATATATTGGGCTGCATTTTAAGGGCATAAAGAAATGCGGCCTGCCTGCACGGGCACTGCATCACGGAGCTGCCGTGATTTCAAACGCGGCAGCTCATTTGTATGGCCGCTGTACCCGGCCCCCCTTGATGATGTGGAGGGGGCAGGCAAGCCTTCACTGGCAACGGCGTCAGGCACCGGCACCATTTTTAAAGGGCTCACAGACCTCAATGGAGATTTAAAAATTAAAGGGCCAGGTCAGTTCAATGACCAAAACACACAACTAAGTTACCTTTAAATACATTTTCCCAACCCCCAAATGGCATTTCCAGACATTCATGCCCTTTCCCCCCTGGAATTCAAATAGTGAGAATTTGACCTTCCCCCCCACCCCCCCACCAAAATTCAGCAACTTTGCCCGTTACCCCTTCCCATCACCCCCTCGACCAATCGCATCGTTGTTACCCTGCTCCCCCCCTCCCGCACAGAGAAAAAAATACTCCTTCCCCCCCTCTCACAGGTGTCGTGCCACGTTTCCCGAAACAGGAATTCGAAGGTGCGGCATTGTCGGCCACCCAAATGAAGATCGGTGCGGCAATTAAGGAGGCGACGGGACCCTCCTTAAATCAGGTACGTAAATTAGTTTACATATTGAAATGGGGGTCTCATCGGCGAGTGGCGAGGCGGCTGCCATGAGGCCTCCCCGTCCAGTCAAGACCGGCACGGGACCTGCCGCTGTCGGGATTATGGCGGGCCTCCACCGCACCAATCTTCATTGCCCCCGCCATCGTTCCCAACAGTGGAGGGGCTTTAAAATCCAGCTTGTTATTTCTTGTTAATCTACTACTGAAAAATCTGATATTGGCACAGAATCAGTTAAATAATGCCCTGTACTGTCTGATTTTACTTCACTATTATCTTCCTTATGGCTTCATTGCATGACATCGTTCCTCTGAAGCTCAGCATGTTTACCGTACTCATATGTTTAAAAAACATAAAAGAGATCCATAGAGTAACAACAGTACAATAGTGGATTTGAGGGGAATAGGAACAGGACCAGGAGTAGGAATAGGTCATTCAATTTGATCATGGTTGATTTGTGCCTCAACCCCATTTACCCACCTTTGCTCCATTTTGCTTGATATCCTTGTAGTGTTTTGAAATTGCAACTGCATTGTGCAGTCTAGAGGCTGCTGTAGAACACACGTGTGAGCAAAGTGAAATTAAAACGGACAGAATAAAAAAAGATGCCTTTATGCTCAGCTGCTGCAGGTTTTCTCTCTCTCTTTGCCTCATAACCTATACCAAACTTGACTAAACCTCACTCAAGTCCTGACGACATCACAACCCTTACCCAACAAATCTATGGAACTCAGTCTTGGGAGAATTGGAAGCTTCAACTTACTCGGCTTCCACAGGCTTTTGAAAGACAGAGTCCAAATTTCTACTACCCTTTGTGTGAATATGTGATTCCAGATTTCACTCCTAAATGGTCTAGCTTTAATTTTAAGATAATGCCCTTTGTTCTGGATTCTCCACCAGAGGAAATTGTTTCTCTTTATTGACCCTATTGAATGCTTTATTGTTTAAACACCTCAACCATCCTTCAGTCTTCTATATGCAAGGAAATACAAGCCAAGTTTATGTCATCTGTCCTTTCAATTAAATTCTTTTCGCCCAGTATCCTTCTAGTGAAGTTGTGCTGCTCCCCCCCCTAATGCCAATATATCCTCCCTGAGATGTGGTGCCCAGAATTGAACATAGATTGGGCTGCGATTTAAGAGCCCACCGCCGGCGTTGGCGGCGAACTCAAAAAGTGGCGGTCCGCCCACTTGGGCTGCACACCAAAGAGCCGCCACAATCTCACGCAGCACGGCTCATTTAAATAGCCGGGGCAGCCCACCCACCCCAATCATGTGGAGGGGGTGAGCTGTCCGTCCCCAGCAATAGCGTCAGCTGCCTGTGCGCAGGTGCTGGCGCCATTTTTAAAGGGCAACCAGCCTTGCTGGCATATATAAATTTTTAACAAAATATTCCCCCAAAATTAAACAAATATATTTCTTATGCCCCTTTCCCATCCTCCAAAAACCATTATAACTATTTGCCTTTCCCCCCAAAACACACACCTGATCTTCCCACCATCAAACTGCACAAAGTTTAAGGCTCAACTCTTCCCACCATCCCCTACACCCACTACGTGTATTTGACCCCATCCACCCCGCACTGAAAATCATATCTCCTCCCCCTCACCAGTGTTGCACTGCTTTTCCCCAGATGGGGATCTGAAGGCGCAGTGCCAGCCGCCGTGCCGAAGATCACAACAGGCCCTCAAGATTGCAGGTAAATAATTCTATTTATTTGGATATTTAAATTGTGGTCCCATTGCCCAGCAGCAGTGGAGGGGGGGGGGGGGGGGGCGGGTGGGGGTCTACCACGGAGCCTTGCAGCCACCGGGAGGATTGGGCTGGGCCCTGCCAGCATCAATGTCCGTGGTGGGCCTCATCCAGAGCCATCATCAAGCCCCCCCACCATAGTTCACGATGTCGAGGGCTTGGTAAAATCCATTCAGTTCGCTCAAAGCTCTACAGAACTGAAGCACACATTTCTCCATTTGTATTCCAGCCCCCTTGATATAAAGGATAACATTCCATTAGCCTGTTTTGTTGCTTTTTGTACCTGTCCACTAGACTTTAGTGATTTGAATACATAGACACGTAAATCAATGTTTCTCCACATTTCATGGTTTCTCACCATTCAGAAATTATTCCATTTTGTCTTTCTTGGATCCAAAGTGAAACATCTCACACTTCCTCACATTGAACTTCATTTACCACAGGTTTTCCCGTTCACCTAATTTATCTGCATTCTCTTTGTCATTTCGCGTTTCCATCTGCACTACTTACTGTGCTCTAAACTTAGTATCATTGGCAAACTTTGATATAAAATTCTCCGGTCTTTCACCCAAGTCATTGAGAAATATGGTGAAAAGCTGAGGCCCGAGTATGAATCCCTAGAGAATGCTACTTGACACACTCTTCCAATCATAGTACGTGTTCTTTATCCTTATTCTTCATCTCCTACCTCCCAACTCATGCCAAAAGGTTGCCTCCAATTCTACACGTTGTCATTTTTGCTAATAGTCCTCTGGTGTTGTGAATACTGTTAATATACCAGCTCATCAGAACGGTTTTATTGCTTTATATATCTCTACCAGCCATATTCTATCCAATATGAATATGAGGGTTTAATAACTTGAGTCTATATTTATAATAATATTGCCAACTAAATGGTTACTTTCAAACAATAACCCTATCTTCACTATGTTTTGATGATGCACAAATATCTTTAAATGTAAAAAATACTAGAAGCCAGGACATTCAGTGTAGAAATCTCTAGCTTCTCAGGATATCATCGCCCCTATTAATTTCAGTCCAAAATGTGAATTCAATATCCATATACAGAAGTGCTTATGCTATGGATGACCGTGCAAAATGTGCTACAAACTTTCAATTTCTGTCAAATGAAACCTTCATTTTGAGAGGGGGCTGCTGATCAAATGTCAACAACAGCCCTGATTTCATGTCCAGCACAGCTTGGATTTTGGGACTATTGAGCTGAGAATCTTCAGCTGCTTCATCAATGACCTTCCCTCCATCATAAGGTCAGAAGTGAGGATATTTGCACAATGTTCAGCACCATTCGCAGCTCCTCAGATAATGAAGCAGCTCGTGTCAACATGCAGAAAGACCTGGACAACATCCAGGCTTGGGCTGAGAAGTGGCAATTTACATTTATGCCACACAAATGCCAGGCAGTGACCATCTCCTCTTGATGTTCAATGACATTACCATTACTGAATCCCCCACTATCAACATCCTGGGGATTACCATTGACCAGAAACTGAACATAAATGCTGCACTACAACAGCAGGTCAGAGGCTAGGAATTCTGCAGCGAGTAACTCACCTCCTGTCTCCCCTTTGCCTGTCCATCATCTGCAAGGCACAAGTCAGGAGTGTGATGGAATACTCTCCACTTGCCTGGATAGGTGCAGCTCCAACAACACTCAAGAACTCGACACCATCCAGGACAAAACAGCCTGTTTGATTGGCACCCCATCCACCACCTTCAACATTCACTCCCTTCACCACTGACACACTGCACCAACTCACCCAGGCTCCTTCGAATGCACCTTCCAAACCCACGACCTCGACCACCTAGAAGGGCAAGGATGGCAGATGCATGAGAATACCATCACCTGCAAATTGCCCTCCAAGCCACACATCACCCCAACTTGGAAATATATCGCCGTTCCTTCACTATCGCTGGGTCAAAATCCTGGAACTCCCTTCCAAAAAGACTGTTGGTGTACCGACACCCCAAGGACTGCAGTGGTTCAAGAAGGCAGCTCACCACCACATTCTCAAAGGCAGTTAGGGATGGGCAATAAATGCTTACCCTGCCAGTGAGGCCCACATTCCAAGAAAGAATAAAAAAAACTCTGAGCTAGCCCTTCTAGGCTTCTATGTTAAATGTACACTCTAATGTAGAGCTCAGCAGGACTTTACACACACATCAATCATTCCAAAGTTTGATGAGCAGGAACCTGAGGACCTGCAATACAAACACAGGCTGTGCAGGATAGCAGGCATTCCTACCGGGTATTTAGCAGAGGCATAAATTTGTTTGAGAGTTTTGCCTATGTCAGCAGACAAGGTTACATTTATCACAATTTTACAGAAAGGATGGCCCTAATTTTTTTTTTAATCAATTCTTTTAAAAGTCAGAAATGATAAACAATGTAGTAAAGCTTACCTTTTCCAAGTAAATTCAAAGTGGAGAGACTTAAGACCTATTCTCTACAGAAAAAACAGTCAAAGGCCATCCCTTTTGTTTCTGGCACCAAAGGGAAAAAACA
Source organism: Heterodontus francisci (assembly GCF_036365525.1). Classification (NCBI taxonomy): domain Eukaryota; kingdom Metazoa; phylum Chordata; class Chondrichthyes; order Heterodontiformes; family Heterodontidae; genus Heterodontus; species Heterodontus francisci. The sequence continues at coordinate 41,772,202 of NC_090379.1, forward strand.
GAAGAATACAAGAGAACCTGTTTGCTTATTTTTCCACAATTTTAGACATATATTTTCCTCCCGTTTTCAAATCTCTCACTTATCTGATGGTTCAGATCCCACCAATTTGTTACGGCCAAATGGTGAGGGCTGTGGGTGGTTCCACTGTTCACCTCCCACCTGACCACAGCAAGTGTTTTTGTTATTGGAGTTTTAACCCTTTTGTGTTTTATTTGTCAAATAAACAGACAGCGACAAGTTTTCTTGTAGGTTTAAAACAGAATATTAGCTATTTATTGAGCAATATTCATTTCTGAAATTGTCAAAACAGTACCCACATTCACTTGCACACACATACACACACACAAGAAAAGATACAGAGGAAAAGGTGTGAGTGGTTTGAAGTGAGGTATGTGTTTGGGGTTCACAGCAATGCTGTTGAATCTTCTCGGCATTCAAATGCTCTTTTAAAGTTGCAGGCCTGGGTTGTTTGCAGATTTTTCTGGCAGTTGAAACTTCAGTCTGGAGATGGTAATCACTTTCAGTTCTCTGCTGCAATGAGTTGAAATGTATAATTCACAGCAGGGCTCCTTCTTTGGCTTTTGCTGGGTCTCTCAGCTGGGCAGGCTTTTGGTGATGTTGTTCTGATTCTCTCCCTCTCTCCCCAGAGTGCTACTTTTCAAAGTAAAAGTCGCTCACATGTTTCCTCTGTTGGGAAACACAGAGCCCCCTCCCTGTGGGGAACAACAATGGACAAGGATGTGGCAACTTCACACCTTCTTTGTTTCAGAAGAACCCATTCAATTCAAAAATATCTTGATCGTTTCAGAATGGGTGTAATTGACACCTCTTAGCTTGAAATGTATCATTTAGTCCTTAACAGACAGCAAGATAGTTTGAATATACAGGGCCAGGTTGTTTGATCTTCAGCAGCCATTTTGCAGCACATTGTCCATTTTATTAAAGGAAAGGTCAATTTTTATAACTCTTCAGTTTGGGTTCTGTATTTTCAATTATTGGGGCAGGCGGTGGCGTACTGGTATTGTCACTGGACTAGTAACCCAGAGACCCAGATATTGCTCTGGGAACATGGGTTCGAATCCCACCACAGCAGAAGGTGGAATTTGAATTCAATTTTGGGGCGGCACAGTGGCGCAGTGGTTAGCACCGCAGCCTCACAGCTCCAGCGACCCGGGTTCAATTCTGGGTACTGCCTGTATGGAGTTTGCAAGTTCTCCCTGTGTCTGCGTGGGTTTCTTCCGGGTGCCCTGGTTTCCTCCCACATGCCAAAGACTTGCAGGTTGATAGGTAAATTGGCCATTAGCAATTGCCCCTAATATAGGTAGGTGGTAGGGAAATATAGGGACAGGTGGGGATGTGGTAGGAATATGGAATTAGTGTAGGATTAGTATAAATGGGTGGTTGATGGTCGGCACAGACTCGGTGGGCCGAAGGGCCTGTTTCAGTGCTGTATCTCGAAACTAAACTAAACTACTGCACTTCACGTGAGTGTGACAGTGCTTTGTTACTCTACACTGCAACAATGCCAATACTTTAAAGTACTTTATTGGCTGTGAAGCACTTTGGCATGCCCTAAGTTTGTGAAAGGTGCTATATAATTGCCAGTCTTCTTTCCTTCTCTGCAACTTCCAAAACAAGCTATTTGACTGTCCTTTTAAGATAATCAGTGTTCTTCAGGATTAATCAGCTTCTCCCTCCAGCAATGAAAGGTCTTTATTAGGCTTATAACAGAACCCATACTTGCTCTCAGCAGATGTAGCTAATAATGAGTCCCTCTGGTGGCAGACTAGGCAGAATTTCCTAGGTGAGACCTCCCCCCCACCCCCCACTCCGAATTTCTTAGCTTCAACTCCGTGGGATAGTATCCGGAAAATTGAATTCTGTCCCATTTACCATCCACCCATCCCCAACAACACCCAAGATGCACCCAACACATGACCCAGTTTGTAAAATGTTACCCTTTCTCTTGCCAGGACTAATGTTTCATTAATATTCACTTTGCTTAGTTCATTCACAATGGAACCAACCCACTCCTTTTCTTTTTTCTTGCCTTCCGAAGATATATGTAGCTGAAATTTCCACAGGTGGGGGATTGGCAGCACTCTTCTGAAAATGACTTGAATAGCTAAAAATGGCCCTTTGCATCATTTCTCCAGGGCTGCTGCTGATCCTTAGCTGATTTTTTAATTCTTTCATGGGATGTGGACATCACTGACAAGGCCAGCATTTGTTGCTCATCCCTAATTGCCCTCGACAACTGAGTGGTGTGCTAGGCTATTACAGAGGGCAGTTAAGAGTCAACTACATTGCTCTGGGTCTGGCGTCACATGTAGGCCAGACCAGGTAAGGACGGCAGATTTCCTTCCCTAAAGGACGTTAGTGAACCAGATGGTTTACAGCAATTGATGATAGTTTCATGGCACCATTACTGAGACTAGCTTTCAATTCCAAATTTTTATTAATTGATTTAATTTAATAATTAATTGAATTTAAATTCAACCAGCTGCCGTGGTGGGATTTGAACCCGTGTCCCCAGGGCATTAGCCTGGGCCTCTGGATTACTAGTTCAGTGACATTATCACTGTGCCACCATCTCCCCAAAGGTTATAGTGGGTCTTCCCCACAGAAATTCAGGTCCCTGGTACTCCATTCAGGAGAGTGGAACAGTTCAGTCAACAAATGTTTCCACAAACACCAGCAGTGCCATTCCTTATCTGGGCCAAACAGGAAAGATGATTCCCCTTTCCCCAAATATACTACCAAAGACTGATAAATTCACTCTCTCAGGGGGAGCTTAAATGTCACCAGTGGAATTTAAACTCCTAATAAAATCCATCACTAAAGTTTAGCAGTTAGTGACCAATATATCATGACAATTTATCAGACCCAGAGGCTTTTACAGCCAATCCAGAACATCCAAGATAAATTCAGTTGCTGAGAACATTAGGGCACAAAATAATCCAATGTCCCATAATTTATCTACCCATGCTCTTAATCTCTACAGCGCACAATAATATTCATGCAACAGAGTAAGGTATTTCAAAAGGAAGATTTGTGTGGATAATTTCTTTCAAAAGCTGATTTTCTGAATGGATGTATGAGATGTGTGTGCCTGGCTTATCCTGCTTTTCTCCTGGATTTAAAGTCTTAGTATGAGATATTATAGAATGCTGCAGTGCAAGTTACATTGTATCAGTGACTTTTCCACTATAGTTTACGTTCCATACAATGTGTTGCACAATTGTGTCATTCCCCAGAATAGGACAATTTGATTATAGACAATGTTATACACCTTATGAGTGAAAATATTCCAGAAACACAAATCCATTCTATGTATAAAACTGCAAGCTCAACCCATCTTCTTCATGGGGACAATGACCATTAAAGAAATGCACCAAATAGTGCATTTTAAACATAGGCCATTCCCCAGCTCTTCTACCTTTTCGGTGAAGCTGAACAGAATATCTGTTTACAAATAGTGCTTGCCTCTCCTCAGCACCAGTACTTCCTGCCAATGACGGAACAAAAAACTGAGGCATATGAGCAGAAGATAGAGCTTGTTTTTTGATGCTTATGTAATAAAATAAATCATTTAACTTTCCCATCTTGATTGGTTCAAGAAGGAATACTTGGGGGCCAGACAGTGGTTGATGTAGCATCTCCAGTGCTGTTACAAAGTCAAATCTGAAATAGATACGTTCCCAGGTTCAGGAATGTCAGTCACTCCCATAAGTGGTCTGAGCATCTTACTTTTATATGAATTGATTCACACTGCCCGCTAACTAACACTGGGCAGCACAGTGGCGCAGAGTGGTTAGCACCGCAGCCTCACAGCTCCAGCGACCCGGGTTCAATTCAGGGTGCTGCCTGTGTGGAGTTTGCAAGTTCTCCCTGTGAACCGCGTGGGTTTTCGCCGAGTGCTCCGGTTTCCTCCCACAGCCAAAGACTTGCAGGTTGATAGGTAAATTGGCCATTATAAATTGCCCCTAGTATAGGGATGTGGTAGGAATATGGGATTAGTGTAGGATTAGTATAAATGGGTGGTTGATGGTCGGCACAGACTCGGTGGGCCGAAGGGTCTGTTTCAGTGCTGTATCTCTAAATAAATAAAAATAAAATAAATAAATGTATGAGGGTATATCTTGACCAGATATTTGTGTCTTTCGCATGTGTATTTTTTCATTCTCTCTGAAGGCAGACTAAGCAAACATGATGAGAAGGAGCTTGATATGTTAAGTTGATTTATTTCACATTACAGTTGCTCTGTATGTTTGTGTAATGATTGGATTCACTTATTTTAACAAATAAAACTATACAACAATACTGCATAATAATATAGCATACCGAGCACAGTCAATTCCCTCACATCAGTGGGTCAACATATTTAACTTCAGCAATATAACTCCTCCCCATCCTGGCCTGCAGTCCAGGGCAGAACCTCAGCTCCCTGCATCCTATGCCTTTTTTATTGAATTTTTTTTTCTGGGATCTCTCCCCTTTTTTAATCTCCCTAAGTGCTGGCAGGAATCAACACAATGGGTGCGAGGTGAGATTTTTCAATTACCCAGACAAGCTAACAAATTGCAGTTACTCTTTGAGGCAACAAACTTTCATTTATTATATTAACTTTGTTTTTAAACTTTTGAGAGCATACTTTTGCTTAAAACAAGCGGTTCTCATTTTCAATTCTGTTCTGTGGAAAAGTGATGTAAAGATCCTGATTCAAAAATAAATTGCAGTATCACAACCTTACAAGGGTTTGTAGCAGAAAATGATATTGGCTTGTAGGTAACAAATAAAGTATAAATTGCAAGAGCTGTCATTCCAATTTTTAAAATTTGTTTCATTAATTAAAACAATTCAGTTTACAGCTCGAGAGAAATAATCTCACTCTCCACATGGCTGCTAAAATCTAATTTTATTTGATTTTTTTTTGCAGTTTTATTAATTGATCCTATCCTATTGGGTCTGAGAAAAAATACATGTGGTGTTGTCAAGAGCACTAATAATTTAAATTTACATTGCAGAAGGGAATACAATCAATTTTACTTATGGGGAGCTCATAAAAAACATAAAAGCAGGAGTCGGCTATTCAGCCCATCGAGCCTGCTCCACCATTCAATTAGATCATGGCTGCTCAATGGTTCAGTATAACGGAAGAGATTTTTGGAGTCACAAGTAACATTGCTATTTCTTACAGAGCTGTGCACATTGGTCAGTATATATTTACCATTGGAGAGTAGAAAGCAGGTTTTCTCACTTGATGCGCATGCTGACTTTTTCCACTTACATCAGAAGGAAATATACACCAGGGCGTTTATCGAGTTAGTACCTTTGATCTAACAAAATACACTAATAGAGTGATACAAGGGCAGCAAAGTCCAGATATATCAGACTGTTGCACTCAGTGAGTTACTGCTGAAGGTTATTGGAAGGTTTCCCTCCTTTTAGCTTGGGCAATATCAAACAACAGCTTGTCTGGCCTAATAATCTTGTTGGTATTTTGCAGCAGTCCATTCCAAGGCAGAAACTTTTAGAAAGATTGACCCATGCCTCCTAAGCTGCATCTATAAATGTACTAGCAGAATGATTGATGTTGGCCAAGCTAAAGCAAATCTGTTTCCCTAAACACCACAGACCTGTTAATGGCACATTCAACCAAAAGCAGCAGATGGCAATGCTAAAGTTTGTCATAAATTCTTAAGTCTGCACTAAAACATGCTGATATGTTTAGAACCTTCCTTGAAATTATGCTTCAGCACAATACAGTAGTAACATGTCTGGTCCAACCACAGGATTTTAATGCACAATTTGCATTTTGTCGCATTTCAAACTCAAGCACAGATTAGATACATTTATAATAATTCTCAATAAAATCATGAATCTAAGTTGTTACAGCTGAGGCAGGAGGAGTGCATTGTCTTTCTTTAGTTCCACTTCTCCACAGGTCACAACATATATTTAAATGTTTACCCTAGTTACCAATAAGGTCAATCATATACTCTACTCTTTATCCCAGAATAAAATATACAAACCATGTTTCTTTAATAAACATTATTAGTTTATGATAAAACAAGACTTATCCAGTAAAGAAGCAAAGCATTATCACACAGATTGAAATGTGAAGATTCCCTTTATAAATACCTGACACACACTCACACACACTGATTAAAGGGAAAAAAAGAAATTTTCTCTGCAGGGGTCTTTTACGACAAAAAAAAATACTTGTTAAATCTTGAAGGAAAATGATGAAATATATTGTGTCCCCAAATGGCCTATAGTCTGTATCTAAGTACATGTAGACGGGTCACTGGGATCTTTTCTGGAGCAGTACTTTTCAGGCAGCATCAAGAATTAATCTGGCAGGCCTTCTAGGAGTATCTCAGAAGAAATGTGGCATCAGGGGTTTTAGCTCTCACTCACTGGATTAGCAGGGTTTTTTCAAAGAGGTATAGAAAGAGGAGCTGGGTGTTTTTCAGCAGGCTACAAACCCAACTGCTTTCAACACAGTCCACACCCCAACTGAGCCAAGACAATATCCCAAAAGCAAAACCTACTGACCACCATAAATCTTGACATGTCACTTCTCTGTAAACATCTCCCCCAAGTCACCAAGATTTAGGTTGTTTATTGAGTTTAAGGCATGTGACATCCAGTAAAGGTTCATTTTCAAACAAGACCTCTCAGTGACCCTTGAAAAAAACGCATCCATGGAATCTTTTCAGTTTTCCCAAATAAAGCATTGTCCATAATTCTAAAATACGAGTCCTCAAAAAAAAAAGCACTTTCAGAGCAAAGTACAAGCATCAATATACAATATTTAAGTATATGATTTATTGTCTCTGGTCAGTGATCTGGGACAATTGAGCATCAATTCCAGTAAAAGTATTGAGTGTTTTAGCATAGTGGAAACTATCAGCTTTGCCAGGATTCACAACATTCCTTTTGCCTTTTCAAGAAAGCAATAGAAGACCATTCAGCTGAGCTCTCAGGGAGCCTTGATTGAGGCCAGATGCATGACCAAGAAAGTTGCCACTAAATTATTTACTTTTAAATTATTTCACGACACAAGAAAAGCAGAAAGATACAGTCAGCATTGCACCGACATATGTGTTGTAGTGGTTGAGAGCGAGTTTGTGGTAGCTAGCACTAGCACTAGACTGTAGCAAATCAGAAATAAACAAAACCATATCCAGACATTAGTAATGATACACATGTGCTTGTTCCAACCAAAGCCAGGGCACAAACTTTGCACTAAAAATAATGGCGAGACCTTCAGTGCTCATCGTTCTTAAAGTGTCAATTGGACAGCAACTTCCGGTGACCACAGGTACACAGTTGCATATGAAAGTCAGGAAATTACTATCTACACTGCCTTACTCTTCCAGAAGCTTTGCTATACTAGTATCTTGTCAAGAGACTCAGAATTCAAATACATGAAGGGGGTGAAGGTGCTTACATGAAAGATACACACTAATCTCACCAAAAAGGTTAGACCATTCCAGTCCATTCCAGCATAAGTGTTTTTATAAGTGCTGTGATAAGTCTTAATTACTGTCAAATGACATCTCTGGCACTCAAAATTAACTTTTACAAGTGTGGAATTTCATTCCTTCAGATTTTAATTATCATGAAAAAAATAAAAATTTAAATTTTATTTTCTAACTTTTTCTTTGTCTCTCTCCCTTTCCCTCGCTTTTTCACTTGGGTGGTGGGGGGGGTGCCATTTAATAGCAGGTAGCCACGTCAGGACAGCTCCCCGATGAATTCCTGCTGCTAGGGAAATTTCCCAGAAGCGGGCTGGGAGCTGGATTGGACATGGAGGCAGGCAGCCAATTTAAATAATTGGGGTGATTTTTCAGGGGCTGCCAGATTTCTGCATGCGGCAGGGCAGCCCCCTGCCATGTGGGGAGACCACCAGCTTCTGAAAGGCAGCCTCCCTGCAGCTGTCCATGGGGCCATCGTAAAAGGAGGCTCCATGCCCCACAGAGGGAGCTGAGGGGAGGAAAGGCATCGCCCTTGTCCCAATGCTCCATTCAGAGGTGTTTCCCCTCCTTCCCACGCAGCCTTCCCCCTTGGCCATCCAGAATATTAAATTAAAATTTCCTCTCTGGGGATGCCTCCATTTTGAGGCACCCTTGTGTTTTTATTTATTTTTTATTTATTTAGAGATACAGCACTGAAACAGGCCCTTCGGCCCACCGAGTCTGTGCCGACCAACAACCACCCATTGATACTAACCCCACAGTAATCCCATATGCCCTACCACCTACCTACACTAGGGGCAATTTATAGCAGCCAATTTACCTATCACCTGCAAGTCTTTGGCGGTGGGAGGAAACCAGAGCACCTGGAGGAAACCCACGCAGACACATGGAGAACTTGCAAACTCCACACAGACAGTACCCAGAATTGAACCCGGGTCCTTGGAGCTGTGAGGCTGCGGTGCTAACCACTGCGCCGCCAAGCTACCTCAGCAGCACACACCTCTCTCAGTGGGGCTGCTGTGGCTTCAGAGCTGTTGGCCCTCTGGCTGGGCCGGCAGCATCTACATCGAAGGACAGCGACTCCAGAGGCAGCCAATTAGGAGGCTGCCTCCGGGAATATGGTTGAGCCAGTCTGCTGCCAGCAAGTGCAGGCTCGGGACCCCTGTTTGGTCCTGAGGTCGCGGTCCCGAAGCCCACAGTAAAATCCAAACCACAGTTGCCCTGTTAACACAGATCCCTTGTAGAGGGTGCTGTGCCAAAATGGCTCTTAATTACAGTTAGGTCCAATGCAAAAGTCCGTAGAAAGTTTGTGCGCAACTGTAAGTGTAATGAATGGTGGGCGGTATTTGTTCGCGCCAAAGCACAAAATCTGGCCCAGTATCCCAGTTTTAAAATAATGTACCATATTCTTCACAATTAGTAAGTATTGTGTTTTGAAAATCGCCAGTAATATGCATTGGATATACAATGAAATGTCCATTAACTCATTGTGAATGGGTGAAGTGTCAACTTGTGGCATAATTCATTAATTTCACACTTCTCAGTTACAGGAGTTCTTTTTCACTCTGCTTAACTGTGAAATGTAGGGTGAAATCTAGCATTTTCCTGAGGCTAGTAGCATAGCAAGAAGCCAAATTGTAACTATCGAGATGATGGCTTTAACAAATACCATATCCTGATGTAGTCCTCAGTGAAATCTCAATAATCCCACATCACCCATTCACACATCCACATCTTGTGCATTTCATTGAAATAAATATTCAGATGAACCTGAAGAATTACAAATACAATGGGGGAAGAGAGTCTTTCACATAGCGCTGCTTCTAGATACCATTGGGGCGGCACAATGGCGCAGTGGTTAGCACCGCAGCCTCACAGCTCCAGTGACCCGGGTTCGGTTTTAGGTACTGCCTGTGCGGAGTTTGCAAGTTCTCCCTGTGACCGTGTGGGTTTCCACCAGGTGCTCTGGTTTCCTCCCACAGCCAAAGATGTGCAGGTTGATAGGTAAAATTGGCCATTGTAAATTGCCCCTCGTATAGGTAGGTGGTAGGAGAATTGAGGGAAGTTGGGGATGTGGTAGGGAATATGGGATTGATGTAGGGTTAGTATAAATGGGTGGTTGATGGTCGGCACAGAGTCAGTGGGCCGAAGGGCCTGTTTCAGTGCTGTATGACTCTAAACGTCACAGGGGCCGTGCAGGTGCTGCTTGCCCCCTGGGGAATCAAGGTAAGTTTGCTGGAAGTTGGGTTATGCGAATGAATTCCACCCCCCTCCACCCCTCCAAATATTTCTGTCTTGTGGGTAACTGTTGATCACAGGTAAAAGCAAAATACCAAGTTTGTTTGAACTGATGATAAATTCTACTTGATCAAAAATGAGTCACAATTCAAAATGAATTGCAGTAATTATCTTTTTTAAGTGAATGTAGAACATGTAGTGTTTATATCCATGTATTTGAATATATGTAGTTGTGTATGGACTGCCTTAGCAAGATACATTGTAAAGTAGTTGGGAACAAGAGCTTTAAACAACACCTGTTGAGTCAGGCATTATGGTTTAATTACAGAATATTACAGGGAGGTAAAAACCAAGTCCGGGCTCACTGTACCTTTAGGAATATAGCAGCATTGTAATCCTTCATCTGAACAACTGGAATTTTCCTCTTTGCTAACCTTAGATTTAGGTTGCAGTGATACAATGAGACCAACAGCAATAAAGCATGAATTGTCGCTAGAAAGATGAAAGTTTTACTATAGATCACGACGTGAACTCTGCCCGCCAGGAGAAAGCACTGCAACTAAACGCATACAACTCCAATCCCACAGCTGATTGGTTGCATCTACATTTCACATTCTCACCACATTGAAAAGTTTCCATAATAAATCTGTGAAGTGCTGAAATGGTTCAGTGAAACAGCTGAGTACTTTTAGAAGCTGCCTTCATATCAGATTGGAGTTCTATTCAAAGTGTCAAATTGCTTGGCTTCAGCGCATTCAGGAGTCAGGGTGAAAGCCGAAGCTCAAATTATATTACCATTTTACGTGAATTCATACCTAAAGACCACTTAGCTATGACCTGAATGTGCCAGTGTAACTTTAGCCTGGTTATCATCCAGGGGCCATATTGAATTGGACTGTTTTTTTTGTACACCATACAGCAAGACATTTTCCTCTAAATTTTGGTCAGTGATGGTTTTAGCTATAATTTCCAAATATGGTTGCCCTCTTCGTACACCTATTATCCAGGCAAAATAAAACTATAGCCGGAATTTTATGCCCCCTGCGGCAGTGGGGTGGAGGTGGAGGTGGGGTGGGAGGTGTAAAATTGTGTGGGAGATGGAGGGTGCCGTTCCTGTCGCCTTCCCACCCAGACTGCAATTTTACGAGTAACGGGAGAAGTGACAAACGGCCCGCCCGGTCCAGGCCACTTGAGGCCTTTAAGTGGCCAATCAATTGCCACTTAAGGGTCTCCTCCCACCACCACTGGTATTATACCAGTGGGGGGCCAGGAACTTCAGCATCTATGGAGGCCACCTGGTAGTACCAGCCAGCCTCCTTGTGAGAATGTGGGATGGGGAGGGGGGCTTGTGGCCTCCTGCTCGGACTCCCTGCCCCCACCAGCAAAAACCACTCCCTGAATGGGAATTTTCCTGAATGACCACCCCCTCCCCGCCCCACCCCACTCCAGGGTTCAGCTGATTGTCCCTGGCAAAGTACAAAACCCCACTCACCTTTATGAAGGCCGGCATCCATGTTCCTCTTCTGCCTGGGTGCAGTCCCAGCAGCGGCCACTGCTCCTCGTGACACTGCTCGGACTGAGAAGCTGCAAGCCCGCTGATTGGCCAGCAGTTCTTGGAGGTAGGACTTCCTTCCTCAGAGGGGTGCAAGTCCTGCCCAGGGTCAACTAAGGGCCTTGGCCATGTAACATTACAGCGTGGCTCCCCGGCCCCAGCAGAGGTGGACTCGCCCCCAACTTTTTGGCAAATGGGCGCGGTCATCGCCACAATATAAAATTCCGGCCCATGTGGTCACTCAGCATAAACGCATGCCTCTTTTGCCAACTTTTGTGCACTTGGTACATCACAGAAGCAGTAACATATTCAATAGTTTGCCTGCTTCCATGGTTCTGTACCTTTATGGTGTTTAGATTTTTTTTTAGATTTAGATATACAGCACTGAAACAGGCCCTTCGTCCCACCGAGTCTGTGCCGACCATTAACCACCCATTTATACTAATCCTACACTAATCCCATATTCCTAACACATCCTCACCTGTCCCTATATTTCCCTACCACCTACCTATACTAGGGGCAATTTATAATGGCCAATTTACCTATCAACCTGCAAATCTTTTTGGCTGTGGGAGGAAACCGGAGCACCCGGAGGAAACCCACGCAGACACAGGGAGAACTTGCAAACTCCACACAGGCAGTACCCAGAATTGAACCTGGGTCGCTGGAGCTGTGAGGCTGCGGTGCTAACCACTGCGCCACTGTTGAAGCATGAGGCAGATGAGTGATTCCAGTGCCTTATTTTTCACCTTCCTCTCTTTCGAGTACAGGATGACCATGCATCCAAAAAACACGTTTTCATGGTTCTGTTCAGGAAATGGAACCAGGTATCCAAAACTTCTGTTTTTACAACAATCCCGGTTAATTCCCTCACACTGTCTTCTCATGTGTATCATATCTTTGAATGGCCTCATTAGTAGTTCACATTTATCATTTTAAGTGCGTGAGCTGGCAGAGGGAGAAGGTGAATCCTTAACCACACAGTGTTGGCGCAGCCATTTACATTTAGGAAAACATGAATGAAGTAGTTTTAGTTTTAGTACTCTAGTAATGCATTGAGATATGACACATCTGACTTCTGTTTAAAGCCTGGCTCGGGTATAAAATTAAAACCCGACCCGGGACTGACCCGACCACAGCGAACCTGAACCCGACCCGAGGCCGAGCCCTTTAATTTCTTTTTGCGCCGGACATGACCTGACACGAATCTCCTTCATTTGTTCTGGCAGTAGGCTATTCCTGCAGCTGGATTTGTGGGGTATCAGGGGTAAGCCTGATCCCGTGACTCCCCAGAAACAGTGTCCTGCCCGACCTGACCCGAACCGGAATGCTGGACTTGGAATTTCGACCCGACCCGAACCATGTAGTCGGGTCTAGTCGGGTTCGGGTCGGATAGCCAGGCTTTGCTTCTGTTTCTAAACGGCAGTGTCGAGGTAAAAATGAATCAGACACATTTTGGTTTTCTAAAACACTTTTATTCCTTCCTGGCTCCATATTATCCAGCTTTAACTGAACTTGAAGTACAGACATTTGCAAGGCCACTAGCAATACTACTGTGTAATGGAGTTCATAGGGTAGGTTTAACGTGGGGGGTCGGTGATGGTGGTTAGCACCTTCCAACACTCCAGCAGGGAGACATCTATAATGAATAACTGAGACCAAGATTCTGGACCAGCTTGATGACGTGGCCATTCAACATTGTACTGCTCAAGCTTTTGTGCTATCTAAGATGTTCATTTATCCAGACATGTGTTTCTGCACATGAGTAAATAAAGGGTTGTGTGCATTAATAAAAACAGACCACACTGGCTGCATTAAACCCAGGATGTATGAACAATTTGGAATAATCTAAGAATCCTTTTATTATTGTGTCAAAGTTGTTACTGTACTGAAGATGACATAACAGTCCCTGTGTCACTAACTAAAGTTGCCCAAATTCACACACCCCATCTGCCGAATTAACATATTAATTGTACCCTTTCTAAAAACATTACTTGCATGTGTAGTTGATTATATTTACCAGTTTCTTGACTAAGAAACAGAACTATTGCACTAATTAACATAATGACCCTAATCGACTTTCTTCTCAATGCATTCTTGGAACATCTAATTATAATAATGTTGCATAACCTGAGATGAAAGAAGTCATACTGAACAAATTCCAAATCCCTTTAGGAACATTGCCCAGAATGGTCAATCACTGCACACAAAAGCCCAGTCAATTTGTCATGTAAGAAATGCAATTTTTACTACAATGAAAGACATCAGTGATTTGGTACAGGTCTTTGCCAATAAACTGCTGCAGCATAAAAGAATATCAGTAAGAGGAACCTTACCAACCGCATAACTGGAAAACAAAAAAGATAGTGCCACATGAGCTGCGGGTGAAATCATAGGGCCTGAAATTCAGGTGGTCCCACTCTCTTGATGCAAACCTGGCAGAGCAGTACCCCCATCTACCCAAGTACAAGGCCCCGCACCCTAGTTATAATTGCAGGGACAGTTGGGGAGGCCACAGCTGCTCTACCAAAGGCCTTACTAATCTGAAGAACACCAACACATTAAATTGTTTTCAGCCTCTAAAAGGAAGCATTTCCCATCACAATAAAGGTAACTGATCCACTCCAGGATTTTGACTGCTAAAGGTTTGAAGCTTTTTCTGGGACCTTAACAGAACACATGCCAGCTCTGCAATGATCTAATAAAGGCAGACTGGGTGGAATACTGAAATAGTTTAAGATCCCTCCCAAGTACAGCTCCTTGATGTGGGGCAGATGGAGAAATGTTGCTTCCCTACACCAGAAAATGACAAATCAAGAAGAAATGGGATGGAATAACAGAAGCAAGTTAGGTTAAAATTGGGATTAATATCTGAATGGTGGCCTAACCAATCATTTGTATAAATTTAACATTAACCTTTTGTACTTCATATATCTTTGTAGTTAAAACCTAGGATCCAGCATGTGTATTTCTTATAGTAGGCCTAAATAAGGAAGTTAAGTATAGAATCAAATTGAAAGAAACAATGTGGTAGGTCAGAAGATTGGATAGATTTTGAGAACCAGTAAAGAATAAAAAAAAATAAAGAGGGAGAAAGTAGAGTATCAGAGAAAACTAGTTAGTAATATAAAAACAGATAATAAGAGTTTCTACAAGTATTTAAGTAGGTAAAGTGTAACTAAAGCTAGTGTTGGACTTTAGAGAGAGTCTGGGAAACTGATAATGGAAAACAAGGAAGTGGCAGAGATGCTGAACAGGTATTTTGTGTCTGTTTTCACCGTAGACTTAGAAAACATCTCAAAGATACTTGAAAATGAGGAGGTGAGAGGGAGGAACTTGAAAAAAATCACCATTACCACAGAAAGGATGATGGGAAAACTATTAAACCTAAAGGCTGACAAGCCCCCAGGACCACATGGCCTGCATCCTAGGGTCTTAAAAGAAGTACCTGCAGAGATAGTAGAGACTTTGGTTATAATCTTCCAAAATTCCTTAGATTCTGGAAGGGTCCCAGTGGATTGGAAAATAGCAAATGTAACACTTTTATTCAAGAAAGGAGGGAGATAGAAAGCAAGAAACCATAGGCCAGTTAGCCTAGCATCTGTCATAAGGGGATGGCTAGGATCCATTATTAAGGAGGTTGTAGCAGGATACATAGAAATTCATAATGGGATCAGACAGAGTCAACGTGGCTTTGTGAAAGGGATATCGTATTTACTAATTTATTCGAGTTCTTCGAGGAAGTAACAAGCGAGGTAGATAATGGGGAAACTGTTGATGTGGTGTACTTGGATTTCCAAAAGGCATTTGATAAGGTAACACATCAAAGGTTACTACACAAGATAAGAGCACGTGGTGTAGGGGATAACATATTAGCATGGATAAAGGACTGGTTAGCTAACAGGAAGCGGAGAGTAGGGAAAATGGGCCTTTTTCAGGATGACAAGCTATAACTAATGGAATGCCACAGGCATTAGTGCTGGGGTTCAACTATTTATAATCTATATCAATGACTTGGATGAAGGGACCGAAAAATGGCAGCTAAATTTGCCGATGACATCAAGATAGGAAGAAAAGTAAGTTGTCAAGAGGAGGTAAAGAGTCCACAAAGGGATATAGGTAGGTTAAGTGAGTGGGCAAAAATTTGTCAGATGGAGTATAATGGTGGAAAATCTGAACTTGTCCACTTTTGCAGGAAGAACAGAAAAGTTATGTACTATTTGGGGTGGCACAGTGGCGCAGTGGTTAGCACCGCAGCTCACAGCTCCAGCGACCAGAATTCAATTCCGGCTACTGCCTGTGTGGAGTTTGCAAGTTCTCCCTGTGTCTGCGTGGGTTTCCTCCGGGTGCTCCGGTTTCCTCCCACATGCCAAAGACTTGCAGGTTGATAGGTTAATTGGCCATTATAAATTGCCCCTAGTATAGGTAGGTGGTAGGGAAATATAGGGACAGGTGGGGATGTGGTAGGAATATGGAATTAGTGTAGGATTAGTATAATTGGGTGGTTGATGGTCAGCACAGACTCGGTGGGCCGAAGGGCCTGTTTCAGTGCTGTATCTCTGAACTAAAAACTATTTAAATGGAAAGAGATGGCAGAACTCAGTGTCACAGAGGGATCTGGGTGTCCTGGTACATGAATCACAAAAAGTTAGTATGCAGGTACAGCAAGTGATTAGGAAGGCAAATGCAATGTTGGTGTTTATTGCAAGTGGAATTAAGTACAAAAGTAGGGAAGTTTTACTGCAGCTGTGCAGGATCTTGGTGAGACCACATCGGGAGTATTGTATACAGATCAGTCTCCTTATTTGAAAAAGGATATAATTGCATTCAAAGCAGTTCAGAGAAGGTTCACTTGACTAATTCCAGGCATGAAGTGCTTATCTTATGAAGAAAGATTGAACAGGTTGGGCCTATATCCATTGAAATTTAGAAGAATGAGAGGTGATCTTATTGAAACATATAAGATCCTGAGGGGACTTGATAGAGTGGATGTTTCCTCTTGTGGGGGAGACTAGAACTAGGGGATGCAGTTTAAGAATGAGGTCATCCTTTTAAGATGGAGGTGAGGAGAAATATTTTCTCTCAGAGTATCGTCAGTCTATGGAACTCTCTTCCCCAGTAAGCAGTGGAGGCTGGGTCGTTGAATTTATTCAAGGCTGAATTAGATTTTTGATAGACAAGGGAGTCACGGGTTATGGGAGACAGACAGGAAAGTAGAATTGAGAGCACAACCAGATCAGCCATAATCTTATCGAAAGGTCTACTTCTGCTCCTCAGTCCTATGTTCCTATTACTACATTGAGTACACTTCCAAAGTACTTAATTGGTAAACAATGCTTTGGGTCAAATGGAGGTCATAATGTTCTCATTCTTTCTTGTTGTGTTTGATGATGTGTGTGCAAGGTGCCTAATGATGTCACTAAGAAAGAAAAATAAAGACTTGCATTTATATAGCAGCCTTCATGACCTCAGGATATCCTAAAGAGCTTTACAAACAATTAACTATTATTGAAGTACAGTCACTGCTATAATGCAGGAAACACGGCAATCAACTTAGGCACAGCAAAATTCCACAAACAGCAATGAGATAATGACCAGGCTAACTGCTTCATAAAAAAAAATTAACCAGGACACCGGGGATAGCTCCCCTGCTCTTCTTCAAAAAAGTGCCATGGGAACTTTTACATCTACCTGAGAGGCCAAGCTGGATATCAGTTTAACGTCTCATCCAAAAGGTGGCACTTCCAACTGTGCAGCACTCTCTCAATACTGCACTGGAGTGTCAGCATAGATTTTGTGCTCATGTCTCTGGAGTGGGACTTGAACCCAGAACCTTCTGCCTCTGAGTTAAGAGTGCTACTTGACCTGTGGTGCCAAATGGAAAATGGAGGTGTATTCACAATCTTATTGGCATGTACACTGATGGGCAATTCTGATTACTGGGCAAACTTCATCTGGAAATCTATTACTGATCAACATTCAAGAGACTCATTAAGGAAAGTTAGAATATTTATGGTTTATAATGAAAATGACACAAAAAGGGAATGAAACTGTGTATCAAGATATATTTTCATTAAAAGCTTTCATACTGTAGAACATTGTATATTTTTTTCATTTTGCCTTAGTGCCTATCAAAGTGAAGTACATCTGAAAAGCCTCAATAGTGACTACCACTATTTTATCAAAACGGAGACACTGCATACGATGATTGAATTATCCTATTCCAACCACAAACTCTATTGACTATTATATTTTTCAGATTTTAAAGATATTTATACTTTATGAAACTGATGTTGATGCACTATTTAAACATACACTTCAGCAGTCACCATTTTGCAGTGCACAGTCTAGTCACAAATTTTGCTGCCAAAATAGCTTGATGGTATTTTGTGATCATGGAAACTTGTATTACATTAATTTTGCAACTGTTACTGAGGCCCACAAAAGTGGTGTCTGCAAACCTTTTAGATAAATGCTGGTTGTCATTTCGCATAACTGTGCCTGGTCTGTCTTTTGCTAGTTTTCTTGAGCTTTAATGATGTTCAAAAATGAACTGATTTTTTTTTTTACTGACTTACTTTTTCAATTTTTTGAGGATCTAATTCCATCCCCCATCGCCACCTCCCCCCCTCCCCAACAAACACCACCCCCCACACCCCCGCCCCCCCAACACACCCACAATTTTTGATTTTCTCCTGCTGCTAAAATTAAAACCTGGAAAACTATCTGAAAAAAACAAACTTTTTTTTAAAATCACCAATAAAATGTCTGCAAAAGGTTAATAATAGCATATTTCTTCTGCTTTAGCTTTATGGGAGGTGGTGGCATAGTGGCAGCATCACTGAACTAGCACTCCAGAAGTCCAGGTTGATGCCCTGAGGACATGGGTTCAAATCCCACCATAGCAGCTGGTGGAATTTAAATTCAAGCAGCTAATAAAATCTGGAATTGAAAACTAGCCTCAGTAATGGTGCCACAAAACTATCATCGATGGTCATAAAAACCCATCTGGTTCACTAATGTCCTTCAGGGAAGGAAATCTGCTGTCCTTACCTGGTCTGGCTTTTTAAAAAATTCTTTCTAGGGATGTGGGCGTCACTGGCTAGGCCAACATTTGTCCCCCATCCTGAATTGCCCTTGAACTAACTGAGTGACTTGCTAGGCCATTTCAGAGAGCAGTTAAGAATCAACCACATTGCTGTGGGTCTGGAATCACATGGAGGCCAGACCAGCTAGGGATGACAGATTTCCTTCCCCAAATGATATTAGTGAAACAGATGGCTTTTTACAACTATTGACAATGGTTTCATGGTCACCATTAGACTAGCTTTTAATTCCAGGTTTATTAATTGAATTCAAATTTCACCACCTGCTGTGGTGGGATTCAAATCCATCTCTCCAGCCTCTGGATTACTAGTCCAGTGACATTACCACTATGGCACTGCCTTCCCCATGTTACTCCAGACCTATAGCAATGTAGCTGACTTTTAAATGTCCTCTGAAATGGCCTAGCAAGTCACTCAGTTGTTAAGGGCAATTAGGGATGGGCAACATATGCTGGTCTTGCCAGCGATGCCCACATCCCATGAAAGAATAAAAAAAGAACTAGTACTGTTCAGCCTCTATTAATTCCATCCACATGAAGAGGGCATCAGTGCAGTTACTGGGCCTCAGCTCTGTGAATTCCCAAGCTTCTGCTCGACAGAGCACAGAGTTCATGACAGAAATGGTGTCAGAATGTTATCCATTGATCTAGGTATCACAGGGGAGGGATGAAGGGGGAGTAATAAGCACAAGGACTTTCCATTACAAATTTCATTGTTTCTAAGACTTATACATTCCGATTCTAAGTAGCTGATTTTGGAAAAGTAAAGCATAGCAGATGGTTGGCCAGTGTTGCTGCTCTTATTCACCACCCAAGGATGAGATAAGGTGGTGGTGTACTTTTATTACTGGACTGGTAATTACTGGACTTTAACGAATGTTAAAGTCCGTACATGGCAGTTTGAGAATTTGAATTCAGTTTTTTTTTAAATTGGCGGTGAAAACAAAACTGGTGTCAGTAGAAGTGACCATTTTACAGTAAAAGCTATTGTATAGCAATCCAACTGGTTCGCAAATGAACTTTAGGGAAGGAAACCTGTCATTCTTACTCAGTCTTAACCTGTCTGTAACTCCAGTTCCACACCACTGTGGTTGACTCTTAACTGTCTGAAGCCGCCGAGCAGGCCATTTAATTGTATCAAACTGCTACTGCAGCAGTTACAGAAGGTCCACCACCAAGGAGGTCCCAAGGCAGCTAGGCATGAGCAATAAATGCCATCCTTGCCAATAATGATAGGAAGCAGAATAGACTGCATTAAAAAAAAAATCACATTTTAACTGAGTTGTAGAAAAGCATTGTTTACAGAAAGCAAAGAAATGATGGATGGGAGCATGGCTACTGAGGTACAAAAGAACAACAATTTTTTTCATTTATTTACTTTTTACAAATATCAATGAAAAAGTACAAGGTTTTTCTGATTAAGATAAAATATAGAAAACTCCTCTTAGTTTTATAACAGCTTCTGTAATGAATGTTTTCCAGCAGCTGTCCTCAGGTTAAATCCTCTATCTCTATTTCTAGAAACCAATCTATAATTTAAAAAAACAAGGAACGGCAGAACATGGGAGTAAAGCCCGAATATTAAAGAGCAGCAATCAATTGCAAACCGCTGCCACTCAAGAGAAAATGCATAATCTTCCTTCACTTGTTTAAGCATTGTGATTTATTGTTGAGAAAACCAATGCACGCAGTAGCTCATGAATTGACTATAGCTTTGCACTGCATGAAAAGGACACACTCTCTACTGAAACATTATCAATCATCTTCAAGACCTGCCAGTGTAGCAAATACCATCATCTTTGCATCTTCAGTGATAGCGCATTTTTGGAAAACTGCCCACCTTGAAAAACTTGTCAGCGTTGTGGACTGTTACCGAGTTAGAACAGGGCATCGTCCCTATACAATGCAGTCTGTACAAAATTGGGTAGACTTCCCGTCCCAGTTTTTATCAGAATTCAGATAGTTTGATCGATCCGCATTTGCTTGGCTGGAATCAATATGGACTCCATGTGGTTAGTTTGGCTAAGCTTGCTTCAGGAAATGTCAATGCTTCTTGCTCGCTGTAGAGCTGCAGCTCAGAAATCCTTGGAAGTAAGCTAGAAAAAAGGTACAATGAGAAACTGATGAGGCTAAAAGCCTAGTTTCCCAATCAGGCACTTCACTTATTCTTTGTCATTTGGGTGCCTTTACACTGACCTAAAGAGCCAAACTGGCCAAACTGTCTGAATTGACAGCCATAGTACTTCATGATAAGATAGCATTCTATCATTAATGGCCATGAAGTTGAAAGATTGGCATTATCATTTCTCCCTGAGCTATAACTTGAATTCTATTAGAATCATAGAATCATACAAAACAGAAAAGGTCATTCAGCCCATCATGCCTGTGCCAGCTCTCTGAAAGAGCTACTAATTAGTCCCAATCAGTAAAGAGTTGGAACTAGCTTTCACTTTTCTATTTTTAACAAGACGTTTTTTGCAATAATATACGTATAAGAATAAATTGCAATTTGTGGATTTTTACACGAGGTGTAAGAGGATATGACAAATGTAAACTGAACTGTTGATGGATGCCTGAGACTGAAGAGATAAGAATACAGATTTCGGTTATGGACTAGTGTGAAATGAATGTCACATGTTGTGATAAGAGTTGTGTTCACTTAAAATGTTGGATTGCCATGGAAAATAAGTATAATAGGCTTAATTAGGTAGAATTCAGATGTACTTAATATATTATACCTTTTAGAATCAAAGATTGAATAAATGGTCAGTTTTCAAGACTCACTGAAATTCCCCTTTAAGAAGGTAGAGTTAGAAATTTCAAGGTCTTTCAAGGTACAATAGAAAGTGAAGCAGAAACACCTTTTAAGTTGGGAAATCCATTTCAGTGTCTCTATTGCCAGGGGCTTGGAAGGCAAACACACATTGAAATATCCTGTTTGACATCAGTAAGAGGTAGCGATAAACTTAATTGATAATGTTGGTTGGTTGATGTAGACAGATCGACTCAAAAGGTTGTTACAAGTTACCATAAAAAACACAATTATAGATAATAAAACAATAATTGGAATAGTACTTACAGGAACAGGAGGTCAAGTAACATAATGATAAACATTTTGACCAGATAAATGCTCGCAACTTCAAGAGCAGGGAAATTCCAGTAAAACGTTAAGTGGAGATGTTAGTTAATGAGACTACCAAATATGGATTTTAAAAGCAGGAAAAACACACACAGAATGGTAACACCTATATGCCAAAAGGTCAGATGATACCTTAGAAACATGAGAGTTTCTGAAACAAAAATTAGAAGTGTTGAATCCTCATCAGTACTTCTCACCCTATGGTTTATAGAGTCAGAGTCGTACAGCATAGAAACAGGCCCTTCGGCCCACCGCGTCCATGCCGACCATAATGCCTATCGATACTAATCCCACCTGCCTGCATTAATTTCATATCCCTCTATGCCTTGCTCATTCAAGTACCTGTCCAGATGCCTCTTAAATGTCGCTACTGTTCCTGCCTCCACCACCTCCTCAGGCAGCTCATTCCAGATACCCACTATTCTTTGTATGAAAAATTTACCCCTTTGATCCCCTTTAAACCTCCCCCCTCTCACCTTAAATCTAACCCCACTAGTTTTAGTCATCTCTACCATGAGAAACAGACTCTGGCTATCTACCCTATCTATGTCTTTCATAATTTTATATACCTCTATCATGTCCCCTCTCAGCCTCCTTTGCTCCAGGGAAAACAGACCCAGCCCATCCAACTTCTCTTTATAACTCAAGCCCTCCAAACCAGGCAACATCCTTGTGAATCTTTTCTGCACCCTCTCTAGCTTAATCACATCTTTCCTGTAGTGCGGCGACCAGAACTGCACACAGTACTCCAAATGTGACCTAACCAATGTTATGTACAACTGTAACATGATGTCCCAACTTTTGTACTCAATGCCTCGGCCGATGAAGGCAAGCATGCCATACGCCTTCTTCACCACCCTGTCTACCTGTGTTGCCACTTTCAGGGAGCTATGTACTTGCACCCCAAGGTCTCTCTGCTCAACAACACTCCCCAGGGCCCTGCCATTCACTGTATATGTCCTGCCCTGGTTTAACTTCCCAAAATGCATCACTTCACACTTGTCTGCATTAAATTCCATTTGCCACTCCCTTGCCCATTTTCCCAGTTGATCTATATCCCGTTGTAACCTTAGACAACCTTCTTCACTGTCCACTACACCACTAATTTTGGTGCCATCGGCAAACTTACTAATCATGCCCCTTACATTCACATCCAAGTCATTAATATATATGACAAACAACAGAGGGCCCAGTACCGATCCCTGCGTCACACCACTGGTCACTGGCCTCCAATCTGAAAAACAACCCTCCATTACCACCCTCTGCCTCCTATCACCAAGCCAATTTTGTATCCAATTTGCTAGCTCACCCTGGATCCCATGTGTTCGAACCTTCTGGACCAGCCTACCATGCGAGATCTTGTCAAAGGCCTTGCTAAAGTCCATGTAGACAACGTCCATCGCCCTGCCCTCATCAATCCTCTTGGTCACCTCCTCGAAAAACTCAATCAAATTTGTGAGACATGATTTCCCACGAACAAAGCCATGCTGACTATCCCTAATCAGACCTTGCCTTTCCAGATGCATATAAATCCCGTCTTTCAGAATCCCTTCCAATAACTTTCCCACCACTGATGTAAGGCTCACTGGCCTGTAGTTCCCTGGTTTATTCCTGCTGCCCTTCTTAAATAAAGGCACAACATTAGCTATCCTCCAGTCTTCCGGTACCTCACCCGTGGCTAACGATAATACAAAAATCTCTGCCAGGGCCCCAGCAATCTCCTCCCTTGCTTGCCATAGCATCCTAGGATACACCTGGTCAGGCCCTGGGGATTTATCCACCTTAATGCGCTTCAAAACCTCCAACACCTCCTCCTTTGTAATGTTGATATGCTCCAGGATATCGGTGTTCCCTCCCTTGAACTCACTAGCTTCCATGACCTTCTGCATGGTAAATACGGACAAGAAATATTCATTTAAGACCTCGCCCATTTCCCATGGCTCCACACATAGATTGCCACACTGATCCTTAAGGGGACCTACTCTCTCCCGAGCTACCCTTTTACTCTTAATATACTTATGGAATCTTTTAGGATTCTCCTTTATCTAATCTGCCAGGGAAATCTCATGGGCCCTTTTCGCCTCCTAATTTCCTTCTTAAGTGTAGTCCTACATTCCCTATACTCTTCGAGGGACTCGCTCGATCCCAGCTGCCTATACCTGACATATGCCTTCTTCTTTGTCTTGACCAGACCCACAATATCCCTCGTCAACCAAGGTTCCCTAAACTTGCCAGCCTTGCCCTTCCATCTAACAGGAACATGCCAGCCCTGAACTCTTCCTATCTCACTTTTAAAAGCCTCCCACTTGCCAGACGTCCCTTCACCTGTTAACAGCCTCTCCCATTCAACTTTTGAGAGTTCCTGTCTGATGCCATCAAAATTAGCCTTCCCCCAATTTAGGACTTCAACCTGAGGACCAGTCCTATCCTTTTCCATAACCATCTTGAAGCTAATAGAGTTATGGTCACTGGTCCCAAAGTGCTCCTCCACTGACACATCAACCATCTGCCCATCCTCATTTCCAAAGAGAAGGTCGAGTGTCGCCCCTTCTCTAGTAGGGCCATCCACATACTGCTTCAGAAAGCTATCCAGGACACACTTAACAAATTCTTCCCCATCTGATCCCTTAGCACTAAGGCAGTCCGAGTCAATATTAGGGAAGTTAAAATCACCTATTTACCACCCTATAATTCCTGCACCTATCTGTGATTTCCCTACATATATGCTCCTCTGACTATTGGGGGGCCTATAGTATAATCCCATCAAAATGATCACCCCTTTCTTATTTCTAAGTTCTACCCGGTAATTTAAAGAAAAAGTTTACTTTAAACTTTGATGGGTATTCTAAGATATTTTGCTGTAACGTTAGCAAGGTTTAACTTTTGGATTCTATGTTCGAAATAAGATTACATGTTACATCTCTTAGTAATATTTGATATTGTGATCTATTGACATCCAGGGAGAAGACTCGGAGGGCGGAGTTCTGGACCGGTAAGTTACCTCGGGTGGAAAAAAAACCTAAAAAAAAAACTAAAAAAGTGACGTCATGGGAAAGCTGTGACCTGATTGGCTGGTAGGGAATCTGCACTGAATTTGAAAATTAAACATTGATTAAAATTGATAAAAACCCGAATTAACTAATTAATTATTAAGTAGAGGAGTAACTAAACCGGAGGGAGGAGATTACTGTATTTAGCATTTAATATTTATAGTAGAAATCGAGCACTAGGGACCATATAGTTAATTGTAACTTAATTTAGTAAGGATTTAATAAGTATTTCTGTATTTATTTTAAATTAATTTATTAATTATTGCTAGAAATGTCAGTTAGGGGGGGTTAAGTGCTTCACCTGTGAGATGTGGGAGGTCCGTGACGCTTCCAGCATTCCAGACGACTACATCTGCAGGAAGTGTACCCAGTTGCAGCTCCTCACAGACCGCATGGATCGGTTGGAGCAGCAATTGGATGCATTTAGGAGCATGCAGGTGGAAGAAAGCGTCACAGACGTGGTTAAACCTAAGGTGCAGGCAGATAGATGGGTGACCGCTAGAAGGGGCAGGCAGTCAGTGCAGGAATCCCCTGTGGCTGTCCCCCTCTCTAACAAGTATACCGTTTTGGATACTGTTGGGGGGGATGGCCTATCAGGAGAAAACAACAGCAGTAGCCAGAGCAGCGGCACCACAGCTGGCTCTGTTGTTCAGCAGGGAGGGGCAAAGCGCAGAAGAGCAATAGTTATCGGGGACTCTATAGTCAGGGGCACAGATAGGCGCTTCTGTGGACATGAAAGAGACTCCAGGATGGTATGTTGCCTCCCTGATGCCAGGGTCAAGGATGTCTCTGAACGGACAGGGGGCATTCTGAAGGGGGAGGGTGAACAGCCAGAGGTTGTGGTACACATTGGTACTAACGACATAGGCAGGAAGAGTGACGAGGTCCCGCAGGGGGAGTTCAGGGAGTTAGGTAGAAAGTTAAAAAACAGGACCTCTAGGGTTGTAATCTCGGGATTACTCCCTGTGCCACGTGCCAGTGAGGCTAGAAATAGGAAGATAGTGCAGCTAAACACGTGGCTGAACAGTTGGTGTAGGAGGGAGGGTTTCAGGTATCTGGATCATTGGGATCTCTTCAGGGACAGGTGGGACATGTACAAGAAGGACGGTTGCATCTAAAATGGAGGGGCACAAATATCATGGCTGCGAGGTTTACTAGCATCACTCGGGAGGGTTTAAACTAGTGCGGCAGGGGGGTGGGAACCAGAACAGTAGGTCAGCAGGTGAAATAACTGAGGGGGAACTAGTAAATAAGGCCTGTAAGACTAAGAGGAAGAGCAGGCAGGGAGATGTTGCTGAGCACAGCGGGACTGGTGGTCTGAAGTGCATTTGTTTCAATGCGAGAAGTATAACAGGTAAGGCAGATGAACTTAGAGCTTGGATTAGTACTTGGAACTATGATGTCGTTGCTATTACAGAGACTTGGTTGAGGGAAGGACAGGATTGGCAGCTAAATGTTCCGGTATTTAGAAGCTTCAGGCGGGATAGAGGAGGATGTAAAAGGGGTGGGGGAGTTGCATTATTGGTTAAGGAGAATATCACAGCTGTACTGAGGGAGGACCCCTCAGAGGGGTCATGCAACGAAGCAATATGGGTAGAGCTCAGGAATAGGAAGGGTGCAGTCACGATGTTGGGAGTTTACTACAGGTCTCCCAACAGCCAGCGGGAGATAGAGGAGCAGATATGTAGACAGATTTTGGAAAGATGAAAAAGCAACAGGGTTGTAGTGGTGGGTGATTTTAACTTCCCCTATATTGGCTGGGACTCACTTAGCGCGAGGGGCTTGGATGGGGCAGAATTTGTAAAGAGCATCCAGGAGTGCTTCTTGAAATAATATGCAGATAGTCCAACTAGGGAAGGGGCCGTACTGGACCTGGTATTGGGGAATGAGCCCGATCAGGTGGTCGAAGTCTCAGTAGGGGAGCATTTCGGAAACAGTGACCATAATTCCATAAGTTTTAAGGTACTTGTGGATAAGGATAAGAGTAGTCCTCGGGTGAACGTGCTAAATTGGGGGAAGGCTAATTATAACAATACTAGGCAGGGACTGAAGAATTTAGATTGGGGGCGGCTGTTTGAGAGTAAATCAACATCTGACATGTGGGAGTCCTTCAAACGTCAGTTGATTAGAATCCAGGACCGGCATGTTCCTGTGAGGAAGAAGGATAAGTTTGGCAACTTTCGGGAACCTTGGATAACGCGGGATATTGTGAGTCTAATTAAAAAGAAAAAGGAAGCATTCGTAAGGGCTAGAAGGCTGGGAACAGACGAAGCCCCTAAGGAATATAAAGAAAGTAGGAAGGTCCTTAAGCAAGGAGTCAGGAGGGCTAAAAGGAGTCATGAAACGTCATTGGCAAAGAGGATTAAGGAGAAACCCAAGGCTTTTTATACGTATATAAAGAGCAAGAGGGTAACCAGGGAAAGGGTTGGCTCACTCAAGGACAGAGGAGGGAATCTATGCGTGGAGCCAGAGGAAATGGGCGAGGTACTAAATGAGTACTTTGCATCTATATTCACCTAAGAGAAGGACTTGGTGGATGATGAGTCTAGGGAAGGGAGTGTAGATT
Organism: Heterodontus francisci; assembly: GCF_036365525.1. Taxonomy (NCBI): domain Eukaryota; kingdom Metazoa; phylum Chordata; class Chondrichthyes; order Heterodontiformes; family Heterodontidae; genus Heterodontus; species Heterodontus francisci. The sequence continues at coordinate 41,799,339 of NC_090379.1, forward strand.
ATCTGGGTCATGTCATTATCAAAAAGGAGGTGGTGTTGGGCATCTTGCAAAGCATTAAGGTAGATAAGTCCCCAGGGCCTGATGGGAGCTACCCCAGAATACGGAGGGAGGCAAGGGAGGAAATTGCTGGGGCCTTGACAGAAATCTTTGTATCCTCATTGGCTACAGGTGAGGTCCCAGAGGACTGGAGAATAGCCAATGCTGTTCCTTTGTTTAAGAAGGGTAGCAAGGATAATCCAGGAAATTATAGGCCGGTGAGCCTTATGTCAGTGGTAGGGAAATTATTGGAGAGGATTCTTCGGGACAGGATTTACTCCCATTTGGAAACAAACGAACTTATTAGCGAGAGGCAGCATGGATTTGTGAAAGGGAGGTCGTGTCTCACTAACTTAATCGAGTTTTTTGAGGAAGTGACGAAGACGATTGATGAAGGAAGGGCGGTGGATGTTGTCCACATGGACTTCAGTAAAGCCTTTGACGAGGTCCCTCATGGCAGACTGGTACAAAAGGTGAAGTCACATGGGATCAGAGGTGAGCTGGCAAGATGGATACAGAACTGGCTCGGTCATAGAAGACAGAGGGTAGCAGTGGAAGGGTGCTTTTCTGAATGGAGGGCTGTGACTAGTGTTCCGCAGGGATCAGTGCTGGGACCTTTGCTCTTTGTAGTATATATAAATGATTTGGAGGAAAATGTAGCTGGTCTGATTAGTAAGTTTGCGGACAACACAAAGGTTGGTGGAGTTGCGGATAATGATGAGGATTGTCAGAGGACACAGCAGAATATAGATTGGTTGGAGACTTGGGTGGAGAAATGGCAGATGGAGTTTAATCCGGACAAATGTGAGGTAATGCATTTTGGAAGATCTAATACAGGTGGGAAGTATACAGTGAATGGCAGAACCGTTAGGAGTATTGACAGGCAGAGAGTTCTGGGTGTACAGGTCCACAGGTCACTGAAAGTGGCAATGCAGGTGGATAAGGTAGTCAAGAAGGCATACGGCATGCTTGCCTTCATCGGTCGGGGCATAGAGTATAAAAATTGGCAAGTCATGCTGCAGCTGTACAGAACCTTAGTTAGGCCACACTTGCAATATTGTGTGCAATTCTGTTCGCCACACTACCAGAAGGATGTGGAGGCTTTGGAGAGGTTACAGAAGATGTTTACCAGGATGCCTGGGCTGGAGGGCATTAGCTATGAGGAGCGGTTGGATAAACTCAGACTGTTTTCACTGGAACGACGGAGGTGGAGGGGCGACATGATAGAGGTTTACAAAGTTATGAGTGGCATGGACAGAGTGGATAGTCAGAAGCTTTTTCCCAGGGTGGAAGAGTCAGTTACTAGGGGATATAGGTTTAAGGTGTGAGGGGCAAAGTTTAGAGGGGATGTGCGAGGCAAGTTCTTTACACAGAGGGTGGTGAGTGCCTGGAACTTGCTGCCGGGGGAGGTGGTGGAAGCAGGTACGATAGCGACGTTTAAGACGCATCTTGACAAATACATGAATAGGATGGGAATAGAGGGATACAGACCCCGGAAGTGCAGAAGGTTTTAGTTTAGAAAGGCAGGCTTGGATGGCCGAATGGCCTGTTCCTGTGCTGTACTGTTTTTTGTAGTTATCCACTTAAAAGTGTATTCCATGTTCAATTCTTTAATAAATATATAAAAGTTAATAAATTGTCTCATGTAGCATTCTGTATACAACTACAAGAACCCCCTCTCTGTGTCTCTTTAAGTGGAGAGATATGTATTGAAGAGAGTGGCCTGGACCCTTATATCGGGGATATTTATGACCTCGCCATAATTTTTAAAAATAGGCTATCCGAAAGATGGTAATATTCTCTGTTGTTTTTTTTCTTTGAGAGAAAACTATTTAAATACTTTGGACCCAAATAAGTGTCTATAGGAATTTGTCTGGTTTGAACTTAATTAAAGGAGATTCCTGGGGATGTACGCCTGATTTGCTTTAGTCCCTATCAGGGGTTAAAGTCATAAATCACTTCAGGATGAGATTATCATGGATTAATTTACTGATAATTGTTTTACTGATTCATTTAAAGATAGGATTCTATCTTTGATAATTTAGTAATCTGAGTAAATTTTACAGGTGCCATCACTTAAATAGTTTTAGAAATGCAGTGATTTGAATAATCCTAAAACATAAGCTGCTTGTCTGAACAGACCTTGCTTTCAAAACAGGATGATCTAAGGGGATGCCTGTGATTTATGAGTGATGACTGTGAGCCACATCAGTAATTGTTATTGTTTGTAAAAGATCAATAAACTAAATGTAACAATGGTGACTGTTGGTCGAGTCTAAAGAAGGGCAGCAAAACAGGAGGCCTTTTCCAATATAAAAACAAAATACTGCAGATGCTGGAAATTTGAAATCGAAACAAAAAATGCTGGAAATACTTACCAGGTCTGGCAGCATCTGTGGAGAGAGAAGCAAAGTTAACGGTTCAGGTCAGTGACCGTTCATCAGTTCTCAAGATGGAGGTGACCTTAGAGGCATTCACAAAATTAAAAACTGACTAAGATCCAAGTTGGTACAGCCCCTTGGAGCAGAAAGGAAACCCCTCCAGAGGATTAATTTGGGCCGTGGCCCCATCATTGGGCATGGAGCCTCTGACTCCGAGGAGACAGCAGTATGCTGCAGGGATGTCGCTTCCATTGAGCTGGCGGCAAAATGCCGGCAAGGCCGCAAAAATCATCCCTAATTGGGGCCTGAACTACCTTATTTGGCTGCCCACCTCCATTCTGTGGGCAGCCGATTTGGTTCCCTGCACACACCTGGGAAACATCCCCTGTGACGGGTATGCATCAAGAAGCCATCCAGTCACGGCTACCCCTAGTTTCCTGGCCCCCCACCCAAACCCCACCTCCAACCCCGTCTCCGTGGGGCTGGGGAAAATCCAGCCCATTGAGTCAGATGAGCAGCACTTTGGGGCATAAAAGAAGTGAATTTTAACAATCAAGCACAAGAGTAGAATACAAGGAGAAGATACTTTAGCTTGTGTAGGTAAATGTTAATGCTGGCTGGAGCTTACTTAACGAAAGAACAAGTCAGCACTTGCCACACTGTCCAGAACCTAGCAGGTGATATCCGATCTGTATAGAACTGTAAACGACTGCCTAAACATAGTAATGTGTTGATCTCTGCTGTGTGTCAAGAAAAGGCTTGCTATAACCAATTGGTATCAAGTGCAATTCCCTTGAAATTCTGACAGCTCCCGTTCTCTTTTCTCATATCACAGCAGATTTTTCCTTTTAAAGTTTTTATCCAATTACCTGTTGGAAGTTACTATTGAATCTGCTTCTGCCATCCTTTCAGCGCTTTCTAGATCATAGAAACTTGCGAAGTAAAATCATTCATGTGCCCCTTGGCTTTTTTGCCAATTATTTTAAATCTGTGTCATCTAGTTACCAACCCTCCTGCCAAGGGAAGCAGTTTTTCTCTGTCTAATCTATCAAAAACATTCATAACTTTGAACACCACCACTAAATATCCTCTTAACTTTCTTTGCTCTAAGGAGAACAATTCAAGCTTCAGTCGTATCTCCACATGACTGAAACCCCTCATGCCAGGTTGCATTCTGGTAAATCTCCTCTGCACCTTCTCCAAAGACTGTATGTCCTTTCTGAAGCCCCAAAATGGACACAGTGCTGTTGTACTTAGTGGGGTTAAATTGGATAGTCCCCAAAAACAGGCACGGGCATCACAATGTGAAATTACCGCACGCCCATTCAGTGTACTATAGGCAGCATGGCAACTTCATGTTGCCTGCTCATTATAATGATTTGTCAGCAGTCAGCTCTAACCACTCTGTGTATTGACTGCATGCAGCAGCAGTGGGGTCCAAAATTGTCACTTCCTGGTACCACTTAAAGATGGCCTGCAACTCTTAAAGGGAAGCTGCACTGTGGCTGCTGGAGGTGCTGAAATCATTGGGAATAGTGCTGTGCCGCAATAAACAATGGCTGACCACAGGACTGTGCACCAAGGTTTTTCAACATGGCACTGATGTTCTCGGTGGAGGAGGTGGGAAGCTGGAGAGATGTCCTGGCCCTCCAGACACACAATGAGAAGGCAGTGGAACAGATAGACACAAAGGTTAATCCCCAAGGATCTGGGTGCATTGCAGCATTTAGTTCAATGATCTCATATGTGTGGTCAAAGTCAGTGAATGCATCTTCAAATGTCATATCCTACCAACTGCAGCACTAGCCTCTGGCACTGCTCGATTCATCACTTTTCTGTCACTCATCTACCAACAATCCCTGCCAATCAGGACACGTACCTAGCATTCATATGCATCTCTTCACCCTCACACACTTAGCACTGCTGCAAGTCTCACATCCACATCTCTCAGCTTACACACACTGACAGCTCTTCCACCATGGCAGCCACATCACCCAAAAATATTGCAGAGCACTCACTGACACACTTCCCTCTCCATTGCAGAAGAAGATGGTGCACAATCAGAGGCAACAAAATCTAACTGGAGGGGACAGGCACGCTTGCATGTTCTAACCTGCACGGAGGAGATGGCTGACCATTATGGGAAGGGCCAATGCAGAGGCTGTGACCAAAGGCCAGGCCGAATCAATCGAGGTGACGGTATCCTCATACCTAATCCTTCTTCTCATAACCCACCTCCCCCTCATCCCATGCTATCTTCTGACTTACAAGCTGCTAATGGTCTAACGCATGAATTTCTTATTTTCTTCTCTCCCCTCTCGACAAACTTACTCTTGTTCCTTTTTTCCTTTCAGATGCACAAGAACTGTAACCTGCTCAGATAGTGGGATAACAGCAAGAACAGAGTTAAAGACACACCATCACTCGATTTCACACTCGCAACCATCAGCTCCGATACTGACACTGCGCATGCCTTACAGGATAACACAGAAGCGAGATCTGCGCATGTTGAGACACTGAGCACAAGTGCGCTGCAACCAGGGCAGGAGGCAAGGATAGCACTGTGCCAGCTCACTGGAGGGAGAGGTCACACGTGAGTTCTGCTGCAGGGAACTCAGATGAAGACTTTGATGGGTCAGGCTATGGAAAAAGGCTAGTGGGCAAGGAAACTGAAATTCTTGGTGCATTGGGAAGCCTGTCAGAAGGCCTCCATTCAATGTCAACGAGCATGGAGGAGTCTGGCACCAACTTAGCACACAGCTTTGTGCAGAGTTTGGAGTCTATCTTTTCCAGCATAGAGCTGGTGGCCAACTCCAACAACATGCTAGTGGATCCAACCATAATGCAGTGTCTGATGGCTGATGTTTCAGCTTCCATTGCAACACAAGCAGCAGCTATCCAATATCTGAATGCTGCAGTGGAAGCTCAGACTACTGTCGTCATGGCTCTGGATACCTGTGTTCAAAGGGGTTTCCAGGGTGTCACAGCAGTCTGGAACTCTGCCCTGTGACAGGTTACTAGAACTGTTGAGGTGCTGGCCTGGGGGAGTGGCAATAGCATCATTGAACATGAATCTGCTGTCCTCTCTCAGGAAGACAGTATTCGTCCACCAACCCCTGCCAGTGCCCTTGCTATTACATGACGACTAGCCACCACAGACTGCTGCAGCCAATGTCAAGATGGTGCAGTCTGAAGCTGGGCCTTTTAGGCCCAGGACTGCTTGAGGTTGTCCTCCAAGGCCATCTGCATCTCCTCCACTGAAAGTCAGCAACATTCCACCAGCCATGCTGCAGCCATTGGAGCACAATTGCATCGGGGCAATAGGACAAGCACTAAGGGAATGCACAAGGGTGATTTGTTTAATTGTGAATGCAATATGACATGATTTCATTTATAAGTTTGGTTTGGTATGTGTATTTTTTGTTGACTTTTATTTTTGTATTGTGGTCAAGAGGACAAGTGATAGTCAGTGACACAGGGAAGGTAAGGAACTTGGAACTGTTGGTGAATGGGGAATTGGGGTTACGGTTACTGGTACCGCACTTGAATTGGCTCTTTATGTACAGCCTGGGCAGAAAGGCCTGTCTAGGTTGCAGCCTTTCTTTCTCTTTCCCCTCTTCTGCCTCCTCCTGAGCTTCTCGCCATATAACTGGTGGTCAGGGATATTCCCTCCTGATGGCAAAATTGTGCAGTGCACAGAAGGCCTCACAAATCTTGAGACCCATTCAGTCGAATATATCAGGGCTCCTCCAGAGCGGCCTAGGCAGTGGAATCATCATACCAATGGTCTGCTCTATCAGACTTCTTGTGGCAACATGGCTTTCTTCGTATGCATGCTGCACACATGTGCATGTGTTGTGAACCAGTCATGAGCTAGGTGATCAGTGGATAGCTCTTGTCACCCAGTAGCCGCCCTTTGTTTTGCCATAGTGGCTGAGGTACAGCTGGCACAGTGGACTACCACAGATTGGAGGCATCATGACTGTTGCCAGGATACCGGGCATTGACCTGCATGGTGCGTTGCCGATAGCTACACATTAAGGCTGTGGAATCACTTTCAGCTCCGGTACATGGCAGAGTTGACATGAGATACCCGCAAGGCAATATGCATGCAGTCAATGGCAGCCTACACCATGGGGTATCCTGTAATCCTTACAAACCCTAATGCTGGCTCCCCTGCTTCTCTCTGGCAAGAGGGAATAAAATAAAGTTATCTCTTTTTGAAGAGAGATTCTGTGGCCTCCCCTATGCAACACTGGATGGCAAGTAGGGAGATGTTGTTAATATCTCCAGCTCTAGACTGAAAGGAGCCAGACGCATGAAAGCTCATCGCCACAGTCACCTTCACAGCCACTGGCAATGTGATCCTTGTCCTACTCGGAGGTTGGATTTGTGGCTCTAGCAGCTGGCAGATTTCAATGACGACCTTCTTAGTGAAGTGCAACATCTCAAACATTGGTTGTTGCTGAAGTTCAGGCAGAGGAATTTCTCCCTGAACAGCCTGGGTGGATATGGTCTCCTGCTGAGAGCCGTTCTCCCCTTTTCTACCAGTTTGCCCTTGTGTATGTGGCCTCGGCTCATTCTCCCAGTCATGCTTGATTCCAAGTGGAAGGCACACTTCTGCCCCCACGTGCAGAAGCCTTGAAGTCAACAAAAGTCCTTCAGCACCTGCCACACCACTCCCTATAGACTTTTGCAACTTGAAACAACTATGGAAAGCACCAAAAACATGTAGAATTGTAATGGCAGCCAGAAGAAATAAACTAGCAACCAAGCTGTAGACCTCTTCAAATAGGGGGTTCTTCATACTGCTCAACATTTTGTTCAGTTGTGCAAGTTTAAGAGAGGGCATTGGCTGTCGTGTGGAGCTTCAAAAATGGCAGCACCGACATCAGATCAGTGTTGCACGCTGATTGATATCATGACCTGCCTGCTCTGTGTACATCCGACAGACATTGAGCGCTCGCACACTAACCCCTTTACCAATATGGCATCAGCTGCTCTTTATATCAGAATTTTGTACATGCAGTGCAGATGCCACTTTGGAACACTAAGGGGCCTCTTAGTGCTCAAGGAACGGGTGCTACCGAGTCCAATGTCGCCCCCTAATGCCTCTATTTAGGTGTCAGCTATGGCTCAGTTGGTAGCACTCTCGCCTCTAAATCACAAGGTTGTGGTTCAAGTCCCACTACAGGGCTTGACAGAAAAATCTAGGCTGACATTCCTGTGCAGTACTGAGGGAGTGCTGCACTGTTAGAGGTGCCAACTTTTGGATGAGACATTAAACTGAGGCCCTCTCAGGTGGAGGTAAAAGATTCCATAGCACCATTAGGATACCCATATGATAAATTATTTTAAGTAGCGCACTCCTCACTGGGCTTTTAACTGTTTCAATCACAAATTTCCTAATGGCTGTTTATAAACACAGATGGGTGCCAGCAACGGACAATAGATATGGAGATTGTAATAGATCAGTATGGAAAGGGTCAATCAGGACAGCAGCAGAAATCCTGTGACCAACTAATTGATTTGAGTGTATTTACTAGTTTAGCATTGATATGCTTTGTTTTATATTAGTGTATATTTTAACTTCTATTTTTCAAACATGATGATAGGATCCTTAAGCCACAGTGTCTTAAAGCAACTAATTAGTGCCTAATATAAGGGTTCTGATGAGAGGTCACTGACCTGAAACGTTAACTCTGTTTCTCTCACCATAGATGCTGCCAGACCTGCTGAGTATTTCCATCAGATTTTGTTTTTATTTCAGATTTCCAGCATCTGCAGTATTTTACTTTTCTTTCCTATAATTAGTGCCTAATTACTGTTTGTCATCTGTTGGGCAAACAACAGGACTGTGGCTTTGAGTAACTGTGTTCCACTATTTCAAATCAATCATGACTTCTTGATCTTGCAACTTTGTTGGTTGAAATGGGGAAAACAGCAAAAATATCTATAATTCTCTCTGCAGCTTTGTATCTGCCACCTCCAACCAAACCTGACCATTCTGTCCAATTTCTCTAATGTTAAATAAATATTAGACCACATGCAAATTACAAAATAGATTCCTTATTACATAATACTCTGTAACAACCATAAAACATATAAAAAAAAGTAAACATAAGCATTGGAAATTCATCTGTTTGGCCTCCATAACTTCATAGCTATCAGAGGTTTTCGTCAATTGTCACCAAGGTTGCATTCGGCAGCAAACTGGGTAAACTCCCAAGGAAATTCCTGGCATAGATATTTTAAAAAAAGGAAAGGTAAGTGGGGAAACAGTGGCCTTTACACTACATGCACCAAACTAGGCCTGTGTAAACAATTGTGTTTACATAGGAACAATGTAATGTTAATAGGGAAGGCCAAATCTGATGTGTGCAATGAAGTTCACTGCCAATCCAAATAGTGATGATATCTGTGGGAAAGGTTAAATGCCTGATGGCTGTGATCAAATGAATAAGGTGGAGTTTTTCTGTGGTACAGGGCTGCCTCAGGCCTGAAATCACTTGCAGCAGTGGGATAGTGCACAAAGGAAAAGAATCACCACTGATGCAGTTTTGAAAACTTTTGTCTCATGCCAACTCTTCTTACTCAGCCTGGTATCTGCCCTGCCAAATCCTTTCACCAAGTTCAGAGTCTCCAAACTAAACTGCCAAGAATCCACATTAGTCTCAGTTTGCCTGAATTGGAGTTCACACTCCCTTCCTAGGCTCACACTGCATCTACCAAAGTCCAGCAAACTTGAGATGTGGCCTGGTCCAATCTACACCTTCTCCTTTGTTATCTCTTGCCCCACCCCCACCTCACTTGCTTAGAATCTGTGACTATTCTTATATTTGTCAGTTCCGAAGAAGGGTCACTGATCCGAAACGTTAACTCTGCTTCTCTTTCCACAGATGCTGCCAGACCTGCTGAGTGATTCCAGCATTTCTTGTTTTTATTTGAGATGTAAGTTGACAGTTCGGGCTCCTCAAGCATGCATATGAGTACAGCTGGAGGTTAGCAAACCAAAATCATGCAGTTCATCAACACAGAACACTTAAGATTCCCACTGCTTGGTCACGAAGAAGACCTTGTGGGTGCACAGGGTTCATCGAGAGCAAAGTAGAAAAATTTGCACCCCTGGTTACTTCTCTGGGTTCTTGGCTGACTGGGCAATTATTGATAGTGTCCTGCAGTACTGTGGATGTGCAAAGCTTAAATATTTAATTCCAGAGTTTACCACGGAGAATCAACTTGGTTCCAGTCCACCATTACCAAACATGCCACCTTGAAGCCAACTCAACTGCAAAAAGTACCTCCTTCCTTACAAGGGGGAGGCTATTACAATTTTATGAATGATCTTACTGGCACAGACTTTGCACATAATGTCGGCATCAAGCACTCCCACTTCCATGGCATGAGTTAAAGACAAAAGAACACTTCTTTTGCTCTGGCCTAACAATTTGATTTGATCTCATATACCAAAAGTGCCCCCCAGTTGCATCGGTGTAACATTTCTGTGAACTTTGTGCCATGCTGCAAATTGAAGCTGAATTTGGGCCAGTTCTGTGCTGTGCATTTGCTATCCAGGACCTGAATTTGGATTGCCCTTTTTCATTTAATTTACTTTAAAACCCCTACAGCTATCAGAGGGAGGAGAATCGCATCACATCAAGCTCACTTGGATTAAGAGCAAGGTCCCAGAGATAAAGTGATAATGTGTACTATCCACTTCTGCCTTTTTTTTAAAACCAAAGTGACTCCTGACAACACAGCTCAGCACTGACGTCATCAGAGCTCTCCCAACTTCGCACATGCACAGAACGGACTTTTGCTGTCAATATGTTGCTGCGCATGGGCACCTACGGCAGCGCCCGGCTTGCCAGGACAAATTTGCGCATGCGCACGAAAACGTCATCGCGTACTGCGACGTCTGCTCACTGCTCGCCTACCACCTCGCCACTTTGCCTCCCTCAGCCTCGTGCTCCCCACTTCACCACCCCTCCCCCCACTCCAAACTATCTGTGGCAACTCGCACCCTGGCCTCGCCGCTTCATCCCCTCCCCTCTGCTTCTGGTCCCCACTCCCTCCCGTGATTGCCACCTTTCTTCCCCGCCTGGGGGAAGCGGGGGAGAGAGAGAGTGGCAAGATAGGCAGGGAAGGGGAGGGAGACTGCCAGTGGGACAGAGAGGAGAGCAGAAGTGGGAGAGAGCGGGAGCAGAGGCAGAGCAGAGGGGAGGAAGCAGCGAGGCTGGAAGCGAGTGGCCCAAGGGGGGGGTGGGTGGTGGTGGTGAAGCGGGGAGCAAGTGCGAGCAGACGGGCGCGGGACGCAGCAGCGAAGAGAATCACGCTGGCAGGAGGGAGTGGGATGGGAGGGAGGCAGCAATCGCAGCCACTGTGGGCATTTGGGTTTCATTTGTTTTTGTGATAAATTGAGCAGCACCATCTTTACTACTGGCAGCTGCCAAAAATGTCGCAGACAATGACGTTTCAGTGCATGAGGCTGCATTTGCACATGCGCCACCTAGTGGTTGCATTGTCAGCAAACGCAGCCTTTTATCATTACCAGAAAATTTAAGCTAAATGGTTTTTCAGATCACAGAATCACAGAATAGGTACAGTGCAGGAGGTGGCCATTCGGCCCATTATGTTTGCAACAGCTCTGCAAAACAGCAATTCACTAAGTGCCATTCCCCCATAACCCTTCACATTCTTCCTTTTCATATAACTGTCTAATTCCCTTTTGAATGCTTCAATTGAACCTACCTCCACCACACTCTCAGGCAACACATTCCAGACTTTAACCCCTCATTGTGTGAAAATGTTTTTCCTCATGTCACTTTTGCTCCTCTTACCAAATAGTTTAAATCTGTGCCCTCTCATTTTCGATCCTTTCACGAGTGGGAACAGTTTCTCTGTCTACTCTGTCCAGACCCATCATGATTTGGAATACCTCTATCAAATCACCTCTGAGCCTTCTCTTCTCCAACCTATGTTCATAACTAATGTTCCTCATCCCTGGAACCATTCTTGTGAATCTTTTCCATACTCCTTCCAAAGCTCTCATGTCTTTCCTAAGGCGTGGCACCCAGAACTAGATGCAATACTTCAGCTGAGGCCGAACTAGTGACTTATATAAGTTCAACAGAACTTCCTTGCTCTTGTACTCTATGCCCCTATTAATAAAGCCCAGGATACTGTATTACTCGCTCTCTCAACCTGTCCTGACATCTTCAATGGCTTATGCACATATACCCCTAGGTCCTTCTGCTCCTGCACCCCCTTTAGAATTGTACCCCTTATTCTATATTGTCTCTCCATGTTCTTCCTACCAAAATGAATCACTTCACATTTCTCTGCATTGAACTTCATCTGCCACATGTCGGCCTATTCACCAACTTGTCTATGTCCTTTTGAAGTCCTACACTATCCTCCTCACAGTTCACAATGCTTCCAAGTTTCTATCATCCGCAAACTTTGAAATTGTGCTCTGTACACCAAGGTCTAGGTCATTAATATATATCAGGAAAAGTAAGGATCCAACACTGACCCCCCTGGGAACTCCACCACAAACCTTCCTCCAGCCGAAAAAAACATCCATTAACCACTACTCTTTGTTTCCTGTAAGTCAGCCAATTCTGTTTCCATATTGCTACCATCCCTTTTATTCCATGAGCTATAAACTTGTACACAAATCTGTTGTGTGGCACTGTACCAAATGCCTTTTGAAAGTCCATGTACACCACACCATCAGCATTGCCCTCATCGACCCTCTCTGTTACCTCCTCAAAAAACTCCAGCAAGTTAGTTAAACATGATTTTCCCTTAAGAAATCCATGCAGGCTTTCTTTACTTAACCTGCATTTGTCCATGTGACTGTTAATTTTGTCCCGAATTATTCTTTCTACAAGTTTTTCCACCACTGAAGTTAAACTGACTGGCCTGTAGTTGCGAGGCTTATCTTTACACCCTTTTTTGAACAAGGGTGTAATGTTTCCAATCCCCAGTCCTCTGACGCCACCCCCGAGTCTAAGGAAGACTGAAAAGTTATGGCCAGTGCCTCCACGATTGCCACCTTCACTTCCCCCAGTATCCTTGGATGCATCTCATCTGGTTTTGATGCCTTATTCACTTTATGTTCAGCCAGCCTATCTAATACGTCCTCTTTGTCAATTTTAAACCCATCTAGTGTCTGAATTACCTCCTCTTTCACCATTCCCTGGGTTGCATCTTCTTCCTGGGTAAAGACAGATGCAAAGTATTCACCTAATACTTCAGCTATGCCCTCTGCCTCCATGCGTAAATCCCCTTTATGGTCCATAATCGGCCCCACTCCTTTTACCACCCTTTTATTATTTATATGTCTATAGAAAACTTTGGGATTCCCTTTAATGTTAGCAGTCAGTCTCTTTTCATGCTCTCTCTTTGTTTCTCTCATTTGCTTTTTCATTTCCCTTCTGGACCCTCTATATTCAGCCTGGTTCTTAATAGTATTTTCTACCTGGCATCTGTCATAAACACACTTTTTTCTTCTTTATCTTAATCTCTACCTCTTTTGTCATCCAGGAAGCTCTGAATTTGTTTACCCTACCTTTCCCTTTTGAGGGAACATACCTTGACTGTGCCTGAACTATCTCTTATTTGGAGGTAGCCCATTGTTCAGCTACTGTTTTTCCTGCCAACCATTGACTCCAATTTATTCCCCCCAGCTCCATTCTTAACCCATTGACGTTGGCTTTTCTCCAGTTAATTATTCTTACTCTGGATTTCTCTTTGTCCTTTTCCATAGAGAGTCTAAACCTTATGATGCAATGATCACTGTCACCTAAATGATCTCCTACCGATACTTGATCCACTTGGCCCACCTCATTCCCAAGATCAGGTACAGCAGTGTCTCCTTTCTCATTGGACTAGAAACATACTGATGTTGAAAGTTTTCCTGAACACACTCTAGGATCTCTTGCCTCTCACTGTCCTTTGCACTACTACTATCCCAGTCTATGTTTGGATAATTAAAGTACCCCATTATAGTTACTCTATAATTCTTACATTTCTCTGTAATTTCCTTGCAAATTTGTTACTCTTCATCCTTTCAACTAGTTAGTGGCCTATAGACTACACTGAGCAATGTAATTGCACCTTTTTGGTTCCTTAGCTCCAGCCAAATAGATTCCGTTCTTGACCCCTCAGAGATATCCTCTCTCTACAGCACTGCAATGCTCTCCTTAATCAATATCGCCATTACTCCCCCTTTTCTACATTTCCTGTACACCTTGTATCCAGGAATATTTCATACCCAGTCCTGCCCTTCTTTGAACCAGGTCTCTGTTCTAGCCACAACATCATATTTCCACATGACAATCTGTGCCTGTACTTCACCAATCTTATTAACCACACTCCGTGCATTCACATACATGCACATTAACCCTGATTTAGATTTGAATAATTTCTCCCTTACTCTGAGCCCACCTAATAACTTATTATTCTCTACTCTAATGCTATTTATCTCTCTTGTATTGTGTACCTTGGTATTCCTCGCTGATATTTCCTCCTAGTCCCCACACCCCTAACAAGTTACCAGTTTTGCTTCCCTCCAATCTGAGCCTCCTCTAAGGTTACCACCCCCCCTGCCAATCTACTTTAAACCCTCCCCAAAAGGACTAGCAAATCTCCCTGCGAGGATATTAGTCCCAGTCCTGCCAAGATGCAACCCGTGCATCTTGTACAGGTCCCACCTGCCTCAGAATCAGTCCCAGTACCTCAGACATCTGATGCCTCCCTCCTTCACCAGTTCTCCAGCCATGTGTTCAATCATTCAATTTTCATATTCTTATACTCACTTGCACTTGGGACTGGGAGTAATTCTGACATGACTGCTTTTGAGTTTCTGCTTTTTAATTTCCTTCCTAGCTCTCTAAAATCTGTTTTCAAGACCTCAACCTATGTCATTGGTGCCAACATGGACCATGACCTCTGTCTGTTCACCCTCCCCCAGAAGACTTGTAGAATTTCCATGACATCCTTGACCCTGGCACCAGGGAGGCAACATACCATCCTGGAGTCATGTCTACGGCTGCAGAAACTCCTGTCTATTGCCCTAACTAATGAATCCCCTATCACTACTGCTCTTCCACTCTTCTTCCTCCCCTCTTGTGCAGCCGAGCCACCTGTTGTGCCACAAACCTGGCTTTCACAGCACTCCTCTGAGGATCCATCGCCCTCACCAGTATTCAAATGTAAAACCGATTAGCGAGCGAGATCATCTCAGGGGACTCCTGCACTACCTGCCTGGACCTCCTAGATTTTCTGGTGGTGACCCATTCCTTATTTGGCTGCACACTCCTAACCTCCATGATGACCACCTCCCTAAACATATGTAGTTCTCTGCCTTGCGGATGCACAACAGTGACTGCAGCCACCACTCGAGTTCTGAAACCCAGAGCTCAAGCTTCTGCAGCCAGGGACACTTCCTGCAGATGTGTTTGTCTAGGACATATGGTGCATCCATGACTTCCCACATGCCATAGGCTGTACATTCCACTCGGCCAAGCTGCGCTGCCACACCTTAACTTCATAGACTATTTATTCTCAGTAGAATAGTTTACCAGTTATTCACCAACCAGCTCCTTCCACGGCACCAAAGTACGAACCAAATATTGGAGGGTGAAAAAAGTAGAATAAAGGAACACCACCTCCCCCTTCACCGAACACCCCACTCACCAAACTCATATCTCCAAACTCTGCTTACAATCTGCATACTATTTCTGTGTAACTTTCTCTCTCAGAAAACTGCAATGGATTCCAGATATGTAACAAATGACCTCAAATGTTGTGTCAGATTATTTGTTACTACTTTCTTCATTTCACATGACAGAACAGTGAAAGTACTAATGATACTACACTTTGAGATACTATAGAAGAAAATTCCAATTGGAAAACATTGGCCCTATTTGTTATATATCACTTCATGCCTTAAGGATTTGAATTATGTATGATTCTGTAGTTTCATTAGACATTGGGGATCAGAGAATTAAATAGTCTATTGAAACTCTTTACCAGCAATTCATCATTATAAATTAATTACCAAAACCAGCTTTTATTAAGCCTAGAGAGTGTAATTTATTTCAAAAAAACTCTTATCGGTGACAAGACAACAGCAGCAACTTGGCAACTTGTATTCATATAGCGCCTTTGACATAATAAAATGTCCCAAGGTGCTCCAGGGGAGCATTATAAAACAAAATTTGATACAAAGCTACATAAGGCAGTAGACCAAAAGTTTGCTCAAAGAGGTAGATTTTAAAGAACATCTTAGGGAGGAAGGAGAAATAGAGATACGGAGAGGGTTAAGGAGGGAATTCCAGAGCTTACGGCCTTGACAGCTGAAGGCACAGCCACCAATGATGGACAGATTAAAATCAGGGATACTCAAAAGGCCAGAATTAGAGGAGCATAGTTATCTCAGTGAATTGTAGGACTGGAGGAGATTACAGAGATTGGGAGGGGCATGGCCATAGAGGAACTTGAAAACAAGGACAAGAATTTTAAAATTGAGGCATTGCTTAACCAGGAGCCAATGTAGGTCAACAAGCACAGAGGTGATGGGTGAACAGGACTTGACATAAGTTAGGACACGGGCAGCAGAGATTTGGATGCCCTCAACTTTAGAGGGTAGACTTTAGTAATAATATAAAGCATAGGCTTCCAAATAGTCTATTGGATAAGACATTGCCTGGTATAGTACTAAACTACACAGTCTATTACATCCCTGATTCAGTCAAGTAGCCAATAGGGTTCTAAAATAGCCCTCAGTTGCCCTGATTTAGGAAGAAATGTTGGGGGAGAGGGTTGTTGGCAGGATTAGGAGGCCAGCCAGTGTTCCTGCTGCTGCTCACTATTCAGGAACCTTCACTAAAAAGTGCATTCTTCCATGATCGAGCAGTGCGCCAATCTTTGCTGCTTGGGCTCACTTGTGAAGATTTGCCACTGGAGCAAGGTTGTGGGCAACCACACAGCAGTCTTCCCATTGGGATCCCTTTAAGATAAGAAGGACCAGACACCAGATTTTGCGGGAAATGCTTCATCAGCACAGCTATCAATCACACATAGGAGTTCAAAATGAAAGAAATTGTAAATGCCAATTGGCACCAAAATATCAAATAATGCAAATTGAACATTTACTATTTCAAGTCAGGATTTGTGGGCTTTCAGCATAATTTTGTTGAAATCATGATGTTTCTCTAATTGTGAATTTAGGTCACCCCTTGCAAAGGGCATTTGTCACATAATTATCGGTATGCCTTAGCTTCTACATGCATCTGTTCAAGAATAAATCAGTAATCCAGGTTATCTTGCAGTGAGATTAAGAGGTGCAAAGGACAAAAAGACACACTTTGAAATTGAAATGCTGTGTCTATTGGAACAGCCATGGGATTTAAAGAAATGGTGTATTCTAAGGTGAGATGCCTGGCCGTTTGTATAGGCAGCGGTGTTAAACAATCAGTGCCCAATGTGGCAGAACCATGCAGGAACACTATAAGATACGGTCTACATTTCTGCAATCACTCATCATTGAACTGCTAACCATCACTCCTCCTGCATATTATCTCAAAGATTTTAACTCATCTGTGTTTAAAGATGTTGATCAGAAAAAAACATTTATACACAATCATTTATGCAACCAGGCCACACATCGCAGCTCAAGCTTAATGCAGTAATCGACTCACAAACAGCTCCCTGTCATTATTGTTAGATTTTTTTCCACATTAAACTTCATAGAATGATTATACACTTTTATATATAAATTACGATGCTCAATAAACCAGATCCAGATCAAATGCAAGGAATGCAATAGTGCTGCACCTTAAATTTTCACATTTTGAGGGCTATCATTACGAATTGCACAAAAAAGAGGTGCAATACATATTTTAGAATCCCTTTTACTTCTGAAATTCCAGCAAGCACACTCAAAAAAATTTTCCTGAGTGTCAAATTCTTCAAAATGAATTTCAACAGAAGCCGAGTGAAGTCAGAGCTACAGTCATATCCACAACAACTTACTCAATCCTTTGAAGATAACAGCCCACACAATACTTCTTTCTTTGACTCTGCTTTTAAAGTACATTCAGCACTTTCTCCCTTCAGTATCTGGATGGTAATTGATGTGGCCAAGACAGGATTCAATTCCAGGTATTCTAAAAGCACATTGACATTTAATATCACACATTATGTGAACGTTAATGAACACTATACAATTTAAACAGTGACAACTTGCACTTTTATAGCTTCTTTAATGTAACAAAATGCCACAAAGCATTTCAAGCATTGAATACTGCTGGGAGAAAACATAGGGGAGGCAATATCAGTGAAGTAAGCTTGAAGGAGACACAAGCAAAACACTGCAGATGCTGGAAATCTGAAATGAGAAAATGCTAGAAATGCTCAGCAGACCAGGTAGCATCTGGAGAGAGATCAGTATAGCCTCCCTCTGCAGATGCTAAATAACCTGAATGGTTCTAGAATTTTCTGTTTTCATTTTAAGTTTTAAGGAGGTCTTTGAAGGAGGGGAGAGGGGGTATATGATAGAGAGATTCACTCGAGAGTATCCCAACATGTGCATGTGGACCTAAGACAGTATGAGGAATCTACGATTCAAGCTAGAATGGAGGCCAGAGAGAGAAGAGCTGACAGAGGCTGCAGAGAATCCAGAGTAGGAAGGAGGGCAGGGGGTGGTTGGGGATGGGGGTGGGTTGGGGGGGTGGGGAGGTGGTCTACAAGGTCATGGAGGGACTTGCAGATGAGCACAAAGATTTTAAAACCAATTCGGTGGAGACCCAGTGAAAATTTGGCACAGGACAGGAGTGATAAGGGAATGGGACTTAGGACACAAGCAAGTTATTCCAAATGTCTACTTTTGAACAGACCCATTTTATTGCAATATATTAAAACCACACAAGTGTTTTTTTTCAAATGGGCTGAATTATATTACTATACAAAAGACATAAAAATAACTTTGTTACCCAGAAAGAACAAGGTGGCCCAAATCAGACAAAAAGGAATAAAATCTGTATTGTCTTCATTTTACTATTCTATTGTTACCCATGTTAGACTTGGACATATGACCACGTATCCAGGAGATAACATAGGAAAGAGTCGTATATGTACACAACAAAGTTTGATGCATGTGGATACGCAGCCATTGGATCTCTAACACATTTAGTAAATGCTCCAGCATAGCATTATGATAAACCACACTGAAGACATCTAGAAATAGTTTGTCATCACTGAATTACCTTTTTATTTTTAATATCAGACTCCAGGCCATCCCTTTGGGTCCCTGCCAGTGGCCTTTTGCGACATGAAATCCTGCTCCATCTGGTCACTCACCTAGCGCTTCCTATCAAGAGTCCATCCTGCAACACGTAAATGAGACCCAAGTGTTAAAATGACCTGAGCTTCGCACAAGTGCCATCCTGGGTGATGCCCACACAGCCTGGCCCTTGCTCACTGCATTCCAAATTAAAATTGGGCTCTCATTTTGGAATGCCAGATTAAACATCGGTTTTTCATCACATGGTTCAACACCAATTTGGGTTTTTTTTGACCAGGAGAGTGGTACATCTGCAGAAATGACGTGTCCATTGTGGTCCATGATTGCACTGGAGTTGCATTTGTCACTGCAGTATACGTTGTCATGGAAGGAGCGGATGAGACTGAGGAGCTTTGGTGGACGGCCAGTTTTTTCCAAAATCTTGTAGAGCCCTGCTCTGCTGACGGTGTCGAATGCCTTAGTGAGAGCTATGAAAGTAAGGTAAAGGGGTATACTCTGTTCCCAACACTTCTCTTGCAGCTGGCATATGGAGAAGATCATATGCACAGTAGATCTGCCAGCACAGAAACTGCACTGTGCTTCTGGATACACTCAGTCAGCAACTAAACAAAATCTTTTAAGTATGACCCTAGCAAAGGCCTTCCCCATGACGCTAACGAGTGAGATGCCCCTGTAGTTGTTGCAGTCACCTCTGTCGCCTTTGTTTTTGTATAGTGTGATGATTTTGGCATCACACATCTCCTGTGGAACCCTACTTTTCAGCAGAGAAGGAGGAAGTAATAAAGGTGTGGCAATAGATGGGCCTTTCCGTGCTTGAGCAGCTCGGCTGGAATTCCGTCCTTGCCTGGTGTCCTTCTGTTCATTAGGCGGACTATGGCTTTCTCGAGTTCCTGTAATAAGGGTTCTTCATCTAACTCATCCATGACAGGAAGTTGCAGGAGAGAGTGTCGAACATAGACTGGGAGATATCCGACTCACAGGAGTATAGCTCACAGTAGTGTTCAGCCCAGCAGGACATCTGTTTACTTCTGTCTGTGAGAACGTCACCATCTGCTGACTTCAGGGGAGCAACTTTGGTGATGGCAGGGCCAAGTGCCCTCTTGATCCCTTCATACATAGCTTGTAGATTTCTGCAGTTTGGATTTCTTGATGCAAGTTGATCCAATGTTTGCGCAGTATCTCCCTTTCCTTTGCACGCTGTCTTGGCTATTTTCAGGTCATGCGGTGCCTTTGCTGTTGGGTTTATGTTGTGCATCATGTAGGCTTTGTTTTTTTCGCATCAATGACAGATACCATCTCAGCTGAGTAGGTTTCAAACCAGCCCTTGTTGCGGGTCCCGCCTTTACCAAATGATGCTTCTGCTGCTGTCATTACCCCTCTGAAAATGACTGCAACTTCAGGATATCAGACATGTGCAGATTAACCTTGAAGTTGTGGTCTGTATCTCAGAGCTCTGAGACAGGCTGCACTGTGTTGTATGACTGCCTTTAAGAGTGATATCCCTTTAAGATCTTAGTATGCTAATGAGCTAAGTATAAGGATGCAGTCATGTGACTCGAAGCCAGGGTCACTCTGCGACTGCAACACCTCAAGGAAGGTTCCGTAAATAGTTTTCTCTGTACTGTAAATAATAAGCCTGTTTGAGATCTTCAACCAACTGGACTCCACACATCCCATTTATGTTGCATCAGACAACATAATGAACTTATTACATGGTGGCAGTTGTGGTGAGAAGACAAAATCTAAGACTGAAGCTCGCAGGTAAAACAGCTGTAAAAACTACCCTTCCTACAGCCGCAAGACAGAAAGTTCCACAGAAATCCGGGCCCAAACAGTAGAAAGAGAAGAGAAAAGGACCTTACCTCCATCTGTAGAAGACAGAGCTCAGAACAACAGCCTGCAAGTAAATTGGGTGAGTCATTGTGCCAAAGATCAAGGAATCCCAGTTAAAAAGAAAAAGCTCTGAAGTGCTTAAAAATTGATTTTTTTTCAGAAGTTCCATGCATAAAAAAATGGAGAAGACCCAACTTCTCTCCCAGGCTGATTGAGATCAGCGCAATCACAGGCGCTGTCCAAATGCAAAAGTGCAGGAAAAGCCTGATCACTGCAGAGCCTCCATCTACGTAGCCACAGTTTAAAAATTAATTAAATCACTCAAGCATGAAGAAGAGCTTCCATTCATGAAGCCACAGCAATAAAAATACCATTAAAAACTCAAGCAAGAAGAACATAAACAAACACTTTTTAAAAAAGCAATTGAACTACCTATTGAACAGCTGTGTAAACAGGCAAGCTTAAATGCTACAAGCAACATAAACACACAACACTGTCAAACACCTGTTCCTCTCAATCCCAGCAGCTAGTATAAACAAGAAAATTTCTGGCAGAGGAAACAGCACAGAGTCCGAGAACAAGTCAGAAAGCAAGTTTTACGCAAAAGAACAAGATGTGGCCCGCCAAAGGTTTCCATCCAGCCTGCGGCCATTACTCATCCTTGCCAGGGCTGCATGAGTGGAGATGCGGAATTTCCCTTTGTCTTCCTGCAGACCGATCTTTTTAAAAACATTGCATTGTCAGTTTCACAGCTGACAGCTGCTGAAGCAGCAACGCACTTTCCAACATCAGACAGAATTGGAGTTTTCCGAAAAGCCTGATGGAAAATCCCGATTCTGTCCGATGTTGGGAAGCACGTTCCTGCTTCAGCAGCTGTCAGCTGTGAAACTGACAATGCAATGTTTTTAAACAAACTGACCAACCACAAAGCTGCTATGCTCAGCGCACCTGCTCCCTGCAATTGTCAGAGAGAGGGAGGGAAAGAGAGAGAGAGTGAAATGGGAAAGAGAGAGAGAGCAAGGGGAGGGAAAGAGAGAGAAAGTGAGGGAGGGAACAGAGAGAGAGCAAGGGGGGGGAAACAGAGAGAGAGTGGGGGGGGGGGGGGGAACACAGAGAGAGCAATATCAAATTTCCCAGCCTGAACTGGAAGGCATTGGATCTCTTATCCGAGTTCCAACTTTTCAAACAAAGAATGCAGTTATGCTTTACAAACCAAGTGATTGCAGAACCAGAAAAACAGGCTGTAAACATACTAATAGCAGTTGGAAATGAGAGATTACACAGAATCAATAAAGAGGACCAGGAGGTTCCTGCAAAGATATGGAAAGTGCTGGAATAGCAGCTCTGATTATGAGTGAATTTTAGAATTCACAGTCTGGAATTGATGTCCTATAGGCAACAGCCACAGGAATCAATAGACCTGTTCATCAGTAGATGCTGTAGTAAGGGTAAAAAATGCCATTTTTCAGAAACTGATCTGTTGGACTGAATAATGGAGCTTGTGATTATATCAACACCCATTGAAGCATTTCAGAAAGATCTTTTGGGGGAAAAGAAAGGTCATAGCATTGGAGCACTGCTAGAAGATGGCAGGAACTACGAAGCTATTGTAGCTGGACAACAGCACCTACAAACACTAGGTGCAGCCAACATATCGACATGATAACCAGGTCAAAAAGAGCAAGCAAGTTGTGTGATAAGTGTAGTTGGTCCCATTCACCGCGAAGTTGTCCTGCATTTCTTGACTTGTGCAAGGCGTGTGGTACAAAAGGACACTGGGCCCACCTGTGCAAGAAATCTGGCTCCAAAGATACAGCCAGAAATCAAAGTATGGTGCAAGCAAACAGAAGGCAGATGCAGTAACAAGGCAACAGCAGCAAAGAAAGCACCAGAGACCTGCATAAATGCAAGTCAATACATGAAACAAACCTGAGACAAGGCTCAGAGAGAAGAAATTCTCAGCCAAAAGACCAGCAGGCGTTCCACATTGTGAACCTGACACATCATGTTAACGAGGTCAAACAACTGGAAGCTTTTTCTACCATTAACATCACATGCCCAAAGAAAGCTGGCAAACATACTGTCATGCAGACCCTACCTGCCAAGAATGAGGCATATTCATTTCACCATATGAACACTGATTTTAAACTGTTGCTGAAATGAAGAAATGACTTGTTTGAAGATCACATATTCATAGTTGTTAACAAGATTAGAGTTTAAGATTAATAAACTTCCACCTTTCTAGTTTAAATCTAAGGAAACCTGTTTGATTTTTTTGCCTCACAATTGGAGCAATGAACAAGGATTCACTGAGGGCGAGCTAAAAACATGGTGTATTCAAATTAAACCCTGTTACGGTTAAACCAGGCAAAGGCTGAGAGGGAACCCTCTAGACCCCTTCTCACCTGGTCCCAACAATACATTCAGGGTTAAGACTGACACCAGAACTAGTGCAAATATCCTACCAGTCCAAATCCTGAAGGATATGTATCTGAGTCATTGGAAATTAATGATACAACCGACAACTGCCAAGTTATCTGCATACAACGGGTCACCCTCGTTTGTATTGGCACATTAACAATACAATGCAGCTATGGCAAGGTGGCATGGAAACTGCAAATATTTTACCTGGTAAACACAAGTGGACCAGCAATGGCAGGACGACCAGCATGTAAGGACCTCAATATCATAACTATCCACAAGGTCACCAAGATACCCATTACAGTGGAAGAGACCAAGGATGCCTACATTGAGTAGGTTCTGTAAATAGTTTGCTCTGTACTGTACATAATAACTCAGCTGTTAATAAACCTGTTTGATATCTTCACCCAACTGGACTCCACACATCTCATTTATGTTACAACATAAAGAACTCATTACACACTGTGGACCTCCATCCAGAGCCAGCAATCATTGAAATCAGTAAGAATGTCAACGTTCCTGCTCCCATGTCGCAGTTAGAAACCCTATCAAAGGTTACACCACGTTCAGTCAGGTGCAACTGGGTTTTTAATGGTGATGTGATTAATAAAATTTGATGAACAACAAAAATGGCCCTGAAAAAATAATTTTATATTTGTGGAGTGCTATTAAATGATTAATTATTCACTTTTTAAACTAAATCTTTTAATTTTTTTTTAAATAAGCTTTATCAGAATATTTTAGCTCTACCTTCACCCCGTGTGTAAGTTCCAATTTTTAACTTGCTGTATGTAAAAAATTTTAGAAGCGATTTTATTTTACGGGCTTTTTCCTGATTGGGTGTCTGTGAAAATCCTTTAATGTGATTGGTTGCTCGGACAGCTTGATAACATCACTCCAGCTCCATGCTGGGAATCCCAGTAAAGAATGTTGCAATCAGTTGCAGTACCACAGCATGGTGATAAACGTGAAATTCTCATTATACGCTGACCACAAACACCAGGCCAATGTTTTGTTTATTAACAGACAAGTTCACATGATTACAAGGAATTTTTCACCACAATTTTAATGGAAGGTTGTCTGAAGTATGGTATTTGATTAACCTCTTCACTAGGCATATATTGACACTAGTTAATGTAATAAAATTCATGTTATACAGAAGATGACTCTAAGTTGGGACACAAATGGAAAACTGATGACTTCACACCACTTAATTGTGTAAACAATTTAAACTGCTCAGTTAACAAGAATGGAGGTAGTTACAGGATGGTTTGCATTTTCACATTTGTATTTTCCTTATTTACAAAAACACTGACTTATAATTTCCTTTCTTATGACAAATATTTCCTGCCCCCTTAAGAACTTTTAAAGCTCAGATCCATCTGAGACTTGAATACAGCTCCATACACAATCTCTTAGTGCCATTCTCACATTCCTGGACAAGATAAAGGCAAATGATTCATTTTCTCACCTCTACTATTCAATCTCTCCAAGTCATTATATTGAGACGGTGGTTAATTCTCCTCTAAACTTTCCATTCTAGTTTCCCATTTGCTATAAATGCACCATACCACCTACTTTTCCCTTCCACTGCATATGTGCCATAATGAAATCAAGGCTTATTGCAAAATTTCCAATTTTCATTCATTTTTTCCTGAAACAGCCGAATCCTTACCTCCTTAAACTTTCCTTCCTTCTACAATCTTCAGATTTCTCAAATCCAAATTAGGCATCATCTAAGCACCGCTTCTTGATTCACCCTTCTTGTTTTGTTTTGTAAAAAAAACTCTTCATCTTGGTGCCGTCTTACACTAAGTAAAGACTTTGGCCCTTTGCCTCAATTAAAAAATTGAAACGCGCTGATCAGCAGAATTGAAGAATAGGAAGAAAAGGCCATTGCTTCAATTAAAGTATTGGTGAATTTACATTGCTGTACTGGTTTCAGGGTGCTGACATGATGGCAGTCTCTCACAACCCCTCTCTCTCTTGGCATTCTACACAATGCAAAGTGGCAGAAGTCCCAGCAAACCCAACAACATTTCATAAATGCTGATAAAAGATCTTCGGCCTGAAACATTGACTCTGTTTCTTTCTCCACAGATGTTGCCTGACCTGCTGAGTATTTCCAGCATTTCCTGTTTCTATTTCAGATTTCCAGCATCTGTGGTATTTTGCTCTAGCATTTTATAGGACTGCTGCCAGATAAAGGTAACCAGACAGTCTATATTTCTAACTTTAGGCAATAGCAAATGAACCGTGCATTTGCCACTGGCCACTCTTTCATAATGTAAAACCATCTTATATTGTGCAATAGTACATACGTCTGCCAAGTTGCAACCCCCGCCTACAAGTTCCAACACTGCAGATATAATTGGAATGCTGACACTTTTACATTTCTATTAACTTTACAAATCGTGATTTTTTAAAAAGATAACAAAGGAATGTTATTGTGATGCTGGCCTAACCACATGCTGGATCAGCAATTCTGGAATGGTGGGGCTGCATTTTACCAGCCCTTTGGGGGGTGGGCTGGGAGGCGCAAAGGCTGGCAAAATGGCTCAGGAAGGCTTTGGGGTCAGGCTGCCATCCTTAATAGGGATGGCAGCCTTGGCAGCAGCCACTTAATTGGCTGCTGCCGGCAAAATGCCCACCATAGCCGGTTGACCCCCCACCTTTCCCTGCTTTTGCCCCGGGGGCAAGACCCCTGCCGCCTAAATCTTGCCCGGGTCTCAGCAATGTCCAGAACTCAAGCAGGTCAATAAAGTTTTTAAAAATGGTTCTCAGCAAAAATGGCTGAGACAGGGTCCTCATGTTAAATAATTGACTTTTTTGTGATTTGAATTACAACTCCCTTAACTTTTAAAATTATTTTTGACTGTAGGAAAATGTCTACTGAAAATGAATATGTGGATATAAAAGACTGCCCATTGTTCCATGCTTTAAAGGCTCCCCCAGGTACTTTGTTAAGAGAGAGCTTTTTTTAAATTAAATAGATACCTAAAAAGTCACTGTCAGTTTAGTCTTTTCAATGCCAAATGGCCAAACTAAGAGTAACTTCATCCATATGTTTTTTAGGGCAGGACTATCTCCATTGTAAATCATAAAATTAACCAGTTTCTAAGACAATATTGGCAATCAGCCAACTCACCAAAAGGGATGGAACACCTTTAAACACAATCGGATGTTTAAACACAGCATGTTAAACCAGTATTCATAACTGGTAAACTGCACAGTGGACTAATGATTATACTCTGGCCACTTCTCAATGCTAATGCTGGAAAATAAAGCATGCAGACCAAAAATAAACCATTCCAAGGATCAAAAGCAAAATAAAATAAAATTCTCGGACTAAGCAAAGCAGAACATTAACAAGCTCAGAAGTGGAAGCGGCTATGGTGTTAATTCCTATATACATAAACACCATAATTGAGGGTTGTGATAATTACTAAATCAGATGCCAGTATTTAAAGGTCACGTCATATTACATTATGTGTGACCTTTCTGCAAACAAGGATGAATATGGCAACAAAAAATGGGCAAATTGTTGGTTAACCTGATTACTCTATTGTCATATGAGAAAAACAAAGCATCTGTTGGGATATATTTTACAAATGGTGATGTCATTTTGGGGTTGCAATGATTCTAAAGGCCAATGTCATGTTTGCCTTTCCCTTTGCTTTTCCATTCTGTGTGATACAATGAGCCTGAAGCTCATTGAGGAAGGCTGGTAACTATAAGTTTTGCAATACAAAAGCAGCAATTTTACTTCAATGACTGAAACATCAGTGGCGAACCCGCTTCCGCCTGGCCGGGGGATCCAATCCGCATTTTGCAGTTCCCAAGCCTTTAACTGGTCTGAGGCAGGACTTCCACCTTATTGAGGCAGGAAGTCCCACCTAATGGAGCTGCTGGCCAATCAGAGGGCCAGCAGATCTCTATCCCAACATCGCCACCGGGATGGTGGCCACTGCTGGGACTGTAACCCAACTTCCACATGATGATGTCGGGGAGACCCGGAACCAAAGTAAGGTTTAGATGCCTCACCGGGGGTGATCAGTTGGGCCCTGGCGCGGCAAGGGTGGTTGATTGTGGGGATGGGGGGGGAGCATGTTGGATGCTGGGCATGGTTGGGGCAGCAGGGTGCCTGATCATGAGGACCACCCCACCACCCCCCCGCCCCCCCCCCCCAGGTCATCAGAGAGCCATCTGCTTTTGTCAGGCGGCTTCTCTCGGGCCTGGGCCACCAACCGACCATGGGTAAAATCCCCGTTCCCCGTGGCGGTGGGTGGAGGCCCTTAAGTGGTCATTAGCTAGCCAATTAAGGGCTTTGATTGGCCTGGGGCGGGAGGGCTGTTTTTTGCCACTGCCGCCCTGCGTAAAGTGGCAGCTGAGGCAAGAGCGGGTTGGGAAGAGCCCCCTCCCACCGAGCCTCCCACTCCATTTTGCATCCCCACCACCACCACTACCCTCCCTCCCCTCCCCTTCCCCTGCCACCATCCCACTCTTTGGGGGGCGTAAAATTCCGGTCACTATATTGATTAGTGAAACTGAAATGATATGAGAGCCAGCAGTAAAAACATTAGATAAGTGACTTGATCTGGATGCTGTTTTCTGTAATGAAATTGGTCTCATGTGAGGTCATTATACATACTTAGAAAAAAAATCTGATAATGCTAGTCATTATGAGCGATAAATACATGAATTATTATATTTCTCCTATTAGTCCCATTTTATTCTTATTTTAATCTTGTGAAATGGGTTAAAAGTAGTTATCAATACTCAGTCCCAGGATATTGCTGCAGAAGTTCCTCAGGTAGTGTATTAGGCCCAACCATCTTCAGCTGCTTCATCAATGACCTTCCCTCCATCATGTGGTCAGAAGTGTAGATGTTCACTGATGATTGTTCAGTACCATTCATAACTCCTCAGATAATGAAGCAGTCCATGTCCACTTGCAGCAAGATTTGGACAACATAAAGGCTTGGGCTGATCAGCGGCAAGTAACATTCTTGCCACACAAGTGCCAGTCAATGACCATCTCCAACAAGAAAAGGTATGATCATGCGACTAGAGGTATTCTATAGGCCTCCAAATAGCGAGAGAGAGCTAGAGGAGTAAATCTGCAGGAAAATCACAATGATGTGCAAGAACATTAAGTGGTGATATTAGGGGACTTTAATAACTGAAATATCGATTGGAATATTTTTAGAGAAAGGAGGGACCAATTCCTGGATGGTGTTCAGGAGAACTTCCTTGGCCAGTATGTTCTCAGCCCAACTAGAAAGGAGACATTGCTGGATCTGGTGCTGGGAAATGAAGTGGACCAAATGTCTGTGGGGGAGCACCTGAGTAAGAGTGATCGTTGTATCATAAGGTTTAGATTCGTAATGCAGAAAAGCCAGGAACAAAATAAGGTAGAATATCGAGCAATGCAATGAGAAGGGATCTAGCCAGGGTAAAATGGAACCAAAAACTGATAGGAAAAACTGTAAGGAACAATGGGTTAGCTTTAAGGAAGAGATGCCTCAGGTACAGGCTAGGTACATTCCAACAAGGGCAAAAGGTAAGGGAACCAAAAACAGGGCTCTTTGGATGATGAGGGAGATAGAGATTATGAGGAAACAAAAAAAAGAGGGTGTATGATGCATGCCAGGCAAATTCTTCAAGTGAGAACCAGGCCAAATACAATAAGTTGAGAGGGGAGGTGAAGAGGATGATAAGACTGGCAAAGAGAGAATATGAGAATAGAATGGAAGTCAACATAAAAGGGAACCCAAAAATCTTCTACCAGCATTTAAATAGTAATCGGGTAGAAGGAGGTGGAGTGGGACCTATTATGGACAAAGAGGGTAATATATGCTTATAGGCACAGGGCAAGGATAGAATATTGAATGAATATTTTGTATCAGTGTTCACTATGGAAGAGTAATCTGACAAAATATCGGTAGAAGCGGAGAGAGTAGAGACAATGGATAGGGTAAAAACTGAGAGAGAGAAAGTACTGGAAAGGCTGGCTATGCTTCGGGTAGATAAGTCACCTGGACCGGATGGCTTGCATCTCAGGTTGCTAAACGACATGGAGATGGAGATAGTGGAAAGGTTTGCCATAATCATCCAATATGGGGGAGGTGCCAGAAGATTGGAGAGTGGCAAATGTGACACCCTTATTCAAGAAAGAATGTAAGGACAGTCCTGGCAACTGCAGGTCTGTTAGTTTAACATCAATGGTGAGTAAGTTTTCAGAAACAATAATCAAGGGAAAAAAATCAACAGGCACTTGGATAGATTTGAGTTAATTAAGGATAGCCAGCATGGATTTGTAAAAGGCAGATCAGGCTTAACTAATCTAATTGAATTTTTTGATAAATTAACAGAGAAGCTTGATGAAGGGAAAGGATGTTGTTTATATGGATTTTAAGAAAGTGTTTGATAAAGTTCCATATAAAAGGCTGGTTAACAAAATTGGAATAGGAAGGTCGGCGCCCAATTGGATAAAAAATTGGCTAAAGGACAGAAAACAGCGAGTCGTGGTAAATAGTTGTTTTTCAGACTGGAGGATGGTAGACAGTGGTGTTCCCCAAGGGTCAGTGCTCGGATCAGTTTTTTTGATATATGTATACATATATACACACACATATATATATATATATATATATATATAAAAATACAGAGTAGAATTCCGATGATACCAAACTTGGAGGAGTGGCAAACAGTGAGGCTGATACAAACCGCCTGAAACAGGACATATATAAGCTAGCAGAATTGGCAGAGAAGTGGAAGATGGAGTTTAACACAGACAAGTGTGAGGTAATGCATTTTGGCAGAAGAGATAGGGTGAGGCAATATAGACTTCATGGCACAGTTGCATATGCATTAATCTTTGATGGTGGCAGGACATATTGACAGAGTGGATAGCAAAGCTATCTTGGGGTAGATGAGAGTGTGGAATTCGAAACACAAACAGATCAGCCATGATCTTATTGAATGGTGGAGCAGGCTCGAGGGCCTTACCTGCCTACTTCTGTTCCTAATTTGTATGATCGTATGTATGTATAAATAGAGGCATTGAGTACAAAAGCAGGGAAGTTATGCAAAACCTTTATAAAGCTTTGGTTAGGACCCATCTGTCCAGTTCTGGTCACCACATTTTAGGAAGGATGTGAGGGTCCTTGAGAGGGTGCAGAGGAGATTTACTAGAATGGTTCCAGGTATGGGGCATTTAGTTACAAGGTTAGGCTGGAAAAGCTAGGGTTGTTTTCCCTGGAGTAAAGGAGATTGAGGAGAGATTTAATAGAGGTGGACAAGATTATGACAGGCTTAAGTAAATCAGACAAGGAAAAACTGTTCCCATTAACAGATGGTACAAGCACTAGGGGACCCAGAATAAAGGTTTTGGGAAAGAACTGCAGGGGGAATGTGAGGAAGAACTTTTTTTTTTAACACAGCAAATGGTAATGATCTGGAACTCACTGCCCATGCGGATGGTGGAAGCAGAGACAATGATTTCAAAAGGAAATTGGATGGACACCTGAAGAAAATAAACTTGCAAGGTTACAGAAATCGAGCGGGGAAGTGGGATTGACTAGATTACTCCGTAGAGAACCAGCATGAACGCGATGGGCCGAATGGCCTCCTTTTATGCCATAAATGACTCTGTGGCATTACCATCGCTGAATCCCCCACCATCAACATCCTTGGGATTACCATTGACCAGAAACTTAACTTGACCAGCCATATAAATACTGTGGTTTTAAGAACAGATCAGAAGTTGGGTATTCTGCGGTGAGTAACTCACCTCCTGACTCCCCAAATGCCTGTCCATCATCTGCAAGGCACGAGTCAGGATTGTGATGGAATACATTCCTTTCCTGGAAGAATGCAGCTCCAACAACACTCAAGAAGCTCGACACCATCCAGGACAAAACAGCCCACTTGATTGGCAGCCCATCCACCACCATAGACATTTGCTTCCTCCACCCAGTGGCGCACAGTGGCAGCAGTGTGTACCATATACAAGAAGCACAGCAGCAACCTGCCAAGTCTTCTTCGGCAGCACCTTCCTAAGCCATGACCTCTGCCACCTGGAAGAACAAGGGCAGAAGATGCACAGAAAAACTACCACCCGGAAGTTCCCTTCCAAGTCACACACCATCCTGACTCAGGAATACATCACCATTTCTTCATCGTTGCTAGTTCAAAATCCTAGAACTCCTTTCCTTATAGCGCAGTGGCATGCCTACACCATATGGACTGCAGTGGTTCAGAAGGCAGCTCACTATCACCTTCTCAATGGCAGTTTGGAATGGGCAATAAATGCTGACCTTGCCAGCGATGCTCATATCCCAAGAACAAATATGAAAAGATACTGATTTGCGCTACACAAAGCCAATAGTGTTGAGTTACACTAATTGCTCCATGGTGCTACAATCAGGGTAAGTGGAGCTCTCTACATGTCTCCTTACACACAAGTATAGATATCTGCACACTGACCTCTAAACACCAGTTATGTTAGTGAAAAGCTGGTTCCAGAGGGGTCACTTCATAGACACTAAAACATTCTCAGATAGTTGACCAGTTTAACATTTGACTTGCACTGGTTGTAGTTAAGGTGCAGCTGGTGTGAAACCAATTCACCGACAGCTACCTCCACCAGATTTCGTAACACTTGCCCAAATTCAACACTCGAGCCCATTCAGTGGCTTCACTCTCCAATTTATAGCTAGCTTTCTATTGATGGGATATGAAAACCATACTGATCTAAAACAAAACCTGTAGCAGAACTGTGCCAAAACAATACATAACTGAAGACACATTTTTTTTTAAATGATGAAGGCTCAATGCATATTTATGGGCTTCAGGTGACCATGTAGACTGACTCAGCTTCCCCTTATAGTTTATGGTACAGCTTCAACTCCTCACATGCAGTTCGCTTTTCTTTCCTACTCCTAGCTATTGTTTGTTCTCAGTGTTAATGACATATGATGTTTTAATGCTCAAATGTGGGAAATTGCTATGCTTCACAAAACAAACAGACAGGGTGCTCCACAGTCATTCATCAACGGAAAGTGGGAAAGTCTCATTTTAGGGAAGTAAAAGGTTGATTACTTCAACACCAAACAGAAATGGAAGTGCCCAGAGCATGTTGTAACTCAATGATTCAGATCCCTATTGGAAAGGGCATGCAGCAAATTAAGTATATTTTTCCCTCAAAATGTGCACATCAATAGCATGTGAGGCAGGCCCTCCAGGGCATGAATAGTTCTAAAAACATTTAGTAATTGTCTCGTTATATAGAAATACAAGATTATAGGTGGCCCCAAATACAAATTTTCCATATATTTTTGCCATGTTAGAAGTTGTAGCATTTTATCTTGGGCCTCAGATGGAGAATTTCACTGCCCACAGGACTGATATATATGTGAAAAATTATAAATGATAATTCACACTGGGAACACCATCCACCAGATGCTGTACACACTGATCCTGATGAAATATGAGCTCAGTTTCTAGTTGCACACTACGGAATGAACAGAATCTTTCATATTTGACAGAGTTACAGGTTTTCTTTAACTGCAGCAAAAGCATGAGTTTGAAAAAGCCAACATTGACTTACCTCCAACAGTAGTCTAATCTCAAGTTACATGACATGCAGGTCATAGATTCACTACTTTATTGATGGCAGTTCTTCGAAGAAAAACAACATGCATTTATATTGTGTCTTTAACCGACAAAATCAGCCCAAGGCACTTCACAGAGGCATAATCAGATAAATATCGACACCAAGATAATAAAAGATACTATTGGAGGGGTGACCAAAAGCTTGTTCAGAGGTCTTTCTAAGGTCTTAAATGAGGAAAGAAAGGTGTAGGATTTTCGGGAATTCCAGAGCATGGGTCTAAGCTGCTTATGTATGATCACTAATCATTGGCAAAGAGGTTTTGGGTGGTGGGGGAGTTGGAATGGAGCCCTCTGAGAGGGCGTGGAAGGCTAAATATTGCTGGAATAGGTTAATTACATAGGGAGAGATAAGGAATTTAAACATAAAGATGAGCATTTTAAATTTGAGGCACTGTGGGGGCCGGGACACAATGTAGGTCAGCAAGAACACGATTAATTGGTAAACAGGACTTAGAAGACCACAGGAGTAGGCTGGTGGCAAGAGGTGGAGGGGCCGTAAAATTGAGTGGGAGGTGGGGGTGCCATTCCTGACGCCTTCCCACCCTTAGTTTACAAGGGGCAGCGGCGGCGAGAAATGGCCCGCCTGCCCCAGGCCAATTAAGTACCACTTAAGGGCCTCCTCCAACTGCTGCTGGTATTGTACCAGCTGCAGGAATGCGGCTCAAGCTCCCAGAATGCCACCAGGTAAAACCTGGCGGCCTCCTTGCAGGCTGGGGGTGCCCTCCTGATCGGGCACCCTGTGCCCCACAGAAGTCCGCCCCCCGAGGCCCCAACCACCCCCACTGAAAAACAGCTCCCACGCAACCAATCCCCCCTTGCCTCACCAGGGCCCAGCCGATTGTCTCCGGTGAGGCCCAAAAA
The DNA here is from genome assembly GCF_036365525.1 of Heterodontus francisci. Lineage (NCBI taxonomy): Eukaryota > Metazoa > Chordata > Chondrichthyes > Heterodontiformes > Heterodontidae > Heterodontus > Heterodontus francisci. The sequence continues at coordinate 41,832,864 of NC_090379.1, forward strand.
CTTAACTGTCTTCCAGGGCTTTCATCCCTCTTGCTGCTGTGGCTGGGTTGCCGTCTCAGCAGTGGCCACCGCTCCCAGCAGCACTGCTGGGACTGAGAGCTGCCGGCCTGATCAGCTGGCAATTCCATTAGGCAGGACTTTCTGCCTCAGAGAGGTGGCAGTCCTGCCCAAGGCCAATTAAGGGCCTGGGGAGTGTAAAATCCTGTCATGGTTCCTCAGGCCTGGCAAAGGGGAGCTTGCCCCCAACTTTTTGGCCAGCAGATGGGGCCTCCCGCCCAATGTAAAATTCTGGCCTTGGTGTGGCAGCAGAGTTTTGGATGAGCTGATATTTACGCAGATTAGAGGCTGGGTAGCCAGGAATGTATTGCAATAGTTCAGTCTGGTGGTGGCAAAACAATGGGCAAGAATTTCAGCAGCAGATGAGCTGAGACAAGGGAGGAAGCAGGTGACTTGAGGTGGAAGTGGGGAGTCTTTGGAAAGAGGTCAAGAACTCAGAGTAGTGTTGAATATATCTGGTTCAACTAGGCAGAGGAAGGGCACAAAATCAGTGATAGCTGTATGGAGTTTGTGGTGGGGACCAAAAACAATGGCTTTGGTCTTCCAATTTTAACTGGAGGAAACTGTAGTTCGTCCAAGACTGGATGTTGGATATTCAGTCTGACAGCACAGTGGCAGTGGAAAGGTAGAGGTGTGTATCATCAGTGAATACATACAAGCTGACTTTATGCCTGCAGATGAGGTCACCAAAAGGGAATGAATGTAGAATTGGAAGAGAAATGAGGGTAAGGATTGATTTTTTTTGTGGGATTCCAGATGTAAGAGTGTGGGGCTGAGAAGAAAAGCAATTGCTAGAGTAGCTTTTGTTATGATTGGATAGGTAAGAGTGGGACCAAACGAGGGTAGTCCGTCTGAGCTGGAAAACAGAAGAGAGGGTTTTGAGGAGCCTGGTGTGGTTGGCTGTGTCAGAGGCTGCAGAGAGAACAAGGAAAGTGTATTAATATCACAGCCACAGAGAAGTCTTTGATTCAGGCAGTTTCAGTATTCTGGCAGGTGTTGAAACCTTTGTGGAGAGTTTCAAACATGGAGTTGCAAGAACAATGGACTCAAATTTGATTCATCCATCATATTAACCTATGGCATTATAGAAGTTTTCTAATTATTTGACATAACCCTGTGTGAGACTAGAATGATAGATGTATTCATCTTTCACTCTGTCAATAGACTTACTATTTTAAGCAGTTTTAGTAATTGCAAACTATTATCCGCTCCTAAATATAACCAATTCAATTAAGGCTTGAAGAGAAGACTTCAGCAACAGAACTTTAATCGCATGCTTTATAAATTCAATTGAAACACCCATCAAACTAAATGGCAAAGCAAAACACAGCAATGAGATACATATGCTTCAAAAATAATTCAAAAAGAATTTTCATGAAGGTTAAAGATAACTTAGTGTAGTCCTAAGCTTAGTGGGTAAAAGGTAAAAAAATTGATTTGATAATGTAGGCACCTGCTTATTCTGCCAAAATCAGGGGCTGAATTTTACCGGACCCCAATGTCTGAGGTCATGACGGGGGGGCCCGGAAAATGCCTCCAGGAGAGGCCAGCCATGGGCCTCGATGCCGGGAAGGCCCAGCCCCATATTGCCTCATGGTGGCACCCCCCACCCCCGCCGCTCGGTGACAGGGCCAAAATTGAAATATGTTAATGGATGCTAATTAATGACTTACCTTCTGCTGCCGGCCGTCCTGCTCTGATATTCCGGTCGGTTGCCGGGACTCCCATGCCTTCTGTTCTCCATTCGGAGATCCAATGCGGGTGGTGGGGAGGTCATTTTTCAGGGGGTGGGGGGGAGGGGGGGGAGGGGAGATGGGGGGAGCGGTCTCAAACTAATGTGATTGGTGGAGGGGGTGGTGGGAAGGGTTAAAGTTAAAAGTTTGTGAATTTTGTGGGGTGGGGGGAGGCAGTCAGATAGACAAGGTAAGTATTTTGGCAGTGGGGGGGGGGAAGAGGGCAAGGTATGAGTGTATTGTATTGGAGGGTGGGAGAGGGACTGGAAACATGTATGTAATTTTTTAAAATCAAATTTATTGAACGTTCCCTTTAAACATTTAAAGTAAATGTAAGAGCGCTGGCACCTGCACAGTGGCGCCGGATGCCGTTCTCGGGGACAGATTGCTTGCCCCCTCCACGTCAGTGGGGGGGGGGGGGGGGCAATCCGCCTCAGCCATGTAAATGAGCCACTGCGTATAATAACGTGACAGCTCCGCGGAATAAAACCCTTGCGTGCAAGTCGCCACTGGCGGCAAAATAAAATCCAGGCTCAGGTGTAGAATTATTAAGGGCAGTTGGTGTTGGAATATAGATCAGGCTTCATGCAGAGTTTAATAGGTTTCTGTTAGGTAAGGGTATCAATCGATTTGGAGCAAAGGTGTGCAAATTGAGTTGAGGTACAGATCAGCCATTATCTAGTTGCATCAGAGAGCAGTCTCGAGGGACTGAATGGCCTTCTCCTGTACACAGTGGATGGAATTTTTTGCTCTTCCCCATGGCTGGTTTAGAAGTGGGGGAGCATAAAATTGGGTGAGATGATGGCGAGGAAGGACTCCGCCACAATCCTGCCTCCGCTGAAATTTATTCAGGGGCAGGAAGGCCTGTGAACAGCCTTCCTGCCCTGCTGCCAATTGAGGCCCTTAATTGGGTAATTAACCCCTAATTGAGGGCCTCTTCTCCGCAGCCACAATTACCCGTGCAGGGGGCTGCCCCGTCACTGTATGGGAAACACAGCACGATAAAACGTTCAGGCTGCTTCCTGGCTACGTGGGGTGGTGGGGGGGGGCTCCCTCGTTCAAAGGCATTTAGTGCCCTTGCTGCCAAGCCCCTAACCTCCCTCCTCTGCGACCCCCACCCGCGAGACTCCTTCCACTCGGACCTACCTTGAGCCGGGCTCTGAAAGGCGGGGACCCCTGGCAACGGGGTCCTATATGGTACAGAAGGCTCGCCGCTGTCCAATTAAGTGCCTGATTGGGACTAAATTCAGTAGGCCTCCCGGCACAAGGATCTCAGCGTCGGTTTCCCCGATGTCAAGCCCCCCATCTCCAGCATAAAATTCGACTCAATGTTCTTGGTGTTATAATCTGGGAAAATGTAATTGTTTCTTATCTTCAAGCACTTGGAAGGTTAGAAAGTAAACAGGAAGGACTGTAAATGTATTCACTGTAGCTAGATGTTAGATACCAACAGTCACAGATTAGCATCCTTATTAATTTAATAACTCATTATACAGTCAGTGGAATCTCCATTATCTGCTATAATGGAGGAAAATCTCCAGTGAGTAATTAAAGTTAATGGATAATGAGTCTCAAATTTTGGGGTTATATATATGGTACGGTAATACCCTGGGGACAGGAATAAAAACAAATAAATTGAATTCAATGTTTTTTTGGGATGAGATTGATTTACATTGCTCTATATGGTTCAGTCCACACGACACATTGTAGTTACTAAGAGTAACTATTTAACGAGGTGATGTCCCAAGTAAGGCTTTGCCTTGCAAAAGTTCTGATGGATAAATTGGGAAAGCGCATAATTGGAATACAGGTAATGAAGGTTTCATTGCATGTGTCAAAATTCATCAACAAGTATTAAGGTGCAGCTATTTAACCATCGGATTATCCCACTGCACTCCTGATGTAGTCAGCGTCAGTCTCAGTAAATGTCCGTGTACAGCATTTGTACTCTCTACCCATGTCTGCTCCAACCTTTCCCCATCATAGCTATCACTGAAACAAAAACAAGAAATGCTGGATTCACTCAGCAGGTCTGGCAGCATCTGTGGAAAGAGAAGCAGAGTTAACGTTTCGGGTCAGTGACCCTTCTTCGGAACCCGAAACGTTAACTCTGCTTCTTTTTCCACAGATGCTGCCAGACCTGCTGAGTGAATCCAGCATTTCTTGTTTTTGTTTCAGATTTCCAGCATCCGCAGTATTTTGCTTTTATTTTAATAGCTATCACTGACTTTTTTTCATTTGTTCATGGGATGTAGGTGTCACTGGCAAGGCCAGAATTTATTGCCCAGCAATAACTGTCCTTGAGAAGGTGATAGTGAGCTGCCCTCTTGAACCGCTGCAGTCCTTGGGTTGTAGGTACACCACAGTGCTGTTAGGAAGGGAGTTCCAGGATTTTGACCATGTGACAGTGAAGGAAGCTCCAAGTCAGCATTTCCAGTGCCAAGGTCAATGCAAGGTGGTCCGCCAGGTTTCATTTCTTCACTTACACCTCGTAGCGGTTTGATACAGCTGAGTGCTAGGCTATTTCAGAGGGCATTTAAGAGTCAACCACATAGCTGTGGGTCTGGAGTCACATGTAGGCCAGACCAGATGTGGACAGCAGATTTCCTTCCCTAAAGGACATTAGTGAACCAGATAGGTTTTTACAACAATCGACAATGGTTTCGTGGTCACCACTAGACTAGTTATTAATTCCAGATTTATTAATTGAATTCAAATTTCATCATCTGCCATGGTGGGATTCAAACCCATGTCCCTTGAGCATCAGCATAGGCCTCTGGATTACTAATTCAGTGACATTACCATTACGCCACTGCCTCCTCTCGCAACAGGAAGCATTATGGGGAAAAGGAAATATGAGATGAGTGAGCTGCTCTCAATGGATCTGGTGGCATCAGAATAGCCCTGCTGCTTTACTGCACCCAGTCTTGCTGCACTGGCAGTTCAGGCAAAAGCAAGATCTTAACGCTTTGTAGAATGGTGAAAGTCGGATGTTGATAAAGATGTGGTAGGATTTAGAATCCACGTGATAAATAGATGGTTGTGGAATCTCAGAGAAAAGAGCAGGCATGGGAGAACATTTGGAAACATAAGCGGATAGTAAAGGGAAGGTTTCTGTGGCATGGGGTAGTTGGAGGAGGAAATTCTTCCCCATTGCTTTCGAAATTGTGGGGGTGGGGGTGGCGTGGATTGGAAATTGTACCTTCCCTGAGTCAAGCATGACCTGAGGAATGGTGGTATTCTATGACAAAGATTCCTTTGTATCTTCTGTACTCCTGTTTTCTGTAGTGTGCGTGTGTAAGAAAGGATATTTCCCTCCTCCTGAATGCATCAACTCTTGCTGAGGAATGATTCCAATACTTCAGACCACCGTTTAGTGCCTCACCCAAATGGGTATTCTTCTATTCTGATCCTAGATAAGCAATCAGCAGACAATCCAACGGTAGAAGCCATGATGGCCAAGTTTGATCCTGTCCTTGGCCGAGTGTTTTCGCGCAGGAGCCACTCAATAATGAACTGGGAACTGCTATACTTCCACCTCTTTATCCCAGAGGAGGAGACCAAATGTAATGTCCCTATCATCAACTCAGCTGAACTATGCTAACTCAACACAGGTAAGGGATCGTGGCAGGGCCAATCCTGCTCTATGTAGCCCATTCAACACTGCATTTATGAATGAAACAATCAAGGGAGACAATAATCAATTATTAGGATTCTAACCAGTCAAGGATTATGCTATAAAGCTGTAATATCTTTAACTCGCCATAGTAATATTGTATTCATAATCAAAATCTGACATGTTGAAGTTTCCCTTATGCACACTCAAAAAAAAAAGATTCTAAGTAATACCGGGATTTACAATACACTTAAATTGCATTTATACTTTAGCAAGGAAAATTGGAACCAGCTTCGTTGCTGTCAGAAATGTTTGATACATTTGAATAATTCAGTGTTTGAATATAAAAACATGCAGCAGCATATTTTCATTTCCACTCAGTGAAGTATTTCATCGACTTGCAATGTGATCTGTCAACTCCAGGATAAAATATAAAGCCAGGGCAAGTGAGATTTTAACCCACAGAAGCTGGAATTTGGATACTTCCAGAATTCAAATCACACACATTCCTCGGCCTCTCCTTTCTTCTTTCTGTCCTGTTGTGTTGAGTAAGAGTGGCAGATTGCAGCTATTAGGATTCTTGGTAAGGAGATGGTGATCAGAGAAATTTAACAAAGTAAGAATGACAACAGCATAGGATTGGAGTGAGCATTAATTACTGAGTACTTCTGTTTCAGCATGTAAACAAAAAAAAGAGAGAATTGGTGCCTGCAACCTTTGGGAATGATTGTCTAGGTTTTCGCAATTTAAGCCTTGCAGTTTCCAAAATGGTTTCTTTTCCTCTATCTATAACAAAGCAGTGTGCAAAACTAAATTCCTTCATGTTTGAAATAATATGAAATAGAACTAAAATGTACAAGGCCAGACAACTATGGACGTCCAAAAGGAAACATACAGGAGCCACATTTTCCAACACAAAAAGACAGGATACTGATTTCACAATCTAAACATACGCAATTAAGAAAAAATTTGCTCAAGGAAGTTTGTTACTAAGCCATGTAGATTAGAAGCTGATGTCAGCCTGGTGGCAATAGAAACACTGGAACTGTTTCTATTGGAACTAGGGTTCCTCGTCTAGGGAGGGTGAAAAAAAGAAATCACGCAGGGTTGCAGTTCTTGATCACTATCCAATGGACCCTGCTGGAATGTAACTGCCAAACTCATTTGCACATGAAAAGTGTTTGAAAAAGCATAGGAAGCTGTCATCTATGTAACCATAACTGAGTACCAGCCAGAAGACTTTAGAACAGAAAATTGAAAGGAAGAGGAAAATAAAGGGCTGCATTCCAGGACCCCCCTCCCCCCGCAAAGGCAGGAACGGAGCGGGGGACCCTGAAAATACACGTGCCGAGTGGCGTGTCAATTTCAAAGTGCCGATCCTGGCACCGGTAATAATTACCAGGGCGGGGGAGGGCAGGACAGGAATTCTGCTCTTCTCCCAATTGAGGCCACTTCAACCAGTTAAAAAAACTCATTTAGAGTTTGAAGGGGGAGGATGCAATATTGATACGAACAACTGAGGGAAGTCGGGTGCACAGTGGAGAACCAGTCAAAACTGCCCCAGGGCATCACTCTAGCTCTATAAAACAGTCAGCAGGGCAAAGGGTCTCAGCACTTGGTAAATAGGTGTCTTTCGTGCTGTGCAGGTGGCAAGAAGAGTTGGCACTTAGCGCACGGACATCAACTAGGGGTCATTACTCCCTGGCATTGCAGGGCAGAAGAGCAGGGGCAAGGCTTTCAATCACAATGGGATGGCCACCTGTCTACAAGGAAGCCTGCAGCTGGCATTAGGGGCATGACTATAAGACTTTGGACCCAGTGACGAGGGAAAACACCCTCCACTGGAAGGTCAGAACCATTGGCGTCAGGAGGGCATTGGATAGGAAAGAGGGGCAGGAAGGCAATGGAGGCCATATCCTCAACACAGGATCTACTATTGAAGATGGAGCTACCTGGAAATGACCAAAACACAGTGCTGCATGAGACTCCAGGCCGATGTCACTGGCATCTGTAACTTGTACCTCGCAGCACTGTTCACCATGCCCTGCCAGCAGCCGTCAAAGTCACTGTGGTTTGAATGTATTTGGTTCTGGCTCCTTCCAAGGGTCAGCTGCAGACCTTGGCGGCATCTCTCAAACGGCTGCACACCACATCTTGCTGGTCAATGATGCCCTCTTTTCTAGAGCTGGACAGCACATTCATTTGATGACGGACACGGACTCGCATGCACAGAGAGCATTGGGTTCCACCTCCATCATGCGATTCCTCCAGGTGCAGGGCATCATTGATTGCATCCATGTGGCCATCAAGGCACCCAGCAACAGGAAGAGCTTCTACTTCCTCAATGCCCACCTGGTCTGCGACCACAACTAGAACTTCCACCATCAGTGCGTTCACTTTCCTGGTAGTTGCCATGACCCCTTCATCGTCTGCCAGTCCAGGCTGCCTTGGATCTTCATGCCAAACCCCAAAGTGCATGGATGGATCCTAGGGGACAAAGGATATCTCTTAAAGACATGGCTACTCACCCCTCTCCGGGAGCCCCAGACAGAAGTGCAGAGGTGATGCAACCAATGCCACCTGCCCAGTAGGACAACATTGAGCAGGCCATCGGGCTTCTGAAGATGTACTGCCGGTGCCCAGACTAGTCGGGTGGTGCCCTCCAGTAGTCTCCTGCAAAAGGGTCAGTCACTGTGGTGGTCTGCTGCGTGATCTATAGTATGGCCCTCCAGAGAGGTGTGGACCTTGAAGACAATGAGGCCCTGGAAGGACAGAGCTCATTGGGGGAGGAGCAGGAGCAGAAGATGACAGAACGGGAGAAAGAGGAGGCAGAGGAAGATGCCACTGAACAGAGAGGCACCCCTGCTGCATAATGAGGTGGCCTCCTCCTGCCACCCTCCGGTAAGAAGGCCTCCCTCGTTTTCCTTACATCCTCCAGCATTAGATCCAGGTTGGCATCAATGACGCGAGGGGCAGCACTGCCCCAGGTACCAGGCCCTCACTTCCCTCTGATGCAGTGGAAGACTTTTCCAAAAACTGCAGATCTCTGTCTCAGGGCAACTAGCACCTTCAGTGACGGCTGCCGTGGGAGTCTAAATGAGTTCCACCCTTCATCTGATCCGCCTCCATTTCCACCTCCACTGGATCGAAGTGCACAGGAAAACTGCCTCCATAGCAATTAACGGCTTCTCCACGAAAGAAATCTGAACTTTAATCAGTTACTCCCTGGTGGTAGGTTTCTGACCTGAAAACAGACCCAGCTGTTTCCCACCTCCGTGGCAAAAATTCAGCCTAAAAGGACCATGGCTGAACTTTAAAGTTCCCTCTAGTCTTTACCAATAATCTGCTCCGATTTATCACTCCAAGTTACACCAGTTCCCACATCAGACATTCTTATTTTTGTTGGAGTGAGATGACCAACTTCATGCCAACTGGCAAAAACCAAGTCAGAATGGCACTAACTCATTTCATGTAGAACCACTGCAGCAGGTAGAGACTTTCATACCATTGAATTTAAACCCAAGTCCCAAAAGGTAAAAGGAGCAGTATTTTAGCCCGCTACATCTCTCTAATTCCCCTCTCAGCTTTTAGCATGAACAGTTCTCATATCCTCCTTGCCAATTACTTTTTGTGCCTTCTCCAATACCAATTGCGGTGCCAATACTTACAAATCTGTGCCATGGTGATATCATTCCTATTACAAAATCATTGAGCTTGTGATCTTGTCTTTATAAAAATGAAGTTGCTCCAGCCTCTTTATGACCCTAAAATGCCACTGAATGAAAGCTGCCACAATAATAATGATGTAAAATGATGTAAAGGCGGCTTAGTTGAAATGCAATTTCCAAGCAGTCTGCCTCGTTTTTCTGTTTCCATCAAAGCCCGGTAATAACAATGAATGGGAACATCTGTCAATCACTGCGAGGTCAGTGCAGCAGCTGTCACACTAATTAGCAAGCCTTCTCTAGTAGGATCCAGTGTTTCGCAGAAACATCACCAGCAGGCTTGTTTTCAAATCTTTATTTTAAAAAACTACACTTTGAATAGAGACTGGAACAAGAAGTACTTTTTTGGAAATATTTGCCAAGTTTATTTTTTAAAGTGGATATCATGTTACAGTATTTGGGACTGCAAAGTGAGTTTGAGCACATTTTATACACCAGATCCACTTCAACTTATCAATGAGTAGGATAACTTTGATCAGTTTCAGATTGGTGGTACCTTTATGTTGGGTGGGGAAAGAAAAAGAGATAGAGAAAAGTGACAGATGAAAGGGAAAAACAGCTGGATGTGTGAAATTGAGAGAAGAGATTACTGTCAGTTGTTGCTCCCCATTATGCATGACATAGCTATTGGTTAACAACCCCAATCCCAATTTCCATTTGCCAGTTACTGCCACTCTGTGACAAGCAGTATTCAGTTGCTGCAGTCTACTGCGTTCTCACAAGACATGGTACTTACTTAATCCACCTGGAAGGATAAAGAGGCTGAGTCAAACCTGCTGTGATTCAAACCAATGACCTCTGAACACTTGCCTCTAGTAGGAAATCATTCATCCATTCAAAAGCTACAAGAATTGCTGGTAGGAAGTGGAAAATGTTATGTTGGGGAGTGCCCTCTGACCAGGGTTAAAACTCACTGGTCTGGCCATGTAAAAGGAGCTCTGAACATATGTGAAGTCGCATGGTACTTGATTGAAGAGTGCTTGGTATTGTCTAAGAATGAGTACATAATTCCTCCCCCAAAACTGTTTATAAACCACCAGATTGTAATTATTGACAGAGGACTGCAGCTTTAGTACAAATACTGAATTGATCGGTTTGCTGTGATTGCTTTTTTCCATCTTTAGCCAGTTGTCAAGTACACATACCTTTTGGTGTATGTGATAGAATAGTGACAGACATTGTGCCTGGATTTCCATTTATGTTTTATTATCCAGCTGTAACTGCATATCTGTCTCAATGGGATCATGAACCTCTCCATTATGATTTGCACATTACAATATGAAATCTTTATTGTACAATAATCATTTTAGAAAGTATAATGAAACATCGATCATTGCAATGTTCCAGAATGCTATTATTCCTCCAATTTCTTATAGAACGTGGAGGTTTAAATAGAAATTAGTTGGCTGGTGTGCAGATGTGATGTATTGGTGTGTTTGTGTGTGTATGTAGTGGGATGGAATGTTAATGATGTAACTTAAGAAATCTGAATAGAAAGAATAGTAGCAGACTTATGGAAATGGGAGCACAGTGACTGTGTGGGTAGGGAGCAAGTAGCATCAGAGAAGAATGATGAGTATAGAATCAGAGAAGAATGATGAGTATAATAGGGACGAGCTGAAGAATTGATAACAGATAACCTAACCCATAACCCTGAAAGCTTTAATGACGATGCAGCATCTCATGGGATGAACCATCAATTGGGCATTGGCAGATTAAATACATGGAAGACCTAGAACAAACAAAAGATATGCTTCGATGCAAATAGGACACTTTCAGAGTTGTACGTATTTAGAGAGATGGGAGTGGAGTGGAAAGAAATAGTGGAAATAATAGAATTATGGGGCTTGATTATTTGAAGCAGAGAAGAAAGATGAAGAAAGACTGTTATTAGGTTTTATGGGATTTCACCAGGTAGTTCTGAATCTGCCAACATATATCAATTCACTAGTCCATATTTTTACTTTATTTTAGTAATTTGTTTTGGATTGAATTGAATACAGGGCCACAGGCAGTGCATTGTTATTTACCTTTACACTTTTTCTGTACATCTATATCTATTATGTACTGCACGCGATACTTGCTTTAAGTTATATGAATAATATAATGGCAGTGGCTGACAAGGGCTCCACGTGTGGGGTTGTTTAACAATAATGTATGCATGGCAATAAAGAGGATGGTAATTAAGGTGTTACAAGTGTTTCTATATTCTTAAGCATTTTTTGAGGACTCATGTATTTTGAGAAAACTTTAAAAACTCCATCGATGGGTTTTTACCAGGGTCACTGAGAGGTCTGGCTTTGAAAACAAACAGTTACTGCCGGCACCTGTCTTCAAATTGTTACCCAGCAGGGGTTGTTTCTAACTTGGAGAAGATGTTTACAGAGAAGTGAGAGGTCATGATTTATAGAGGTCAGGAGGCTTGTCTCATGTGACATTGTTTATGGCTTCCCTTTAGACAGTGAGTTGGGATATGGACAATAGTTTGAAAAGACAGTTGGAGAAAACTTGACAAGAAGAACAAACCACCCCAACTCAATCTGTTCCAGCAGTTGGAAAAAGCCTGCCATCTTTCCATCTCTCGAGTAGCTGAAAAGCAAGTGGAAGATGCAGACTGAAACTGTGGCTGCATTCCTCCTGTAAGGCTAGTGTCTGAAACCACTGTTGCTGCATTTCCTAGAAACCTACCCAAACTGATAGTCAACATCGCCCGGAAAGAACTGTTCTAGGAAGATCCCAGTGACAGACATCTATATGCATTTGGGACACCAAACCAAAACAAAAGACATCTTTCCTTAAATTCTCTTTCTTCTTCAAGAATTATCAAGTATTTAACCCTAGTGGTTTTTTTGGTAATAGAGATGTAAAATGCAAATCCCTTTATTTTTCCAGTTAACCGGTTTATATGTGTGTGTGTGTATGTGAGCGTGTGAGGGGCTAAGATAAAAAGCAAACTTTATTATTTCAATCTGTGTGTTTATGCTTTGCTTCATTACTGGTTAAGACTTGTTTGATAATAAACTGATAATTTTGTTGCTTATGAAAGAAACCTGGTTGGTGTTGTCATGCAGGCCCACACCTGCCAAGAATGAGGCACATTAATTTCGCCACATGGACATTAACTTTCAAATTGTTACTGGGAAGAAGAGAAGGCCTGTTACAAAGAATTGGCAGGCCCCTGGTCGGAAAGACATTTTTGCATATTAGCAGAAAGTGTTGGAACAAAGGAGCTATCCCCTGCTCCCATACAATAAACAAAAAAGACCTGGTCAAACCAGTTCAGTCATGTGACCACACTGCTGGTCAACGTGGGGAGTTTTAAATTGTAGAGACAGTTTTTGAATTAGAGAAAGCTCTTTGCTCCTGGATAGAAAAGATCTCTTCTGGTTGGCTCACCGCAGCCTCTCCTGTCTGTTCCCATCTCTTTCTCACCAGCTTTGGAATCCATTGAAGACACATGAACCCCAAGAGAGAAAAGTCTCCTGCAGTGAACAAGGTTTAAGAAGAATACGGGGCCCCTACAAAAAGCAAGATCGACCTACAAGCAAGGACTATATAGTGAGTGCAAAGACCCATAACCAAAAACTCTTCAGATATTGCCTCAAACTTTTTCACTTATTTGTTTCTTCTGCTCTTTTCTGTCCCTATCTGCATGTGTGTATCATGTACGCATGCTAGCATGAGCGTGTCGTGTACCCGTAGGCATTAACTGAATTAGAGTTTAAGTTTTAATACATTTCACTTTTCCTCTTTAAACCTAAGAAAGCTTGTTTGTGCTCATTTCTTTGCCTTATAATTGTAAAGTGGTGAGCAAGGATTCACCAAGGGAGAGCTCAAAACATGCGTGTGTTTAACAATAAAACCCTGTGACAGTAAGACCAGGTGAAAGCTGAGATTGACCTCTAGACACCTTTCTCACCTGGTGGTAACAGTGTGTTTTATCTTGGATAAAAATAAAGTCTATGCTCAACAGTATCGGTAAGTGGGGAAAAAATTTAAATAAACGTTGTGACCTATGGAGAAGTGGAATTGAATAAACAGTGCACTCCTCCCGCTTCAGTTGTAACAAAGGACATATAGCTTGGTGAAGGACCTGAGCTGCTGTCACAGCCTTCAATCAAACTGTTATTCTCAAGTACAACCAAATTTCAACACAAGTTCAATATTGTTACTTGAAACCACAACGGGGACATCACTCATTATTACCCCAAACTCTCCTTTTTTCTAATATTTTAATTTAAGGGAAAATTGACAGCAAAATCAAAAGACTTGCATTTATAATGCATCTTATTAAATCTCTCAAACATCTGAAAGCACATCACATAGAGCAAATTATTTTAAAATCATGCAGTAGCCATTGTGCACATAGCAAGAACCCGTGAACAACAGAGGGATAAATGACCATTTAATTTGATTTGGTAGTGTTGGCTGAGTGGAATATGTTGGCAAAGGTATTGAGAAAACTTCATCCTAATCTTTGATTAGCACATTTGGATTTTAAATCTCCAGCTGAACTACCGTACCAGGCAGACAAAATCTTGGTTTGGCATCTTAACTGAAAGACGTCCAACAATGCAGCCCACGCCCAGCACTGCAATGCCATGCCAGCTTGGGGTAGGAGCTCATAGTATAGTGTTTAAACTCACAATTTATTGGCTCAGAGGCTAATGTGCTCCAAGCCGACACATTGCTAGCAGTATTAACTTTCCATTTCATAATGTTAACTCTAACCCCACTGCAGAAGCAAGGCACTACATCTTAACCGGTAGCAATGAGATGATGTCCTCCTTTTCTTTTGAATAGCTCGCAATTGAAAAATGAGAATACAAGTACAAAAAAAGTGAAAGGTAATGCATGTAGTTTCCAGCCCTTCCTGAATTAGCACTACGTCTGTGTGAGTCTAATTGATGTAATCAATTTGGACATATCTTGATTGAATTCCACTGAATTCAGTGATGTCATTATTCCGGGGGGGTTTAAAATACATGCTTGTTAATATTGAGGAATTATGATATATTTGACTTGGAATTGCTAAATTGGACTTCCCTATATGTTCTTACCTACATCATCCACACACTATCCTGACTTGGAACTATATCGCCCGTTCCTTCACTGTCGCTGGATCAAAATCCTGGAACTCCCTTCCTAACAGCACTGTGGGTGTACCTACCCGACATGAACTGCAGTGTTTCAAGAAGGCAGATCACCACCACCTTCTCAAGGGCAATTAGAGATGAGCAATAAATACTGGCCTAGCCAACCAGGCCCACATCCCATGAATGAATAAAAAAAATCCCAGCAAACAGTACACCAGGGTTTCCACAGGACATTGACTTCAATTGTTTGATATAATTTCTGTTTGACAATCTGTTTTTAAAAGGTTCAAATTGAAAGCCAAAAAGCAACCACTCATCATTTTGAAAATTTATATTAATCTTGAATGTGAATGACATAAATTCCAAATATTTTAAGCAGAAACTAAGTGCTAATGGTATCACCTATACAATGCTTAAAGGTTTAAACAGTTTCAATGCAGGCTTTCTCAAGTAGTGTCTTATTTTATTGTAAATTTTATGGGTTGATCAAATTTAAGTAAATCAGCATTGAACAGCGAAAAATGACCTCTTGTTCTTTAAATTCTCAGAGGAACCTAACAGTAATGCAATAACTGCTACCTTGATGAAAGATGGTAGTAAGGGCTAAATGAAATGCCTTTTAAAAAAACATGTAATAAATAGTTGAGAACAATGTTTTTGAGGGAATTCTTCAAAAAACATCATTACACGTCTCTTACGTTGAATCGTCCATCAGTGATTTCAATCTCAGCCACATGGAGTTGACAGAGACAAGCTGAGTTCCTAATAATATTGCCAATGATGCTATGAAACACACTTCAGTATGCCAGAATTTTCTCATTATGACTTGTATGCACTTTGATACACTCACCAGACAGGTCTAAAAAGAGTTGAAGTTGAACATGCCTTAGGTTTTCCATCATCAAACTGCCAGAAAGTCTCAGAGATGTATTGCACAACTTATTGGTGGACTGGATCAATCAGAAATTACTTTTAAAGCCAAAGTTTTGATCCATTGCTTTATCCATTGGATTCTACTCATTTCATCAACTCACTGCACCAATGGAATTCAGGTATTACCACCATATTTAACTTCAAACATCAGTTGTGATGCTGACCAGTGAAGTTGTGAAATTGTACCAGGTTCACATTAACCAATCCCTTGGACCAATTCTAATTGAAGCTGCTTTCCATATAGGGATGAAAATATATGTGTCCCTTCAGCAGTAATTCTGCACCAAAATAGCAGCTCTTTTTAGTTCTAAAATGTTCAGCACCGTGAGGTAAGAATACTCTGTGCTGGTCTCATGCCATGTCACAGGGCAATGAATTACATATCAAATTATTCATCTCACCCATGATAGAGGCAAAATGAGTTGTTTCAGATAGAGTTTATAGATGAGATAAAGATAGAAACTTAATGAGATAGAGTAAGGAAATCCAAAACCATACTTTCCGTTATGTCATGGAAGCAGGAGAAGGTGGCACAGGCTTAGAGTTGTGAAGGGAAATTTAACAGGGTGCCCAGGAATTATTGCTTTACAAGGAAGGTGACCTACAGTTGACATGGGTT
Organism: Heterodontus francisci; assembly: GCF_036365525.1. NCBI lineage: Eukaryota > Metazoa > Chordata > Chondrichthyes > Heterodontiformes > Heterodontidae > Heterodontus > Heterodontus francisci. The sequence goes on from NC_090379.1 coordinate 41,848,643, forward strand.
GTGAGGCAGGGTAGTTAAGGCTAGAACACTGGACCTACTTAAGAAACAGCTAGACAGCATCATGAGAAGATTATGGGGTTGTTATTTGAGAAAGATAAGTTTGAATGAGCAAAAAGATTTCCTTCATTGCAACTTGTCATGTAATCTTTACTGTGGGCATGTATGCATGCACGAGGGTGGGAGTGACAGCGAGAGTGGGAAAGTTGGGAGAGTGAGAGCAAAAGAGTATAAACCACCTTAGGGGTCCTACACAATTTTAAGGACCAAATTTAAAACCAAAATTTTCTAAAGCCTACAAAAATGTCTCAAATATCTTGGTGAATAATGCATGATACTTGGGGAGGGGGGAGGGCACGGGGATGATAGTGGATGTTAAGAAGGATAGAGAACATTTCTTTTATGTCTTTTGATAGTTTTTCCATCAGATATAAACTGTAGAAATCACATTCTGTAAATAGTCGAATCCCATAGAATTTCTACCAAATGAGTAAACAAATCATTTGATAAATGACAAAATACAGTGTTTGTTTGTTCATATGGATTTTTAAAAACTGCATATAGATGACGGAATTAATATTTAGGGTACAAATAGATTAAGGCAGGTATAAAAAAAAAATCATTGTAGAATAATCAAGCTTGGGCAGATTTAAACCAGTTCTTAGTGAGCATTGCAATCGAGCATAAATCTCCCCAGATCTTGACATAAATCCAAAATCCCACTCAGACGCCAAAGGATAGCAGATATGGGTAATGGAAATTCATATGTGCAGTAAAGAAAGAAGATGGATTTGCATTTATATGGTGCCTTTTACAACCTCGGGAATTTTCAAAGTGTAGACACTCTTGCAATTTGGGAAATGTCCCAAGTAGGGATGTCCTGCTTAGACTGGGGAGAAAGGATAGGGTTGGGGCTCTTCTGATGGCTTACTGGATATTTGACACTTTCTGGCATAATACGGTGCAGCACAAACTAGAAAGTGCTCAGATGTAATCCCTGATTTATGTTTAATTAGATAATCTCAGCTAGGGCAGCAATAGAAAGACTGAAATAAAAACAAAATACTGCGGATGCTGGAAATCTGAAATAAAAACAAAAAATGCTGGAACCACTCAGCCGATGAAGGGTCACTGACCCGAAACGTTAACTCTGCTTCTCTTTCCACAGATGCTGCCAGACCTGCTGAGTGGTTCCAGCATTTCTTGTTTTTATTTATTATAATAGAAAGACTGACATAGTTCTCCATATATATACATGCATGCCAAGCAGCGGAAGCAGCATGCAATAGACAGGGCTAAGCGATCCCACAAACAACGCATCAGATCTAAGCTCTGCAGTCCTGCCACAGTCATGAATAGTGGTAGAAAATGAAACAACTGGCAGGAGGAAGATGCTCCACAAATATCCCCAACAATGGGAGAGCCCAGCACATCACTGCAAAAGACAAGGCTGAAGCATTTGCATCCATCTTCAGCCAAGAGTGCCAAGTGGATGATCCATCTCGGCCTCCTCCTGAGGTCCCAGCATCACAGATGCCAGTCTTCAGCCAATCCGATTCACTCCATGTGATATCAAGAAACAGCTGAAGGCACTTGATACTGCAAAGGCTACGGGCCCTGACAACATTCCGGCAATAGTACAGAAGACATGTGCTCCAGAACTAGCTGCATCCCTAGCCAAGCTGTTCCAGTGCAGCTACAACACTGGCATCTACCCGGCAATGTGAAAAATTGCCCAAGTATGTCCTGTGCAGAAATAGTACGACAATTCCAACCCAGCCAATTACCGCCCTATCAGTCTACTCCCAATCATCAGCAAAGTGATGGAAGGGATCGTCGACAGTGCTATCAAGTGGCACTTGGTCAGCAATAACCTGCTCGCTTCCATTCAGCTTGGGTTCTGCCAGGGTCACTCAGCTCCTGACCTCATTACAACCTTGGTTCAAATATGGGCAAAAGAGCTGAACTCCAGAGGTGAGGTGAGAGTGACTGCACTTGACATCAAGGCAGCATTTGACAGAGCATGGCATTAAGGAGCCCTAGCAAAACTGGAGTCAATGGGAATCAGGGAAAAACTGTCTGCTGCTTGGAGTCATACCTAGCACAAAGGAAGATGGTTGTGGTTTTTGGAGGTCAATCATCTGAGCTCCAGGACATCACTGCAGGAGTTCCTCAGGGTAGTGTCTTAGGCCCAACCATCTTCAGCTACTTCATCAATGACCTTCCCTCTATCATAAGGTCAGAAGTGAGGATGTTCGCTGATGATTGCACAATGTTCAGCACCATTCATGACTCCTCAGATACTGAAGCAGCCTTTGTCCATATGCAGCAAGATCTGGACAACATCCTGGCTTGAGCTGATAAGTAGCATTCGCACCACGCAAGTGCCAGGCAATCTCCAAAAAGAGAGAATCTAACCATCTCCCCTTGACATTCAATGGCATTACCATTGCTGAATCTCCCACTATCAACATCCTGGGGATTACCATTGACCAGAAACTGTACTGGACAAACCACATAAATGCTATGGCTACAAGAGCAGGTCAGAGGCTGGGAATTCTGCGGCGAGTAACTCACCTTCTGTCTCCCCAATGCCTGTCCACCATCTACAAGGCACAAGACAGGTGTGTGATGAAATACTCTCCACTTGCCTGGATGAGTGCAGCTCCAACAACATTTAAGAAGCTCAACACCATTCAGGACAAAGCAGCCGCCATCCACCACCTTTAACATTCACTCCCTCCACCACCAATGCACATTGAAGCAGAGTGTACCATCTACAAGATGCGCTGCAGCAACTCACCAAGGCTCCCTCGGCAGCACCTTCCAAACCCACGACCTCCACCACCTTAAAGGTCAAGTGCAGCAGATCCATGGGAACACCACCAACCGCAAGTTCTCCTCCAAGCCACACACCATCCTGACTTGGAACTATATCACTGTTCCTTCACTGTCGCTGGGTCAAAATCCTGGAACTCCCTTCCTAACAGTGGGTGTAGCTGCACTCCAAGGACTGCAGTGGTTCAAGAAGGCAGCTCACCACCACCTTGTCAAGGGCAATTAGGGATGGACAATAAATGCAGGCCTGTCCAGCAACATGCACATCCCATGAATGAATAAAAAAGTAACATATATGTTGGACTCCATACCACCAACTTAACAGCTTGAAAAACCAAAACATATATGACCTTTTTCTTCTACCATGCTTAAAAGTAAATATTAATATCTTCACCAGCCTGATCTACACATAATCATGCACCTAAAGAGGAAAAAGAAATTGCACTGCTACGGGGGAAGGATGGGGGAGTGGAACTAGCAGAACTGGTCTGGCAGAGCACCAGCACAGACTCAATGGGCTGAATGGCCTCCTTCTGTGCTGCAACCATTCCATGGTTTAATAATGGAAATGGAGATTCCTGTATTCTAGTTCAGCCATCAACTTTTCGGAACCTTGGCCCATTGCATATTCAGAGAATTAGGTCATTTCTCCAGTCAACATAGGAGGCCTGCACCTATCGGGATGTAATGGAGCTGCCAGCCCTGTTAAGCCCTGTTAAACAACGTATGTCAGCTAAGAGCGACGTCTCAATTCATTCCATCTTCGCTGCCTCCGGAGGATCCTTAGCATCAGATGGCAGGACCGTATCTCCAACACTAAAGTCCTCGAGGCAGCCAATATCCCCAGCATATACACCCTACTAAGCCAGAGGCGCTTGAGATGGCTTGGCCATGTGAGCCGCATGGAAGATGGCAGGATCCCCAAGGACACATTGTACAGCGAGCTCGTCACTGGTATCAGACCCACCGGCCGTCCTTGTCTCCGCTTTAAAGACATCTGCAAACGCGACATGAAGTCCTGTGACATTGACCACAAGTCGTGGGAGTCAGTTGCCAGCGATCGCCAGAGCTGGCAGGCAACCATGAAGGCGGGGCTAAAGCGTAGCGAATCGAAGAGACTTAGCAGTTGGCAGGAAAAAGCCAGAAGCGCAAGGGGAGAGCCAACTGCGTAACAGCCCTGTCAACCACTTCTATCTGCAGCACCTGTGGAAGAGTCTGCCACTCTAGTATTGGCCTTTATAGCCATTCCAGGTGCTGCTTCGCCAACCACTGACCACCTCCAGGCCCATTGTCTCTCGAGACAAGGAGGCCAAAGAAGAAGAAGTGTGACCATCATTCTCCTGTTCCAGCAGGTGGATAGCAAGGCCCAGGATGGGGCAAAAACGAAAGGGCCCAGAATTTCTTGTTTTTCAGATGTACCGTAGAGAGCAGAATGAAAGATACATCAATACATCAATCCTTTCTGGAATTGATTACCTTTCTTCCTGCAACCCAGCAATGGCACCTATGCCAACTGTCAGGACTAGAGGTCCTGCTGGGTTTGTTAGGTGATGTACTGTGAAAAATTCCTAGGAACACTCCACGAGCCATTTCATAGTTTTTACTTGCAAGAAACTCGCCTGCCCATACCTTATTGAAAGTCAGGGCACAGCAGAAACCAGGCAGATTCAGGGTCACCCCAACTTCTTAATCTTCCTTCTCCTCTCTCGCTGCATCTCACTCCTAAAATCAACCCGAGATATGCCCTCCAGGACCTCAGGAATGTCACTACCATGATGTTGTTTGAATGGCAGTTTAAATCAATGTGTTATACAACATGGAAAGAGGTTTGAGAATTTTGGGCTTCAAGATTATGAAGTGCTATAAAAATGTAAATAGTAATTTCTTCCATTGGTCAGCAAAGCAGTATAAAGGGTACAAATTTAAGATCACATAATCGTCACAGCACAAAAGGAGGCCATTCAACCCATCGTGTCTGCCCTGGCTCTCCAAAAGAGCAATTCTCCTAATGCCATTCCCCTGCCCTCTCTCCATAACCCTGCACGTTCTTCATTTTCAGATAACAGTCTAATTCCCTTTTGAAGGCCTCGATTGAATCTTCCTCCACCACACTCTCCGGCAGTGCATTCCAGATCCCAACCACTTGCTGCGTGAAGGAGTTTTTCTGCATGTCACTTTTGCTTCTTTTGCCAATCACTTTAACACTGTACCCTTTCGTTCTCGATCCTTTCACGAGTGGGAACAGTTTGTCTCTACCTACTCTGTCTGGACCGCTCACACATTTGAATACCTCTATCAAATCTCCTCTCAGCCTTCTCTTCTCCAAGGAAAACAGTCCCAACATCTCCAATATGTATTCATAACTGAAGTTCCTCATCCTTGGAATCATTCTCATGAATCTTTTCTGTACTCTCTCCAATGCTCTCACATCTTTCCTAAAGTGCGGTGCCCAGAACTGGGCGTAATACTCCAGCTGAGGCCAAACTAGAGTCTTATACAAGTTCAACATAACCTCCTTGCTTTTGTACTCTATGCCCATATTAATAAAGCCTGTATGCTTTATTATCTTCTCTCTCAACCTGTCCTGCCACCTTCAATGACTTATGCATATATACCCCAGGTCCCTCTGCTCCTGCACCCACTTTAGAGTTGTACACTTTATCTTATATTGTCTCTCCATGTTCCTCCTACCAAAATGAATCACTTCATCTGCCACTTGTCCCACATTCCACCAACTTGTCTATGTCATTTTGAAGTTGTACACTATCCTCCTCACAGCTCACAATTGTTCCAAGTTTTGTATCATCCACAAATTTTGAAATTGTGCCCGATACACCAAGGTCGAGGTCATTAATATATATCAGTAAGAGCAAGGGTCCCAACACTGATCCCTGGGGAACTGCACTACAAACCTTCCCCCGGCCTGAAGAACATCCATTAACCACTACTCTTTATTTCCTGTCACTCAGCCAATTTCGTAACTGTGTTGCTATTGTCCCTTTTATTCCATGAGCTATAATTTTGCTCAGAAGTCTGTTGTGCGGCACTGTATCAAATGCCTTTTGGGAGTCCATGTACACCACATCAACTACATTGCCTTCATCAACCCTCTCTGTTGTCTCTTCAAAAACTCCAGCAAGTTAGTTAAACATGATTTTCCCTTAATGAATCCATGCTGGCTTTCCTTAATTAACCTGCAATTGTTCATGTAACTATTAATTTGGTCCGGAATCATTGTTTCTGGAAGTTTCCCCACCACCGAAGTTAAACTGAATGGCCTGTCGTTGCTGGACTCATCTTTGCATCCTTTTTTGAACAAGGGTGTAACATTTGCAATTCTCCAGTCGTCTAGCACCACCCCTGAATCTAAGGAAGACTGGAAAATTATGACCAGTGCCTCCGCAATTTCCACTCTCGCTTCCTTCAGTATCCTTGGATGCATCTCATTCGGTCCTTGGTGCTTTATCAACTTTAAGTATAGACAGCCTACCTAATACCTACTCATCATCAATTTTAAATCCTTCTAGTGTATTAATTAGCTCCTCTTTCACTGTGCCCTCAGTAGTATCTTCTTCCTTGGTAAAGACAGATGCAAAGAATTCATTTAATACATCAGCTTTTCCCCCTCTCTCCATGCAAAAATCTCTCTTTTGGTCCCTAATCCACCTTTTACCACCCTTTTACTATTTATAATGACTATAGAAGACTTTGGGATTCCCTTTTATGTTAGCAGCCAGTCTCTTTTCATACTCTCTTTGGTTCTCTTATTTGCTTTTTCACTTCCCCTCTGAACCTTCTACATTCGGCCTGGTTCTCCACTGTGTTATCTACATTTTATATCTGTCATAAGCACAATTTTTCTTCTTCATCTTCATCTCTATCTCTTTAGTCATCCAGGAATCTCTGAATTTATTTGCCCTACCTTGCTCCTTTGAGGGAATATACCTTGACTGTGCCTGAACTATCTCTTCTTTGAAGGTAGCCCATTGTTCAGCTACCGTTTTCCTACCAACCTTTGATGCCAATTTATTCAGTACTGATCCATTCTTACACCAATGAAGTTGGCTTTACCCCAGTTAATTATTCTTACTCTAGTTTGTCTTTTTCTATAACCAACCTAAACTTTATGATACAATGATCACTGTCCCCTAAAAGTTCTCTGACTGATATTTGATCCACTTGGCGCACCTCATTCCCAAGAACCAGGTCCAGCAGTGCCTCCCCTCTCATTGGACTGGAAACATAACTGCTGTAGAAAATGTTCCTGAACACTTTCTTGGAACTCTTGACCCTCTCTGCCCTTACATTACTACTATCCCAGTCCATATTTTGATAATTAAAGTATCCCGTTATAACTACTCAATAATTCTATATTTCTCTGCAATTTCCTTGCAAATATGTTTCTCTTCATCCATTCCACTAGTTGGTGGCCTATAGCCTATACTGAGCAATGTAATTGCACCTTTTTGGTTCCTTAGCTCCCAAATAGATTCCGTCCTTGACCCCTCAGGGATAGCCTCTCTCTCCAGCACCCCAATGCTCATCTTAATCAATACTGCCATTCCTCCCCCTTTTCTTCATTTTCTATCTTTCCTGAACACCTTGTATCCAGGAATATTGCATACCCAAATTGCCCTTTTTTGAACAAGGTCTGTTTTTGCCACAACTTCGTGGGCTGAATTTTATGAGCGCGCCTATCAGCGCTCCACTCGTGCAGATTCAATGTTGCTGAGCCCCCGCAATATTTCACGCAGGGGCTCACTTAAATGGAGGGGACAGAGCAGCTGCCCCTGATGAAGCAGAGGGGGTGGCCGCTCTGTCCCTGGCAACGGCGTCCGGTGCCACCGCGCAGGCACCATTTTTAAAGGGCTTCCTGCTGTTCAGGTAGAATCAAATTTTTATAGGTGCCACCACCCTGAAATGTCAAATAAAATTTCAGTGATACTTTCAATCCCCTTTCCAACACTTCCCCCCCACCCTCCGCCTCCCTCACTGAATTACATAACCCACCCCTCCGGAAAAGCAATTTTTTAAAATTACAAACTTTTACCCTCCAATTTCAGCACCATTGATCCTCAAACCCTTCCCACCATCCCCATACCCAATCGGAATAGTTTTCCCCATTCCCTGCCCCCGCCCTGAAATTTGCACACCTCCCCCCTCCCCAGCAGTGTCACGCCTCAGAATTCCGAACGGAGTTCCAAAGGTGCGAGAGTTCCGGCCAGCGGCCAGAATATCAGCTTGGGATGGCTGTCGCTACCAGATAAGTAACTATTCTTTATTTCTAATGATTTGCATATTAAAATGAAGGCCCTGCCGCTCGCTGCACCACCACTGGTAAAATACTGCGGGGCCTTCTCGGCGTCGGGGGTCATGGTGGGCCTCTCCTGGAAGAATTATTTGGGCCCCCCGTCACGATCCCCGATGCTGGAGGGCTAGTAAAATTCAGCCCTATATTTTCGCACATCAGTCTGCACCTGTAACTCACCAATCTTATGAACAACACTCCTTGCATTCATATACATGCACATGCACCCTGATGTGGATCACAAAATAAAGGGGAGATTAGAAAAATTCTTCATACAGAGGATGGTTAGAATGTGGAATCCTCTGTCACAACCTGTTGCAGAAGCAAAGCCCATTTACTCTTTCCAAAGAGAATTAGTTATTTGAAAGAAAACAGAACTATTAAAATGGTATGAACAGGACATTCCTTCAAGATTAGGTGGCTCATTTGGAGGAAAAACATTGAACCAGACTGGATATGTTAAACTGCTTGTTTCTGTGTTGGAATATTCAATGATCCTATAATGTGCTATACCGGGGCACTCGATGTCAATCATCCTGCTGGTGAATGGATTCAGTTACAAAGTGTAATGTTATAGTATTAGAAAATGCATGGTTTTTAAAAATAATTTTTCTACAGTCAAACCATAACAGAAGTAGTAACTGACTGGATGGAAATATAGAGTGACATTTGTCCAGTACCACTTCCTCCAAAAAAGTTCAAATCTTTAAATCATTATGCATTTGAAATTTTCCCATTGCTCTCAGATCCTGTTTTATGATCGAGCAGTCATTTGGTTACTTGCTATCGAAGTGCATAGTGCTTCTAGCTTTGGTAACTGCTAACTTACAAAAGACAGGCTCGCCTGTAGCCATATGAGCTCCTTCAGATGTGTGGGGGTTGTAATTGACAAGAATAAATGATGGTGGGTGATGGTTTACTGGAAAACATATTGCTATATGATTTCAGGTCAAATTAGTCATCAATCTGAAAATATGGATCATAAAATGGGGAAGCCCTTATGAGAAAGGCATGACACTTTTGTTCGACACTCATTTCTTTATTAAGGTGCATTCACCTTGGAGCACTGCTACCAAAGTCAACCCGTGTTGGCGGCAGCACTGTAGGGGGAATGGGGTGCTCAAAATGTTTGTTACAGTCAATCAGAGGTGAATTCACACATAACAACCTCCCCCCCCCCCCCTACCACCACACAGGATCAAACTCCACACAACCTTCATAACTGTATGTGTGTCCTTTGTTTTCAGTTATCTTACTGACAATCAGGAACACTGCAATTTTAGGCACCATTACATAATTACCAGACCGAGTCCTAATGCTAAGCATTGCTCTTTCTTTCGAGCATAATAAGCATTTAAGGATTTTCTTTACACTAGTAATTAAGATGAGTGTTGATTGACTATCGATCCTGAATTACATAGAGTAAGTGGGGAGAAGAATTACTTTGAAATTATTTCTTTCATACTTGAAGCCATGAATATTGATTTATATTTGCAGAACAAACAACAAATAAAATCCTTTAAAATTCCCCTCTCTCGAAAATAAGAAGCGAACTGCAACACTTGCTCAGTTAAGTCATTCATAGTGGCTCTGAGGCACTTAAATGGATGTTATCATTGCAAACCATTTCAAATGAGTGCGACAGAAATTAAACATGAACTTCCAGTTCAGGGTGATCCAGATTGCTTTTACTGAGTGCATCTCAAAAAGCAATTTAAATCACTTTCTTTAGTGGTTTTTGTTAATCCCATCCTCAACATAGAGAACAAGTGTGTTCTGAATGTATCCCTTTTCTGTTAATCATCCAGGAAGTTGTTTTTTTTTAAATAGGTCACTCGGTTTAGCATTCAATTTAACAGTGGCAGCTATAACCTGCTTAAGTGCATTTCAATTATCATTGCATGTCTACGAGTTAAAGCGACTGCCAACATTTCAGGGGATTTTAGGCAGGCTCAAAATCACTGAAAAAGTTTGCTGCTAAAGCTGAGTTATCACAGCTGCCAGACTGCCTGCAGCACTTGTTGCATCTGCTGCGGCGGCAATATAAGCCCAAATTTTAATTTGGCTGCATGGGAAACCCTCACAGAAAGCTCAGTGCAAGGCCCAGGCCTCACTTAAATTTAGTGCCGAACTTTCTCCTTGCTCGAAGCTGGTGGGCATGATGTCAACACGGGCAGGTGGAATTGGATCAGGAGCCACGGACTACACTGGGGAGCGACAGAAACGGTCCCTGGCCAGGTAAGCCATGCAGGAGCGGGAGTTCTCAACCAATCGTGGAGGGAGCGGATGGAGGTTGAAATCCAGAAGAGCAACAGAGGCCTAAAGTTTCCTTATTCCTTTCCCTGCTCCTCCTGAGCTCATAGAACCTTTCAAAAATTAAGACGAGTTAATATTTACCTGGGCCTCTAATGTCCCATACTAAACCCTGCTTACCCATCACCACTGTTCTCATTAATGGGCCCTGACAACATTCCGGCAATTGTACTGAAGACCTGTGCTCCAGAATGTGCCACGTCCCTAGACAAGCTGTTCCAGTGCAGCTACAACACTGGCATCAACCCAGCAATGTGGAAAATTGCCCAAATATGGCCTGTGCACCAAAAGCAGGACAAATCCAACCTGGCCAATTACCACTCTATCATCAGCACAGTGAGAGAAGGGCTCATCGACAGTGCTATCAAGTGACACTTGCGCAGCAATAATGTGACACTCAGTTTGGGTTCTGCCAGGGTCACTCAGCTCCCTGACCTCATTACAGCCTTGGTCCAAACATGGACAAAACAGCTCAATGCTAGCGATGAGGTGAGAGTTACTGCCCTTGACATCAAGACAGCATTTGACTGAGTATGGCATCAAGGAGCCCTCGCCAAACAGGAGTCAATGGAAATCCGGGGGAAAACTTCACTGGTTGGAATTGTACTGAGTGTAAAGGAAGATGGTTGTGGTTGTTGGAGGTCAAACATCTCAGTCCCAGGACATTACTGCAGCAGTTCCTCCGGGTAGTGTCCTAGGCCCAAACATCTTCAGCTACTTCATCAATGACATTCCCTCCATCATTAGGTCAGAAGTGGGGATGTTAGCTGATGATTGTAGAATGTTCAGCACCATTCGTGGCTCCTCAGATACTGTCCATCTGCATCAAGACCTGGACAACATCCAGGCTTGGGCTGATAAGTGGCAAGTAACATTCACGCCACACAAGTGCCAGACAATAGAGAATCTAACCATTTCCCCTTGACGTTCATTGGCATTACCATCGCTGAATCTCCCACTATCAACATCCTGGGGGTCACCACTGACCAGAAACTGTACTGGACCAGCCACATAAATACTGTGGCTACAAGAGCAGGTCAGAGGTTGGGAATCCTGCAGCAACTACCTCACCTCCTGTTTTCCCAATGCCTGTCCACCATCGACAAGACACAAGTCAGGAGTCTGATGGAAAACTCCCCACTTGCCTGGATGAGTGCACCTCCAACACTCAAGAAGCTCAACACCACCCAGGACAAAGCAGCCTGCTTGATTGACACTCCATTAACTACATTCAACATTCACTCCCTTCACGACCGACGCACAGTGGCAGCAGTGTGTACCATATACAAGATACACTGCAGCAACTCAGCAAGGCTCCTTCGAGAGCACCTTCCAAACCCATGACCTCTACCACCTAGAAGGACAAGGGCAGCAGATGCAAGGGAACACTACCACCTGCAAGTTCCCCTCCAAGCCACACACCATCCTGACTTGTAACTATATCACTGTTCCTTCACTGCCGCTGGGTCAACATCCTGGAACCCCCTTCCTAACAGCACTGTTGGTGTACCTACACCCCAAGGACTTCAGTAGTTCAAGAAGGCAGCCCACCACCACCTTCTCAAGGGCAATTAGGAATGGGTAATAAATGCTGGCCTAGCCAACGACGTGCACATCCCACAAATGAATTTTTAAAAAATCGTCAGTGGCTCTTTGCAATTGACATATTGAAGTTAAAATCCTCATCCTCTTGTTCAAATCCATCCATGGCCTCACTCTAACTTAACTGTGAACCCCACTCCAGACTATTTGCTTATGCAATTCTGCATTCCACCATTGCTGGCAAATTGTTTTGCTATTGCAGTCCTATTCTCTCAAACTCCCACCCTACTCACCTGCTCCTTTGTACCACCCTCTCAAACTTTAAAATCCTATGTTTTCTTCCAATGTACCTCTCCCATGACTCAGTGTCTGGTTTTTTGTTTATTCATTCATGGGATGTAGGCGTCACTGGCCAGGCCAGCATTTATTGCCCATCCTTAATTGCCCTTGAGAAGGTGGTGGTGAGCTGCCTTCTTGAACCACTGCAGTCCATTTGGGGTAGGTATACCCACAGTGCTGTTAGGAAGGGAGTTCCAGGATTTTGACCCAGCGACAGTGAAGGAACAGCGATATAGTTCCATGTCAGGATGGTGCGTGACTTGGAGGGGAACTTGCAGGTGGTGGTGTTCCCATGTATTTGCTGCCCTTGTCCTTCTAGTTGGTAGAGGTCGCGGGTTTGGAAGGTGCTGTCTAAGGAGCCTTGGTGCAGTGCTGCAGTGCATGTTGTAGATGGTACACACTGCTGCCACTGTGCGTCGGTGGTGGAGGGAGTGAATGTTTGTAGATGAGGTGCCAATCAAGAGGGCTGCTTTGTCCTGGATGGTGTCGAGCTTCTTGAGTGTTGTTGGAGCTGCACCCATCCAGGTAAGTGGAGAGTATTCCATCACACTCCTGACTTGTGCCTTGTAGATGGTGGACAGCCTTTGGTGAGTCAGGAGGTGAGTTACTCGCCTCTGGATTCCTAGCCTCTGACCTGCTCTTGTAGCCATGGTATTTATATGGCTACTCCAGTTTAGTTTCTGGTCAATGGTGGCCCCTAGGATGTTGATAGTGGGGGATTCAGTGATGGTAATGCCGTTGAACGTCAAGGGGAGATGTTAGATTCTCTCTTGTTGGAGATGGTCAGTGCCTGGCACTTGTGTGGTGAGAATGTTACTTGCCACTTATCAGCCCAAGCCTGGATATTGTCCAGGTCTTGCTGCATTTCTACACGGACTGCTTCAGTATCTGAGGTGTGATGAATGGTGCTGAACATTGTGCAATCATCAGTGATCATCCTCACTTCTGATCTTATGATTGAAGGAAGGTCATTGATGAAGCAGCTGAAGATGGTTGGGCCCAGGACACTACCCTGAGGAACTCCTGCAGTGATGTCCTGGAGCTCAGATGATTGACCTCCAACAACCACAACCATCTTCCTTTGCGCTAGGTATGACTCCAGCCAGCGGAGGGTTTTCCCCCTGATTCCCATTGACCTCAGTTTTGCTAGGGCTCCTTGATGCCATACTCGGTCAAATGCTGACTTGATGTCAAGTGCAATCACTCTCACCTCACCTCGAGTTCAGCTCTTTTGTCCATGTTTGAACCAAGGCTGTAATGAGGTCAGGAGCTGAGTGACCCTGGCAGAACCCAAACTGAACGTCACTGAGCAGGTTATTCATCTTCCTGTTCCTTCATCTTCTGTTCCCCTCCCTCTCCCTAGTAAAAAAAAATCTTTGGGATGTTTTCTACATGATATGAGCTACCTAAGTGCATGTTGTTGTCGCTATTATTCAAACTTTAGTCCTGTGTCTCATCGGAGTTCTTAGATTTAGGAAAATGCATATCAAATGACGAAAGAGTGAAAAGGGACAATAACAAAATACTGTGCAGAAGTAATACAGTCCTCAAGTTGTCTTGCTGAATGATTTAAAAATCTTAAAGAATCTGACTGTGTATTGATTGTTATTTTAATATGGTTCTTGATCATTGGTGTATTCTGGGGAAATTTGGCATTGAATTCTGCAATTACAATATATATGCTTTAACTGGAAAGGTTCCCAATATTCTACTGCTTGCAGTGGACCAGCTCCAATGATAATTATCCAGAGCCCAGATATTTCAGATAATCTCATACAGGTGAGTATTTAGAATATTTTATATGGGTATATTATAGGATTAAGAGAAAGTGGGGCTAAATTTACTCAACTGTTCTGGTAGTCTCCAATTTAAACTCCATTAGTATCCAGTGGAATTACCAGAATCTTTCAGGTCCCAGATTTGCCAGGAGTTTCCAATAGCTTCTGCCCTTTCCAAACAAGGAGTAATGCAGAGGGAACAGGAACTTATTAAGTTGTGAGTTCCCACTTCTTCATCAATGATTGGGCCTGGCATTTGTTCAGAGGCCACTGTGTCTAAAACAGATGAGGCATACAGACCTCTAGAAGTGCCCAAGCAGGGAGGAAAGTGTGAGGGATTAGGTGGGGGGAGGGGGGGGGCAGGGGGTGGGGGCTGTCATCCTGGGAAGTAATCTAGACCCCTAAAGAGAGCAGATTGACCCATTTGTAAGTGGATCAATGGAGGCACACAAAATCATTTCCTTTCCATCACTGGTCTCCCATCCTACAGCTGCTGACAACAGGTAGACACAAAGGGCTGAGTTTTCCCGTGGGCATCGGGAACCCAATGCGGGACCACGTGGATCCCGAGCCAGTGTTCGTCGTCAAGGTGCCCGCTAATACAACTTTACGGGAGGCAGGCTCCTTATTGGCTGCCTCCACGTTCAGGTGGGTTCCCGAAGTGGGAGCCCAATGAGAGGGACCACTGCACTGGCCAGCAGGCAGCCCCAGCGAGAGAGGTTGGCACTGCTGAGGCAGAAAGGTGAATGTGAGGGGGCCTCAACATGGAGGCATTTTAAAGGCGGCCCACAGTTGATAGGGCCATTAGCGTGGAGGGGAACCCTCTCTATAGGAATAGTTTTGGCCACAGCTATGGCCTTTTCATACTTGTGGCTCATTCGTTGGACCAATGAGAGGAGGCACCAATGGCCCTCAGCAGGAGGCCAGTCCGACACCAGGAAAATGTCGGCGAGTTCTGAAAATGGCCCCATGTGGGGTCTTAATTGACCTAATTGGCTGCCCACCTCAGGTAACTCACCCAGACACAGGACAGCATCGGGAAGCCCCGTCCCAATGTGCAGCTATTTAAATTTCCCTGGCCCCCTGCGTACGAACCCACCCTCAATTTGATGGCAAAAAAATTCAGCCCAAGGACTCCAACTGTGTAATTTGAAGACCCAGAGTTATAGCACTCACGACCAGCCTCTCTCTCTTCATTTACTGAAAACAGCGACCGTAACCCGCTAGCATATTCCACAACCCCATCCCACATCAGCTTTTTCAGCTTTTCTACAATAAAGACTGCAACCAAGAGAGTTTACCTCCAGCTGCACTCCTGAGGCTAGCTTTTCTGATCCAGTGGGAATCATGATGGATGAGTGGTGGAGTGGGTTTTTCTCCTGCCCATTTGCCCAAGTACTAACCATGACAGATTTTCTGGGTTCAGGCTCATTGAAATTTTTTAGGTAAGCTTCTAGCCTTATTTTCGTTACCGTTGGCTCACCTGCTTCTGGTTGGGACAGTGTTTGGATGTGGGTGGGGGAAGGGCAGCAATTCCTCATGACTAGTACCTTTTTGAAGAATTTTTTAAAAGTGCTTTACAAAACCGATTGCACTAACAAAGTGGCACTTTACTTTTTAAACATCCCAGTCCTCCGCCACCCCCCCCCCCCCCCCCTTAACGACCCTTGCCGATAGAAATATAAAAGCCATGCTGGTTATCAGGGCGACTACGGTTAAGGTGAGTGGAAACATGTTGGACGATGTATTCCCATCACTAGACTCTCTTTTGTACTAGACCACCCATACTCAAGTATGTAACATCCAATGTCCTTCCAACAAAAAATCCCAGCATCCTGTGACATTTCCCCACACCGAACCAAACTGGGCATGTAATGAGGCAGAAAAATCTACCACCCACACACAACCGTATTTTCAGTCACATAATGACATCTCTGGGCTCTAGCACTACAGTCGTCAACAAAACATCATAAAAGTCACATTTTCAAGTCCGCTCAATGCGGCTGTCACAGCAGCTTGCTCCAACATCATCTTCAGCTGCTTCTAAGAGGAGGAAAGTCTTGGCCAATTTTCTCCTCTCCCAAGTGGATAAAGTCACATTCTCCAGTTAGTGTGGCTCAGATGAAGAACTGAAAAGTGTGGGCGAATGAATCTGCTTCCTCCCACTCAGTGACCTTGCATGTTAGTGCTCCAGCACTCAGCAACACCCACACACCTGTGTTTATTTTTCATAACAAAGAAAGAATTGGCAATATATCAAGAAACAATGACTAAAAAAAATCAAACAAAACCAAAATAAAGTATAAATGAATAGTCAGAGGTTTTGTTGTTCAGAGATGTTCAATGAATAATACAAACCACTGTAAATCCAATTATTTGCACAGGGTCTCTTTTGAAAAAAAACAGGCTATTTCACAGACATCTTCACAATGATGAATAATTTCACGCCATGGAGAATTATACACACAAATTGGAACTCAAGTGATGTCAGAAGTTGCAATTTTTTTGGTCCAGAAATGTTGTTAAATTTAATAAGTGTGAAAAATTCCTGATGTGAATATTTACTGATTTAGCAATTTGATATAAAACAAAGCAAAATAACTTCAAATTATCATAGTCACTACAAACTTGCAGGCCATAGCAAATCTGAATGGTCTTTAACACAGTTTAGCATGAACTCAGCTCAATGAACCTGTGTGTACTCTTACGCTGCATTTCCTTTATTTGCATGCCTCCAGTGTTCTCCCCTACTCTTCTTCGGACTCAGAGACATATGGGGATATTGTTCCACAGATGGCTGATGTACTGGGGAATTAAACTCTTTTTGTCTGCCTGTATCAACATCAAACACTTCCACATCAGGGGTTTGGGTTTCCGCTAGTAATATCAGTGCAAACCGAGTGGAATTGGGCAAACAAGCACAAAAGATAGGGGAATTTTAAATGTGAATGACTTATGTTCAAAACAAAGTGTGTATGTCTTCCGCAATCTTTTCCACTGATTCAAGCTTCAATTCACCCGGATCAAGCTCCATCCACAAAACTGGCCACACTCCACCTCATCGTGCTACTTCAGGAAAGTTTTTCAAATTGCACTCATTTTCTTAGGCAAACAGACTCTAGGAGACATATTTTAAAACTTATTTCATATCAAAATATATAATTTACTAAGAAACTGACTAGTACACACCAATGAAACTATTAAAATTGTTCAGTATTTTTCAGTTATTTTCAGTGATTTTAAATCAGGTTGCTTATGTAGAGGTCTGAACATGCTTGTTAAAACTGTGCCTGGTTACCACTCTTAAATGCATCAAGGAATACTTATTAATGTTAAAAAAACAATAAAATGTTCTTGCACTGCTCAATTGCACTGGTTCATAAAATATTTTGTGTTTGTGAGTATACAAATTAATTTTAGCAGAAACTTGAAGCCTACCATAACCAATCTAATTTAAAATGCAGTTTGGACGCAATTCCCAATTGTGTCAGAGCAGAAACACTAACCCTAGGTATAGCATTGCCAGGTCCCTCTACACTGTCCCTCTACACTGGTTCTACTTTGTGCCTTAACCCATTTCTGCACCAATGTAAATTTTTCGATTTCATACACCTTCTGGCTTCTTAGTGTAAGAGTTCTAGTCTAGTACCAAACTGTAATCAGCTTTGGAATGCAACTACAGATCAAAGATTCCAGCTTCTGGTCTGCAATTACTCAAATCAATCTAAGCTGAATGCACCCCTCCCACCACTGCCGCACCCTCGTCATAAAGGTAAAAGGATTGTTACTGACCAACTGAACCATTTAATTCCAAGTAATTAACAAGATTGTTATGGCTCCAATAATTTGCTTTTGAAAAAATATTGAAAGCACAGAAGTTTGACAGCTGACCCCAGGAACTCAGCTGATTAAACTGACCCTGGCCATTTGACAATAAATGAGGCTGCTATCCCTTTATTATATAATATATCATCAAGCAATTACATTTCTATCAGAGACAGTATAGTTAGAGCCAAACATTCATCCTGGACTCTTGCCTGCTAATTCAGCCAAGACTCTATAAAGTCATGCCCCAATAATGTTGCTTATGAACCGGCTGAAGCTTTGAGGACTTTTGAACCTACAAATTCAACAACATGTTCCATTTTATTTCATCTTCACTGTGATTACAGTCATTTTTCAGCCAGTGTGACTTTACTCTGTGCAAGATCAAGTCTCCGCTCATTTATAGAGTCATAACAGCACAGAAGGAGGCCATTCTGGCAATCAAATCCATACCAGCTCTCTATAGAGCAATCCAATCTGTCCCATTCCCCCGTTCCATCCCCATAGATCTGCAAGTTTATTTCCCTCAGGTGTCCATCCAATTTCCTTTTGAAATCATTCATCATCTCCACTTGCACCACCCTTGTAGGCAGCGAGTTCCAAGTCATTACCACTCACATCCCCCTTGCACTTCTTACCCAAAACTTAAATTTGTGTCCCCTAGTCCTTGTACTATCAGCTAATGGGAACAGCTTTTCTTTGTCTGCCTCATCTAAAACAGTCATAAACTTGTACACCTCTATCAAATCATCCCTGTATCTCCTTTGCTTCAAGGAGACACAATCTCATCTTCTCCAACCTAATCTTGTAGCTAAAATCCATCATCCCTGGAACCATTCTGGCAAATCTGCTTTGCAGTCTCTCAAGGAAACTCACATCCCTCCTAAAGTGTGCTAACCAGAACTGGATCCAATACTCCAGTTGTGGCCTAACCAGAGCTTTATAAAGGATCAGCATAACTTCCTTGCCTTTGTACTCAATGGGCTGAAAAAACAATGACAGCCCACCTGCGCAGGCCGTACATTGCAGAGCCGCCGTGATATTAAGCGAGGCGGCTGATTTAAATAGCCAGGGCGGGATGCCCTCCCCAGTGAAGTGGAGGGGTCAGGTTGTCCAACCACGGCAATGGCGTTAGCTGCCTGTGCACCGGCGCTGACGCTATTTTTAAAGGGCTTTGAGCTCGACTGTTGAATTCAAAAATTTTAAAAGACATTGAATTTTTAAAAATTAACAATTATTTTGCCCCTCTCCCACCCCCCCCCCATAACCATAGAATTAATTACTTGCCCTGTTCCCTTCCAAACACTTACCTATTCCACCTGATTTTCCCCCCACCAAAAAAAGTGCATAAACATAAAGATTAGATTAGATTAGATTAGAGATACAGCACTGAAACAGGCCCTTCGGCCCACCGAACATCAACCACCCATTTATACTAATCCTACACTAATCCCATATTTCTACCAAACATCCCCACCTGT
Organism: Heterodontus francisci; assembly: GCF_036365525.1. Lineage (NCBI taxonomy): Eukaryota > Metazoa > Chordata > Chondrichthyes > Heterodontiformes > Heterodontidae > Heterodontus > Heterodontus francisci. The sequence continues at coordinate 41,868,064 of NC_090379.1, forward strand.
CCCTATATTTCCCTACCACCAACTTATACTAGTGACAATTTATAATGGCCAATTTACCTGTCAACCTGCAAGTCTTTTGGCTTGTGGGAGGAAACCGGAGCACCCGGAGAAAACCCACGCAGACACAGGGAGAACTTGCAAACTCCACACAGGCAGTACCCGGAATCGAACCCGGGTCCCTGGAGCTGTGAGGCTGCGGTGCTAACCACTGCGCCACTGTGCCGCAAGAGGAGGCCATTCAGCCCATCGTATCCGTGTGGGCCGAACAAACTAGCTGCTTTCTAATCCCACCTTCCAGCACCTGGTCCATAGGCTTACAGGTTACAGCACTTCAGGTGCATGTCCAGGTACCTTTTAAAAGAATTGAGGGTTTCTGCATCCACCACTGTTCCTGGCAGTGAATTCCAGACACCCACCACCCTCTGGGTGAAAATGTTTCATGTCCCCTCTAATCCTTCTACCAATCATCTGAAATCTGCACCCCCTGGTAATTGACAGCTCCACTAAGGGAAAACAGGGGAACAAGGTCCTTCTTGTCTACTTTATCTAGGCTCCTCATAATTTTGTACACCTCAGTTAAATCACCCCTCAGCCTCCTCTGTTCTAGGGAAAACAACCGTAGCCTATCCAATCTTTCCCCATAGCTGCAACTTTCAAGCCCTGGCAACATTCTTGTAAATCTCCTCTGTACTCTCTCCAGAGCAATTATGTCCTTCCTGTAATGTGGTGACCAGAACTGTACAAAATACTCCAGCTGTGGCCGAACCAGCATTTTATACAGTTCCAGCATTACATCCCTGCTTTTGTATTCTATACCTTGGCCAATAAAGGAAAGCGTTCCATATGCCTTCTTCACCACTCTATCTACCTGTCCTGCCACCTTCAGGGACCTGTGGACATGCACTCCTAGGTCTCTCACTTCTTCTGCCCCTCTCAATATTCTCCCGTTTATTGTGTATTCTCTTGCTTTATTTGCCCGCCCCAAATTTATTACCTCACATTTCTCTGGATTGAATTCCATTTGCCACTTTTCCGCCCACTCAACTAAACCATTGATATCATTCTGGAGTCTACAGCTATTCTCTTCACTATCAACTACACGGCCAATTTTTGTGTCATCAAATTTCCCAATCATGCCTCCCACATTTAAGTCCAACTCAATAATATATACCACAAACAGCAAGGGACCCAACACTGAGTCCTGTGGAACGCCACTGGAAACAGCTTTCCATTCGCAAAAACATCCATCGACTACTACCCTTTGTTTCCTGTCCCTGAGCCAATTCTGGATCCAACCTGCCACATTCCCCTGAATCCCATCGGCTTTCATTTTACTGACCAGTCTGCCATGTGAGACCTTGTCCTTACTAAAATCCATGTAGACCACATCCACTGCACTATCCTCATCGATCCTCCTTGTTACTTGCTCAAAAGACTCAATTAAGTTCATAAGACATGACCTTCCCCGAACAAATCCAAGCTGACTATCCCTGGTTAATCCGTGCCTTTCTAGGTGGCAGTTAATCCTGTCCCTCAGAATTGATTCTAACAATTTACCCACCACCGAGGTCAGACTGACTGGCCTATAATTATTTGGCCTATCCCTCGCACCCTTTTTAAACAATGGTACAATGTTCACAGACCTCCAATCGTCTGGTACCACTCCTGTATCTAGTAAGGATTTGAAGATGATCCTCAGCACATTCGTTATTTCCTCCCTGGCTTCCTTTAACAACCTGGAATGCAATCCATCCAGCCCTGGTGATTTATCCACTTTCAAGGGTGCCAAACCTTCTACTACTTCTACTACCATGGATGACCAGAAAAATTCAGGGTATGATGAGAAGGAAAAGAGAGGCTTTTAGCAAATACAAGGAGAGCAAATCAATGGAAGCATTAGTGGAGTACAGAAAGTGTAGGATGGAGCTTAAGAAAGCAATTAGGAGAGCAAAGAGGGGATATGAGAAAGTTCTGGCTGGTAAAAGCAGGGAAAATCCCAAGATATTCTATAAATATATCAATGGGAAGAGGATAGATAACCAGGGAAAGAGTAGGACCCATTAGGGACCAAGGGGGAAATTTGTGGGTGGAGCCAGAGGACATTGGTAGGGTGTTGAATGAATACTTCACATCTGTCTTCACACAAGAGCATGAGGATGTAGATATGGAAATTAGAGAGAGAGACTGTGAGGTTCTTGAGCAAATTGTCATAGGGAGTGACAAGGTATTGGAGGTTTTGGAAGGCTTAAAAGTGGACAAATCTCCAGGTCCGGACGATGGATGCTGTGGGAGGCGAGGATGGAGATTGCAGGGGCTCTGACCCTAATTTTTAATTTCTCTCTGGCCACGGGGGAGGTGCCAGAGGACTGGAGAACAGCTAATGTGGTCCCACTATTTAAGAAAGGTTGTAGAGATAAGCCAGGGAACTACAGACCAGTGAATCTCACGTCAGTGGTAGGGAAACTATTAGAGAAAATTCTGAAGGAGAGAATCTATCACCACTTGGAGGCAAAATTTGATTAGGAATAGTCAGCATGGCTTTGTCAGAGGGAGGTCATGCCTAACAAATTTGATTGAATTTTTTGAGCATGTGACCAGGTGTGTAGATGAGGGTAGTGCAGTTGATGTAGTTTACATGGATTTCAACAAAGCCTTTGACAAGGTCCCACATGGGAGACTTATCAAGAAAGCAAATGCACATGGGATACAGGGTAACTTGATAAGGTGGATTCAGAATTGGCTTAGCTGTAGGAGACAGAGAGTGATGATAGACGGCTGTTTTAGTGACTGGAAGCCAGTGTCCAGTGGTGTAGCACAGGGATCTGTGCTGGGTCCCCAATTGTTTGCCATTTATATAAACGACATAGATAACTATGTGGGGGACAGGATCAGTAAGTTCGCGGATGACACAAAGATTGGCCGAGTGGTTAACAGTGAGGTGGAGTGTCTTAGGTTACAGGAAGATATAGATGGGATGGTCAAATGGGCGGAAAAGTGGCAGATGGAATTTAACGCTGAAAAGTGTGAGGTGATACACTTTGGAAGGAGTAATGTGACACGGAAGTATTCAATGAATGGCCTGACACTGGGAAGTTCCAATGAACAAAGGGACCTTGGCGTGTTTGTCCATAGATCTCTGAAGGCAGAAGGGCAGGTTAATAGGGTGGTGAAAAAGGCATATGGGACACTTGCCTTTATCAATCGAGGCATAGATTACAAAAGCAGGGAGGTCATGTTGGAGTTGTATAGAACTTTGGTAAGGCCACAGCTGGAGTACTGTGTGCAATTCTAGTCGCCACATTATAGGAAGGATGTGATTTAATTGGAGAGGGTGCAGAGGCGATTCACCAGGATGTTGCCTAGGATGGAACATTTAAGCTACGAAGAGAGGTAGAATAGGCTTGGGTTGTTTTCACTGGAGCAGAGAAGACTGAGGGGTGACCTGATCGAGGTGTACAAGATTATGAGGGGCATGGACAGGGTGGATAGGGAGCAGCTGTTCCCCTTAGTTGAAGGCTCAGTTACGAGGGGTCACAAGTTTAAGGTGAGGGGTGGGAGGTTTAAGGGAGATTTGAGGAAGAACTTTTTTACCCAGAGGTGGGTGACGGTCTGGAATGCCCTGCCTGGGAGGGTGGTCGAGGCAGGTTGCCTCACATCCTTTAAAAAGTACCTGGATGAGCACTTGGCACGTCATAACATTCAAGGCTATGGGCCAAGTGCTGGCAAATGGGATTAGGTAGACAGGTCAGGTGTCTTTAATGCATCGGTGCAGACTCGATGGGTCGAAGGGCCTCTTCTGCACTGTATTATTCTGTGATACTTCCTCTCTCATTATGCTTATCGTATCTCATATTTCACACTGCTCCTCTTTAACTTCAGTGTCTGCATCAACCCTCTCCTTTGTGAAGAAAGAGACAAAAAACTAATTAAAAACCCCGCCCACATCTTCTGCATCCACGCATAAATTCCCTTGTACATCTCTGATAGGGCCTGTCCTTTCCTTAGTTATCCTCCTGCTCTTAATGTACTGATAAAATATCTTTGGGTTTTCCTTGATTTTACCTGCCAATAATTTTTCATGTCCTCTCTTTGCTTTTCTAATTTCCTTTTTTACTTCACCCCTGCACTTTCTATACTCCTCTAGGCTTTCTAAAGTATTAAGATTTTTGTGATTGTCACAAGCTTTCATTTTTTGGTTTAACTTACCCTGTAAGCTTCTAGATAACCAGGGGGCTCTAGATTTGGCAGTACCACCCTTTATCTTTGTGGGGACATGCCTACACTGTGCTGTTATTGATTCCTTAACCAATAATGCTACACCCCCTCCTTTTTTTCCTCCCTCTCTATCCTTCCTGAAAAGTCTATATCCAGGGAATTTTGTTTATCAGCCTTTTATATGGTACTTTGTCGAATGCTTTCTTGAAATCATATAGGCAACATCCTTTGCTTTCCCTTCATCAAGCTTCCCTGTTAATTCAGCAAAAATTCATTAGATTAGTCAAGAGCAATCTATTTACAAATCTGTGCAGGCTCTCCTTAATTAACACAAACCTCTCCAAGTGCATGTTGATTTATTTTCCCTTCTTATTTGTTCTTGGGATTTAAGCATCACTGGCAAGGCCAACATTTATTGCCCATCCCTAAATGCCTTCTGAGTGGCCAATTCAGAGGGCAGTTAAGAGTCAGTCACATTGTTCTTGGTCTAGAGTCACATGTAGGCCAGACTGGGTAAGGACAACTGTGGGCAAATTGACTGATATGTTTCTTTATATTAAAACAGTGACTACCCATCAAAAGTACTTCATTGGCTGTAAGCACCTCAGGATGTCCCAAGGACAAGAAAGGCATTATATAAAGGCAAGTTCTTGTAGTATAATAAAAGCAAAATACTGCGGATGCTGGAAATCTGAAACAAAAACAAGAAATGCTGGATTCACTCAGCAGGTCTGGCAGCATCTGTAGAAAGAGAAGCAGAGTTAATGTTTCGGGTCAGTGACCCTTCTTCGGAACTGACAAATATTAGAAAAGTCACAGATTATAAACAAGTGAGGTGGGGGTTGGGCAAGAGATAACAAAGGAGAAGGTGCAGATTGGACCAGGCCACATAGCTGACCAAAAGGTCACAGAGCAAAGGCAAACAATATGTTAATGGTGTTTTGAAAGACAAAGCATTAGTACAGATTAGGTGTGAATATACTGAATATAGAACATCAGCAAGTGCAAACCTGAAGAAAAACAACCTGAAAAAAACAGTGGGTAAGCAAACTGAACAGTTCAGTTTGCTTACCCACTGTTTTTTTCAGGTTGTTTTTCTTCAGGTTTGCACTTGCTGATGTTCTATATTCAGTATATTCACACCTAATCTGTACTAATGCTTTGTCTTTCAAAACACCATTAACATATTGTTTGCCTTTGCTCTGTGACCTTTTGGTCAGCTATGTGGCCTGGTCCAATCTGCACCTTCTCCTTTGTTATCTCTTGCCCAACCCCCACCTCACTTGTTTATAATCTGTGACTTTTCTAATATTTGTCAGTTCCGAAGAAGGGTCACTGACCCGAAACATTAACTCTGCTTCTCTTTCTACAGATGCTGCCAGACCTGCTGAGTGAATCCAGCATTTCTTGTTTTTGTTCTTGTAGTATAAGGTCATCAAGGGTTAATGCTGAAGACAGTGAGAGCAAACCTTCCCACTGTAAGAGTGATGATGCCATAGTCACATGAGGCTAGGCTGGAGAGAAGAGAGAGCAGCACAAAGGGTGCTAGCTTAACGGGCTTGATGAGAGTGTATATGGTATTATGTAAATAATAAACAGTTCTTAGTTGACCTTATCCTGAGTCTGAGACTTTCTCCAGAACATCGCTGTTATACTACTAAGGACAACAACACACAACAGTTCTTACTATTCTTTTTAAAAGGATACCCAGAACTAAATTTACAGATTAAGAAATTCACACTTATGAGTTATTAAAAGAATATAGCTCAGGGACGCTAAATAAAAATGTGTATGCATGATGGGTCAATAATAAAAATCACACAAAAATTGTATTAATAAAGATTAAAATTACTTGTTGAAAAGTAGCAACTTCATAACTCATCAAATTTACAAGTAACTATTCATTCAGTACAGCAATTAGGATTCCTTATCAAATTTCCCTTACAATTTGATTTTTTTTTAATTTAGAAGCACCCTGAGCAGAGGTATCCACATTTTGCATCGGGTAAGAGAGAAAAATTCATTGAAAAAGAAGTCTTGACTGCACCAGCCATGCAACTTCTGCCTGAAGAATGGTATGAATGCGGGGACTGGAACAAATCAGCTCTCTACCCTGATATGTACATCAGGTTAATTGAGATAGAGGGTTCTGGGAGGCACTGGATATAAAATGAATCTCTGGGCCACTTTTATGCTGTCGTCAATGATACATTATAGACTATCATGGAATAAAGAGAATATTCCATGGTGACCAATGAACATATCTGGTAAGGTAAAAAAACTGTCGGTACCTGGAACATGTTCAGCATTTTTAAATCACTGGCTCCCCTTTCACGAATAGGACCTGGTTCCAATTAAGGTAGAGGAACTGATAGACACATGCCATTAAGTTCAAGTCATTCTTAGTCTCATGGATTCACTTTTGCTGGGTCTCACATATCCCTGCCTGTGAGCAACAATTTACAACACTGGTATAAAAGAATGTCTCAGAGTATTTCATAAAGAGGGGAGAAGGAGGGACAGGCTAATCACATGATTGAAGAGTTAGGTTTTAGGAGGTATATGAAGGCAGGGTGAGAGCTACTAGGACAAAGTGATTTAGGAAGTGAATTCCATTAGTCAGGGATATAATGGTGAAAGCCTTCCCTCTGACAATGGACAGTATTTATTATTCAAAGTATCTACAAATTTCCTTATAATCTTAACCTATATTATAGCAGAAATCAAGAATGGCACAATGCAATAATTGTCTGGTATACAAGAAAAAGAGACTTGACTAGACAATTCCACACTGTGGGCTGAATTTCATCAGCACGCTGCGTTGCGAAAGCAGCAGTCTTCCGGCGCGGGGCCTGATTTAAATGGAGGGGGCGGAGCGGCCGCCTCCGATGAAGCCATCAGGGGTGGCTGTTGCGTCTCTGGCAATGGTGTCCAGTGCCACCGTGCAGGCGCCAGTGCCATTTTTAAAGGGCTTCAAACCCTTCAGGATATATTTGAAAATTTAAAGGTGCTGGTGAGCTTAAAAACAGTAAAAAAAAACCTTTACTGTAACATTGAATCCCCCATCCCACTCCCCCATTGAGTTCTAAACACATAAATGGACCTATGCCCCCAAAAATATACTTTTGGAAATTCTGAACTTCCCCCCCCCTGAACTTCAGTATCTTTGACCCTCAACCCCTTCCCAACATCCCCACAACCAATAGGATTAGTTTTCCCTGCTCCCTCGCCACCACTCCCCACCGTGATAATTTTATTCCTCCCCCCTTCCCACCAGTGTCTTGCCTTGGAACTCCACCGGAGTTCCGAAGCCGAGCGAGTTGCAGCTGGTTGGCTGTAAAATCGGCATAGATAGTCTCCATTGGCAGGTAAGTTAATTTGAATTTTATTTATACTCATTTAAATATTTTAATGAAGGCCCCACTGCCTGGCAGCAGGGGTCGCACTGAGGCCTTGCTGCTGCCACTAATATCTGGCGGGGCCTTCTCAGCATCATGGGTCGAGGTGGGCTGCTCCCGCTAGCATTTTACGGGCCTCCTCACAATGACCCATGGCGTCGAGGGGCTGATAAAATTCAGCCCTGTAGGTTGACAAGTTACATAAATGGAGTTAATAGTGAGAATAAAAAGTTGAAAGAGTTCGTGCAAAACATAGAAAATTATGTATGGATATATTTGAAATTAGATTATAGAATGTGGAACTTGCTACTACATTGAATAGTTGTGGCAAATAGCATAGATTCATTTAAGGGTAAACTAGATAAGTAAAAGAGGAAGAAAGGAATAGAAGGATACGCTAGGGTTAGATGAAGCGGGGTGGGGGGGGAGGAGGCTCATTGAAGCAAAAACTTTGGCATCGACCAGTTGGGCTGAATATGTAAATCTGTATTAGTGAAAGTGAATTCTGGCACATAGTTCACAACATCATGTAATTTTCAAATGTCTTAACAACCTATGGCTGTGAGTCATGAACTGGCTCAATTAAAACATATGTTGGCTGATTATAAAGTGCAAATGTTGCAAATCCAATGTTCCACTCAACTTGATGCAACCAAAACCCAAATCTAAGCTCAAAGTGATGAAACTTTTGGTCAATGCAGGCAATTTTTTAATAAAGACCAAAAGAAGATCAAAAGAAACTGTACTCATTTATGCTTGAATAAAGAATAACAATGTTATGTTTGAACCAAGAATTCCACCTATTCTTAGATTGCCTGTGATCCTCTTTTCACATTGACCAAAATATATCCTCCAGGTGTCGGCCCAGACAATAGACTTAGCCCATTATCAACAAAGGAGAGAGAGGGAGACAAGCAGAGTATTGATCCCTTGAGAGCCTTTGCTCGCTGCAGCTTTAGGAGAGCTACCTTACTTTCACCAACTGCCATACTTCACATGAACATGGCCACAAATCAATACTCAGTTCTTTTTCTATTGAACTGAGGGAGTATAATGTGTAAACCATGCTTACACGACAAGGATTTCCTTCCCTCAAAAAGAACCAAAGATTGAAAACAGATTTTTAAAAAAGTAGGGGAAAAGAAATAGTCTGTCTCCGAGCTTTCTGTCACCTGTCACTGTAATTCACCACCTTGCTTTCAGGCTGACCTTTGTATCCTCGGCTTCTTGCAGTATTCCAATGAAGCTCAACATAAGCTCGAGGAGCAGCTCCTTATCTTTCAATGAGGCACTTTACAGCTTTCTGGACTCAACAATGAGTTCAACAATTTCAGACCATAACCTCTGTCCCCATTTTGTTTCTGTTTTCTTTTCAGATTTTGGTTTTACTCTCATTTTTCTGCTTTCAAATGGCAGCTGTTCATCATACTACCATTCACACCTCTTCTCGACACATCCTTTGTTTTGTTACTTGCTCCATTACCACTCCCTTTGGCTCTGCACCACCAACTCTTTTGTCATTTAATCTTTCCTGTCTTCCACGTATCAAAAACCTTTCCTTTTGTTCTTTTTCCCAGCCTCCCCCTTTCACTTGCTTAATACCTATTACATCCCGATCTTTTCTCGGTTTTAATGAAAGGTTATTGACCTGAAACATTGGGTCTGACTTTTAGGCCCTGCCAGGACTGAAAGAGGAGGCAGGTGCATGCTAAAAGGAGCATTGCTGGCCTGCATGTAGGTTCCTTGGCTCCATCCTGCCCATGAGGTGTTTTCCAGAAGTGGGTTATCATTGTTCAGAAACTGAACTGGGCCAGCCATATAAATACTGTGGCTACAAGAGCAGGTCAGAGGCTGGGAATTCTGTGGTGAGTAGCTCATCTTCTGACTCCCCAAATCCTGTCCACCATCTACAAGGCACAAGTCAGCAGTGTGATGGAATACTCTCCACTTGCCTGGATGAATGCAGCTCCAACAACATTCAGGAAGCTCGACACCATCCTGGACAAAGCAGCCCACTTGATTGGCATCCCATCCACAACCTTCAACATTCACTCCCTCCACCACCAATGCACAGTGACAGCACTGTGTACCATCTACCAGACGCACAGCAGCAACTCACCATGCCTCCTTCAACAGCACCTTCCAAACCCGCGACCTCTTCCACCAAGAAGGACAAGGGCAGCAGGCACATGGGAGCACCACCATCTGCAAGTTCTGCTCCAAGCCACACACCATCCTGACTTGGAGCTATATTGCCATTCCTTCACTGTCTCTGGATCAAAATCCTGGAAAACCCTCCTGAACAACACTGTGGGTGTACCCACACTAGATGGACTGCAGCAGTTCAAGAAGGCACTTCACCACCACCTTCTCAAGTGCAATTAGGGATGGGCAACAAATGCTTGCATTGCCAGCAATGCCCACATCCACTGAAAATGAATTTTTAAAAAATGCAGAATGTGGGGGTGGCAGGGCTACCTACACAGGGTGACCACTCCCATGTGGTGGGTAGCCGATCAGGCTCATTAAGGACCACTTAGGGCCAATTAAAGTATGCCGAATGGAATTTACCAATTGGCCTCCAGGTTGCCGCAGATGGCGAGACCAGTTTAACTGTCTGGAGGCAGCCTACCAGTTGCAGGCCGGAGAGGCCAATGCTTCAGGCAGGCCTGGAGGCCCTCCCTGCTTGCCTGGGTGCAGCAGTAGGTGCTGGTTGCCCTATTGGGGAAGGGTTTCATTTCCTCTATTTTTCCTAAAAAAGCTGGAGAGAGTGCGCCTACATTTTGAAGCACTCTCTCCCTCATGTACCTCCAATGCCTTCTGCTGCTGCTCTCAAGCTGGAAGGCCTCTACTCGGTCCTCCTGCTTCGAGAGTCCACCTGCCGTCCTTAATTGGATGGTGAGCCATTGCACTTGCCATTAATTGGCCACTCTGGGGACAATCACAAGGAGTGTCTGTTTTCCACACAGTGTGGGCTTTTGACCCATACTTGACCCTGATGGTGGGGTTCAGAAGCCCGCAGGGAAAACTGTGCCCATTAACTCTGTTTCCCTCCCCACAGATGCTGCCAGACCTGCTCATTATTTCCAGCTTTTTCTGTTTTGATTTCAGATTTCCAGCATCCACATTATATTGCTTTACTTTTAAATGGTTGTAAGTCAATGGAACACAATGTTACTCAATAATGCCCGATTTACTAAGAGTAACAAAGAGGTAACTAGAAAAGTGGACTAAGGAGACCCAGTCGATATTATTTACTTAGATTTCCAATAGACTTTCAATGAGGCACCAAATAAAGGATTCTGTGCTTTATAACCACCAACCACCCATAACACTGATGTAGACATTTCAGGTTGAGTGCTATTTGTATAGTTCCAGGCAGCAGCTCCCAGGGTCAGGGGACTGGTAGGATCTGCAAGAGACCTTGAGGGTTTACTGCATAAAAGGGTACTTGGCATTTCCAGGACTACAGCATTCATTTTTCTAAAGATACTGTATTGGCCTTGTCAAGTGCAACTGATTGTAGAGTGATTTGCAGAACTTTCTTCTTTGGCCTCCTTATCTCGAGAGACAATGGGTCAGCACCTGGAGGTGGTCAGTGGTTTGTGGAGCAGCGCCTGGAGTGGCTATAAAGGCCAATTCTAAAGTGACAGTCTCTTCCACAGGTGCTGCAGAAAAATTTGCTTGTCGGGGCTGTTACACAGTTGGCTCTCTCCTTACACTTCTGTCTCTTTTCCTGCCAACTGCTAAGTCTTTTCGACTCGCCACACTTTAGCCCCGCCAGCTCTGGCTGCCCGCAGAACAATTAACTGCATTAAGGTGAGCTGTCAATCTTTAAAATTTTCCTCTGTCACCTGAACAATGTGAATGGCAGGAATTGCAATACCATTACTGATTCTCAGCAGTGCTAAGACATTAATGATAGGAAATATGTCAGAAGAATAGCACCAGGGAATCTTTTACACCCAGATAGGGATGACAGAATGGGAACACAGGAATAGGCCATGCAGCCTGGGCCTTGGTGTATGTCTCATCTGAAAGAAGGCACCTCCAGCACTGTAGTCTTTAGAAAGTTCTCGATATTATTTCCTTTGCTATGGCCTTTGCTAAGATTCTTGGAATGAGCAAGAACAAAAGGAAGGCATGTAATCCAGCCTGAGAGCAAAAGGCCTCTCTGCATTGAAGTGTCATGCCAGATTATGTGCTCAAGGCCTGGAGTGGGGTTTGATCTAACAACCTTCAGACTTACATGTGAGAATGCCACCAACTAAGCAAAGTAGGCTAAATGAATACATGCAGAGCTGACGATTTAAGCACGATTTAAGGAATTTGTGATTATTCTGACAAAATAGGACAATAGTTTCCCCAACCACTATAAAATGTCAAATCTCCATATTTGAGCATGTTTATCAAAAGCATTCACTAACAACCTATTCCTCTAACGAGCCATGGTGTTGATTGAAACTTGCAGATGAGCTTTCTTCCTGGAGATGCAATTCTTGCTATCTTATGAGGCTATGTATTGGAATTTGTGATTGATGTATGCTCAGCTAAAGCTGGTCTAAGAACTACTTGTTTAGTCTTTAAAAGGTTCTCAACATTATTTCCTTTGCTAAGATTCTTGGAATGAGCAAGAACAAAAGGAAGGCATAGAAACTGAAAATGTGAGCATAGCAATAGACTAATCTCTTCAGCCAATCTTTCATTCACCTCTCCTCAATCTCACACAAAGGCTCAGTGTCTGTTCCTTACTTTTCTTTTGAAGCATCTTGTGATGTTTTCCTATGGTAAAGGCACTGTGTAACTGCAAAGATGTTATGTTTGCATAGCTCCCAGCTTCTAGAGGAGATTCAAAGCATTCCATGGCTCAGAAAAATCTATCACCATATTCTGCTTTCCTACTAAATATTGTACAAAAAAGTTGTATTTTGGCATTCGTTGCAACAATGTCAGATCTGGAGTCCAAACTATAAGGAATTTCAGAGAAACTTCATACCCAGAGAGAGTTAGAATGTGGAACTTGCTACCATATGGAGTAGTTGAGGTGAACAGCATAGATGCATTTAAGGGCAAGTTACATAAGTACAAGAGTGAGAAAGGGATGGAAGGATATGCTGAAGGGATTAGATGGAGTATGTTGGGAGGAGATTCATGTGGAACATAAATACCAGTACAGACCCATTGTATGTTGTAATTTCTATGTGACTCTATGCAATACAAAGAACAAGACTGAATCACACTCCAATTGTTGATATTTCTTAAAATTTTATGACATTGTCAAAAAGACATTTCTTATTTCTTGATCTGATACTGAAAAAGATCCTAAGCATAACCACACCACTCAAATTTTGCCATTCTGTATTGGCTTGTGATTGTGTCTAAACTCCTTGGAGACAAGCACTTCACTCTCTGAAAAGCACAATGAGATAGGATCTATAATTCAAAACTACCAAGGGCCTTTCTTTCTTGATCTACCTTATCACAGCAAACAGAGACTCTTGAACAATCCCCATGGGAGGTGCTTCGGAAACCATTCAGCAATTAAATTCGATTTTAACTGAATCACGAACACTCCAACACCCAGAACTGAAAAGATGCCCCATAACCTTACTCGATCTGCAAACTTATTGCATGCCTTTAACCTGCCTACGATGATCAATAATTCCTGCAATTAATTCTGAGGGAAGAATACAAGCTGAGTAGCCCTGAAATTGTCTTGAGGTAGAGGCACAATGATCAGGAAATTAAAAACTGAGAATCAGAAAAGAAAAGACTTTTTGAGTGTACTGGTTGGGACTATTACAGTTGCTGAGAAATCTTTGCCTCTGGAATGGATTATGCTGCATTCAAAGATGTTTTCTGAAAGGCAAATTCAAACTAGGTAAGGGTAGAAGTGGTTACTGACAGGCATTTTTTACAAATATACTCAGAGGGGAAAGTCAGACCAAGGGAGATTGGCATGCACTGGACATGAGAAGGGAAGTATGAATGCTGGAAACCTAAAGTGAAAATAAAAAATACTTCCATCTACATTTGAAAGAAAGAGGGAGAGAGTGAACATTTCACATATTAGAAACATATTCCCTGAATAATTAAATAGGGCCTAATCTAATGAAAAATGTGTACTTCCTTGAGCTCCACCAATACCTGTAAACATACCACTGGTTTGAACATATCACCTACAAACACACCATTCAGATGAACTTCTTGAAGAGGTTGGGTTCAAAAATGAGTCTATAGCTGCCCTACTCCCAGTTCCCCGTTTCCCACCTCCCCCACCCACACCACCGCCCCCCCCGACCACTTAACCGCACCTTGCCCCACAATTTTTGGGGAAACAAAATACAAGTAAATTTGTCTGAAAGAATCAAATCAGCTACTTATAAAGCCAAGAATCGCTCACCTACATCCTCTGACGTGGTCTTTAATTTTCCCTCCCTCACCTCTCTTCCCCAAAAGTTTTTTCTGAAATCATATGTGCCCAACTAATTTGTACTTCACAGAATTACAGAATTGTTACAGCACAGAAGGTGGCCATTCGGCCCATCATTTCCACACTAGCTCTCCAAAAGAGCAACTCACTCAGTTCCATTCCCCTGCCTTCTCCCCGTAACCCTGCACATTCTTCCTTTTCATATAACTGTCTAATTCCCTTTTGAATGCTTCAATTGAATCTGCCTCCACCATGTTCTCGGACAGTGCATTCCAGACCTTATCCACTCGCTGCATAAAAAAGTTTTCCCTCGTCACTTTTGCTTCCCTTACCAAATACTTTAAATCTGTGCCCTCTCGTTCTCGATCCTTTCATGAGTGGGAACAGTTTCTCTCTATCTACTCTGTCCAGACCCCTCATGATTTTGAATACCTCTATCAAATCACCTCTCAGCCTTCTCTTCTCCAAGGAAAACAGTCCTACCTTCTCCAATCTATCTTCATAACTGAAATTCTTCATCCCTGGAACCATTCTTGTGAATCTTTTCTGTACTCTCTCCAATGCTCTCACGCCTTTCCTCAAGTGCAGCGCCCAGAACTGGACGCAATACTCCAGCTGAGGCTGAACTTATATAAGTTCAACATAACTTCCTTGCTCTGGTACTCTATGCCCCATTAATAAAGCCCAGGATACTGTATGATTAGATTTTTAGATTAGAGATACAGCACTGAAACAGGCCCTTCGGCCCACCGAGTCTGTGCCGAACATCAACCACCCATTTATACTAATCCTACACTAATCCCATATTCCTACCAAACATCCCCACCTGTCCCTATATTTCCCTACCACCTACCTATACTAGTGACAATTTATAATGGCCAATTTACCTATCAACCTGCAAGTCTTTTGGCTTGTGGGAGGAAACCGGAGCACCCGGAGAAAACCCACGCAGACAAAGGGAGAACTTGCAAACTCCACACAGGCAGTACCCGGAATCGAACCCGGGTCCCTGGAGCTATGAGGCTGCGGTGCTAACCACTGCGCCACTGTGTCGCCCTATGCTTTATTAACTGCTCTCTCAACCTGTCCTGCCACCTTCAATGACTTATGCACATGTCCCTCTGCTCCTGAACCCCCATTAGAATTGTACTCTTTATTCTATATTGTCTCTCCATGTTCTTCCTACCAAAATGAATCACTTCACATTTCTCTGCACTGAACTTCATCTGCCACCTGTCTACCCATTCCACCAACTTGCCTATATCCTTTTGAAGTTCTACACTCTCCTCCTCACAGTTCACAATGCCTCAAAGTTTCGTATCATCTGCAAACTTTGAAATTGTGCCCTGTGCACCAAGGTCTAGGTCATTAATATAGATCAGGAAAAGCCACGGTCCCAACACCGACCCCTGGGGAACTCCACTACAAACCTTCCTCCAGCCCGAAAAACATCCGTTAACTACTACTCTTTGTTTCCTGTCACTCAGCCAATTTTGTATCTATGTTGCTACTATCCCTTTTATTCCATGAGCTACAAGTTTACACCACATCAACAGCATTGCCCTCATCAACCCTCTCCGTTACCTCCTTGAAAAACACCAGAAAGTTAAGTAAACATGATTTTCCCTTAAGAATTCCATGCTGGCGTTCCTTATTTAACTCGCATTTGTCCATCTGACTATTGATTTTGTCCTGAATTATTTTCTCTAAAAGTTTTTTCACCAAAGTTAAACTGACTGGCCTGTAGTTGCTGGGCTTATCTTTACACCTTTTTTTGGACAAGGGTGTAATGTTTGCAATTCTCCAGTCCTCTGACACTACCTCAGAGTCTAAAGGAAGACTGAAAAATTATGGTCACTGCCTCTGCAATTTCCACCCTCATTTCCCTCAGTATCCTTGGAATCATCTCATCCGGCCCTGGTGCTTTATCCACTTTAAGTACAGACAGCCTATCTAATATCTCTTTATCAATTTTAAACCTCTCTAGTGCCTGACTTACCTCCTCTTTCAACATTACAAAGGAAGAAGATGCAACCCAGGTAAAGACAGATGCAAAGTATTCATTTAATACCTCAGCTATGCCCTCTGCCTCCATATGTAAATCCCCTTTCTGGTCTCGAATCGGCGCCACTCCTCCTTTTACCACCCTTTCACTATTTACATACCTATCGGAAACTTTGGGATTTCCTTTCATGCTTGCTGCCAATCTCTTTTCATGCTCTCTCTTTCCTTTTCTTAAATGCTTTTTCACTTCCTCTCTGGACCTTATATATTCAGGCTGGTTCTCAACAGTATTTTCTAACTGGCATCTGTCGTAAACATATTTTTTCTTCTTTACCTTAATCAGCATAACGGCGCATCATCAGACCCCTTTCCTATCCTGAGTGGCGTGAAACAGGGCTGTGTTCTCGCACCTACACTGTTTGGGATTTTCTTCTCCCTGCTGCTCTCACACGCGTTCAAATCTTCAGAAGAAGGAATTTTCCTCCACACAAGATCAGGTGGCAGGTTGTTCAACCTTGCCCGTCTAAGAGCGAAGACCAAAGTATGGAAAGTCCTCATCAGGGAACACCTCTTTGCTGACGATACTGCATTAACATCTCACACTGAAGAGTGTCTGCAGAGTCTCATCGACAGGTTTGCGGCTGCCTGCAATGAATTTGGCCTAACCATCAGCCTCAAGAAAACAAACATCATGGGACAGGACGTCAGAAATGCTCCATCCATCAATATCGGCGGCCATGCTCTGGAAGTGGTTCAAGAGTTCACCTACCGAGGCTCAACTATCACCAGTAACCTGTCTCTCGATGCAGAAATCAACAAGCGCATGGGAAAGGCTTCCTCTACTATGTCCAGACTGGCCAAGAGAGTGTGGGAAAATGGTGCACTGACACGGAACACAAAAGTCCGAGTGTATCAAGCCTGTGTCCTCAGTACCTTGCTCTACGGCAGCGAGGCCTGGATAACGTATGTCAGCCAAGAGCAACATCTCAATTCATTCCATCTTTGCTGCCTCCGGCGAATCCTTGGCATCAGGTGACAGGACCGCATCTCCAACACAGAAGTCCTCGAGGCGGCCAACATCCCCAGCTTATACACACTACTGAGTCAGCGGCGCTAGAGATGGCTTGGCCATGTCAGCCACATGGAAGATGGCAGGATCCCCAAGGACACATTGTACAGCGAGCTTGCCACTGGTATCAGACCTACCGGCCGTCCATGTCTCCGCTTTAAAGACGTCTGCAAACGTGACATGAAGTTCTGTAACACTGATCACAAGTCGTGGGAGTCAGTTGCCAGCGACCGCCAGAGCTGGCAGGCAGCCATAAAGGCGGGGCTAAAGCAGTTGGCAGGAAAAAAGACAGAAGCGCAAGGGGAGAGCCAACTGTGTAACAGCCCCGACAACCAATTTTTTCTGCAGCACCAGTGGAAGAGTCTATCACTCTAGTATTGGCCTTTATAGCCACTCCAGACGCTGCTCCACAAACCACTGACCACCTCCAGGCGCGTATCCATTGTCTTCCGAGACAAGGAGGCCAAAGAAGAAGACCTCTTTTGTCATCCAGGGAGCTCTGGATTTGTTCACTCTACTTTTCCCCTTCGAGGGAAGATACCTTATCTTTGCCTGAATTATCTCTTCTTTGAAGGCACTCCATTGTTCATCGACTGGTTTTCCTGCCAACTTTTGACTCCAACTTATTTGCCCCAGCTCCATTCTTACCCCATTGAAGTTGGCCTCCCCCAGTTAATTATTCTTACCCTGGATTATTCTTTGTCCTTTTCCATAGTCAGCCTAAACCTGATGTTACAATGATCACTATCCACTACTGGCACCCCTCCCCCTTTTTTCCCTTTCCTATCCTCCCACTGATACTTGATCCACTTGGCCCACTTCATTCCCAAGAACCAGGTCAAGCAGTGCCTCCTTTCTCATTGGACCAGCAACATACTGTTGTAGAAAACTTTCCTGAACACACTCTAGGAACTCTTGACCCTCACTGCGCTTTACACTACTATTACCCAGTCTATGTTTGGATAATTAAAGTCCTCCATTAGGGGCGGCACAGTGGCGCAGTGGTTAGCACCGCAGCCTCACAGCTCTAGCGACCCGGGTTCGATTCCGGGTACTGCCTGTGTGGAGTTTGCAAGTTCTCCCTGTGTCTGCGTGGGTTTTCTCCGGGTGCTCCGGTTTCCTCCCACAAGCCAAAAGACTTGCAGGTTGATAGGTAAATTGGCCATTATAAATTGTCACTAGTATAGGTAGGTGGTAGGGAAATATAGAGACAGGTGGGGATGTTTGGTAGGAATATGGGATTAGTGTAGGGTTAGTATAAATGGGTGGTTGATGGTCGGCACAGACTCGGTGGGCCGAAGGGCCTGTTTCAGTGCTGTATCTCTAATCTAAAAAAAAAAAATAACTAACCTATACTTTTTGCACCTCTCTGTAATTTCCTTGCAAATTTGTTCCTTAGTGTCCTTCCCACTAGCTGGTGGTCTATAGACAAACACTGAGCAATGTAACTGCACCTTTTTTGTTCCTTAGTTTTAGCCAAATTGATTCTGTCCTCGACCCCTCTGGGACATTCTTGTTCTCCAGCACTGCAATGCTCTCCTTCGTCATTACTGCCACCCATCCCCCTTTTTTCCCTTTCCTATCTTTCCTGAACACCTTGTATCCAGGAATATTTAACACCCAGTCCCTGCCCTTCTTTGAGCTAGGTCTCTGTTATAGCCACAACATCATATTTCCACATGGCAATCTGCACCTGTACCTCACCAGTTTTATTAACCACACTCCGTGCATTCACATACATGCACGTTAACCCTGGTTCAGACTTTATTACTTTCTCCCTTACACTGACCCCACCTAATAACATACTATTGCCTACTCTCATTCTATCCATTTCCCCCAATATTCTGTTTACCTTGGTTTTCCTCTCTCATACTTGCTCCTGGTTCCCACACCCCAAACAAGTTACCAGTTTTGCTTCCCTCCAATCTGAGCTCCCTCTCAGGTTCTCATCCCTCTGCCAATTTAGTTTAAACCCTCCCCAATAGCACTTGCAAATCTCCCTATGAGGATATTCGTCCCAGTCCTGCTAAGATGCAACCTGTCCATCTTGTACAGGTCCCACCTGCCCCAGAACCAATCCCAATGTCTCAGAAATCTGATGCCCTTCCTCCTACGCCAGTTCTTCAGCCACATGTTCAATCACTCAATTCTCCTATTCCTATGCTCACATGCATGTGGGACTGGGAGTAATCCTGAGATTACTGCTTTTGAGGTCCTGCTTTTTAATCTCCTTCCTAGATCCGTAAAATCAACTTTCAGGACCTCATCCCGCTTCTTAACTATGTCATTGGTACCAATGTGGACCACGACCTCTATCTGTTCACCCTCCCCGAAGAATGTCCTGCAGCCTCTCCATGACATCCTTGACCCTGGCACCAGGGAGGCAACACACAGTCCCGGAGTCACATTTACTGCCGCAGAAACGCCTGTCTGTTCCCCTAACGAATTCCCTATCACTACTGCTCTTCCACTCCACTTCCTCCCTTCATTTGCAGCTGAGCCACCTGTGGTGCCACAAACTTGGCTCTGAATGCACTCCTCTGAGGAACCATCACCGTCACCAGTATCCAAAATGGAAAACTGATTAGCAAGTGAGATCGTCTCAGGCGACTCCTGCTATTCCTGCCTGGTTCTCTTAGACTGCCTGGCAGTTCCCTATTCCCTATCTGCCTGCATGCACCTATCCTGTGGTGTGACCACCTTCCTAAACATGCTATCCACATAGTCCTCTGCTTCGCGGATGCACAACAGTGACTCCAGCGGCCACTCGAGTTCCAATACCCGGAGCTCAAGCTTCTGCAGCCAGTGACACTTCCTGCAGATGTGTTTGCCTGGGACACATGGTATGTCCATGACTTCCCACATGCCACAGGCTGTACATTCCACTTGGCACAGCTGCCTGCCATACCTTAATTTTACAGACTATTTATTATAAGTAGAATTACCAGACACTCACCAAACAGCTTAAAATTTCTATTAACTAAAAAGTGAAAAAAGATTCCTTCCTAAAGTTTCACAAGAGAGAAGATAAGCTCTTGTATTTGTTTTTCTAGGACATCCAAAAGAAGTTGCTGAAACTGAAAAGGAGGGAGGAAACCTCGTTCTAGCAGAAACTGCATGCAATCCAGACAGAGAAGATGCAGTTCTTCCTGCTCTCAGATAACTGTTTTCAGGCAAACCCTCCAACTGCCAAGACTGAGGTACACATGATTTCACCACATGAATATTAAAACTTAAAATTGCAAGCCCCTGGCTGGAAGGACATTTGCATAATACCAGACAGTATTGAAACAAAGGAACCAGTCCCCGCCCCAATACACAGAAGAGGCCTGGTCAAACCAGTCGGTCACATAGAAACATAGAAAATAGGAGCAGGAGTAGGCCATTTGACCCTTCGAGCCTGCTCCACCATTCATTATGATTATGGTTGATCATCCAACTCAGTAACCTGTTCCCGTTTTCCCCCATATCCTTTGATCTCTTTCGCCCCAAAAGCTATACCTAACTCCTTCTTGAAAACATACAATCCTAACTGACTCAGTCTCTTCTCATACGTCAGTCCCGCCATCCCAGGAATCAGTCTGGTAAATCTTTGTTGCACTCCCTCTATAGCAAGAACATTCCCCTCTCTTAGTTTATAGCCGTTCAGATAATAATCTGCCTTTCCTGCTTTCTGTGGTAGCGAATTCCACAGGATCACCACTCTCTGGGTGAAGAAATTTCTCCTCATCTCAGTCCTGAAAGGTTTACCCTGTATCCTTAGACTATGACCCCTGGTTCTGGACTCCCCCACCATCAGGAACATCCTTCCTGCATCTATACTGTCAAGGCCTGTTAGAATTTTATAGGTTTCTAGGAGATTCCCCCCTCACTTTTCTGAACTCCAGCGAATATAATCCTAACTGACTCAATCTCTTCTCATACGTCAGTCCCGCCATCCCAGGAACCAGCCTGGTAAATCTTTGTTGCACTCCCTCTATAGCAAGAACATCCTTCCTCAGATAAGGAGACCAAAACTGCACACAATATTCCAGGTGTGGCCTGACCAAGGTCCTGTATAATTGCAGCAAGACATCCCTGCTCCTGTACTCTAATCCTATTGCTATGAAGGCCAACATACTAGTTGCCTTTTTTACCACCTGTTGCACCTGCATGCTTACCTTCAGCGACTGGTGTACGAGAACACCCAGGTCTCGCTGCATATTCCCTCCCCTCTCTCAGTTTATGGCCGTTCAGATAATAATCTGCCTTCCTGTTTTTGCTACCAAAGTGGATAACCTCAATTTATCCACATTGTGCTGCATCTGCCATGCATTTGCCCACACACTTAACTTGTCCAAATCACCCTGAAGCCTCTCTGTATCCTCCTCACAACTCACCCTCCCACTCAGTTTTGTGTCATCTGCAAATTTGGAGATATTACATTTATTTCCCTCATCTAAATCATTAACATACATTGTGAATAGCTGGGGTCCTAGGACTGATCCCTGTGGTACCCCACTAGTCACTGCCTGCCATTCGGAAAAAGACCCGTTTATTCCTACTGTTTGTCTCCTGTCTGCCAACCAATTTTCTATCCATCACAATACACTACCCCCAATCCCATGTGCTTTAATTTGACATGATAATCTCTTATGTGGGACTTTGTCAAAAGCCTTCTGAAAGCCCAAATAAATCACATCCACTGGCTCCCCCTCATCAACTCTACTAGTTACATCCTCAAAGAATTCTAGTAGATTTGTCAAGCATGATTTCCCTTTCGTAAATCCATGCTGACTCTGTCCGATTCTACTACTGTTCTCTAAGTGCTCTGCTATAAAATCTTTAATAATGGACTCTAGAATTTTCCCCACTACCGACGTCAGGTTGACTGGTCTAGAATTCCCTGTTTTCTCTCTACCTCCCTTTTTAAATAGTGGGGTTACATTAGCTACCCTCCAATCTGTAGTAACTGGTCCAGAGTCTATGGAATCTTGGAAGGTGACCACCAATGCATCCATTATTTCTAGCGCCACTACCTTAAGTACTCTGGGATGTAGATTATCAGGCCCTGGGAATTTATTGGCCTTCAATCCCATTAATTTCCCCAACACCATTTCTCCACTTATACTGATTTCCTTCAGTTCCTCTCTGTCACTAAACCCTGTGTGCCCCAACATTTCTGGTATGATATTTGTGTCCTCCTTTGTGAAGACAGAATCAAAGTATGCATTTAGTTGGTCAGCCATTTCTTTGTTTCCCATAATAAATTCCCCTGTTTCTGACTGTAAGGGAACAACATTTGTCTTCAATCTTTTTCTCTTCACATACCTATAGAAACTTTTACAGTCAGTTTTTATGTTCCCCGCAAGCTTGCTCTCGTACTCTATTTTCCCCTTCTTAATCAATCCCTTGGTCCTCCTTTGCTGAATTCTAAACTGCTCCCATTCCTCAGGTCTGTTGTTTTTTCTGGCGAATTTGTATGCCTCTTCCTTGGATCTAATGCTGTCTCTAATTTCCCTTGTAAGCCCTTGGCTACCTTTCCTGTTTTACTTTTGCGCCAGACAGGAATAAACAATTGTTGCAGTTCATCCATGTGCTCTTTGAATGTTTTCCATTGCCTATCCACCGTCATCCCTTTGATGACCACCTGCTGGCCAACTAGGGAAGTATGAAACTGGAAAAGCAGAATTTGAACTCAGAACGCCGTGTGGTCCTGGAACTGAAGCAAGAATTACCTCCTCTCCTGTCTGCCTGCTCATCTCTCAGGGAACTGAGTCTTATGAAGACACGTGAACCTCAAAGAGGGAAAAGTTTCCTATGTGAACAAGGTTTAAGCAGAATACTGGGCCCTAACGAAACAGCAAGAATTACCTACAAAACAACTATACTGTGCTTCGCTCACAGTAACAAAGATATTGCCTCAAACTGTTCCACTTTTTCTTTTCGTCTTCTCTTTTCTGTCCCTATCTGCAGGTGTATCAGGTGTGCATGCTAGCGTGGGCACATCTTATATCCGTAGGCGTGAACCATATTAGAGTTTAAGTAAGTTTAACTTTTCTTCTTGAAACCAAAGAAAGCCCGTTTCTTTGCCTTATAATTGGAAAGCTGTGAACAAGAATTCACAAAGCGGGAGCTTAAAACACAGTGTTTAAAATTAAACCCTGTTACAATAAGACCAGGTGACGATAGTAATAGACCCCTAGACACATTTCTTACTTGGTCGTAACACTGTTCTGTGCAAGGGTGGAATTTTTCAAGTCCTTGCCTGTGGCGAAATACTTCACACACTTGAGTGTTCATGGAGTGCTTCAGATTTTCCATCTGTTCACATCAGCCTGTGCTCATAGTACAGGAGGGACCTCACCATGGGTGAGATCTCAGAAACTCTACTTCATTTGTATTGAAAAAAGTAATAGTGTTCCTGTTCTGTAACCACAAATTGGTAGCAAAAACTGTCGTCAAATGTGGAAGTAATCTAACCACTAAACTCTGAACTCTTCAAGGCAAAGAATACGGAGGCAAGAAATATAGCATCTCTCTTCTGATTGAAGCTCATCACCATAGCACGAGATCACTGCTCACTGCTGTTATTGTAGCCCAAGTGCATCACCTGAGCATTTACAGGCTGACATACAACAATTGTTCACCACAAAAAATAGTTCAATGAAAGAACGTTCAGCACACCATTAATACACCCTTTGCCTTTGTTCCATGACCTTCTGGTCAATTATTCTCAGTGACCCTCTGTCCTATCAACACCTTGTTATCTTTTGCCCCACCCCCACTTTATTTGCTTAAAACCTATTACATTTCTAACCTTTGCCAGTTCTGATGAAAGGTCACTGACCTGAAACGTTAACTCTGTTTCTGTCTGCACAGATGCTGCCAGACCTGCTGAGTATTTCCAGCACTTTTTGTTTTAATTTCAGATTTCCAGCATCTGCAGTATTTAGCTTTTATTATTTCACTGTTGTTCACATGGCCCCCATCTTTAATAATTTCTCCATCCTGCACTGCTTATGTGTTGAAAAGATGCCTTGCTTGACAACATTAATATGTTGATGGAGGAGGGAGGGGGTGCGATATGATGACTCATTGCTATGCCAGGATACAACTGTATAAAGAAATTTACTGCTTTGCAAGCCAGAGGGCTTAATTTTTGCAAACCCACACCCCCATCTCCCAGGCCTCTGTTCTGACTTTGAGGGGGCCGAAATTACCGGCGCCGGCCAGCGTGCCAGTTTCAGGAGGCCATTCCTGGAGCCGGCAATGTTAACTAGGGCAGGGGAAGGGCAGGTCTGGAATCCTGCTCTCCTCCCCATTGAGGCCAATTAAACTTGCTAAAAAGCTTAAGACCTTGTTAACATTGAAGAGTGGAATTTTGAAGGGGGTGCACAGGTTTCAGAAGGTGTCTTTTGCAGATCAGCTGAAAGGAATGCAGGTACAGAGTGGGGAACCAGTCATGGCCGCCCAGGGCATCACCCTGGCCCCTGAAGAGGGTCAGTGGGGCAATGAGGGACTCGACACTTGGTAAGGAAGTGCCTTTGGCACTCTGCAGGTGGCAGAGTGGGCGCTCAGGGCTTGGGCATTGAATGGGGTCATTATCCCCCTAGCATCATGGGGGCAGAAGTGCAGGGGACAAAGCTACCAAGGCCAATGGGAGGCCACCTGCTCAAAAGCAAGGCTGCAGTTGGCAAAGGAGGCACACCTGTCAGATTGAGGGCCCAGTGATCAGGAGCAATGCTCTCCGCAGGAAAGAAGGAAGAAGCTCCGGGACGGCATGGGAGAGGAAAGAGAGGCAGGAAGGCAATGGAAGCCATATTCTCAACATCGGACCTACAGCTGAAAATGGAGCTACCTGGAGATGACAGAGACCCGTGCTGCAAAAGACTGCAAATCTCCAGGAAGATGGTCACTGTCATGCTAGGCCCCCACCTGCCAAGAATGAGGCACATTAATTTTGTCATGAACATTGATTTTTAACTGTTGTTGGAGTGAGGAAATGACTTGTTAAACAGACCAGCCGTGGCTGGGAAAAAACATTTACATTCTAACAGGCATCGAAGGTGAGGAAATGTATTCCAGGGCCTGCTAAGGAGGATACAATCCACAAGGGCCAGAATTGGTTAGACCAGCTGGTCACATGGCTGTTCCAGGGTTTTGTTTTGAACTGGCCACAGAGAGTTTGAACTCAGAAAGACTGTTTGCTCCTGGACTGAGAAGATCTCTCCTGGGGTCTGCTCCCATCTCTTTCTCACAAGGCTCTGAATCCACTGAAGACACATGAACCCCAAGAGAGAAAAGTCTCCAACAGCGAACAAGTTTTAAGAACACTGGGCCCCAACGAAAAACAAGATCCACTTACAATCAAAGACTCTACAGTGAGCTCGAAAAACCATAACAAAAACTTCACATATTGCCTCAAACTTTTCCTCTTTATTTCTTCTGCGCTTTTCTGTCTATTTGCATGTGTGTATCGTGTATGCATGCTATTGTGGGCGGGTCATGTATCCGTAGGCGTCAACTGAATTAGAGTTTAAGTTTAAGTTCAATAAATTTCAACTTTTCTTCTTTAAACCTAAGAAAACCTGTTTATGCTGGTTTATTTGCCTTATAATTGGAAAGCGGTGAACAAGGATTCAGCAAGGGGGAGTTAAAAGTACAGTGTGTTGAAAATTAAACCCTGTTATGGTTAAGACCAGGTGAAGGCTGAGAGGGAACCCTAGACACTTTTCAAACCTGGTCCTAACAGTCACAGACATCTGTGATCTCCTCGGCAAAGACCTCGCAGCACTGGATGTCATGCCCTGCCAGTAGCCAAAGTCACTGGGGCCTTGAACTTCTCTTCTGGCTTCTTCCAAGGATCAGCAATGGACCTTGGTGGCATCTTGTGAATGGAAGCACGGCATTGCATCTCGCAGGTCACTGATGCCTTCTTTGCCACAGCTGGACAGTACATTCATTTCATGAGAGACGTGGCCTCATAGGGACAGGGGGAAGTGGGTTTCACCTCCACCGCTGGATTACCCCAGGTGCAGGGGATCATCAATTGCATTCATATGATCATCAAGGTGCCCACCGGCATACCCCTCAGATTCATCAACAGGACTTTCATTACCTCAAAATTCAACTGGTCTGTACCCACAACAAGAGCTTCGTCCATGAGTGCACTTGCTTTCCTGGCAGCTGCCATGACTCCTTTATCCTCCACCAGTTCAGGGTGCCTCAGATCATCACTCCAACCACCAAAGTGCATGGTTTGATCCTGGAGGACAAGGGATACCCATTGACGAGATGGCTACTTGACCCCTTTACAGGAGCGCCAGACAGAGGCAAAAAAGCAACACAACCACTGAGCAAACCATCAGGCTTCCAAAGATGGTGAGGCACTGGAAGGAGACAACTCATCAGGGGAGGAGCAGGAGGTGAGAGAGGAGGAGGAGAAGATGGAGGGAGATGATGAACAGAGGGGTGCCCCTGCAGCACGGCGAGGTGACCTCCTCCTGCCTCCCTCTGGGTAGTGGACTGTCCTCTCCCTTACAGCCTCCAACATTAGATGCAGGTTGGCATCGATGAGGGGCAGCCCTGCCCCAGATGCCAGCTCCCCTGTGACATCTCACTTCCCTCTGGTGTTGTGTGAGGCTTTGGGACAATCAGTAGATTTCCCCCTTAGGATAACCATCAGCCTCAGTAAGGAGTCTAAATGAGACCCACAGTTCATCTGTCCTGCCACCATTCCTGCCCCCAGAGGCTGTAATTGGACAGCAAACCTGTCTCCATACCAATTAAGACTTACCCATGTGAAAATCTTGTCTTTAATCAGTTTGCCCCATGGTAGGTTTCTGACCCAAATACAAACCTGGCTCCTATTTCCCATCTCCATGGCAAAACTTCAGCCCAGAGAATCAGCATAACAAATGACATGTGGTGCAAGAGTTTTTTTTCAAACTCTGAATCATCATTGGTTAACTTGGTTAGCACTCTGGTTCTCATACAAGCCATTGAATGGGGCAATTCTGTCTACCAAAGGGACCTACCACATCTTGTGCACCTTTCAGGTACTGTACATGTCAGCCGATACACAGTTGCATTCACAATGCCTGAAAGAGCATCATGTCCCTGACAGGTGAACGGTTTAGACAGAAAGAAGTGAAGTTTTTAAGTGCCTGATGCCTGAAGCAGGAAGGTTTATTGTGTTCTGTCCAGCAATGCTTTTGCTTGTGGCTGGTTGATATGTCTGAATGGAATAATCCAAGCATCTTTTGAAAACTGTGTATTAAAACTATCACAACAGTGACTGTACCTCACAAAGTATTTCATTGTCAGTAAATTGCCTTGGGATAGCTTGTGGTTGTGAAAGACTCTATATAAATGCAAGCTCATTCTTTATTTAGGAGTTGGAAGGGATACCAGAAAATATAGCTTTTTATTCCCTGGAATCTCACCAGACTGCCAGGAATCACATACATACTCGACAATAATGAGGTAAAATTTACCAGAAATTGGACACATCAGACAGGCAGTCATATCTGCAGGGATTAGATGCTTAAAGGAATCCATATTGAATCACCATAAAGCAGATTTACAATGTGTGTAAATATCCCTTCTGCCTCCTCCCCCAAACACACATTATATTACCATAGTTCTATATGACAAAACGTGCATCTTCAGAGGCAAATCAGCATGTCTTGGATTCACCCCCTTCACTACTGCTTCCTACTCAGACCCTTAGCATGCACTCCTCAACCTCCCAGTGCTACTCTCAGATCCTACCAGATACTGCTTCAATGGGTAGAACTCTACTGTGTGGTGTAGATGGCACCTCTCATGATAGGTTTGAGAGATCAGGAATTCCCACTGCAGAGCTCCATCGCCTAGAGCAGCCACAACACTCAGTGGGAGCCAGGAGCAGTGGCAATGTTAAGGATAATAAAAGCAAAATACTGCGGATGCTGGAAATCTGAAATAAAAACAAGAAATACTGGAAATAATCAGCAGGTCCGGCAGCATCTGCGGAGAGAGAAGCAGATTTAGCGTTTCAGGTCAGTGACCTGAAGAAGTGTTACTGACCTGAAACGTTAACTCTGCTTCTCTCTCCGCAGATGCTGCCAGACCTGCTGAGTATTTCCAGCATTTCTTGCAATGTTAAGGATGCTGGTTTGACCTGGAGGAGCAGGAGGAGTGTGTCAACTTGCACTGAAGGGGGAGGGAAGGTCATGAAGAGTTTCAGCATGAACTGGAAGACAGGGTGGCGAAGAAAGAGTGCTAACGTGGGAGAATGATGTGTAACAACATGAACTGGAGTTTATGGGGCGTGGGGGAGGGTGTGGGGCGCAGAGAGAGGGAGGAGTGAAAGCAGCCTGCATGACTTATATAGAATTGTACAGCACAGAAACAGGTGTCTGTGTTGCTGTTTGTGTTTCCTTTGAGCTTCCTTGCACCTGACTTCATCTCACCATATCACTATATATTTTGATTCCTTTCTCCCTCATCTGCTAGTGGTCTTAAATAGAAGAGTCACTAATAATTCCAGTCAGGAATTCAGGAGAAACTTCTTTACCCAGAGGTTAAAGGTGTAACTCGCTACCACAACAAGTAGTTGAGGTGAATAGTATAGATTCATTTAAGGGGAAGCTAGATAAACACATGATGGAGAAAGGAATTGAAGAATATGTTGATAGGATTAAATGAAGTAGGATGGGAGGAGGCTCATGTTGAGTATAAGAACTGGCATAGAACAGTTGGGCCGAATGGCCTGTTTCTGTGCTGTAAATACGGTGTAATACTTATCTAGCTCCTCCTGAAATATACCTATGAACGGGGGAAGCAGGGGTAGGCAGAAGATAACCTCCACATTATTGTGACATCCATATAAAAAATATTAAAATAGTTGTCAAATTTAGCAGTAAAGAGTACCAATACATGTCCACATATCAACAAAACCTCCACTTTCTCTGCAAGAAATAAGGGCCGGAATTTTACACCACCCCCCTGCGGGAGTGGAGGCGGGGGTTGCCATTCCTGTCACTTTCCCGCCCTGCTGCAATTTTATGAGCAGCAGGAGAGGTGTCAAAAGGCCCACCCGCCGCAGGTCAATTGGGGCCCCTTAAATGGCCAATTAATTACTACTTAAGGGCCTTTTCCCACCGCCGCTGGTAGGGCACATTGTCAGCTGTGGAGGCCACCTAGTAATACCAGGCGGCCTCCTTGCAGGCCTGAGGTGGGGTGGGAGGGCCCTCCTGATTGAGCACCCTGTGCCCTGCAGAGGGCCCCCCAGCAGCACTTGCCTCCCCCACTAGTGCACCTCCCACTGCCCTCTGATTGACCCACACCCCCCTTTCTGGGGCCCAGCCGATTGTCTCCGGCGAGGCCCAAACCCCACTTACCATTTTCAGTGCCAACGTCCATGATCCTCCTAAAGCTGGGTGCAGTCCCAGCAGTGACCACCACTCCCAGTGGCTCTGCTGGGACTGAGGAGCTGCCAGCCGCCTGATGGGCTGACAGGTCCTGGTGGCAGGACTTCCTGTCTCAGAGGGGCGGAAGTCCCGCCCGAGGCCAATTAAGGGCCTGGGCCACGTAAAATCTGTGTGGGGCGAGATCGCCCCTGACTTTTAAGCTGGTGGGCGATGTTTCCGTCCTGACGTAAAATGTTCGCCAAGGGATTGTTGCCACAATCTGTAAAAGTGATAGCATATTGAGTATGTTAATTGTATTTAATCATATAGAGGGTGTTAATTAGGATCTTACTTCAGAATATTTTAGGAGACACTTACTGAAACTGGGTGAAGGTTTGAGTGAGGGGCTGCATGTTTGTAATCTTTTTACTTTGTAAAATAAATGTAAAACTGAGTAAAGATTGCCTCTCGGATAACCTTTCAACAACAAGCTTTCTGGAGTATAACAGAGTATACCTGCATCTTAAGTTATGACAAGCCCATTCCCAATTGCACAGTGTAACTGCAGGCTATATTTTCCACTACCATGCCCCTGGTTCTCAGTGGGAACACATTATTGGGAATGTTTTACCTCCAGCCCATGATTTTCTATCCATTAATTTCAATGGATGTGAAATGTAATCACAGTGGAGAAGGATGAAAGCAATGTCACAATGTTTGTGTTTTTGAGTTGTCAGTTTTTTTTAAGCTGTTGGCTAGCTTTTGCCAGTTGTTCAGATTGTGTGTTTGTAGGAAAAAATCTTTCTCATTAGATACATTAAAAAACAAAGACATCTGCTTTTGATACTGTGAATTCAGTTAAAGCTGCCACCAGTATCAATGGTAATGTTTATGATAGGGCACAGAAAAGGGGTTGCAAATGGAAAAAGGCACATTTCTTTTGACAGATAATTATACTTTCATTTTTAAACTGAGTGCTGCAAAATGAAATGTTCTGAATTCAAACAAGCACAGACACCTGAACTATCATCACATTCGTACACCATTTGTCTCATCATAGATATGGAAGGGTAGGAATTCTGATCGCCAAATATCACATATGAGCATTTAACATACTCATAAAACATTCCTCTGTGCATTATTGTTGCACAGAATCTAACCAGTTTCAAATAAATGGGTTAATGCCAGCATACAGGGAATTCATATTGGAATGTAGCCAAGCACAGCAGACATACATGTCTACTGCTTACCAGTCTGAATCTCTAGTAAACTGAAAATACTACAAAGAAGCAAATTAAATTGATTCAATGGCCACTTATTGGCACTATGCTAAGCCTACGCTAAGGCGCTAATATAGTTGTTCTATAAGTGTCACACAAGTGGAGTGAGTGTAGACATTGAACATGTACCATCCACTAAAGCTCGAAGCAGAACACAAACAGATTTCAACACAAAAGCAAAATACTTCAGATGCTAGAAATCTGAAACAAAAACAGAAAATGCTGGAAATACTCAGCAGGTCTGGCAGCAGCTGTGGGGAGAAAAAAACCCGTTAACATTTCAGGTCTGTGACCTTTTATCAGAACAGATTTCAGTAGGCTGTAAATTTATGGTATAAATTGATTGCATTTTGACATCTTCTGAGGTGTATTTTCATTAACATTTGCTCTTACAAGCCTTGAAATTACAAATTATTAGAAGTGCCGACTTACTCTCTTTGCAGTTATATGAAGTCTTGCTCTTATTTATTATGGGATTGTGTACACCATAATGATTATATAACAGTCAATGCAAGTCTATCACCTTACCTAAAACCTATTTAAAGTACTAATTAGACACTTAGGGGTAGAAATTTGTATTGAGTGGTCGTGCAAAATGGTAGAATCAGATCAACCGGCCGTTATATGCAGCATCAGATATTCAGTTTATTTGCAGTCAATGGAACTGAATATCAGGCACTACAAATACTGGGTTGCCGATCCAATACCCCACCTTTTGCACCACCGCCAGAGATGAATTGCTACCTCTCAAGGTTTTGAAATCATCTATGAGAGCACAGCAGACTCAATGTTGAAGAGCAGAGGGACTTGGGGTATAGGTTCACATGCAGAACAGTAAAAGACAGTTCCTCAGGTTGATCTCATCTCAAGAAATATGAATAAAACAGCCAAGAGATAATGATTAGCCCACATAAAACCTTTAGACCTCAGTTAGAGTATTCTGTCCAGTATTGGGCTGCACTCCATAGAAAGAGATACTGAGGCTTTTGAGAAGTTACAACACAGATTCAACACTGGATCAGCTGCACCAATTCAGTCTTCCACAAATTATGACAGTGAGTGTTGACAACAGGACTTCTGCAAATCAACAAAAGTCTTAGTGTACAGAGAAGTGTCATCATCACGTTCCTGCACTACAGTAAGACCTCGACTATGTATCAAAGACACATAAAAGCGCTTGAGAAATCCATCAGCAATGCCTCCACTGCATCCTCTTGATTCAATGGGAGGACCATCGAACAAATGCTAATGTCCTCTTGAAGCCAGATCCACAAACATTCAAGCTAAACTCCTGCAAAAACAACTCCGATCGACTAGCCACTGCATGGCTGAAAATCGTCTCCCCCACCAGGTCCTATTCTCAACTCTCAAATGGCCAATGTTCCAGAGGAGGACAAAGAACACATTTCAAAGACACTCTGAAGCTCTCCTCGAAGTGTGACTGCATTGGCAATGAGTGGGAGGAGCTTGCTACCAACTGCCCAAAATGGCAAAAGCTCATCCACCAAGCTGCATCAGCTGCAAGTGCTTAACACTGAGGCAAAGCGACGGCAGAGAGGAAAGAAAAGGAAGCAAATCCTGCACTCCAGATCTCACTACCTCATTGGACATCCTGCACCATGTGCCAAAGATCCGTGAGTCGAAAATTGGCCTGCTCAGTTACATGAAGACCCATGCAGAAACTTACAGCCCCGAGTTGACATTGTCCTCGAATCGAGGGACAACCAACACCTCATTAGGACTATGATATTAATATTTTGCAATGTATCCTACTGAATACCAGTCAATACAGTCAATTGAGCAAGATCACAGTGAATACAGTGTATTGATAGTGCTACTGCTGTTATGAGTGCTTCCATTTTTTGTTAGTTTGAGAATTTGTGTTTTAAAACTGAAAAGGAGTCCATGGATTTTTTCTTTACATGGGTCACAGAGGTCTGGATTGTAAACAGTTACTGGAAGGCACCTGTTTTCAGATAAATACCCAGCAGAGGGCTTTTTTGACTTGGGAAAAGATGTTTACAAAGAAGTGACTGGTCAAGATTTATAGGGGCCAGGAGGCTTGAATCATGTGACATTGTTTTTGGTTTCGCTTTGGACAGTGAGGTTGGATATGGACAATGGTTTAAAAAGGCAGTTGGAGATAAACCTGCCAAGGGAGCAACAACCCACCTCAGTCTGTTCCAGCTCTTTGAAAAATCCTGCCAGTTTTCCATCACTTGAGAAGCTGAGAAGCAAATGTAAGAAACTGCCTGAAACCCCTGTTGCTGCATTTTTTCGTGGAAAGCCTGCCCAAACTGATCTTCAATGTCGCCTGACAAGAACTGTTCCAGGAAGATCCCAGCGACAGCCATCTATATGCATTTGGGATGCCAAACCAAAGAAAGGACACCTGACATCTTTTCATGTCTTCTCTTTTTTTTCAAGAATTAGCAAGCATTTTGGCCAACATATTTTTTTTGTTTGCAATCGAGCTCTAAAGAGTAAATCTCTATTTTTTTTTCCATTAACTGGTGTATGTATGTGTGTGTGTGAGGCTAAGGTAAAAAGAGAACTTTTATATTTCGATCTGTGCGTTTATGATTTGCTTCATTACTGGTTAAAATTTCTTTTATAAAAAACTGATAATTTTGTCATTTATTAAAGAAACCTGGTTGGTGTATTTCTGGGATAAAAATAGAGGGCTGAATTTTACAGCACCACCCCACCCCCCATCCCGACATCAGGGGGTCGTGGCGGAAAATGCCTCCATCAGAGGCCCGCCATGGGCCTAGACTCCGGGAAGGCTCGGCCGGATATTGCCAGTGGCGGTGCAGTCTCATGGCAGCACCGCTCCCACCCCCTGCTGCTCAGCGACAGGAGCAACTTTTACATATAAATTTAAATAAAGGAATTAGTTACCTCCTCGCCTCCGCCTTCCATCCCGCTAAGATATTGGTGCCAGTGGTTGGCACTCCCACGCCTTCGGATCCCCATCTGGGGAACCGAGGCATAACACTGGTGGGGAGGGGGGAGCAGGTAAGTTTTTCAGTGCATGAGGGTGGGGAGGGAGGGGTCAATCTAACCTCATTGGTTTAGGAGATGGTGGGAAGGGTTAGAGTTCAAAGTTTATGTACTTGTGGGGTGAGGGAAGGTCAGGTGGGCAGGGGAAGTGTTTTGTGGGGGAGAGGGCAAGTAATGCATTGCATGGTTATTGGATGGTGGGAGAGGGGCTATTTGAATGTTTATAACATTTTTTGAAACCTATTTCTTTAAATATTTAAATTGAAAGTTAGGGCTTGAAGCCCTTTAAAAATGGTGTCAGTGCCTGCACAAAGGCTGCTGCCGCCATTGCTGGGGATGGACTGCCCGTCCCCTCCACACATCAGAGTGGGCAGTCTGCCCCGGCCATTTAAATGAGCGACGTGCGGTCTGCACGGGCGGACTGCCATAGTTTATGTCCACTGCCAATTTCGGTGGCGGCATTGTAAAATGCAGCCCAGAGTCTATGATTGACCATGTGGGTACGTGGGAAAAAATTTAAATATATGTTGTGACCTGTGGAGAAGTGGAACTAGAAGAAAGGTGCACTCCTCCCACCTCGGTCACAACACTGTATTCTGCTTCATTGCAAGAATATAATGATCCACCAGCCAGTGCCTGCAAAAAAAAGCACCTCAGCTATTTTGTGTTCCAAGTACCAGCACAGCTACACATTATGGTCATGACAGTTAGAAGAGGAAGTGCAAAGAGAATCAGAGTGTAAGGGGTGAAGAGTAGTGATGTTGGCTCCAAGCACCTCTGGGGCAGAGGTTAATGGCCCTGCTACAACATTTGGCAATTCAGATCTCATAGGATCTGCTCAGAGATTTTCAGCTTGAGCAGGATTGACCACATGAGTCTCTTTTCTCCATAGAGCATAAGCAGGGGCTGGATGTGGAGGAGTTCAACACAGAAGTCTGCACAGTCCTGATGAATAGTTGGCTGTACAACAGTCTGCTATGCAGTATATAGCAACACTAGTGGCTTCTGAATGTTGCAGCTCATGGGGATAATGGGGGCATCTCTCATGACTGCTCTGATTGCCAGTGTGGCATTCAAATGCCAAGGTGCATTCTTTGGCAGGTTCAATTTGTTTGGTGAATGATTATAGACAAATTTGGCCAGAGTCTCTCAGATGTCATCGACACCCATTGTTCTACACTCACATCGGTGCTTCCAGGTCATGTTAAGAGTGCAATCTTCATGTATGTTGTAGTCAAGGACTAGGTGGTTGGTTTTCATAATAATATCACACCTGAGCCAGAGTACCTTTTTCCAAGTGCCAGTAGATGGACCAAAAAAAAAAACCATAATGAGACAGCCAGAATGGTTCAAGACTTGGCTGATTCAAATGCTGGGTCCTAGGCCCACAACATATTAAGTTCTTTTGCCACCACAATTTAGACTGGCTGGCAGGGAAGACAGCTTTTATTACTTCCAACTGCTGCAACCATATTGCTTTCCATAAATTATTTAGCTGACTGTGCTTTTTTTCTTCAAAAGCATTCATACAACTCAGTTTATACATTCAGATCCATCAGCGCAATGAGCCAACCAGCATACTCTCTCCAGCCACCCCCAGAGAATGACTGAGGTATAGTCAGCTGGAAGTCTCATGACACATTCATACAATAGGTAAAAGGGGGAAAGCACATTAGTAACAATGTGGATAACACTCATTGCACACAGAATGGTAGAAATATAAATAATAGCCTTGAATTGTATATGGTATTTATCTCGATTGCTCCAGACATTTTTCCTACAGTCTTGTAAAGCTACCACTGTGATAAAAATGCATCATCCTATCCTACCGATGCCATTGATCCATTTGGAACGGTTGGCTTCACAAAAAAAAAGCCAACTGTGACCTTAGGGATGGATCTCACCATGGAGCTCATTATAGCACAGACATCCAAATTAATGCTTAAAGTAATTTCCAGTGTCTACTTGGTTAAATTCCATCCAAGTGGGGAAGAACTAATAACAATGTGAATCATGTGGCCTCCCTCAGCCTCTCATTCCTTTAATTAGTCATTCCTTAAACTAGAGCAAAATAAATTATCTGTCGAAGAAACAAAAAGCAGATGGTTTTATTAGAGAACAATTGAATCTTTGTGAAGAATGCCAATGCATGTTTTTCTTCTTTCCTTGAACCAGTGTTGGAGAATTAGTGAGAACCTTTAGTGAGAACACTTGTCTACAGTGCGCATTGCTTTCTCATGTGTGACTAGCACATTTCTTTTCATCAGGTTGCCATTACTGCATTCTCAATCAAACTGCAGCACATTGGAGACCTCTGCTTCTCATTCTCATTTGCCACCTGGGTTTTGTTCATAATAATGAAAAGAGGTTATTACACAGAATAGCTTCTGCTTCTAACTTTTGGTAATTTACTTAATACTGTAGGTTAAGTGCTAAAGCTATCCAGTGATAGTTAAATAATATTGCAGCCATAAATGCGGCAACTTGCTCCAAACACAGTTACAAATGCCAGTTTACTGACAGGGAGTTCCTTGGTCACCGAGTATTGCAGAGTAAATGGCATTCTACCAAATTTAGATCTCAAGGATATAAAAACAAGAAATGCTGGAACCACTCAGCAGGTCTGGCAGCACCTGTGGAAAGAGAAGCAGAGTTAACGTTTCGGGTCAGTGACCCTTCATCGGAACTCTAACATATTCCTGCCTTCTATGCTAAGCAAGAGGGCAGCACCACCTATATTCAGAGAAGCACAAGGCAATTGCTCGACATGAACAGTAGTAAATGTCCCATTTTAAGAGTCTAATGGAAGCTATCTAGGAAGGCCTAATTCAGTAGGTTACATGCCATAGAGATATCCCTAATCAACGTGACTTTCTACGTATGATAGGACAAATGAGCATGACTAGGCAAGTGGAATCCACTAACTATGATTTATAATCTCATTGGTGTGCAGTACATTCTATTGAGAATTTGTAGCTGTCCCAGCCGTAACAGTTGCTAATTGAAAGGCTGGAAGCTGTCAGACCAAATAGCCTCTCATTTGTCATTTAAATTTGTACAATTAAGGTTGGCTACCTATGTCTTTTGTAAACAAAGCAGGCTGGCCATGGTCACAGAAATTGTAGAACAAAACTGAGAAATAAACTCATGTTCCTCAATCAAAAACAGACTCCAAACTTTGGCACCTGCCTGGAAATCTGACTGATCACTTTTGGCACCCAGGAAAATGATGGATCTGGACATACCTGAGGGAGTCCAAAATTAAAGGCCATCTATATGAGAATCATCAATAAATGCAATAAGGAATTCAGGAGAAACTTCTTTACCCAGAAAGTGGTTAAAATGTGGAACTCGCTACCAAATGGAGCAAAGCTAGTAACATAGATGCATTTAAAGAGAAGCTAGATAAGCATATGGGGGAGAAAGGAATAGAAAGATATGCGGATAGGTTTAGATGAAGTAGGGTGGGAGGAAGCTCATATGGAGCACCAGCACCAACACAGACCATTTGAGCCACATGGCCTCCTTCTGTTTTGTACATTCCATGTAATATTGTTTCTTAAAAAAAGTTACCAGCCTAAAGAAAATACCAACCATGTAAGAAAATGAACAATTGAGATCTAAATCACTCTCCAACAAGCAGGAGTGCTGTGAAAGACCAAATCACATTGTCTATTGAAAGCCCTAAACAATAAAAGGGAAATATTGAGTTGTCTCACTGAGGCAAGCAGAAAGGCAAATGTAAAGCAGGAATAGGAATTGTGACAATCTGTTCTAATGCCATCTGTAGGCTTCTGTCCATTTCAGAGAACTGATCTGGAATCAAAGTCCAAAATAATCGGCAGTTAGAAGGGGTCATCCCCACACTGATCAATGTAGTGTTGCAATAGCTTAAAAGGGAACACCTACTGCAATGGATTTGAGCTTCAGTCTGCCACAGATCGTAAGATATTTCAGTATTATATCCTGTTCATACAAAATGGTAGCTGGATCGTTGCACAGAGAATTTAAAATTAAGCACGGTTAGTTCCTTCGGAGAAGAAAAATGACTTTTATTTTTTGCCTAAGGCCAAGTTTTAAATAGAACCTTCAACGAAAGATCTATCCCAAATTCCAGAGCAGGCACCAGTACCTGCAAGAGCTCAATCAGCAGCGACCACCCAGCCTGAGCCAATTCACCATCTTTTATTTTCCCTCAGGAACAGTTTGGGTTACATTAACTTTGTTCAACATTAAATTATCACATTTAGAAAAAGAAAGCGATCTTTCAAAAAAAAAGTATACACTGTAAAGCATGTAAGGAAGATTTTTTCTTAAGATATAGAAAGAAAAGCTAATCAATTTTACTTTCAGTGATAGATTAGGCTACATTAACACATTTGTGTGAATTAGGTCCATAGTGCTCAAAGGATATCATGCACCTTAGTACACTCACTATAAGTACCAGTTCCATCTTGAACGAACCCCTCTGTTTTCAGAGAGCAGGTCCTTTTTTGAGGAATTGCTACATGGCCATATGAGTTGCACAATACAAAATTATTCTGTCTCATAATCACTAGTGAGTCTATTCATGGAGGAAATGTGTTTTGATATCATTGGCAGCAACATATAAAAGTGCTGTATAGTTTGTCAGATGAAGAGGAAATTCAATCATACCACTACATTAACACTTTACATTGCACATAGTAGTAAAGCTCCAAATCAGGTATCAATTAGAGCCAGTCATGGCATTTACAATCTGCCCTGTTTATACTGTTGGCCAGGGGCTGTAAGAAACACAGAATCAGTTACAAACTGCTGGGATTGTTTGACCTGTAGTAACCTGGAGCTCGGACACTGGCTTGTGCTGGTAAAAACCAGCTTGAACTAATTACTTTATGAGACAAGACAAAGGATCGATCACAGGAAAAGTGCCTTATTTGGACACGGTGTGATACCGAGGTCTTTGGGCCTGGGCCAATTAAGAGAAGACGTGAACGAGGTGAGCAAGCTTAAACCAACCGGAAAGAGACAGCTCAGATTTGGAGAGATAAGAGTGAGGATAAGAATAGAGCTTTTTGGGCATAGAGCCAGCGAAGACTCCGGAGATCAACCATCGTGGAAGCGGAAGACCCTGCACGAGCGACGCGGCGACGACGAAGGAGAGAGAGAGAGAGAGAGAGAGAGAACGGAACGCCTGGCCAGCGTTAACTCTCCCTTTCTCGGGTATTATCCTTAAGTTTTCTGTGACTCAGTCAGGGAAAGGTCAGAGGAACCTTGTGGTTGTGCTTATGAATTCTAGCTAGTTTTGTTATTAACTGTATAACTCAGTTTGAATTGCATGCTTTTGTCTAACTAAGTGTATAAGCCTTATTCTTACATTGTACAACAAGGTGAATAAAGTAAATTGATAGTTAAAGAAAGGACTGAGTTCCTCCTCTTTGTACTAAGCCATTAACTGTAGCTGTGGATTAAGCTGGAGGGTGGCTCTCTTGAAACCTGATATCCCAAACACTCAGCCTGAGCCTGAATTAAGATGACTTCAGTCCCACGTGACGGCCAGGATCAAGTGGGCGCAGGGAATAAAGGGGACAAGGGGGAGTTGACTCCGCTCCACGGTTTACAATACCGAGTGAGAGCAAGATACCTTTACCATTCATTTCTGTATTTATTTTTCAACTTTTGTCTCCTTATTCAGCCTTGAAACATATTTACCTCCTTTCCCTCTTCTTTCAGCAAGGAACGGAAAGGAAAAATAAGTAAGCAGGTTGATAGATTCCTTTACGAAACCCAACAACATGCTAGTTGTGCAAGAAGATGGCACGTGCTACTATTTCAGCACAGAGGACAGATACTCAGCTTCAAAAGCTGACAGAACTCATTGATGTGTATCTGATGGAGTTCATTGCCAGAAAGCTCTTGATTCAAACTTGGGGTCATGGAGGTTGGGCGGAATGAAAAATGTAGAACATGGTATGAAGATACTCTTGCTCAACGACAAAGAATTCTGTAAGATTCACAAAATGCCATCATGGTAAAGATTGCCTTAAAATTTTTTAATTTTGTTGGGTGATTTCATTCTAAATAATTCTCTTCAATTCACAAGTGTTGGAAACATTTGTCAGAAAAAACTCTGGGGACTGGAGTAGATAACATAAAAGCACCTGAACTTAGATCGCAGTAGCAAATGAAAGAGTATTGAACTGAGAACTTAAATCATATCCTCAAAGTTTCTGTTGTGCCGTCTTTTTATTATATGCCCTTCAGTTTTCTTCCACTCCTTCCTAAAGCTACAGGCTCATGGGTAACAGCTGTTTTCTAGTAACTAGTCACACACTAGGAGACGTCACATTTGAGCCTGATCTCAATATCTGCACATGCATGTGCAATTTCTAGAAATCACTGGATTGTAATTACGAGTAGGAGCTTGAACTGATTTTTCTCCGCAGCTACTGGGCACAGGAGGTTAACTGCACTGCTATCCATCCTCTGCTTGCAATGGCTTAGTCAGCACAAACCAGGGACTAAATGCCCCGGTTGGTATCATTCAATTCCATATTGAGCAATGTACTTACCAGTTGAACTTATGGATAAACTGAAAATTGTTAATATTCTCAGTGATTCCCAAAATTTTCCCATTCACGAGAAATTTGAAAAATATTTTGTAATATCTTTGTATAATATACTAATGATGTGATGACATCATGACGTAAAATAAATACTCCCTTGAACTGGCCATGCTTGGTGTCCATCTTGTCTGTTAGCGCCACTGAAATATATCACAGAAAATGGTGATGAATATCATAGAATCATAGCATGGTTACAGCACAGAAGGAAGCTATTCAGCCCATTGTGTCTGTGCTAGCTCTCTGCAAGAGCAACTCACCTAGTCCCACTCCCCTGCCTTTTCCCTGTAGCCCTGCACAATTTGCCTCGTTATAATAATTATTAAATTCTCTTTTGAAGGCCTCGATTGAATCTGCCTCCAACACACATTCAAGCAATGCATTCCAGATCCTAACCACTCACGGCTTAATAAGGTTCATCCTCATGTTGCTGTTGCTTCTTTTGCCAATCGCCTTAAATTGGTGCCCTCTGGTTCTGGATTATTCGGCCAATGGGAACAGTTTCTCCCTATCTACTCTGTCCGGACCTCTCACTATTTTGAACACCTCTATCAAATCTCCTCCTAATCTTCTCTTCTCCAAGGAGAACAGACCCAGCTTCTCCAACCTATCCACGTAACTGAAGTTTCTCATCCCTGGAACCATTTTCGTGAATCTTTTCTGCACCCTCTTTAATGCCTTAACATCCTCCTGAAAGTGTGATGCCCAGAACTGGACACAATACTCTAGTTGAAGCCAAACCAGTGTTTTATACAGGTTTATCATATCTTCCTTGCTCTTTGTACTCTATGTCTGTGTTCATAAAGCCCAGGATCCCATAAGCTTTATTCACCACTTTCTCAACCTGCCCTGTAATCTTCAATGATTTGTGCACAAATACCCCCAGGTCCCTTGGCTCCTGTACCCCCTTTAGAATTATACCCATTAATTTATATTGTCTCTACTCATTCTTGCTACCAAAATGAATCACTTCACACTTTTCCACATTAAATTTCATCTGTCACATGTCCGCCCATTCCGCCAGCCTGTCTATGCGATAAATGTCTGTCAATATCGGCAGCAAACAGCAGCAGAGATTGTAGTGAACAAAATTAGCCAACTTCTGATGACCTACCTGCTTGGAAGGTGGAGATTTCGGCTGGATTGTGCAAAGCCTGAACCTCAAGTTGTTTCCTCAGTTGGCTGGGATGTTGAAAATGCTCATTTGGGTAAGAGAATATTTTCACCCTCCAACTGGACTGGTTTTAGATATCACTGTTACGGACAGTCGCAGTAAAGTGTTTACTGGGTTACTATGAATTTGCAAACAGGACAATATGGCTATGCCCATGGGATTTATTGGGAGGCTGGAAACATATGAGAGGACTCAAGTTTGCATGTTGAAAGAATGGACATGTTTTTCATAACTAATATTTTTGAACCTGAGGTGATGTTGAAGAGGTCAAGACTTAGAATAAGGCAATTCTTGAGCTCATGAAAGCAATTTTGCTAACGGAAATTGGCCTGAAAGTGTATGGCACACTAACAAAGCTTCTTGCTCCCAACAAGGCAAAAGATGTACCATTCAAAACAATCAGCAAGTTGGAGGAACATTTCAACCCTAAGCCACTGGAGATAACAGAAATCAAAAAAGAAATGAAACAGTTGGTGAGTGCAATGTGGTACTGAAGAATTTATCATTACATTACAACTTTGGCACATTCTTAGACCATGCATTATGAGATAGATTTGTGTGTGGACTGGTGGATGAAACAATCCAATCGAAGTCACTAAACACACAAAATCTGTGTAAGATTGCTCTTTCTATAGAGATGGCATCAAGGAATATGCCAGTGACTAGTACAATTTCTGTCCACTGTCAAAAGGCTTTCAACAAGCGTAAAATGGAGACACCTAGTCAGGAGTGCTGGTGACAGCGACTTAGTGTCGTGTTTATCACTGTAAGGGCAATCACACAGCACAAGCATGTCAGCACAGAAATGTCAAGTGTTTTAATTGCCAAAAGAAAGGCCATATTGCAACTGCTTGGTGAGCGATGGCCAAAGCAGGAAATGGAACTCATTCCAGTGGGAATGGAAAACAGCGACGACACAGGGGTGGAGTTCACAATTTTGAAGTGAATCCGGAGTGCCTAAGTGAAGAGGAGCTAGGGCTGTCAAAGCGTCATACAGTCACTTAAGGCACAGAAGGAGGTTATTCGACCCATCGAGTCCATTTCAGCTCTCCATGGAGCTCATCAGTCCCCTGCTCGATCCTTGTAGCCCTGCAAGTCTATTTCAAAGAACAAAGAACAGTACAGCACAGGAACAGGCCATTCGGCCCTCCAAGCCTGCACTGATCATGATGCCTGTCTAAACTAAAACCTTCTGCACTTCCAGGGTCCGTATCTCTCTATTCCCATCCTATTCATGTATTTGTCAAGATGCCTCTTAAACATCGCTATCGTACCTGCTTCCACCACCTCCTCCGGCAGCAAGTTCCAGGCACTCACCACCCTCTGTGTAAAAAAACATGCCTCGCACATCCCCTCAAATTTTGCCCCTCGCACCTAGTAACGGAGTCTTCCACCCTGGGAAAAAGCTTCTGACTATCAACTCTGTCCATGCCACTCATAACTTTGTAAATCTCTATCAGGTCGCCCCTCCACCTCCGTCATTCCAGTGAAAACAATCCGAGTTTATCCAACCTCTCCTCATAGCTAATACCCTCCAGACCAGGCAACATCCTGGTAAACCTCTTCAAGTGGCCATCCAATTTCCTTTTGAAGTCACTGATTGTCTCCACTTTCACCACCCTTTTGGCAGCGAATTCCAGGTCATTACCACCCATTGCATAAAAATGTTGCTCCTCATATTCCCCCTGCATCTCTTGCCCAAAACCTTCAATCTGTGTCCCCTAGTTCTTGTACCTTGAGTTAATGGGAACAGTTTTTCCTTGTCTAACTTATCTAAACCTGTCATAATCTTGTACAATTCTATTAAATCTCCCCTCAATCTCCTTTGTTCTGAGGAATAGTCAATATAAAATCCATACCTAGAAGTTTTGTTATTGGCCTGGTCAAGACAGTGATCTAGAATCATTGGTTAGCAAATATACTATCTGCCAAAACTGTAGAAACAAGCCCTCTACAACTCCTTTGCAATCGTGGCCATGGCTGATTCGACCATTTTAAAGAGTACATGTAGACTTTAGTGAGAAGGAAAATGACAATTTCTTAGTATTCATTGATAGCCACTCGAGGTGGATTGAAGTGAATCACGAGTCAAAATACCAATACTGAATGGACAATAGACTAGTCAAGTTCTATTTATGCTAGTCATGAACTACCAGAGGAACAGGTCTCAGTAAACGGTCCTCAATTTCAATCTGCTCTGTTCCAAAGTAAGCAAAATTGTATCAAACATACCCTCACTCCTCATCCAGCATCAAACAGAGCAGCCGAGAGGTCCATGAGTTGACGATGCACTTAAAAAACAAGTGCTGCATGGGTGTTCAAATTTCAGTATGAAACAACAGTTGGCTAATTATCTGCTGATGGAACACCATCACACTCTGCTCCAGGATATACACCTGCTGAACTTTTGACAAAGAACAGGTTAAGAACACATTTGAGTCTGGTCTCCTACCTAACTGGACTACTAAAGTTGAACACAAACAGTTCAGTCAGAAACATCAATTTGATGCAAACAAAAGAGAATGCAATTTCAAGCAGAGTGAGCGTCTTCTTGTTTTGAGTCACCCTCAAGTCACACAAATGGGATTTGGGAAATGTAGAAGAAGTGTGTGGAACCAAAAGATACTTGGTTGAGCTTGACGGTAAAGTGAGAAATGTCCACGTGGATCACAAGATCACAAGGGATGAACAAAAAAAATGAGCACGATCTGCTTGATCATGCACTCATGTCAGAGTGTGAGCGAGTTCAGA
Organism: Heterodontus francisci; assembly: GCF_036365525.1. Classification (NCBI taxonomy): domain Eukaryota; kingdom Metazoa; phylum Chordata; class Chondrichthyes; order Heterodontiformes; family Heterodontidae; genus Heterodontus; species Heterodontus francisci. Next base: position 41,912,373 of record NC_090379.1, read on the forward strand.
CTTTAGCGTCTGAAGCACCAATTTTTGAGAAAGGAACAAGATCTTTTTGAAATTCTGAACCTAAATCAATCAGTCCAAAAACTGACTGTACACGAAAACCTGTCAGGAGATCGGAAAGACTTTGTGAACCAGTTATTAAGCTTGATTTGTAAATATAGTTCTTTGTAGAGAAAAACACTTTTCTTTTGAAAGGGGAGGAAGTGTAATGTATTTGCATAATATGCTAATAATGTAATGATGCAATGTCAGGATGACATTATGATGTAAATAAACACTTCCTTGAACTGGCCATGCTTGGTGTCCATCTTATCTGCTAGTGCCACCCAAATATATCACATGTTTAGTGAGAACAGCTGAATGTAAACAATTTACTGATTTGTTACCAACTGCATGAAATCTATTTCATTTTGGATTGTTACATTTCTCAGGTCAGTAATTTGCGTGAAACAGTAGGAAGTTCAGCTTGTGCGTTCTGAGCTGTCCCTTCATTAACCCTGCCACCAATGTTTGAGTGAGATTCAATGCCTCTCAAAATATCATAGTCATTCATGAATGCTACGCCATATCAACTGCAATACTTTGCCTGTTTGTACCTCTATTATCTCAGACAATGCTGCTCCATAACGCTTGTGAATTTCTCTTCAAATACAAAATGTTAGCATCTTTGCACATTTCCAGCTCCTTAACAACAAAATATATAAAAATCTATGTCTGCTGTGCCCTGAGGTCCCTGTGACAAATGGATTATGCTTGCATGAGAATGTCATCTTTCTTATCAAAACACATCGTCCTCATTTGGACTAAAGTGGTCCAATCAAGTCTCAATTTCTATTGAGTGCAACAGCATATCTAAAGTGTTCACAATCATCGAGTCAGCAATATCACTAGTCTGAATCGGCCACAGTGCAGTAACAGTCAGCAGTCATGGAGAAAATACTATCCAAAATGTACAATGCAGCTTTTTAGTATTTCATTGGCTGTAAAGCATTTTGCGATGGCCTGAGGTAGTGAAAGTTGCTATATATTCATGCAAGTCTTTCTTTCATCTATTGGCAAATATTATATGCATGTTTGCCATCGGTACAATCTCAGCTTCCGTGGCATCAGTTACTCCTGTAAGCAGCCTGAGCATCTTACCTTTTTTGGGGGACAATGGTTGTCAAATACTACCAAATATATACTTATTAGCTTGGATAGAAGATTGGCTAACCAACAGAAAACAGAGTCAGGATAAATGGGTCTTTTTCTGGTTGGCAAGATGTAACTAGTTGGGTGCCACAGGGTTCGGTCCTTGGGCCCCAACTATTTACAATATATATTAATGACTTGGATACAGGAATAGAAGGTACTATAGCCAAATTTGCAGATGACACTAAAATAGGTGGGATAGTAAGTTGCAATAAAGAAATAAGAAATTTACAAATGGATATGGATAGGTTAGGTGAATGGGCCAAAATTTGGCAGACGGAGTTTAACGTAGATAAGTGTGAGGTTATCCATTTTGGGCAGAAGAATAAAAAGGCAAATTATCTAAATGGAGAGAAACTTCAGAGTGCTTCGATGCAGAGGGATCTGGGTGTCCTCGTGCATAAATCACAGAAAGCTAGTATGCAGGTACAGCAGGTAATAAGGAAGGCAAATGGAATTTTGGCATTTATTGTTAAAGGAATAGAATATAAAAGTAGGGAAGTCTTGCTGCAACTGTACAAGGCATTAGTGAGACTGCAACTGGGCCGGCAGCTCAATGAGGCGGGTCTTCCTCACTCAAACGGTGGAAGTCCCGGCTCGGCACAATTAAAGCCTGGGAACCCGATGGAACAGATCCCCAGGCGAGGTGGAAGCGGGTTCGCCACCGACTTTTCAGTCGGTGGCCAGCTCCCATCCACCCAACGTAAAATACCGCCCATAGAATTAATAAACTAGCTACACAATCCCACTTTAGTGGGTCCTGTTGCTTGGCAGAAAGATAAATGTCTAACTCCTCACTCTTACATTCCATTCTCCCTTTTCCATCTGATTTCCTCTAGCTTTCACAATTCTCCGTTTTTTTTCAGAAAGCTGACTCCAGGTCATCTTTTAGTCAAACACAATCTCCTACAGAGCAAAACCGAATGGCAATGCCCTTTGCTAAGATCTAATGAATAGAGCTGATGTAGCAGCAATGAGTGGGTTAATGTTCAATGGAATGTCAAACTATCTTTCATCATCTCCAGTGATAAAAGCTATCTGAAATCCTATTTCTAGCCCCATCATCTGTGAATTTAAGCCCTTAACTTTAGCTCAATCATAGCGTTCTTAATGTGGATCCCATCAGAAACAAAAATAGAAGAGATGAGAACTGCCTTGAATGGGTTGAAAACGAAGCAGTCCCTACAAAAAAATGACTGTAGGGAATCTAAATGGGACCATGAAAAGAAAAAAAACACTTGACAATAAAATTTTTATCCATGTTTACAGTAATAGTTATGTAAGGCTACAATAAAAACCCTCAAAATATGTAGTTTGATTCAAAAAAACAAGTAATTTAGCCAGGTTTTCAGCTTGAAATGGAACATTTATAGATTTCAAGCAACACAAAGATGATAAAGTAATGACACCAATGCATCATTTTGCAATGAATGAGAAGTAGAAATTCAAAATCTAGAACTTTTCAGTAACATCTGCAGGAAAATATTGGGTAACTTTGGTTTCGAAAAAAATGGTTCAGGAAATATGCAAAGGTTAATTCAATTTTTCAGAGTCACATTGATTTTAAGAGAAATTGCTGAAACTAAATGAAAGTCCTTTTACATCATTCCACTTTAACTCAATTTCCAATGCTTGAACTAGAATGTGAAGAAACAGATACTTTAAAATGGGCTTTGTTGCCTGCTGATATTAGCAAAACAGAGCTGCCTGCATTGACATTGATAATTGTACCTGCAATTTTTTTAAAAAAGACATGTATAAATATTGCAAAGACCATGCTGGGGTATTAGTTGTATCACAAAGAAATCCTGGTGGCAGTATGATAGACTGAGAGCTGTTTCTGAAATTAGCTGCTACCGGTTATTCCAGGAATGTAGCCTCTTCTCCTGAATATAACATCACCACGCAGTAATGAGCAGACTCAAATTATCTCCCAATTTATTTTTAACATATGATAATTGAAGTATTTCAACATGCATGGTCAGCTCCTCCTAAAGACTGTTCCTCCAAATATAGTGCTCGGCTTTTAGCCAGTGTAAAGTGTCAATTGGATTATTTGATCTAAATTACATTATTAAAAGCACTTTCACCCATCTGATAGCAAATACTGCCTGGTGATTTAGTTACATCTCCATTTTATGCAAGGATTGCTTTTGGTTTTCCCTTGGCAGTGAAAATATGATTTAAAAAAATGTAAGAGTAAATTACAACAAAATTCTTAAGTCTGTGCTTTTTGGTTTGGGAAAGGCTGATGGTTTGATCTTTGCCGCTGGCATTCAATGAGCACCTTGAAAAGATATACCTAAAAGAGCCTTCTTTTTTCTGCCCTTAAGATTCCAAGGTGGAACGACTGCACCAGCAACCTTGCCAGGAACACAAGAAACTCAATTCAACTGGAGATATAGGTGATCCACATTGGGTTAGAACATTTTCTGTGGCTCAGGCTTAGATGCAACGTCGACAGTTGGGATAGAAAATTTGTCTCTATGTTGTCTGGATGGGACTTGAGTGAAATATATGTAATTTCAATGCAGCTCGTGTGCCTGTTTCTGGCACAGTATTTCTCACTTTTTAGCACCAATTAGCAGTCTCACACAGCGATACAATACGATGGATGATGTGGGAAATGTCAGTATCATAGTACATGGAAGGTAGTGCTTCTAGGTTGGATTTGAGGCCCCTTGCTTTGAAACTGTACAGGGAGGTTTGTGCAGCACTAAGATACATTATACCCCATTTGGGAAGTTTGGATCCATTCACCACCACAGATACACCTCGCTCCCAAGAGCACAGAAATTCCTCTTGCCTCCCAAAGAAAACATCAGCTTAACTGAGGTGGCTGGTGTGAAATTGAAATTTGAGCCTCAGTGATTATGCAGTCTGTGCTATCAATTGTTTAACTGTTAATTTGATTGGATCTGAACCTTAAATGATGAGGATTACAACTCACTGAAGATAGTGAATAATCTATCTAACTGACTGTCTTGTTTAAGACAAAATCTTATCTTTTAGAGGATTGAAGCTGATGGCTTTTGACTAAACAAAGATTAAACACTGTCTGTGAAATCTTAGGTGTTGGAAGTGTTGCTGTGATTTGAATGCTGACTAGCAATTACAAATGGACTACGCAGAGTGCACCAGACAATTCTGCATTTTCTTCTGTCATATTTCCATAAACAATATTGCAATAATGCCCTAGGTTCATAGGGTCCTCTTTTATAGCTGAACATTGTCACAAGTACACAATGCAAAACTTTGTGACTGTGAACTGATATTAAACAAAGCTCACTTTACAGCAGCTGCTCTACTCCAGCAACAATATTACATAAATATTCTTCCAGTTCCTATTTGCACCCAGCTATACCATATTATTACAGGGACCAACTACAGATACAGATATGGAACTCATTATAGTATTTAATGTCTTAAATTACTCGAAAACTGCAATGGCCCCTTCAAGGGTGTATTTCTGGGTGCATCTTTGGAAAAAAAACAATTGACCATAAATAAGCAAAATATTAAGTCACCATTTTCATCAGCTATTAATGAACCCAATTTAAAACACAAGTCACAAAACATTTTCACATCTGCTAAAATGCAGCTCATCTGTTAAATGTCTCTTGACAAATTGAGACAAAGTTACAGAAAAATGTATTTTGACATATCGGCAAAAGCTTAGTCAATAGTGAAGGCTGAGAAAAGGTTAGTGGATATCTTTATAAAAGAGGCAAATAAGTAAGTGGCTCAGATGCTGCAGATATGTCTGCCTTAATGTTTTTAAGTCAAAGTAAGTTTCTCTGAAATTTCCAACGCAGTGGCGGACTGCAAATGTGCCAACGCAGCCTTTGATACAATTTGCTGCTGACAGCACACAGCATGTAGTGGATTGCCATAGGGCTGAAGGAGCACAAGTGTGCATCAAACGACAGTTTCTGAGTATTAAGCAGTTATGATTGATTTGTTGCTGGACCAGTTGCTTTAATGCTAAGATAGTGCAATCAAATGAGTTCTGTATTGATGTTGGCACAGTTTGTGTGAATGATTGAAGCAAAAATGGAGAACAGTTTTCATTATTCTTTTCGCTCATTTTTAAAATACATATATATCACATCCAATAGGTCAGGTCAGATAAAAGGGTAACCCAGGTTATAATGGACGAAACAGGTTACATGGGACTGTGGAAGCCCCTTTCCCCTTATCCTTACAACGTACTTGTCAAATTCCTTTTTAAGTGATTAGATAGTCCCTGCTTCGATAGGAACCTGTGGTAAAGCATTTTCTGTTCTTCTAACTGTGTGAAAATAATTCGAACATTGTCATTGTTCTTCCAGTGATAATCCTGTCTGTGCTCACGTTAGCAATTCACTAGCCAGCAGAGAAATGGGGGGCATTTTAACCTAAAAAAAGGGATGGGTTTGGGGCAGGTGGGGGGTGAAAGTGTAAACTGTTTCCCAACACAAATCCGCCTCCAACCCACCTACTTCCGGTTTTAACTGAGGTCAGAATGTGGGTGGACAACCCACACCAAGGAGGCAGGTCGGAACTTTGAATAATAAGGTTGCATGTCTCGTTGTCATTCTTTTTTTAAACTTTAACTCTAGTCAGCCAGGTTTCCCAAGCATCGGGAAACCCAATAGCTTCATTGAGACAAGGACTTGGCAGATCCAGAGGGAAGTGACTTTGCACTTATCTCATGGATCCAGGTGCCTGCCTGAGGTGCCTCCACAATTGAGCAACCACCCCCGTCTTCCCAACACCAACCATCCCCCTTAGGTCTTGGATCTCACCACGATAGAGGTAAATAGCGAAAGCAGGGAAGTTATGCGGAACCTTTATAAAGCTCTGGTTAGGCCACAACTAGAATAGTGTGTTCAGTTCTGGTCCCCACACATTAGGAATGATGTGAGGACCCTTGACAGGGTGAAGAGGAGATTTACCAGGATAGTTCTGGGGATGAGGGAATTCAGCTGCAATGCTAGGCTGAAGAAGCTGTGGTTGTTCTCCTTTGAGCAGAGGAGATTGAGAAGATATTTGATCGAGGAGTACAAGATTATGATGGGTTTAGATCACCTAGACAAAGAAAAGATGTTCCCATTAGCTGATGGTACAAGGACTAGGAGACACAGATTTAACATTCTGAGCAAGAGATGTAGGGGGATATGAGGAAGAACTTTTCTACGCAGCTAGTGGTAATGACCTGGAATTCAATGACTGCAAGGGTGGTAGAAGCAGAGTAAATGAATGCTTTCAAAAGAAATTTGGATAGGCACTTGAAGGAAATAAACCCACAAAGCTACTGGGATAGAGCGGGAGAATGGGACTGATTGGATTGCTCTACAGAAAGCAGCATGGACTTGATGGGCTGAATGGCGTCCTCTGTGTGGTAATGAATCTATAGGTGGATTTCAATGTCAGTGTCGTGGGCCTCGATGGTGTACCTGGATGCGGGAGGCATTGCCATTCGGGGTGGAAGCAGCTGGCCGAACGAAATAATGCGGTGGCCGGACAATGAGCAAGATGGAGGCACGAGACCCAGCCAATCAAGCTCTGAGGCAGGTAGGAAAACGCCAATCCCACCATCAGCTGATATGAAGGCAGATACCATTTTTAAACCGGAGCCTGACCTCACTGCAGAGCTCGTGACCCTCCTGGATCGCTGTTGAAGCCGCTGAAAGATGCGACCTTGTAGCCCCAAAGGAGCTTCCCTCATCTGTGCTGCCCCAAAAAGAGCTTTCGAACTCTGTGCTGCCCCCCTGAATGACTGCCCCTCAACTCCTCTGAGTTGCCCCGCTGTGTGATTGCAATGGCCTCTTCCCCCACTTTCTGCAAAAGTTTTCACTCCAATAGAAGGCAGCTTTACAATGGCTGACCTTCCCCTGGGAACATGAGGTCTTGCCTGAATGTTGCCACCATTGAGTGTTCAGGGAATTGACGGCCCATGATCTCTGCGTGGCGCACATTTAATTCGCAGGGTAGCATTAAATGTCATTCAATTGCCCCTAGTGTAGGTAGGTGGTAGGAGAATTGTGGGGATGTGGTAGGAAATATGGGATTAATGTAGGATTAGTATAAATGGGTGGTTGCTGGTTGGCACAGACTCAGTGGGCCGAAGGGCCTGTTTCAGTGCTGTATCTCTAAATAAATAAAATAGATAATGCAGGTGGGAAGTATACAGTAAATGGCAGAAACCTTAGGAGTAATGACAGGCAGAGAGATTTGGGCGTACAGGTCCACAGGTCACTTAAAGTGGCAATGCAGGTGGATAAGGTAGTCAAGAAGGCATACGGCATGCTTGCCTTCATCGGTTGGGGCATAGAGTATAAAAATGGGCAAGTCATGCTGCAGCTGTACAGAACTTTAGTTAAGCCACACTTAGAATATTCCATGCAATTCTGGTCGCCACACTACCAGAAGGACATGGAGGCTTTGGAGAGGGTACAGAAGAGGTTTACCAGGATGTTGCCTGGTCTGGAGGGCATTAGCTAGGAGGAAAGGTTGGATAAACTCGGATTGTTTTCACTGGAGCGTCAGAAGTGGAGGGGTGACATGATAGAGGTTTACAAAGTTATGAGCGGCATGGACAGAGTGGATAGTCAGAAGCTTTTTCCCAGGGTGGAAGAGTCAGTTACGAGGGGACATAGGTTTAAGGTGCGAGGGGCAAAGTTTAGAGGGGATATGCGAGGCAAGTTCTTTACACAAAGGGTGGTGAGTGCCTGGAACTTGCTGCCGGGGGAGGTGGTGGAAGCAGGTACGATAGCGACGTTTAAGAGGCATCTTGACAAATACATGAATAGGATGGGAATAGAGGGAAACGGTCCCCGGAAGTGCAGAAGGTTTTAGTTTAGGCAGGCATCAAGATCGGCGCAGGCCTGGAGGGCCAAATGGCCTGTTCCTGTTCTTTGTTAAAGGATGACATACCCCTAGGACCAGATGGTTTCCATCCCAGGCATTTTAAAGGAAGTAGGTGAGAACATTTCAGATGCCCTAACTATAATCTTCCAAACTTCTCTCGATTTGGGAACCGTTCCTTTAGATTGGAAAATTGCGCATGTCACTCCATTGTTTAAGAAGGGTGAAAGAGGGAAACTGGGAATTATAGACCAATTAGCCTAACATCTGTTGTTGGGAAATTGCTAGTGTCTATAATTAAGGATAGGATAACTGAACAACTGAAATTGAGCTTTTCAAAGAGAGCCAGCATTTGTAAAGGGTAGGTCATGCCTGTTAAACCTGATTTTTTTTCGGAGAGGTGACTAAAGTAGTGGACAGGGGAATGTCTATGGATGTCATTTACATGGACTTCCAGAAGATATTGATAAAGTCCCTCATAAGAGACTCTCAGCTAAAGTTAAGTTCATGAAATTGTAGAAAAATTATTGACCTGGTTAGAAAATTGAGCAGCAGGAGAGAGAAAGTAGTCTTAATGGGCAGGTATCTGATTGGCAGAATGTGACTTGTGGTATCCCACAATGATCTGTGCTGTGGCCTCAACCATTCAACATGTTTATTAATGGTTTAGATGATGGGATAGAAAGCCAAATATCCAAGTTTTCTAATGACACATTAGGGGGGTAGGCGGTGGTGTAGTGGTATTATCACGAGATTAGTAATCCAGAGACCCAGGGTATTTCTCTGGGGACATGGGTTCGAATCCCACCACAGCAGAAGGTGGAATTTGAATTTAATTAATAAATCTGGAATTAAAAGCTAGTCTAATGATGGCCATGAAACCATTGTCAATTGTTGTAAAAACCCATCTGGTTCACTAATGTCCTTTAGGGAAGGAAATCTGCTGTCCAGACCTGTTCTGGCCTACATTAGACTCCAGACCCACAATGTGGTTAACTCTTAAATGCCCTCTGAAATGGTCTAGCAAGCCACTCAGTTCTACCTAACCATTACAAAGTCAGTAAAAAAGGAATGAAACCGGACGGACCACCCAGCATCGACCTGGGCACCGGAAACGACAATGGCAAACCCAGCCCTGTCGACCCTGCTTACTAACATCTGGGGGCTTGTGCTAAAGTTGGGAGAGCTGTCCCACAGACTAGTCAAGCAACAGCCTGACATAGTCATACTCACGGAATCATACCTTACAATACAATGTCCCAGACACCGGTTTCCTCCCACATGCCAAAGACTTGCAGGTTGATAGGTAAATTGGCCATTAGCAATTGCCCCTAGTATAGATAGGTGGTAGGGAAATATAGGGACAGGTGGGGATGTGGTAGGAATATGGAATTAGTGTAGGATTAGTATAAATGGGTGGTTGATGGTCGGCACAGACTCGGTGGGCCGAAGGGCCTGTTTAAGTGCTGTATCTCTAAAAACTAAAATTAAAAACTAAAACACTGCCATCACCGTACCCGGGTCTGTCCTGTCCCACCGGCAGGACAGACCCACCAGAGGTGGTGGCACAGTGGTATACAGTAGGGAGGGAGTTGCCCTGAGAGTCCTCAACATCGACTCTGGACCCCATGAAGTCTCATGGCATCAGGTCAAACATGGGCAAGGTAACCTCCTACTGATTACCACATACTGACTCAGTACTCCTCCATGTTGAACACCACTTGGAGGAAGCACTGAGGGTGGCAAGGGCACAAGATGTACTCTGGGTGGGGGACTTCAATGTCCATCACCAAGAGTGGCTCGGTAGCACCACTACTGACCGAGCCCTAAAGGACATATCTGCTAGACTGGGGCTGCGGCAGGTGGTGGGGGAACCAACACGAGGGAAAAACATACTTGACCTCGTCCTCACCAATCTGCCTGCCACAGATGCTTCTGTCCATGACAGTATTGGTAGGAGTGACCACCGCACAGTCCTTGTGGAGACGAAGTCTCGCCTTCACATTGAGGATACCATCCATCGTGTTGTGTGGCACTATCACTGGGCTAAATGGGATAGATTTCGAACAGATCTAGCACTGCAAAACTGGGCATCCATGAGGCGCTGTGGGTCATCAGCAGCAGCAGAATTGTGCTCAACCACAATCTGTAACCTCATGGCCCGGCATATCCCCCACTCTACCATTACCAATCAAGCTAGGAGACAACCCTGGTTCAATGAAGAGTGGAGGAGGGCATGCCAGGAGCAGCACCAGGCATACCTCAAAATGAGGTGTCAACCTGGTGAAGCTACAACACAGGACTACTTGCATGGCAAACTGCGTAAGCAGCATGCGATAGACAGAGCTAAGCAATCCCATAACCAACGGATCAGATCTAAGCTCTGCAGTCCTGCCACATCCAGCCGTGAATGGTGGTGGACAATTAAACAACTAACTGGAGGAGGTGGCTCCACAAATATCCCCATCCTCAATGATAGAGGAGCCCAGCACATCAGTGCTAAACATAAGGCATTTACAACAATCGTCTGCCAGAAGTGCCGAGTTGATGATCCATCTCAGCCTGCTCCTGAAGTCCCAGCATCACAGATGCCAGAATTCAGCCAAGTCGATTCACTCCGCGTGATATCAAGAAATGACTGAAGGCACTGGATACTGCAAAAACTACGGGCCCTGACAATATTCCGGCAATAGTACTGAAGACCTGTGCTCCAGAACTTGCCGCGCCGCTGGCCAAGCTGTTCCAGTACAGCTAAAACACTGGCATCTACCCTGCAATGTGAAAAATTGCCCAGATATGTCCTGTACACAAAAAGCAGGACAAGTCCAGCCCGGCCAACTACCGCCCCATCAGCCTACTCTCAATCATCAGTAAAGTGATGGAAGGTGTCATCAACAGTACCATCAAGCGGCATTTGCTTAGCAATAACCTGCTCAGTGACACTCAGTTTGGGTTCCGCCAAGGCCACTCAGCTCCTGACCTCATTACAGCCTTGGCTCAAACATGGACAAAAGGGCTGAACTCAAGAGGTGAGGTGAGAGTAACTGCCCTTGACATCAAGGCAGCATTTGACCGAGTATGACATCAAGGAGCCCTAGCAAAACTGAGGTCAATGGGAATCAGGGGGAAAACCCTCCGCTGGCTGGAGTCATACCTAACACAAAGGAAGCTGGTTGTGGTTGTTGGAGGTCAATCATCTGAGCTCCAGGACATCACTACAGGAGTTCCTCAGCGTAGTGTCCTGGGCCCAACCATCTTCAGCTGCTTCATCAATGACCTTCCTTCAATCATAAGGTCAGAAGTGGGGATGTTTGCTGATGATTGCACAATGTTCAGCACCATTCGTGACTCCTCAGATACTGAAGCAGTCCATGTAGAAATACAGCAAGACCTGGACAATATCCAGGCTTGGGCTGATAAGTGGCAAGTAACAGGCAATGACCATCTCCAACAAGAGAGAATGTAACCATCTCCCCTTGACATTCAACAGCATTACCATCGCTGAATCCCCCACCATCAACATCCTGGGGGCTACCATTGACCAGAAACTGAACTGGAGTAGCCATATAAATACTGTGGTTACAATAGCAGGTCAGAGGCTAGGAATCCTGCGGCGAATAACTCGCCTCCTGACTCCCCAAAGCCTGTCCACCATCTACAAGGCACAAGTCATGTGTGATGGAATACTCTCCACTTGCCTGGATGGGTGCAGCTCCAACAACACTCAAAAAGCTCGACACCATCCAGGACAAAGCAGCCCGCTTGATTGGCACCCCATCTACAAACATTTACTCCCTCCACCACCGACGCACAGTTCCAGCAGTGTGTACCATCTACAAAGATGCACTGCAGTAATGCACCAAGGCTCCTTAGACAGCACCTTCCAAACCCACGACCTCTACCAACTAGAAGGACAAGGGCAGCAAATACATGGGAACACCACCACCTGCAAGTTCCCCTCCAAGTCACACACCATCCTGACTTGGAACTATATTGCCGTTCCTTCACTGTCGCTGGGTCAAAATCCTGGAACTCCCTTCCTAACAGCACTGTGGGTGTACCTACTCCAAATGGACTGCAGCAGTTCAAGAAGGCAGCTCACCACCACCTTCTCAAGGGCAATTAAGGATGGGCAATAAATGCTGGCCTGGCCAGCGACGCCCACATCCCATGAATGAATAAAAAAAAAAGATAGATTGCACCATAAGAGTGTTGATGGAAATGTCCTATTACAAAGAGATATTGAAAACCTAAATGAATGAAATTAACCGTGGCATATGGATTTCAATGTAGTCAAATGTGAGGTCATTGACTTGAGATAAAAAAGATAGGACAGGATACTTTCTAAATACCAGAAACATTGGAGGTCCAAGTGACTTGGTGTCCAAATACACAGATATATTGTTAAAATGTCATGGACCGGTATTGAAAATAGTCAAAAAGGCTAATGGAATCCTACTTTTTTTTTTAATATGTAGGGGTCTAGAATACAAGGGGTAGAAGTCATGCTTCAGCTATACAAAGCCCTGGTTAGACCACATTACTGTGAGCAGTTCTGGGTGCAAGATCTTAGAGGGAGTGCAGCATAGATTAACTAGAATGCTGAAAGGTCATCGACCTGAAACATTATTTCGGTTTCTCTCTCCACAGATGTTGCCTAAACTGCTGAGTATTTCCAACCTTTTCCATTTTTATTTCAGATTTCCAGCATCCACAGTGTTTTGCTTTAACTGGAATGATATCTGGACTCCAAGGTTTAAATTACAAGGAGAGAGTCCACAAATTAGGGTTATACTCCCTGGAATTTAGAAGACTCACGGGTAATTTGATCAAAGTTTTCAAGATTAAGGTAAACAGAGAGAATAGATAGAAATAAGTTATTCCCACTGGTTAGGAAGTCTCGGATGAGGGGACATAGTCTTAAAAGTTAGAGCCAGACCTTACAGGAGTGAAATGAGGAAATACTTCTGCACACACACACTTTAAAATGCGTTGGTTCAGGGAAGATTTTGTGTTCGACACTATGCAAATGAGTTTTAGCAGAAACTCAGGGCGGGGTGGGTGTTGTGGGGACAGTGATTTGCGGGTGGAGAAACACTTTCAAAACTGGTACCATCTGCACCAGAATCATTGATTGCACCAAAAGAAGAAACTCTACCTACAGAAGTTTACACATGACCAAGTTAAAACTAACTGGCCTGTAAGGTCCTGGCTTATCCCTTTCTCTAGCAAGGCTGTAACAGCTGCCATTCTCCAAAGGTTTTTGTTAAATGATTGTTGTCTTCATTATCTCTTGTCGAACATCCCTCAGTATTCACCTATAGGCTCGCTGTGCCTGATGACTTTTCCACCTTAATTCCTTTTTAATACTTTCCTTCTAAATGTTTGCCTATAGTTGTTGCTCTTCAACATTCTCCTCAGATACTCCTATTGTCCTACTTTCATCTTTGTAAAAACTAATATTTGTTAGACATCTCGTCATCCTGAAGTACAAGATATTCTCCTTCATGCCACTAACTGCTCCCACTCCTCCTTTAACTATCATGTTACTTATTTGCTTTTATATTGACTACCAGTCTCTTTTTATACTCTTCTTAATCTTCCTGATCTCCCTTTATTGAATCCCTTCTATATCATTGACTCTGAGCTTGCTATATGCACTGGTTGTGCTCTCTCACTATATGAATTGGCAGCCCCTGATTTTGATCCAGATTCACTATTGATGCACCTTGGACTACATCAGTACAGAATACATCAGAAGGAAAACTTGGACTTGATCTGCACAAGTTAGGATATAGCGCCAGGAACCTGCTTTTGTTAATAATGTATGTAGAGTATGCAATTCAACTGTATAGTAGATATCTGTCCATCTCAGATGACGATGGGCTATGCCTGGGGCATATGTCACTTCTGGATTAAACATTGTCTGTTTTGGCTGAAGAGGCTGACTCGTGAGTGGCAATCCCTTCCACAGCTCGTACAGATGAATAATGTCAACCTGATATCGCCTGATGTTTTCTTCTTCCGGGGGGCTCTATTTTCCGCCATCTGATTGTTTATTTTCTCCTCCACTTTTTCCACGCCTTTCCAGACTGCCTTTCTCCAGGAAACCCAGTCAGCAGTAAGGACTTCCCATGCATCAACTCCGATCCCAGTCAACTTGAGGTCTCGCTTACAGGCGTCCTTGTATCACAGATGTGGGTGACCTGTTGGTCTTGTGCCGATAGCAAGCTCACCATAGGGCATGTCTTTGGGAATGTGGCCATCATCCATTCGGCACACACGACCCAGCCAACAGCATCCCCACTGACTCAAGAGGGCAGATATGGTGGGGATCCCTGCATGCTGGACTACTTCCGTATTGAGCACCCTGTCCTGCCAGGAGATTCGCAATATTCATCTGAGGGAATGGAGGTGGAAGTTATTTAGATATATATTTCAACTGTATATTTAAAATATCAATTATGTACACATATCATAGTGCAGATTACATTCTTTCAACTTCTAGATGGATGAATCAGTGCTGAAACTGACCAAGTTATGATTTAATGTTCATTATTCAGTCGATCTTTACCTGGTGATTTTTCAAAAAATACCCAAGCTTTTCCTCTTTATGTGTATTGAACTATCACAGCTTTCAATCATACACATATCTCTGTTGGGAATAGTAGCATAATGGTTCTGTTACTGTACTTGCAATCCAGAGATCTAGACAAATGATCTGGAGACATAAGTTCAAATCTGACTGCAGTAGCTGGGAATTTAAAATCAGTTAAATAAATCTAGAACAAAAAGCTTGTATCAGTATGGTGACCATGTAACTAATGGATTGTTGCAAAAAACCCATCGAGTTCACTAATGCCCTTTATGGAAGAAAATCTGTCATCCTCACCCAGTCTGGCCTATGTGATTGTTAACTGCCCTCAGAAGGCAGTTCATCACCACCTTCTCAAGATAATTAGTGATGGGCAATGCCAGTGATGCCCACG
Source organism: Heterodontus francisci (assembly GCF_036365525.1). NCBI lineage: Eukaryota > Metazoa > Chordata > Chondrichthyes > Heterodontiformes > Heterodontidae > Heterodontus > Heterodontus francisci. Next base: position 41,927,399 of record NC_090379.1, read on the forward strand.
TCCCATTAATAACTGAAACAGAATGAATGTGCAGGATTCCCATTTTAAAACCAATAATCTTTGTAAGTAGATAGGAGTTTAAAGTTATAGTCTAGTTTCATTATCTTTGGCAAATAAACAGCTTTATTTATTCCTTAATAGTACAAGATGTAATTATTGTAAATCAGTCTGCTATAGCAATCTCCATTCAGCAGGTCTTTGAAAAATTCTTATCGAGTGATTATGAACTGCTTTTGTAAAGTCCTTGAAAAAAATATGAATTTCAGTAGCCTATTCTCAAAGAACATCTATCAAAGTCCACGTTAGTAGTATATGCAAATTCCTCACGACACAATTTTAAGATTGTGTGACTGGCACTCAAATAATAAAAAATGAAAATTGATGCACTTTCATTAATATTCATTGAAGTGACTCAGCTGGTATTGAAAGTTTCACATGCTATTCTAGCCAGAAATAGTTACAATAAACCAATGATCCTAGTCCCATCTTGTAACTGGTAACTTGCACAGTAAAGTGGGTATAAGTGAATATCAAGTGAAGAAGATCACATGCAGGATGAAATTATGAATGTCCCCTTCCAAAAGGTAATGAAAACAGCCAGCATCCATGAAACTGTACATTAGAATTAATCAGTGTTTCAGATAGGAGAGAAGAAATTGGATGATCAACAAAAAAACTATCCAACTAGGTTGTTGTATGATAGGCCGAGCAAAAAGGGCCTCATGCATTTAGATGTTAGAAGCACTGAAATAGTATAAAATTACCTTGGAACTTTTGATAAAGTTTCAACTCTGGAAGGATTCACAATTACGTGGGAAAATCCAAAAAGACACCCAATATGGCTGCTAAACCATTTTCAAGTTGGTCATCTTTTAGAATGATAGAATCCTGCAGCACAGGAGGAGACCATTCAGCCAATCATGCCAGTACTGGATCTTTGAAAGAGTTATACAATTAGTTCCACTTTTCTAATCTTTCCCCACAGCCTTGCAAATTTGTCCCTTTCAAGTATAAATCCAATTCCTTTTGAAACTGCCTCCACCACTCTTTCAGGCAATGCATTCATTATGGACATGAGTAATTGTAAAAACATGTCATTCAGAACATTTTGCAGCAGCTCTCATGGGAAGAGTAGAAACAGGACAATAGCACCAACTCACATTGTTGCACTTATTCCAGGATATCCAGGGCTAAATTTTGATCGAACAGCTTTGATCACGGTGGCAGCACTGGAAGCGTTTCTGAGTGCCCTCTATTCCCCTTGGACCTTGTCTGCTGCCTTCACAGCCTCTGAACATTGTCTGCTGCCTTTGCTGCATAATAGGCAAGGTGCTGATTGTAAGCCTGCACTGGCCATGGCTGAAGGAAAAGACCCGGATGGCCCCACAGTTTAATGATGCCTCCCTGCAGGTTCTCCTCCAGGCTGCAAGGGCAAGGTGGGAGGTCCTCTTCCCTAGTCTGGACAGAAATTGCAGAGGAAATCAGCAGTCGTGGGGTCACCTCCAAAACATAGGTCAATGATTTCACCTGGGCTGCTAAGGGTGAGAACTTCAAATTCCATGGATCCTTTGGGCGCTGTATGTGGCTCAGTGAGAGGGAACGGTTGTTTTTAAAGGAATGGCCACCCACTTACATTCATCGAGGAAGGTCATTAGGACATGATGCCTGCGGCTAGGCTGCATCTTGGTGGTGGGGCATTGCTAGACCATGCATAGCCCCTTGAGAGAGCCCTCAGACAGGAGGCATATGTGTGTCCCCATCATGGCCTGCTGGACTATCACCATCAGATCTCTGGGGTTCTCTCTGCTGGGAGACTAACTTGGTTCATCACTAAAATAAAATCAAAATACTGCAGATGCTGGAAATCTGAAACACAAAGAAATACTCAGCAGGTCTGGCAGCATCTGTGGAGAGAGAAGCCGAGTTAACGTTTCAGGTCAATGACCCTTCCTCAGAAAGTTCTGATGAAGGGTCACTGACCTGAAACGTTAACTGTGCTTCTCTCTCCACAGATGCTGCCAGATCTGCTGTGTATTTCCAGCATTTCTTGATTGTGTAACTTGGTTCATCATTGTGTCTACAGGCGAAGACGGCCCACAAGAAGGAGAAGGAGTGTGGCAAGCTCGGCAGTGGAGTGCCTTATATCTATGTCCTCACCTCAATGTAGGAGGAGGCCATGGACTTGGCAGGGCAACAAGGTGGCCGCTCCATAACTGATAGCGAGGTAGGGTCACCTACCCAAGAGAATGAGTGAGCATCTCCTAGGGCACAAGGGTGTATCTGGTATCAAAGAGCGATGCTGTGCATGTGATCACCACTGCATCAATGGAGCTGCACAGTGGGGTGGTAGGAACATCAGGATGGGCAGATCCTAATCCTTCAATGTCTTTAATTTCTTATGCAGGTCAAGATGAACAGCAAGAGAGAGGATCTGAAGACACTGGGGGACAGGCAGGAGGAGGGGGGGGATCCTCAGAGGCTGCAGTGCCACATCTTTCCCCCACACCCTCCACCAGCACGGATACGCTCACGTAGGTGGGTAGTTGCGCGCATTTAGATTCAGGCACACAACCTGTTGAGCATGTTACAGATCCACCTGGGCAGCTGACAGAGGCGGAGAGAGCCCAGGCCACTGGCAGTCGGAGGACTATGAGAGGTCAGGCCATGCTGATCCCCAGGCTGATGATGTGCCTCTGGTGTCGACGGCAATATGGGAAAAGCTGCAGCTGCAGCGAGAGGTTAGGCAACATCTGGCACAGATGTCAGAGGCTCTGCATACGAGCATGGATGATGGAGGAGTCCATCCATCCCTTGGGTGCTGCACTGCCTCTGCTGGTTGCCTGTCTGACTTCCTCCATTAAAAGATTGGTGCCTCTAATGGAGAGCCAGATCCAGCAGACGAATCAGTGGCGGACAGAAATGTGTGCAAACTTGCACACTATTGCATTGTCCACGAGCTCCATTCAGTGGTGGCAAGGTAGAGGGGAACGAGACATCTGGAGTCTCCACCAGATCCTCATCCCTCTCAGGTCAGCAGGGAGGTACAAGTGTGCCTTATAAAAGGTGGGGAGGAGCGGCTGCCTCCCGCATCTGGGGTCTGGGGATTCCTCTCAGGGCACTCCTGGTGTGGACAGTTGTTCCAAAGCCCCTCTGTCAGTGACGCCAGTGCCTCCATCTTTCCTGATGACAGAGGTAGTCCCTGCACCATAGCAGGAGGCCCTCAGTGTGCCGGTGCCCTCCAGGCCTCAGACAGCTGGAGGACGGCTGCCAATGTCATCCCAAGCCAAGGGGCAGCAAGGTCAGCAGCCTGTCTCCGCTGACAGTGCAGAGGAAGCACTTGGAAAAGTCTTGAAGAGCACCTAGATGCACTTCGAGGAACACAGATGAAGATACATGGTAGTGCGTTTGGTCTGATGCAAAATAAAATAACGGTGTTCACTCACATCTCCTTTCTGTTGTTGATGCCCTTTGATAATTAATTTAAACCCTTCCTCCTAAGGGGCTGGAAGCAAGAGACCAAGCCCGAGTGCTCAAAGCTCTGCCTTGCCATGCCACTGTGCGATGTGCACCTGGGTTCTGTAGTATAGAATGAAGGAGGTGACAACAGGGCTGTTTAAAAGGTAAGGCTTTATTGTTGCGGTGCCAGAAAATGGTAAGGCTCAAATGAAGTATACCAACATACAAATTAGGAGAAGTAGGCCATTTGACTCCTGTAGCCTGTTCCATCATTCAATAAGATCATGGCATGTATGTATAAGGGTATCTTGTGCCTTCCTTGTGCGTATCTCATGACACCTTTCCTGCTGTGCCTGGGGCTCTTCATCTGGCACTGCCAGGGCAGCATCCTCCACCGTATCCCCATTAAAGGAGGAGGCATCTTGCTCCACAATATCCTCACTGGTCAACGCCTCCCCCCTCCGTAGCACCAAGTTGTGCAGTACACAGCAAACCATCACAATATGTGAGATCCTCGCCGGGGCATGCTGAAGGGCTCCCTCGGACTGATCTAGGCACCTGAATCTCATCTTCAGTAGTCTGATAGCTGCTTGATGGTCACTCGGATTGACCCATGACAGGTGTTGTGCCTCACCTCTGCATTTGCTTGTGGGTTCCTCACAAGCATCAGTAGCCATGTCCTCAGTGGGTAGCCTTCGTCTTCAAGGATCCATCCCTGAAGACGAGCAGGGGAACAGAAAGGTTCAGGCACCTGGGACTGCCTTGGTATGTAGGCACCGTGACTGCTTCCCGGGAATCATGCAGCACACCTGTACGATCTGTTTGCAGTAGTTGCAGACCAGTGCACATTAAGCGAGTGTAAGCCCTTCTGGTTAATGAAGGCAGCAGGCTGGTCGGTGGGAGCCTTGATGGCCACATGTGTGCAGTCGATGAGTCCCTGCACTTGGGGGAATCCAGCAATGGCCCCGAATCCTATAGCCTTCTCAGTTTGGCTATTTGGATTGGTGCGGAAGCACACATGGTCACCGGCACTCCTGAACATGGCATTGATGACCTCTTGATGAACTGATGGGCTGCTGTCTGGGAGTTTCCACACATATCTCCAGTGAATCCCTGGAATGGTCTGCTGGTGTAGAAGTTCAGTGCCACAGTGACCTTCGTTGCCACTGGCGTTGAGTGCACACCAAGTCTCATGGGCCTCAGCTCATCCTGCATCCTGGCACATAGACCATTGACGGCGTCCCTGGAGAGACTCAATTTTCAGAGACACAGCCATTCGAACCTATGCAGGTAGTTGAGTTTCAGCCAGTAGACCCTGTCTGGAGGATAGCTTCTTCTGTATACAAGAGGCAGCTGGTGTGCTTCTCTGTATCCTACTACAGCCTCCCGTACCTGAGGCTGGCTCTCCTGCATGCCCCCAGATGGCAGTGGGTACCCCTGCCAGTTCATGCTCCTCCCTCCTTCTCTGCTGCTCCTCCTCAACGGGGGCCTCAAAACCAGGATGAATGAGTCCCATGAGAGGTTGTCTCTCCCTGGGCACAGGGCTTATCCAGCCAAACGGACCCCCCCCTCCCCTTCACTTTTGACGAGGTGACATTGCCCCGATGGCACCCTGGTATTGGCTCTCCCACAGTCCTGCCACCTTGGTCCCCATTCCTGACAGTCTTTCCTGATGCCCCTCCGCTCCCTTTCTGCCAAGCGACGCTGCCTCCCCCGATGCCTAGTGAGTGAAGCCAACACTGAACTCCCACATCCTTGTCACCTCCTTTCACCGGGTGAGGACCTGAAGTCCCATGGTTCCCATGCACCATCAGGAATATCCAAAACGGAGAATAAATTGCTGTCAATTGGGCTCTTAAATACCTTAATTGGCTTCCTGCCTCATATCGTGAATGTGTAAAGTCTGCCCTCCATGTTGGCAGCCGACAGTAAAATCCAGAAGAATTTGATACAGAATGATAGATTGGATAGGAAGAAACTTTTTCCCTTAGCGGAGGGGTCAATAACCAGGGGGCATAGATTTAAGGTAAGGGGCAGGAGGTTTAGAGGGGATTTCAGGAAAAAAATGTTCACCCAGAGGGTGGTTGGAATTTGGAACACACTGCCTGAAGAGGTGGTAGAGGCAGGAACCATCACAACATTTAAGAAGTATTTAGATGAGCACTTGAAATGCCATAGAATACAAGGTTACGGGCCAAGTGCTGGAAAATGGGATTAGAATAGGTAGATGCTTGATGGCCAGCACAGACATGATGGGCCGAAGGGCCTGTTTCTGTGCTGTATGACTCTATGACTATGACAGTGAAGAGACGACGATATAGTTCAAGTCAGGATAGTGTGTGACTTGGAGGCGAACTTGCAGGTGGTGGTGTTTCCATGTGTCTGCTGCCCTTAAATAAAAGCAAAATACTGTGGATGCTGGAAATCTGAAATAAAAACAAAGAAATGCTGGAACCACTCAGCAGTTCCGAAGAAGGGTCACTGACCCGAAACGTTAACTCTGCTTCTCTTTTCACAGATGCTGCCAGACCTGCTGAGTGGTTCCAGCATTTCTTGTTTTTATGTCTGCTGCCCTTGTCCTTCTAGATGGCAGAGGTCACCGGTTTCAGTGCTGTATCTCTAAAAACTAAAAAAAACACCTCAAACACCATTCTGGGGTATGTTCTGTCCCACCAGCAGGACAGATCCACTGGAAGTGGTAGCACAGTGATGTACAGTTGGGAGGGAGTGGCCTTAGGAGTTCTCAACTTTGCCTCCGGACCCCTTGAAATCTCATGGCATTAGGTGAAACATGGGTAAGGAAACCTTCTGCTGATTACCACCTACCGCCCTCCATCAGCTCAGGAATCAGTACTCCTCCATGTTGATCACCACCCAGAAGAAGCACTGAGGATAGCAAGGGCACAGAATGTACTCTGGGTGGGGGACTTCAACGTCCATCACCAAGAATAGCTTGGTAGCATCACTGCTGGCTGCATCCTGGAGAACATATCTGCCAACTGGGCCTGAGGCAGGTGGTGAAGGAGCCAAGGGAAAAACCAACTTGACCTCGCTCTTACTAATCTACTTGGGGCAGATGCATCTGTCCATGATAGTATTGGTAGGAATGACCACCACACAGTCCTTGTGGAGACGAAGTCCCGTTTTCACACTGATGATACCCTCCATTGTGTTGTGTGGCACTACCATCATGCTAAATGGGACAGACTCAGATCAAATACAGCTGTTCTAAACTGGGCATCATGAAGTGCTGTGTGCCAACAGCAGCAGCAGAATTATATACAACCACAATCTGTAATCTCATGGCCCGGCAAATCCCTCACTCTATTATCAAGCCAGCGGATCAAACCTGGTTCAATGAAGAGTGCAGGAAATCATGCCAGGAGCAGCACCAGGCATACCTAAAAATGAGGTGCCAACCTGGTGAAGCTACAAAACAGGACTACTTGCATGCCAAAACAGCGGAAGCAACATGCGACAAACAAAGTAAACCAGTCACACAATCAATTGATCAGATCAAAGTCCTGCCACATCTAGACATGAGTTGTGGTGAACAATTAAACAACCAACAGGAGGAGGAGGCTCTACAAATATCCCCATCCTCAATGATGGGGCAGCCCAGCACATCAGTAGAAAAGACAAGGCTGAAACATTTACAACCTTCTTCAGCCAGAAGTGCTGAGTGGATGATCCATCTCTGCCTTCTCCTGCCACCCCGAGCATCACAGATGCCAGTCTCAGCCAATTCAATTCACTCCACATAATATCAAGAAATGGCAATATCAAGCATTGGATACTGCAAAGGCTATGGGCCCCAACAACATCCCGCTGCAGTACTGAAAGCTTGTGCTCCAGAACTAGCCACACCCCTAGCCTAGCTGCTCCACTACAGCTACAACACTGGCAGCTGTGAGACAATGTGGCAAATTGCACAGGTATGTGTTGTCCACAAAAAGCAGGACAAATCCAACCTGGCCAATTACTGCCCCATCAGTCTACTCTCAATCATCAGCAGAGTGATAGAAGCCTTCACTGACAAGGCTATCAAGTGGTATTTACACAGCAAGATCCTGCTCACCGATGCTCAGTTTGGGTTCTGCCAGGGCCACTCAGCTCCAGACCTCATTACAGCCTTGATCCAAACACAGAAAAAAAAAGAGTTGAATACCAGAGATGAGGTGAGAGAGGCTGCCCTCATCATCAAGATGGCATTTGCACGAGTGTGACTTGCAGGAGTCCTAGCAAAATTGAAGTCAATGGGAATCAAGGGAGGCAAAAATCTCCACTGGTTGAAGTCATACCTTCCACAAAGGAAGATGGTTGTGGTTTTTGAAAGCCAGTCTTCTCAGCCCCATGGCATCACAGCAGGAGTTCCTCAGGGTAGTGTCCTAGGCCCAACCATCTTCAGCTGTTTCATCAATGACCTTTCCTCCATCATAAGGTCAGAAGTGAGGATGTTCGCTAATGATTGCGGTGTTCAGTACCATTCGCAACTCCTTAGATACTGAAGCAACCCGTGCCCACATTCAGCAAGACCTTGTCTACATTCAGGTTTGGGCTGATAAGTGGAAGTAACATTTGCACAACATAAATACCAGACAATGACCATCTCCAACAAGAGAGAATCTAACCATCTCCCCTTGATGTTCAACTGCATTATCATTGTTGAATTCCCACATCAATAACATCCTGGGGGTTACCATTGACCTAAACTGAACTGGACCAGCCACATAAATACTGTGGCTACAAGAGCAGGTCAGAGGCTGGGAATTCTATGGGGAGTAACTCAAGTCCTGACTCCCCAAATCCTGTATGCCATCGACAAATCACAAGTCAGGAGTGTGATGGAACACTCTCCATTTGCCTGGATGGGTGCAGCTCCAACATTCAAGAAGCTCAACACCATCCAGGACAAAGCAGCCCACTTGATTGGCACCCCAGCCACCATCTTCAATATTCATTCCCTCCACTACCAGTGCACAGTAACAGCAGTGTGTACCATCTACAAGATGCACTGCAGCAACTCAGCATGCCTCATTCAACAGCACCTTTCAAACCGGTGACCTCTGCCATCTAGAAGGACAAGGGCAGCAGACATAAAAACAAGAAATGCTGGAACCACTCAGCAGGTCTGGCAGCATCTGTGAAAAGAGAAGCAGAGTTAACGTTTCGGGTCAGTGACCCTTCTTCGGAACTGCTGAGTGGTTCCAGCATTTCTTGTTTTTATTTCAGATTTCCAGCATCCACAGTATTTTGCTTTTATTTAAGGGCAGCAGACACATGGGAACACCACCACCTGCAAGTTCGCCTCCAAGTCACACACTATCCTGACTTGAACTATATCGTCGTCTCTTCACTGTCATAGTCATAGAGTCATACAGCACAGAAACAGGCCCTTCGGCCCATCATGTCTGTGCTGGCCATCAAGCATCTACCTATTCTAATCCCATTTTCCAGCACTTGGCCCGTAACCTTGTATTCTATGGCATTTCAAGTGCTCATCTAAATACTTCTTAAATGTTGTGATGGTTCCTGCCTCTACCACCTCTTCAGGCAGTGTGTTCCAAATTCCAACCACCCTCTGGGTGAACATTTTTTTCCTGAAATCCCCTCTAAACCTCCTGCCCCTTACCTTAAATCTATGCCCCCTGGTTATTGACCCCTCCGCTAAGGGAAAAAGTTTCTTCCTATCCAATCTATCAATGCCCCTCATAATTTTGTATACCTCAATCAGGTATCCTCAGTCGATGGGTCAGAAACCTAGAGCGCACTTTCTAACAACACCATCAGTGTTCTACATTGCATGGACTGTAGCAGTTCAAGAAGACAGCTCATCACTACCTGTCAAGGGCAATTAGGCAACAAATGTTGGCCTTTCCAGTGACGCTCACAACCCAAGAATGAATAAAATATAACTTTATAGCTAGAGATAAACAATGAGACAGAGGGGAAGAGAGAAAGGGAGAGAGAGGCTGTTGGATGATTTTTGGGAACTAGAATATACACCATGGTTCATCCAAGTAATACAATATTACGAATATGAAACAATTTATGGACCTCATCTCTGTCAAAGGAGATTTTAAAAATAATTGTGAGCATGCCCGATGTCTGCATATTATGACCCACTATTTATATTATGAAACACTAAGGATATATAGATTTCAGTTGCCATTTGGTTTTATTTTCCCACTATTTCTTGGGTGTCAATGGGACGCCTACAGAAAGTTCAGCTTTCTGTTCAGGAGTGAATCTGAGCTCAGATAATGCACCTCTGAAATATCTTACTTCTGCACATTTCACGGATTCATTTCCTAAAACATTTCCTTTATTTCCCAAGTCCTTGAAATGTTCGTATTCCATGCATCTTTGAACATTTGATCGGCATTGTTAGTGAACGTGCAATTGGAACCTGATGAAGTGCTCATGTATGTTTATGGCCCAAAATCCAAACTAAAGAAATAAAAGGCAGCAATTCTAAATTGGAATGGATAGCATTCCAAATGCAATCCACTTACTCAGACGAATGAAAAAAAACACAGGAAAGACTTCCCATACATATTGTGGCAAGAACAATAAAACTGGATTAGCTGAAATTATAACTAGAACTTAATATTTTATTTGAACAAGGACTCATTCACTCAACAGTATTGGAAAGCTTATCCTGATTCCACGTTATCCACATTACTAGGTCAAGGAGACACCATGACCACTATACATTCCTTCAAATCATAAAGCAGTTCTTCTATCATCAAAACTAGAATAATCACCATTCGAAAACATTCTTAATAAATGTAAAGCTTTCTGTATTCTTAGAACATTGAACTGGCTACAATATTAGCAATTCAATCAGATTTATTGCTTACTGGGCATGCTGATTTTCAAATAAGTTGCAATCATGGCAAATTTATGACTATTAGCACAAAAGAGGTTGGTATCAAAGAAATCTGAGTTGCAACCCCTAGGACATGGAGTAATCTAGCCATGGACAACTGGAGGCCAAAATTAACGAAATAAGAAAGGCTGAAGAAACATCCAGACAGATATAACATCTATCAGAAAAGAATTCTGGCAATCCAGAGTATAAGCTTCAATGGATTAACACAATGAAGGGGAAAGTATACCACCAGACCAGAAACAATGCATGAAGAGCAGAAAGCATCATTAATGATTTGAGAATTGTGCCTAGGCCGATTCAGCAGGGTCAGGACCAACAATGTGAAATGATAAATGCATTAAGCTGCTTTTATCTGCTCTTATTTTCTTTAAACCAGTTTCATTAAAAAAGTACCCCTTCAAAAAACTCTGGAACTGCTTGGCTTAGCAATAGGCCAGAAAGTACCAGTTCAATTTCTACTCCATGCAAAATTAACTGATCTCATCTGGGGCAGCAGTGGGATGCTACAATTGGCCTCAGCACACCATGAAAAAACAAACAGCTAGGATTACTTCTCCTGGTTGACTCCTAGGCAGCATCAAATATGTGGATATCTGGGGAGGACAGGATTAAGCTCAGATATTGGATCAGACTTTCATAGCTGCATGGCCTGGTGATACACCCTAGTCTAACATGTAAATAACAGCATTTGGACTTTGTAAATGAGAGCTACCAGTGCTCAGAAAATCAGACTTGATCCAAATTTACCACAAGGGTATGAGAGAAGAAAATTATAAAAGCCAGTAGTTAAAAACAACACTGATAATCTTGTTTTACACTGCTGCTTGTGACTTCATCAAGAGGCCTCAGGACCATCGCCAACCCACAGATATGGATTATGGAATGAATTAAACAAGGTCATTGAAAGCAATTTTTTTTTTAATGTGATCAATTACAGTAATAAATATCTTCTTCCGTGATGAGGTTTTAATAGAGGTCAGGCAGCTTGAGGGACAAGACTCCTAATCCAGACCTTCTGGCCTCCTGTATGACTACAAGTTAATTGTTCTCTGTAAAATTTATCCAAGCTGAAATTCACCGCTGATTGCTACCCACATGAATGCTACTGCAGCAAGAGCTTACACAGAAAAGGCTGGACAGCAAATTGAGGGATGTTGTTATGCACTACAATAATGGATGTCTCTTTGTGGAGTTTAATTGAAGCCATTAATAATGTTGATTAATAAACATCATTTAAATGGCTTCCTATTTAACTTGCATTATTTACTCATTAAGATTATTTTCGGAGAATCACTATCAGGTCTTTATTCCTGTAGTAACTGAGCACAGAGATAATGACAGGCACAGACCACGTACATCTTTCTGACCAGGTTACAACCATTGCACTGAAAGCATCAAATGCCAGTTTGAAAATGCAGACCTTTAAACGGCCCCTGCCCATTGCAAACTTTTAATAAGCACTTTCAAACTATTACCCTCATTCCAATATCAGCTTGGCTCAGGGGTAGCACTCTAACGTCCTAATCAGAAGGTTTGATATTCAAGCCACATTCAGAATTTGTGCATAATCCAGGCCAACATTTCAGTGCAGTACTGAAAGAGGACTGCAATATCTTTCAGATGTAATCAGGGGGAAAACACTGACTGGAGACACACCCATTACAAAAGGAAGATGGTTGTGGTTGTTGGAGGTCAATTTTTTCAGCCCCAGGACATCACTGCAGGAGTTCCTCAGAATAGTGTCCTAGTCCCAACCATCTTCAGCTGCCAGACCAATGACCTTTCCTCCAACACAAGGTCAGAAGTAGGGATGTTCACTTATGATTGCGCAGTGATCACTACCATTCGCAACTCATCAGATACTGAAGCAGTCCACACCCACCCCATCCACCACCTTCAACATTCACTCCCTCCACCACTGGCACATGGAGCAGCAGTGTGTATGATCGAGAACAGGGTTGTGAAACCTTTTCGTGTGCGGGGCCACATTATAATTTTTGTCTTATTTGGGGGCTGGTGAGACAATTTCAGAAAGGTGAAGGCGTTAAAAATGTATCTTTACTGTTAATCAAAACAACAAATGTGCATTTTTGTGAAGAATCTTTAAATGAGAAGATTAATTTATTGACTAACTTTCTCAGCACTAAGTTGGACACAGATTTAGTGAGATACCAGGCACCTTTTTGCTTGCACAAGTAGACACTGTTTGCCAGCACACTTCTTGTAGCGATGCGAATGTCCATCTGTCAGAAATGATCATCATCGCTCTCTGACTCTCCCAGTGTTCCCCCCAACAATGTGTTGGTTCCCCCACCTGATCTGTCCCACTTTCTCTCTCTGGTCTCTCTCTCTCTCTCTGGCCCGCCCCCCTCTCTCTGGTCTCTCTCTCTCTGGCCCGCCCCCCTCTCTCTCTCTCTGGCCCGCCCCCCTCTCTCTCTCTCTGGCCCGCCCCCCTCTCTCTCTCTCTGGCCCGCCCCCCTCTCTCTCTCTCTGGCCCGCCCCCCTCTCTCTCTCTCTGGCCCGCCCCCCTCTCTCTCTCTCTGGCCCGCCCCCCTCTCTCTCTCTCTGGCCCGCCCCCCTCTCTCTCTCTCTCTCTGGCCCGCCCCCCTCTCTCTCTCTCTCTCTGGCCCGCCCCCCTCTCTCTCTCTCTCTCTGGCCCGCCCCCCTCTCTCTCTCTCTCTCTCTCTCTGGCCCGCCCCCCTCTCTCTCTCTCTCTCTCTCTCTGGCCCGCCCCCCTCTCTCTCTCTCTCTCTCTCTCTGGCCCGCCCCCCTCTCTCTCTCTCTCTCTGGCCCGCCCCCCTCTCTCTCTCTCTCTGGCCCGCCCCCCTCTCTCTCTCTCTCTGGCCCGCCCCCCTCTCTCTCTCTCTCTGGCCCGCCCCCCTCTCTCTCTCTCTCTGGCCCGCCCCCCTCTCTCTCTCTCTCTGGCCCGCCCCCCTCTCTCTCTCTCTGGCCCGCCCCCCCTCTCTCTCTCTCTGGCCCGCCCCCCCCTCTCTCTCTCTCTGGCCCGCCCCCCTCTCTCTCTCTCTCTGGCCCGCCCCCCTCTCTCTCTCTCTCTGGCCCGCCCCCCTCTCTCTCTCTCTGGCCCGCCCCCCTCTCTCTCTCTCTGGCCCGCCCCCCCTCTCTCTCTCTCTGGCCCGCCCCCCCTCTCTCTCTCTCTGGCCCGCCCCCCCCTCTCTCTCTCTCTGGCCCGCCCCCCCCTCTCTCTCTCTCTGGCCCGCCCCCCCCTCTCTCTCTCTCTCTGGCCCGCCCCCCCCTCTCTCTCTCTCTCTGGCCCGCCCCCCCCTCTCTCTCTCTCTGGCCCGCCCCCCCCTCTCTCTCTCTCTGGCCCGCCCCCCCCTCTCTCTCTCTCTGGCCCGCCCCCCCCTCTCTCTCTCTCTGGCCCGCCCCCCCCTCTCTCTCTCTCTCTGGCCCGCCCCCCCCTCTCTCTCTCTCTCTGGCCCGCCCCCCCCTCTCTCTCTCTCTGGCCCGCCCCCCCCTCTCTCTCTCTCTCTCTGTCTGTGTCTGTCCCGCCCCCCTCTCTCTCTGTCTGTCCTGCCCCCCTCTGTCTGTCCCGCCCCCCTCTCTGTCTGTGTCTGTCCCGCCCCCCCTCTCTTCTCTGTCTGTCCCGCCCCCCTCTCTCTCTCTTCTGTCTGTCCTGCCCCCCTCTCCCACCTCTGTCTTCTCTCTGTCTGTCCCGCCCCCCTCTCCCACCTCTCGGTCTCCCTCCTTCTGACAGTTGCAGGGAGTGGGAGCAGTCAGCACAGCAGTTTTCTGATTGGTCAGTCTTTTTTAAAATCACTCAGTTTCACAGCTGACAGGTGCTGACATCGGCAACAGCAGTTCCTGAACTTCGTACAGACTCAAGTTTTCTTGGCAGCCTATTAAAAAGTTTGAAGACCCCTAATCTGTCTGAAGTTGGGAAACCGATGCTATTGCTCTCGTGCAGCTCCTGTCATCTGTGAAACTGACTTACGATATTTTTTAAAAAGCTGGTCTGGAAGAGGAAGGCAATGGAAAATCTCTCATTTGTGAAATACATTAGTGGGTTGGATAGAAATCTTTGGCGGGCCGGATCCTGCCCCATGGCCGTGTGTTGGACAACCCTGATCTAGAAGATGCACTGCAAGTTGCCAAGGCTCCTTTGACAGCAAACATGTGGGAACACCACCACCTGCAAGTTCCCTCTAAATCATACACCATCCTGACTTGGAATTATATCGCAGGCCCATTCGCCTCGCCGGGTCTTAATCCTGGAACTCCCTCCCTAACAGTACTGCTGGTATATCTACACCACATGGACTGGAGGATTTCAAGAAAATGGCTCACCACCAGCTTCTCAGGAGCAATTAGGGATGGGCAATAAATGCTGGCCTTGCCAGCGATGTTCACATCCCACAAACGAATAAAGAAAAAGCTCCTTTCAGCTGAGACATTAAACCGAAGTGCCTTCTGCCTGTTCAGATGGATATAAAAATCGCAGGTCACTTCTTTGAAGAGAAGCAAGAAGGTTTCCTAGTGTCAGCTCCAACATTCGTCTCTCAACCAATATCACTGAACCAGATTGAATGGTAATTCATCTCATTACTCTTTTTGGGCACTTGAAGTAGGCAAATTGGCAGTCATGTTTGCCGACAAGACAATGATTACACCTCAAAAGGTAATTTGTTGGCTGTAAAGAGCTTGAGGACTTTTTTTTTTAATTTGTTCTTGGGATGTGAAAAATAGCAGCAAGACAATATTTATTTTCCATCACCAGTTGGCTGAGACCACCGAGAGTCAACCACATATCCTGGGACTGGAGTCACATGTGGGGAAGGCAGATTCTTTCCTTGAAGGATATTAGTGAGCCAGTTGTTTACAACAATGCAACACTTTAACTGTCATTGTACTTGGTACCACCCATAAAATGACCATATTTATCGAATTCAATTTCACAACTTCCAATGGCGTAATTTGAACACACTTCAGTACCATAATCACTAGGTTACTGTACCTTTTATAACTCCAAGTCTGCTCATTCTTTATTTCTTTACTATCTTCATTCAAGCAAACTTTTATACCATCTCTTTGTTCTTTCGTAAATACCCTTATTTTACACAGAGAAATAACACTTCCAAAGTGAACATGTTAGTTAAAATAGTAATCAAGTCCAAGTAAAGGTGAAAATTTGCTTTAGAAACTTGATCCAAGTAAAGTTATTAGACCCAGTGACACCAGTGCTGGTCTCTGATAACTGTAACTAACAAATTATATTTCAACTGTTTCTGTCAGTGTGGTTATACCTGAATAAAAAAGGGGTGGATTAGCTGTATTAATTAGAGAACAAAATGACAGTCGAAAGAAGGAACGAACAAAGATAGAAATAAATATAAAGAATCAATCATGCTAATCAGAGTATACTACAGTGGAAAGGTGGTGAAGGAAGAAATATTTACGCATATATATGAAAGAAGTAAAGGATTTGGAATAATAAGCACAGGAAATATTAACTTACTCCAAATAAACTGTCAAGAGGTAGCAAAAGGAGAGCAGGGAATGGAGCTTTTATAAAATGTGTGCAAAACTCCTTTCTCACCCAGTATTTAAAAAGCCCAAAAAATAAGGGAGCACTGCTGGATCTAATAAATGGAAATGAATCAGAACAATTAAGAGAAGTAAGCATAGGGAAACATCTAGTTAATAGTGATCACAACATAATAAGGTATGAGATAAAGATGAAGAGGTTAAAGACCGACAAGCAAATTGAAAAAAACTGATTTTAAGAGCATGAGAATGGAACTAGGGAAAATAAACTGGAAAAATTTACTGACAAATGAACAAATAGAATAGCAGTGGGAAACATTTAAAACAGTGAGCAAGAGAAAACGGGTGAAATATGTTCCACTAAAAAACAAGAGCTCACTAAATTGTAATGACACACTATGGATCAATAAAGAAACAAAGGCAAAATTGAAACTAAAGAAAAGCCATACACTAAGCACACAGACAATAAAAGAGGATGATAAAAAGGAATATGAAAAGCCTGAGAAAGAAGCTAAAAAAAATCTAGGAAGGAAAAAAAAAGTAGAAAATTAGATTATCAAGCAACATAAAAATAGTAAAGAATTCTACAGATGCATAAATAACAAAAAAAATCAAGATCAGGATACACACATTAAACTCACAGGTAATGACAGCTAAGTGGTATAAATATTAAATAATTACTTCACCTCAGCATTTACCAGGAAGACTAAGATGGTGGGTATAACATTAGAAGAGATCAAAAACTATAAGGATATTTGATAAAAAGGGGGGTGATAATTGATAAACTAATTCAACCTAGAGAGAGGATAGAACTACGGTCCAGATGAATTGCATCAACACATAATAATAGATAGAGTCATAGAGTTATACAGCACAGAAACAAGCCCTTCGTGTCCGTGCCGGCCATCAAGCACCTATCTATTCTACCCCATTTTCCCGCACTTGGCCCACAGCCTTGTATGCTATGGCATTTCAAGTGCTCATCTAAATACTTCTTAAATGTTGTGAGGGTTACTGCCTCCACCACCCCTTTAGGCGGTGTGTTCCAGAATCCAACCATCCTCTGGGTGAAAGATTTTCCTCAAATTCCCTCTAAACCTCCTGCCCCCTGGTTATTGACCCGCCTGCTAATGGAAAAAGTTTCTTCCTATCTCTGCCCCTTATAATTTTGTATACCTCAATCAGGTCCCCCCTCAGCCTTCTCTGCTCTAAGGAAAAAAACCCTAGCCTTTTCAGTTTCTCTTCATAGCTGAAGTGCTCCAGCCCAGGCAACATTCTGGTGAATCTTCTCTGCACCCTCTCCAGTGCAATCACATCCTTTCCTATAGTGTGGCGACCAGAACTGTACACAGTACCCCAGCTGTGGCCGCACTAACATTTTTATACAGCTCTATCATAACTTCCCTGCTCTTATATTCTATGCTTCGGCTAATAAAGGCAAGTATCCCATATGCCTTCCCAACGACCTTATCTACCTGTGCTGCTGCCTTCAGTGATGTATGGACAAGTACACCAAGGTCCCCCTGACCCTCTGTACTTCCCATCTATTGTATATTGACTTACCTTGTTAGTCCTCCCTAAATGCATCACCTCACACTTCTCAGGATTAAATTCCATTTGCCACTGCTCTGCCCATCTCACCAACCCATCTACATCATCCTGTAATCTAAGGCTTTCCTCCTCACTATCTACGACACGACACCACCTCCAGGCGCTTATCCATTGTCTCTCGAGATAAGGAGGCCAAAGAAGAAGAAGATCTACGACACCACCAATTTTCATGTCATCTGTGAACTTACTGATCAAACCCCCTATATTCATATCTAAATCATTAATGTACACTACAAACAGCAAGGGTCCCAGCACCAATCCCTGCGGTACACCACTGGTCACAGGCTTCCAATCGTAAAAACAACCCTCGAACATCACCCTCTGCCTCCTGCCACTAAGCCAATTTTGAATCTAATTTGCCAAATTGCCCTGGATCCCATGGGCTGTTACCTTCTTGACCAATCTCCCATGCAGGACCTGATCAAAAGCCTTACTGAAGTCCATGTAAAATGCTTTACTGCTTTACCCTCATCTACACATACATTCACCTCCTCGAAAAATTCAATAAAATTTGTTAGACAGGATCTCCCCCTGACAAAGCCATGCTGACTATCCTTGATTAATCCCTGCCTCTCCAAGTGGAGATTAATCTTGTTCCTCAGAATTTTTTCCAAAGGTTTCCCTACCACTGATTTTGGTCTCACTGGCCTGTAATTACCTCGTTTATCCCTGCTACCCTTCTTGAACAATGGTACCACATTCGCTGTCCTCCAGTCCTCTGGCACCTCTCCTGTGGCCAGAGAGGATTTGAAAATTTGTGTCAGAGCCCCTGCAATCTCCTTCCTTGCCTCACATAACATCCTGGGATACATCTCATCTGGGCCTGGGGATTTATCCACTTTTAAGCCCGCTAAAACCGTTAATACCTCCTCCCTTTTGGTAGACAGTTAATGTGATTCCTATATTTAAAAAAGGGAGATAGAACAAGTCCAGGGAACTGTGGAGCAACTAGCTTCACATCAGTGGTAGGAAAGATAATGGAATTGTTAAGGATCCAATAGACAAACTATCTAGAAACTGAAAATATAATAAAGAATAATCGGCATGCATTTCATAAGGGAAAGTCATGCCTAACCAACCTTATGGAATTCTAAGGAGTAACAGAAAGGGTAGATAAGGGTAATGCAGTAGACATAATATATTTGGATTTTTAAAAAGACCTTCGGATAAGGTACCAGATAGTGGACCCATGAAGTTCAGTTGGGGACAAGTAGCAGAATGGATAACAAGCTGGTTACAAAACAAAACAAAACAAAACAGAGTGTTAAAAGTAATTACTTCGACCAGTAAAAGGTGGGAAGTAGTGTTCCACAGGGATCAGTGCTGTGCTCACTGTTATTCATCATATGCATAAATAATTCGGACTCCTGAATTGAAGGTATAATTTCAAAATTTGTGGACATCAAATTGGGGATTATAGTTAATACAGAGGATGACTGATAAAATATAGGAATGCATTAATAAACTTGTAGAGTAGGCATGTGATTGATAAATAAATTTCAATATAGAGAAGTGTGAGGTGGTACCTTATGGAAGGAATGAGAGTGTAAAGTTTGATTGTCCCCAAAAATGGGCATGGGGATTGCAATGTGTGATTAAACTGGCACTCATTCAGTTTAATGTAGGCAGCTTATCAACTTTATGTTGCCTGCCAATTATCACGTCTGCAGAGTCGAACCAGCAGCACCCATACTGTTGAATGACTGGACGCTTCAGCACAGGACCAATTTGCTAACACCAGTTAAAGCTTGCATGCACTGATTAAAGCTAGCCTGCACCTCTTAAAGGAGAGATGCACTGTGGTGGTGCAGTTGCTGGAAGTTGTTGTACAAGTCATTCTAACCTAGGAAAGACAGAAGAATGGTACAATATGGTACAGTGCAGGCTCCAAGGTTTTTCTGATGCTGCACTGGAAGCCTTGGTGGAGGAAGTATAAAGGACAAGAGATGCCCTGTATCTGCACAGGGCTAGGAAGCCCTCCAGACATATTGTCAGAAGGCAATTAGAGCAGATAGCTGTGGAAGTCAATGCCAGAAGTCAAGCCCTGAGGACTTGGATGCAGCACCACAATAAGTTCAATGACCTCACACTGTGGCCAAGGTCAGTGAGTGCATCTTAAAATGCCATATCCTATCAACTTCACCAGTAGCCTCAGACACTGCTGAATTCACCACACTCCCATTACTCATCTACCAACAACCCTGATCAATCAACACTCATCACCCTCACACACTGCAAACCTCACACTGACATCTCACAGCTTGCACACACTGCCAGCTGGTCAACCACAATAGCTATATCAGCCAAACCGACTGCATGGCACTCAGTGACACACTGTCCTCTGTCTTGCAGAGTAAGATGATGCACAACTACGGGGTTGTGGCGGTCAGCAGGGGCAAACCAGAGAGGGACAGGCATGACTGCATCTCCTGACCCATGTGGAGATGATGATGCTGGTCATTATTGGGACAACCATTGCTGAGGCTGTGGCCAGCGGAGGCACTGAAACCATTGAAGATGATTGTATCTTCAAACCTAATTTTCTTTCTTCCATCCCACCTCCTTCACATCCCACACTCTCTTCTGATTGCTGTAAGCTTGAACTTCTTACTTTCACCCTTCCCTTCATCACAGCCGTACTTTTGTGCCTTTTTCTTTTCAGGTACTCAAGAAGTGCAACCTGGCCAAACAGTGCAAGAACAGCAAAGAGATGATGAAGACACAGTACCGTCACTCGATTTCACACTTGTAGTATCTGAACTGGTGGCTGATTCTGTGGGTAACTTAGCATAAAGGTTGAATCTGCATGAGTGGCCTACAGCCAGGACGTGGTGAAAGGACAGCACAGATACCAGCATGCCAGAGGGTGAAGTTGCACTTGAGTTCTGCTGCAGAGGTCTCAGATGAGCAGCACATAAATGGCGGCTGATGGGCATGAACAAAATGCTTGGTACATTAGGAAGATTGTGCCAATGTCAAGGAGCATGGAGGAGTCAAGCACCAATTTGGCATAGAGCTTGGAACCCATTCCTTCAAATATGGAAATGGTAGCCAACAATCTCCTCAGCTGCTCACCTTATACCTGTTAGCAAGGGCTGTCCCTTCAAGATGGGGAGGTTGTGCAGCAGACCACCACGAATCTTGGCACTCGCTCTGCAAATACTCAAGGGCTTCTCCAAAATAGTCCAGGAAGCAAAGGCTTTGTTTAACCACCCATATGTATGCATGCTACGCACTCGTGTGGATTATGCGCCAGAGTCATCAGCCATGTGGTTAGCAGACAGCCCTTCTCACCTAGTAGCCGTCCTTAGGTCTGCCATGGTGACTCAGATGCAGCTGGCACAGCAAACTGCGGCAGAATGAAGGCATCAAGGATACTGGGCCTTGACCTAAATGATTCTCTGTGTATGGTCACAAACCAACTGGGTGTTGAGGGAGAGCAATCCCTTTCAGTTGCGGTATAGGGCAGAGTTTACATGTTTTGTCTGCAAAGCAATGTGCGTGCAGTCAACCGTACCCTGCACCATAGGGAAGCCTTACATCCTCATAAAGCCAAGTGCTCACTCTGTCTGCTTCTCTCTAGCAAGAGAGTTATCACTCAATCAACAGAGAATGTCCGTGACCTCCCTCACACAACGCTGGATGGTAAACTTCAAGATGTTGCAAAGGTCTCCAGCTCCAGCCTGGAAGATGACAGATGCAAACAAGTTCATGGCAACGGCCACATTTACAGCCACTGGCAATGCAGTCCTAGCTCTGCTGAGGTTGCAATTGGAGCTGCAGCAAGTGGCAGATTTCAGTGAGGCATCTTTAACAAAGTGCAAACATTGCACACATTGAGCTGGATTTTAAGAGCCCACTCTCACTCCCGGTGGCGAGCTCAAAAAATGGCGGCCCACACATGCGGGCTGCACGCCGAAGAGCCACCGCGATCTTCCGCGCAGCAGCTCATTTAAATAGCCGGGGAAGCTTGCTCCCTCCCCCTCAATCACGTGGAGGGGGCAGGCTGTCCACTGCCATCAATGGTGTCAGCTGCCTGTGCGCGGGCAATGGTGCCATTTTTTAAAAAGCAGCTAGCCCCGTTAGCGTATTTATATTTTTTAAAGATACCACCCCCTAAAATTTATCAAATAAAATTCTAACGCCCTTTCTCACCTCCCAATAACATTAACTATCTGCCCTTCCCCCCCCCAAAACACTTACCTTTTCAATCTGACCTTTCTCCCCCACATCCGCCCCCCACAAGACTGTTCACCCCTTCCCACCATCCCTTACACCCATTACTCTTATTTGACCCCATCCCAACCCCTGCCCCACCACCGCACTGGAAATCTTAACACCTCCCCCCTCCCCACCAGTGTCACGCCGGCTTTCCCTAGATGGAGAATTGTAGCCGCGGGAGGATGGGCCGGGCCCTCCTGGCGTCAGTCTCCATGGCGGTCCTCTGCCACAACCATCTTTCAGTCCCCCCAACCCCCACCCTCCCCGCCACAGAGCCCAACATCATGGGCTTGGTAAAATCCATCCCATTGTTCTTTATGGAGGTCCAGGTAAGAGAATTAATCCTTGAGCATCCTGGGTGGATATAGCAGCCTGCTAAGAGCTCTTCACCCCCCAAAACCCCATCTCCTCCCTCTTCCAGCAGCTTGTCTTGCTCTGCATGCCCTCTGTTCATTCTCCAACTCGTGCTATACCAAAGGGAATGCTTATTAGCACACCTATGCGGAAGCCTTGAAGTCATCGAAAAGTTCTTGAGCACCTGCCGCAACACTCCCTGTAGACTTTGGAAACTTGAAACAACTACAGACTGCACCAAACAGTTGTAGAATTATAGCAATAGCCAGAAGAAATCAAATCAGCAGCTAATCTGTAATTAGTTGTTACTCCCTTTAAATACCACTGTTGGGGGGAAACGGGGTGGTCCTTTCTGCTGCTGAATGCCTGTTCAGCTGTACAAGGTTAAGAGAGGGTGTTAACTGGAGCATTGAACTCCAAAATGGCACCATTGGCATCAAATCATCATTGCAAGCTGATTGATATCATGATCTGCCTGCTCTGCATATGTCCACCAGATTTTCACGGCACCTACGCTAACGGCCTCACCAATATAGGGTCTGGCACGACTCACCCCAGAAACGTGTGCAGGGGCTGCAGATGCTATTTTGGACACCAAATGGCATCTGTAGCACCCAAACAGTGGGCACTACTGACCAAATTGCGCGCCAGATGTGTTTTAATTGGGTAGATGAGCAGAGGGATCTGGAGTACAGATACACAAATCACTATAACTAGCGACACAAGTTAATCAGGCCATAAAAGAGCAAACAAAGCACTCGGGTTCATTTCCAGACGGATAGAATTGAAAAGTAGTGAAGTTATGTAAATTTGCATGGAATCGTGGTTAGATCACACCTGGAGAACTGTTCAGATCCCCATATTATAAAAAGGATATAGATACATGGGGAAGATGCCAAAAAAGATTTACTAGAATGATAGCAGGTTATACAAATTTGGAAAGATTGAACAGGTTGGGGCTCTTCACTCTAGAAAAGACCAAGGGGTGACCTGATAGAGGTCTTTAAGATTAAGAAAAGGTTTGACAAGATAGACATGGAGAAGATGTTTCCAGAACTAGGGGCTATAAATATACGATAGTCATCAATAAATCCAATAGGGGATTCAGGAGAAATCTCTTTTCCCAGAGAGTGGTTAGAAAGTGCAACTCACTACCATAGAAGCAGTTGACGAGACTGTCATAGATGCATTTAAGGGGAAACTAGATAAACACGAGGGAGAAAAGAATAAGATACGTTGGTGAGTTTAGTTGAAGAACAGCAGGTGGAGGCTTGTGTAGAGCATGAACAAGACATGAACATGTTGGGCCAAATTACCTGTTTAAAGCACCAATTTGACGACAAAGTGGTTAACTTCTATCTAAAAAGGCAGTGATTACCCAGATCACTGTAAACTGATAAAAGTTAGAATCATTCCATGAAAAATGGTGTGTGACTTTAGGCACTGAGAAACTCAAAATCAATAACTTTTAAAGGAAAATTGATTGTGATATTCTCCAGGCATCTCTACTCTAGCTGTCCCATGATCCTATTAGTTATAAACATTCTAGTTCTTGCTTCAGTCATCACATCCAATCTATACTGGGGTAAAAAGTGTGAAAATGGCACAAAAGCTTCAGAATAAATCCTCCAAAAAAAAAAAAGCCCAGCTCTACTCGTCATTGTCAATAGCTTTAGTGTTCTAAAAGACACTTGTCCAGACTGTGATTGACCATTTGAACCTTACTTGGCATGTTGCAGGGATAACCCACATCAATACAGCAATTTGATCCAAATAGTTTCTCCATGCCACAGACTGACAGTACTGTGTAGACTAAAGCTGGAGCAGCACCACAGAAGTGGCGACCGTTCAACCATAAATCCACGTCTCGGCCAGGAAAGCAATACTTTGTGTGAATCCAAAATACTCGTGTAGAATATCAATAGCAAAGTATCAAATTTAAGATCACAAGATAGATATAAAAGAGAAAGCCTAATCAACCCAATCTAGCTCATCCATTCAGAAAAAACATCCCCATTACAAGCTTTCAACCCTTAAATGAGTTTGCCTGCATTCCTGTACCCAGAGATCCGTGCCAAATGTTTATCGCAACCTGTGTGTGAAGAACTTCCGGGAACCACACTTTTTCTCCTTGCCTGTGAACTCTCATCCAGAAACTGTCACCAACTGACCTCCATTCGTCATTTACAGAAATTCAAATACAGAATGAACACATTACTTGCTAATTTAGGGTTGTCAAAGCATACGTTAACCTACAGCAAATCAGTGAGTTACTCACCAGCTTCAGTACAATTCCTCAAGCATTTTGCTGTCCCTGCAGCCATCAGAATTCAACTCGTGAAGTATCTAGTTTGATTGCTGTTTCACCAATATATTTTGGAGAAGAGACTGAAAAGCAGTTTGCTGCAGCTGGTTCTTCCCCAATATATCATAGTGTCATTCCAAAATGTTATGCAATATTGCAAGATGATGTATAATGCAGTAAGTATGCTTCTAAAACCTTACAAAGGCGACTATCTACAATTGCTGTGCCCTGTCACGTTATTTCAATAACAACCTATGTTTATATAGCTCCTTTAACAGAGTAGAGTGTCCCATGGAGCTGACAGAGGGATAATCAGACAGAAACCAATTCCGTCAAAGGGAGAATCACCAACATTAAAAATTTTCAGGCGTCATGACCAATTGCGGGTCCCGACTTTGCTCACTTCAGAACTACGCCCCCGCCCCCCTTAAAATTGCACCAGAGGGTGATCAATTAAAGGCACCTCCGCTTTCACTGTGCAGTTAAGGATGGTGGGCAGGTTCCACGGGTGGGAGGCCCAATTGGAAGGCTTGCAGCACTGGACAGATAGCAACCCCTGAGGCCCGCAGGAGAGTGTAAGGGTGCCTTAAAACTGAGGCGCTCTTGGAAGCCTGCTTAACTTCGAAAAATCAGGAAAGCTCACAGCTCTCAGGACCAGCAGTCTGGAGAGGAAACCCCTCCACAGGAATGGTTTTGGTCACAGCTGTGGCTTTTTCATTCTTGCAGCACATTCATTGGGCCAGTGGGATGAGGCACCAATGGTCCTCTGGTCTGCTGCCAGGAGGCCCCCTCCAAGTTTCTGCAGGCCTCTGAGTCAATGGGGTGCTGGCTCGATGCCAGGAAAATACCATCGGTATCTGAAACTTGCCCCTAAGTAGGTTCTTAATTGGCCTAATTGGCGACCCGCTGCTGCTGGTTTGAGCTCACCTCCAACAAAAGCACACGGAGGCAGCAATACATCAGGGAACTGACCCAACACCCAACTTTAGAAATTTACCTGTGTCCCAACCTGCAAAGCTGCCTCCAAGGGTCTGATAAGATTCCACTCATTAGGAGCAGTGGCCAACAGTTTAGTCAATAGATGGGTTTAAGAAGGGTCTTAAAAAGGTGAGGGAGGTGGCAAGGCAGATAATTTAAGCGATAGAGTTCCAGAGCATGGGGTCTACGCGACTGAAGGCAACATTCTGAAGGTGGGGCAATAAAATATGAGGGATGAACAGAGGCTAGAGCTAGAGGCACAAAGATACCTGGAAAAATTGGAAATTTGGGGGCAATGGAGGAGCAGTAATTGTGTCAAGGCTGGAGAACATGAGGGGCAATGCCATGAAGGGATTTAAATTTGAGAATGAGAATTGCAAATTGGAGGTGCTGTAGGAGTAGGAGCCAAATGTAGATCAACAAGAACAGCAGCGATAGGATACAGGCAGCAGAATTTTGGATAAGCTGATGTTTGCAGAGGTTAAAGATAGGAGGCCAGCCATATGACAGCATTGGAATGATTGAGTCTGGAACTGACAAAGGCACCAAGGAGGGTTTTCAGCAAATGGGCTGAGGCAAGAGCAGAAATGGTCAATGTAATGGTCTTTGTAATGGAGAGAATATGGATTTTGAAGCTCACCTAGGGACCAAAGAAGACAGCCCAGTTCAACCTAAGATGGTATCTGGAAAGGGGGAAAGGAATCAATGGCAAGAGTACAGAGCTTGTGGCAGAGGCCAAGAGAATGACTTTGGTTTTGCTAGTATTTAACTGGAGGAAATTGCAGTTCATCCAACAATGGATTTCAAACAAGCAGTATAACAAGCAATGGGGGGGGTCAAGAAAAGTCGTGAAGCTATAGAGTTGGGTGTTTGTCAACATACAGCTGTGACAACCGTCCCTGTGTCTTCGGATGATGTCTCCAAGAGGCAGCATGTAGATAAGAAAGAGGACTAAGGATAGATCCTTGGGGTCTTCAGAGGTAATGGTGCATGGTTGGAAACAAAACCATTGCTGGAGATGTTCTAGCTATGATTGATAGTTAAGGACATTGTAATCTGTATCTGCAGATCAATTCTTCCCACTCAACAATAACGATTTGGGATTGGAGACGGGAAATATTGTACAATGGGTACAAAATGTATGAATCTCACAAAGATATAAAATGTAAACTGAGTCTTAGATTGGTATAGAGGAATCTGAATTTTGGTTTCATTTATACTATGGCCTGGTGACTGCTACTGATTTAGATGTTTGAGTATGTGACTGTGTTGATGTACTCAAAAAAGGTGAGCAGGCATCCAACCATAAACTGCTTCATCAGTTTGGCTGTGAGACTCCAACTGTTCAGTCTAATAAAAGCTCTCATGGCACATTCTTTGAAGCAGCAGGAAATACATTAGATGTTTGCTCAAACCAGATAGCCATTTAAAAACAAAGCAAAAACAAGAAATGCTGGAATCACTCAGCAGGTCTGGCACCACAGATGCTGCCAGACCTGCTGAGTGATTCCAGCATTTCTTGTTTTTGTTTCAGATTTCCAGCATCCGCAGTATTTTGCTTTTATATTAAAAACAAAGCAAGACAGTTTAGCCCCACTGAGCAGGGCAACAAAGGAGGCATTGGAGCAGGGTCCTTTCAATTATACAACTAAATCCAAATGATAAAATATCTGTACCTAGTCCATGTAAAAGCAGATTAGGTATTGTTAAAAATAGAAGGAAGATTGTGCCAGGTGTAGTAAAATCATTAGTGCATTCTTTACTCAGAAGTTTATGATTTTGTGGCATATTGGGGGTGAAATTATTCACCAGCAGGAGCATAAAACAAGCATCAGCGAATTGGCAGCCCGTTTTACATGCCACCAGAGTTTCTTTTCCATTGACTCCATTAACTTTTATATACTATCATAATTAATGCAATAGGAAAAAATAAATGAGGATTGGTTATTTCAACAGACCATCTGGAACATCACTTCCCCTAAAATCTAACTCACCTTCCCACTGAGGCACAGTTGATATGCTGGCAATCTTCTCCTTCTCCCTCGATTAAAGCTGACACCCCTCTAGCCCTCCACTCTGATTCAAGCTGGTAGACATGCTTTACCATCTCTCTGGACGCTGGCACTCTTTGTCCTCCCGCAGTCCAAGCCGGCAAATATCTACTACTCCTCATGCAACCTGGCATTCTACTCTGGCTCCTGGCATATGCACCACTTAACCTCATTACCTTACCTGGATGACAGACTCAAAGACCCTTGGAAAGTTGCCTGTCAGGATAGGGAAGCTAAATTTAACTGTATAAATGCCAGAAGCCTCTCACAGTCACTAATCTCCTCAAATTTGCATTAAAACAGATCCAATATAAAAACAGCTTGCATTGGAAAATCTAGAACATAGCTGTAGATAGTAAACATAAGGCAGCTGTTGTGTCTTCCAACACTCCCTTTCCTCCCCGTCCCCAGTTATTTGGAAGTGAATCATTCACACAAGAAGAGGACAGGCGGCTTGGATTATAAAAGTGATTATTCACAATTCATTCACACCTGCTGATATATGGCTAATGTCTTGGTTTCATTGCCTGTACAGAGCAGATAGGAAGGAAGGAACTTGCAATTATATTGCACCTTTCACTTCCTCATGTGATTTAAAACCATGAATGACCTCTGAAGTACAGTGACTATTGTAAGCAAATGTTGCATCCCCTTTCGACGCAAGGCCCCACTAAAATAGCAATGAGATGCATGACAGTTAAATGTTTTTTCTATTCATTCATTGGATGTGGTTTTGGTACAGCTGAGTGGCTTACTTGGCAATTGAGCCGAGGCTCAAAGGCAGTTAAGAGTCGAACCACATTACTGTGGGTCTGGAGTCACATATCAGCTAGGCAAGGTAAGGACAGCAGATTTCCTTCCTGAAAGATCAGTGAACTATTACTGATAGTAGTTTTCTTTTAAACTCCAGATTTTTTTGTTTTGATTCGTTGGATTTAAATTCTGCCATGATGGGATTTGAACTCATGTTGCTCAGTCATGATGATCCTTGCCTTTGGAGTCCAGTAACGCAATCACTATGCTCCTGTATCTACTAATCTGTTGGAATGATGTTGGTGTGGGGATAAATGTTGGCCAGGAGAGCAGGAAAATTCCCCTGCTCTTCTACACATAATGCAATGACATCTTTATAAATAACTGATCAGGCCAGACCTGAATTTAAAGTGGCATTGAAAAAGACAGTACCCACAACAGGACATTAAAAAATACAAGTCGGCCTGAAATTGAGGACATGCATAAGATAGTTTTACTTCTTACACTTTTTCTTGCATCCCCTGCTCCCTGACCTTTGATATAAATGAGATAGAAGTCCTAAGCCAGCTAAAAGGGCTAAAAATCAAGCATCGCAGGAGCAGATGCTATTTATCCCAGAGTGTTGAGTGACACTATAAGGAATTGAAGTTATCAGGAGTAAATGTGAGGATTAGCTCTACAACAACTGAGTAAACAGCAGTCAGCACAGCTGTAGACAAGAAAGTTCCTGCCCAATTCTGATTTCTTTGAGGAAGGTGGCAACCAAAGTCAACTGAGGTCATCGATGAGCTTGAGTGCTTAGACTTAAAAATGCATTTGATAAAAGTTCAAGATGAAACACTCTTTGCAAAAACTGTCCATATTCCGACCAGCATTGATTGCAATTATATTCATATCTACAAATAGAACCTATTCTACAGTTTGGAATTATGTGCTAATTGAAATCATGCCAATACTTAGTATGAATAGGAAATTGGCTGAAGGATACAAAAACAACAGGTAATGGTTAGTAGAGATGTCGAGGATGGGCGGGGGAGGGGTGGAACAGGGCAGAATAGTACTAAGTGAGCTGCCCCAGAGCTCAGTATCGGGACCACCACTGTTACTAATTTTACACCAGTTACTTGGATTCAGGAATTTTAATTAGTGAAATTTGCTGATGGTATCAAACTAGGAGGGGAAATGAAACCATTGTTGAAATACCCACATTTGAATTTGAAAACGACCCAAGAGTCTGAGTAAACCATATCTAGCAATTGCAGAGCAGCAATCAACAAAGCCAATCGAATGTTGGCTGGCATAGCCAAAACAGCATGATTAACGGTCAGAGGAAGTTGCAGTCAACCTGTAAAAGGTGCCCTGGTCAGACCACATTTTGAGAATGGTGTCCGGTTCTGGTCAACAAAAAACAAGCAAGACATTGATGCACTGGAAGCATCCTTACTGTCAGTGTTCTGGAGTTATGAGGAAAGACAGAAAATGTGGGCTTTTCATCCTGGAAAAGAGGACGTGGTCATCCTTTCCTCCTCCTTTGGCCTCCTTGTCTTGAGAGACAATGGGTAAGCGCCTGGAAGTGGTCAGTGGTTTGTGAAGCAGCGCCTGGAGTGGCTATAAAGGCCAATTCTAGAGTGACAGACTCTTCCACAGGTGCTGCAGATAAAATTGGTTGTCGAGGTCGTTACACAGTTGGCTCTCGCCTTGCGCTTCTGTCTTTTGTCCTGCCAACTGCTAAGTCTCTTCGACTCGCCACATTTTAGCCCCATCTTTATGGCTGCCCACCAGCTCTGGCGATCACTGGCAACTGACTCCCACGACTTGTGATCAATGTCACAGGACTTCATGTCACGTTCGCAGACGTCTTTAAAGCGGAGATATGGACGGCCAGTGGGTCTGATACCAGTGTTGAGCTCGCTGTACAATGTGTCCTTGGGGATCCTGCCATCTTCCATGCGGCTCACATGGCCAAGCCATCTCAAGCACTGCTGGCTCTGTAAGGTGTATATGCTGGGGACGTTGGCAGTCACGAGGACTTCTGTGTTGGAGATACAGTCCTGCCACCTGATGCCAAAGGATTCCCCGGAGGCAGCGAAGATGGAATGAATTAAGACGTCGCTCTTGGCTGACATATGTTGTCCAGGCCTCGCTGCTGTAGAGCAAGGTACTGAGGACACAGGCTTGATACACTTGGACTTTTGTGTTCTGTGTCAGTGCGCCATTTTCCCACACTCTCTTGGCCAGTCTGGACATAGCAGTGGAAGCCTTTCCCATGCGCTTGTTGATTTCTGCATCGAGAAACAGGTTACTGGTGATAGTTGAGCCTAGGTAGGTGAACTCTTGAACCACTTCCAGAGTGCGATCGCCGATATTGATGGATGGAACATTTCTGACGTCCTGTCCCATGATGTTCATTTTCTTGAAGCTGATAGTTAGGCCAAATTCGTTGCAGGCAGCCGCAAACCTGTCGATGAGTCTCTGCAGACACTCTTCTGTGTGGGATGTTAATGCAGCATCATCAGCAAAGAGGAGTTCCCTGATGAGGACTTTCCGTACTTTGGTCTTCGCTCTAAGACGGGCAAGGTTGAACAACCTGCCATCTGATCTTGTGTGGAGGAAAATTCCTTCTTCTGAAGACTTGAACGCATGTGAGAGCAGCAGGGAGAAGAAGATCCCAAACAGTGTAGGTGCGAGAACACAGCCCTGTTTCATGCCACTCAGGATAGGAAAGGGGGATGTGGTCATAGGGAATCATAAAAGATAGTAAAATGGTATAGAAATAGGTTAATCCAGAATTCTACTTTATAATAAACAGTGGGAGTAGGAGAAGGGACACTGGTTCAAACTTATAAAAGGAAACTTTAGAACTGGTAATCTAGAGGTCCTTCTTAACACCATGATTAACAGCTGGATTGGACTCCTGACAGAGTAATGGAGGTCCAAAGCTGAGAAACATTCAAATAACAATTAGATGCAGATAGATAGCATGTAGAGCTGTCCAGGATGGATGAATTAAAATGGGCTTAATGGCCTTCCTTGTATCCAAGTATTTTACAATCTAAAAGACTTTGTATTAAGTTTGAAATATAAACTTCTTCATTCAAAGCAAGAATCAACCTGTAAAATGTACAATAGTATTCTTAAGTGTAATGCACAAGTGCCGATAAGCGAAGACAAATTGTGGATTTTTTGTTCCTTTTTTGGGCTGGTTAGGGCAATTCTTTGCACTGAACTATTCACAATTTAGGAACTGGAACATCACAATCTGCTGGCAAATGAGATAGTACACCTTGAAAAGATATATCTATTTATTCATCATACAAGTGACTAAGAGTGGACTCGTGCAACTGGTGTAAGGGTAATGACAACTTGCCTCGTACTGAAATGCCAAGTACATTCCAGTAATATCACCATTACTTAATGAATTCAGTAGGAAACCAATTCAAGTTGTATACTCTTTCTTGATGATTTATATGATCAAGTGCATCACCTAACGTCATTCATTGGTTTAACAGTTTCATTACGTCTGTGAAACACATTTGTGACACATTGATGACCTTAGCAAAGGCACTACCTAGCTTATGGAATATATCTGTAATCTTTGTTTGCTACACTTCTCTGGATTCAAGTATCACTAATCAGAAACTTACTTATTTCACCACTGCTCTGCACTGAGATCAACTCCCAAGAATCAAACTCATATGGTCAATGGAGACTATTCATCCTAGCTGCAGAACACCACTGCAGGAGTTCCTCAGAGTAGCACCCCTGGCTCAATCATCTTCATCTATAGCTTTATTTCCATAAGTCCAGGAGTGAGGTTGTTTTCTGATAATTTCAGAATGCTCAGTTCTATTCACAACTCTTCCAATAATGAAGCAGCCATGCCAACCTACAGCAGTTCTTGGTCACTGTTCAGTCTTGGGCTGATAAAATAGCATTTGCAACACAACACAAATAACCATCTTGAATAATGGAAAGCTCAGCCATCTCTTCTTGACCTTCAGCCACACCAGCATCACCAAATTTCCCACCTCCAGAATATAGAGAACAGTTGCCTAATGATTATGGTACTGGACTAAGAACCCAGAGTTAGTGCGTTCATATCCCACCACAGTAAGTTATTCGGGTGAAACATCTCAACCAATGCCACCAAAAATGATAACCTGGTCTTAATTAATTTTCTGTTTGCGGGATCATGCTGTGTGCAAATGACTTGCATGCTTATCTGAAGAGTGATTAATTATTTCTGATATGTAAACAATTGTAAAGCACTTTACGAGGTTCTGACGACATGAAAAATGCCATATAAATGTGAGTTCTGCCTTTCTTCAGAGAGCCATTTTGTGTCTCCAAGGAATAGTTAAATTTTTGCCAAATTCTAATATTCTAAAATAAATTCAAAATTACGAATTCAAACCATGTTTGCTTCCATCTTATTAATCAGTATTAGGGCTGTCAAGTATACCCACAATCCTGATGTCAGATGATATTTCCTAAATATCACAGTGGCGCAGTGGTTAGCACCGCAGCCTCACAGCTCCAGCGACCCGGGTTCAATTCTGGGTACTGCCTGTGTGGAGTTTGCAAGTTCTCCCTGTGTCTGCGTAGGTTTCCTCCGGGTGCTCCGGTTTCCTCCCACATGCCAAAGACTTGCTGGTTGATAGGTTAATTGGCCATTATAAATTGCCCCTAGTATAGGTAGGTGGTAGGGAAATATAGGGAAGGTGGGGATGTGGAAGGAATATGGGATTAGTGTAGGATTAGTATAAATGGGTGGTTGATGGACGGCACAGACTCGGTGGGTCGAAGGGCCTGTTTCAGTGCTGTATCTCTAAACTAAACTAAACTAAAAATATCCAAGTGGGACTGCCATGCATTATTAGGTTTCATTTTTAAAAGATAGGATACCCCAGTGGTTAAAAGCAACACTTGATAACTCACAACATATTAAAAGTACTTGGATAAGCACTTGAAGTGCCATAACCTACAAGGCTACGGACTAAGAGCTGGAAAGTGGGATTAAACGAGATATAAATTTCTATGATTCTATGATGTGACACTAACCAAACCAACTAACAAGATCCTAAGTTCAATCTTTAGTCTGATTGAAATTAATTGATCTGAAGCAGCATGGCTGGTTGTACTCCAATTAGGCTCAGCATTTCTAGACCACGGAAGAGAAAAAACAGCCAGAGTTCTTTTTTCTGATTGCTATTCAATGATCTCTGTTGGAAACCCTGTATAAATGTAGATATTGGCTGAGTACAGGATCAGCTTCAGCTGTGATACCCCCATGCTTGGATAGCCTACCAACATTTATGCCTGAAGGATGGCAATTTTGGCAGAATATCAAAGGGTTGCTAATGTCCATGGAGCTGTAAACCAGCAGGCAACAGAATCAGAAGTGAAGAAAGGAGAGAGCGTGTGGCAATGTGAGGAGAAAGGAGAGAGCGTGTGGCAATGTGAGGAGAAAGGAGAGAGCGTGTGGCAATGAGAGGAGAAAGGAGAGAGCGTGTGGCAATGTGAGGAGAAAGGAGAGAGCGTGTGGCAATGTGAGGAGACAGGAGAGAGCGTGTGGCAATGTGAGGAGACAGGAGAGAGCGTGTGGCAATGTGAGGAGACAGGAGAGAGCGTGTGGCAATGTGAGGAGACAGGAGAGAGCGTGTGGCAATGTGAGGAGACAGGAGAGAGCGTGTGGCAATGTGAGGAGACAGGAGAGAGCGTGTGGCAATGTGAGGAGACAGGAGAGAGCGTGTGGCAATGTGAGGAGAAAGGAGAGAGCGTGTGGCAATGTGAGGAGAAAGGAGAGAGCGTGTGGCAATGTGAGGAGGCCACTATGACATTAAATCCATCTTGTGTTGGTGCTCAAATGAATATTCCTGGAACTTAGTAAAATGAGTTTGTTTTGTATCTAACTATGCCACTCTTGACCTGCAGACACTGATGATGGATGCCCAACAGGAACTTAGAGTCATTACCGATTTCAGTTCACAAGATCGTCATTGTTCTACCAGTCATTTTTGTTCTTATTCATTCATGGGATGTGGGCATCACTGGCTAGGCCAGCATTTATTGCCCATCCCTAATTGCCCTCGAGGAGGTGGTGGTGAGCTGCCTTCTTGAACTGCTGCAGTCCATGTGGGGTAGGTATACCCACAGTGCTGTTAGGAAGGGAGTTCCAGGATTTTGACCCAGCAACAGTGAAGGAACGGTGATATAGTTCCAAGTCAGGATAGTGTGTGGCTTGGAGGGGAACTTACAGATGGTGCTGTTCCCATGCATCTGCTGCTCTTGTCCTTCGAGGTGGTAGAGGTCACGGGTTTGCAAAGTGCTATCTAAGGAGCCTCAGTGTGATACTGCAGTGCATCTTGTAGATGGTACACACTGCTGCCACTGTACGTCGGTGGTGGAGGGAGTGAATGTTTGTGGATGGGGTGCCAATCAAGCGAGCTGCTTTGTCCTGGATGGTGTCGAGCTTCTGGAGTGTTGTTGGAGCTGCACCCATCCAGGCAAGTGGAGAGTATTCCATCACACTCCTGACTTGTGCCTTGTAGATGGTGGACAGGCTTTCGGGAGTCAGGACGTGAGTTACTCGCCACAGGATTTCTAGCCTCTGACCTGCTCTTGTAGCCACAGTATTTTTATGGCTACTCCAGTTCAGTTTCTGGTCAATGGTAACTCCCAGGATGTTGATAGTGGGGGATTCAGCAACAGTAATGCCAATGAACGTCAAGGAATGATGGTTAGATTCTCTCTTGTTGGAGATGGTCATTGCCTGGCACTTGTGTGGTGTGAATGTTACTTGCCACTTATCAGCCCAAGCCTGGATATTGTCCAGGTCTTGCTGCATTTCTACACAGACTGCTTCAGTATGTCAGGAGTAGTGAATAGTGCTGAACATTGTGCAGTCAACAGCGAACATCCCCACTTTTGACCTAATGATTGAAGGAAGGTCATTGATGAAGCAGCTGAAGATGGTTGGGCCTAGAACACTGCCCTGAGGAACTCCTGCAGTGATGTCCTGGAGCTCAGATGATTGACCTCCAACAACCACAATCACCTTCCTTTGCGCTAGATACAACTCCAACCAGGGGAGAGTTTTCCCCGATTCCCATTGACTTCAGTTTAGCGAGGACTCCTTGATGCTATACTCGGTCAAATGCTACCTTGATGTCAAGGGCACTCACTGTCACCTCACCTCTGAGTTCAGCTCTTTTGTCCATGTTTGAACGAAGGCTGTAATGACGTCAGAAGCTGAGTGGCCCTGGCAGAACCCAAACTGAGCTTCAATCAGCAGGTTATTACTAAGCAAATGTCACTTGATGGCACTGTCAATGACACCTTCCATCACTTTACTGATGATTGAGAGTCGACTGATGGGGCGGTAATTGCCCAGGTTGGAGTCATCCTGCTTTTTGTGCACAGGACTTCCTTGGAAATTTTCCACATTGCCGGGTAGATGCCAATGCTGTAGCTTCACCAGCTTGGTTTGAGGTGCGGCAAGTTCTGGAGCGCAAGTCTTCAGTACTATTGCCGGAATGTAGTCAGGGCCCATAGCCTTTGCAGTATTCAATGCCTTCAGTCGTTTCTTGATATCACGCGGAGTGAATCGAATTGGCTCAAGACTAGCATATGTGATGCTGGGGGCTTTAGGAGGAGGCCAAGATGGATCATCCACTCGGCACTTCTGGCTGAAGATTGTTGCAAATGCTTCAGCCTTAACTTTGGCACTGATGAGCAGGGCTCCCCCATCATTGAGGATGGGGATATTTGTGGAGCCATCTCCTCCAGTTGGTTGTTTAATTGTCCACCACCGTTTATGGCTGGATGTGGCAGGACTGCAGAGCTTATATCTGATCTGTTGGTTATGGGATCGCTTAGCTCTGTCTATCGCATGCTGCTTATGCAGTTTGGCATGCAGATAGTCCTGTGTTGTAGCTTCATCAGGTTGACACTTCACTTTGAGGTATGCCTGGCGCTGCTCCTGGCATGCCCTTCTGCACTCTTCATTGAACCAGGGTTGGTCTCCTGGCTTGATGGTAATGGTAGAGTGGGGGATATGCCAGGCCATGAGGTTACAGATTGTAGTTGAGTACAATTCTGCTGTTGCTGATGGCCCACAGCGCCTCATGGATGTCCAGTTTTGCATTGCTAGATCTGTTTGAAATCTATCCCATTTCGCACGGTGGTTGTGCCACACAACACGATGGTTGTGCCACACAACACGATGGAGGGTATCCTCAATGTGAAGGCGGGACTTCGTCTCCACAAGGACTGTGCGGTGGTCACTCCTACCAATACTGTCACGGACAGATGCATCTGCAGCAGACAGATTGGTGAGGACAAGGTCAAGTGTTTTCCCCTCTTGTTGGTTCCCCCACCACCTGCCGCAGACCCAGTCTAGCAGATATGTCCTTTAGGACACGGCTAGCTCGGTCAGTAGTGGTGCTACCGAGCCACTCTTGGTGATGGACATTGAAGTCCCCCACCCAGAGTACATTTTATGCCCTTGCCACCCTCAGTGCTTCCTCCAAGTGCTGTTCAACATGGAGGAGGACGGAGTCATCAGCTGAGGGAGGGCAGTAGGTGGTAATCAGCAGGAGGTTTCCTTGTCCATGATTGATTTAATGCCATGAGACTTCATGGGGTCTGGAGTCGATGTTGAGGACTCCCAGGGCAACTCCCTCCCTTCTGTATACCACTGTGCCACCACCTCTGGTGGGTCTGTCCTGCCCGTGGACAGGACATACAAAGGGATGGTGATGGCAGTGTCTGGGACATTGTCTGTAAGGTATGATTCCGTGAGTATGACTATGTCAGGCTGTTGCTTGACTAGTCTGTGGGACAGCTCTCCCAACTTTGGCACAAGCCCCCAGATGTTATTAAGGAGGACTTTGCAGGGTCAACAGGGCTGGGTTTGCCGTTGTCGTTTCCGGTGCCTAGGTCGATGCCGGGTGGTCCGTCCGGTTTCATTCCTTTTCATTGACTTCGTAGCGGTTAGATACAACTGAGTGGCTTGCTAGGCCATTTCAGAGGGCATGTAAAAGTCAACCACATTGCTGTGGGTCTGGAGTCAAATGTAGGCCAGATCAGGTTAGGAGATTTCCTTCCCTAAAGGACATTAGTGAACCAGATGGGTTTTTACAACAATCGACAATGGTTTCATGGCCATCATTAGACTAGCTTTTAATTCCAAATTTATTAATTGAATTCAAATTCCACCTTCTGCTGTGGTGGGATTTGAACCCATGTCCCCAGAGCAATACCCTGGGTCTCTGGCTTACTAGTCCAGTGACAATACCACTACGTCACTGCCTCCCCGGGGGATGGGGGATATGCCGGGCCATGAGGTTACAGATTGCGGTTGAGTATAAATTTGCTACTGCTGCTGGCCCACAGCACTTCATGGATGCCCAGTTTTGCATTGCCAGATCTGTTTGAAATCTATCCCATTTAACACAGTGGTAGTGCCACACAACACGATGGAGGTTATCCTCAATGTGAAGATGGGGCTTTGTCTCCACAAGAACTGTGCGGTGGTGACTCCTACCAATACTGTCATAGACAGCTACATCTGTAACAGGCAGATTGGTGAGGATGAGGTCAAGTATATTTTCCCCTCATGTTGGTTCCCTCACCACCTGCCACAGACCCAGTCTCGCAGCTCTGTCCCTTCAACACAACCGCCCAAATTCCAACTGAAAGCTTAATTGGAGATTCAGATTTTGTCTCTTAACAGATTGGTAGTATTTAATGTCAAATTAGTTTTAAAAAATGACTGCCAAGGTCTGCCATGATTACTACACTGGAGAATATGTTCCAAGACTGTGTTTGAACTGCAGTTTATTCCATTTCACAGTTCAGAAATCAGCATTACCACCAACCATTAACCTTTCATTGTTCCTAAGCCCATTTCCTATTTATCCTTTATTCACTCTTTCCTGTCCGGATAATTATTATTGATTCTCGTCCAGTATCCAGATAATCTCAGACAGGAAGCCACTAAGCATCCCCAGGACGTCATTTTACTTTGCTGTATTGCTCACAATGCAACATGCCATGGTCTGCTCGCAATATAAAACTAAAAACAGCTGGCCATCCAAGACAAAGTAAAAGAATAATCACAGAAGTGAAACCAATCTAATTTGTGCAGCTCGATGCATCTCATTGCAGCACCATCGTACCTCAAGAGCAGACAATGGGCATAATTCAACAAACATTTATCAAGCACTATCTGCAGATGTCACTTTGAATTACAGGTAATTTAAAATTCCTGACACAATTCTCACTTAACTCATTAAGACAGCTGCCCAATCATTGAAGCCCACAGGTGTTTAATATGTCCTTTTTAACACCTAAGGCAAGTAATACTGATAATCCACCTGTAATAGTTTGCTAATTTGCTGTGCAAACAATCTGTTCCTCATTCCTGTATATTAATACAAAGAAAGCAGTTTAAGTTGCATTGACACAGCAAATTACCATCCTCACAACCTTGACTTAAATTACAGTACATATATAGGTTTGCAGTTTGAGGTTAATGTCATTATATTGTCTTTAAAATCAGATTCCAGAAGCACAGCATACTATCAAATCTGATTTCTTGGCAGCAAACTTGTACATCTCAAAGTACGAGGCCTACAAATCTGCAACCAAACTGCAGAAACTAGAATTAGCAATAGAAACAACAGGAGCTGACCCACAGACACCAGGCTGTTGGAATCCAATTTGAAAGAGCAAGAGAGAGAGAGATTTACAGATGGTCTGCTTCCTGCATTTGTCAAGGTGAAAGACAGGATATGGGGTTTGAATTTGAACTTCAGCTGTGGATCAGATAGGATGTTAAGGTCTTGCATGATTTGATTCAGCCTGAGCTTGCAAGCAGTAGGGGGATGGGGTCCATGGTAAGCAAATAGATAAAGTTTGTGGCAGGGAGAGATGATGGAGGCTTTGGTCTTCCTGGAGAATGCTGTGATTCTTCCAAGATTTGATGTTGGCCAGGCTTTCAGACAACACCGAAGTGGTAGAGAGGAAGGACTGGATGTCATCAGCACACATGTGAAAGCTGGCCCTATGCCAGTGGATGCCACACAGTGGCAGCATAACGATGAGGATGACCTTTGGGAATTTCCAATGGAAACATTGCAACATGCAGACCACAGAGGAAGAAAGTTTACAGAGGATAGAATTTGGCCTGGACCATTTTGGTGCTGCAGGAAGCCAGATTGGAGGGATCCAAACAAGATCCTGTAAATAAATTTTAGCATTCTGATCCTAAAAGCTATACTTGCAAGCATATTTTAATATATACCTGTTTCCATGGATTTGCAAATAATTCCATTCAAAAAAGACATAAAGCTCTCATACATGCAACATACATAAAAACCAAAAATGATTTTTTTTTAAAAATTTCATACTAAACGGGAACAGGATGATTAAAAAGATGTTGTACGGTCCATTTACCTTTAGTAGCTTGTCATTATGTTCTCAGTGGCTAATATACAGGCTATAGCTCTAGAAATCGATGTCTGGGCATGCTTTTGTTTTTTAAACAAACCTATTTGATAAAATTAGCTCCCATTCTCCATGTATCACTCATTCAAGACTGATATATTTATGCTACACCAACGTGCACATATGTGGGCTGAATTAGCACCTACATTTTCAATTAGAAGCCATGCAAAAAAAAACTGCTGGCTGTTAATGAATTATTTTTATATACTGAATTGCATTCAGGTAAACTCCATACTATGTCCTAAATTGCAACATATTTACTTCCCACAAAAACAAAACAGAATTAGCTTCTACAGTTTTGTCCACAGATGCTGCCTGACCTGAGTGTTTTTTTTTAGCATTTTCTGTTTTTATTTCAGATTTCCACCATCCATAGTAATTTGTTTTTGTTTCATAGTTTCTATTTCGAAAGTTTTTATCTCTCGGCCTCTACTGAAGACTCCTGGTGTCCTACACTCCCATGGACATCGAACAGACTCTGATATCTAGACTAAGTAGCCATTCTACATGGCATGCCAGGCATCACATTAGAGCCAAGTCCAGTTTTTAATCTATATTTGTACATTTTCCACTAGAGGTGATTGCATAGTGACCAGGAGTGCAAACACTGGCTGAACCCCTTTCCTTCCCTAGCCCAGGGATGTCAAAATCATTGAAACCTCAATCACCTCAGCATAGATCAACACAGAGCAGAAATTGAACCTGGCACCTGCTGGATTATGTGGCTAAGCCTAGCTCTATCCTTAAATACGAAGTCACTGGGGAAGTTGCAGAGCTTCTATGTAATCATTTTTACTGCCATCAGGTGTAGACACTAAGGCTTTGATACAAATTCATGTTCAATACAAATTCAGCTGATGGGATAAAAGGGTCTTCATCGTCAGTTGGTTGTAAGGATCTAGAGTAAAACATAAAATTTAAAAATACTGGAATTACACAGCAGTTCAATCAGTATCTGTAAACAGGAAAGACAGATTGTGACATTTTTAGGTATATAACCTTTCATCAGACTAAATGTGAAAAGCCTTTAATCTTAATTTCCTAGCCTTCAAGGTGAAGAAGAATTACATAGCCGAAGAATCATAGTATGTTTGTCTTTCCTTTACTAACCTCCTGCGTATTTCCAGCATTAGCTGTTTGTATTTCAGATTCACAGCCTTTCCATTGTATTTTCTTATGTAAAATGAGTTTGGGTAGTTTCAATCTTATGAGTGTGCCAAATTAAAAAAAATAACCCAAAAGGTACAGTAGGCACTACTCTTCTGGGTTGGAGTAGAGTTGACCGATCATTACTTTGCCTCTAACTGCACTAAACCTGACCTGGACTACATATGTGGAATGGGCAGTGTTCTGTTGTCCAGCATCCACATCCTTCATCTTCGAAGCAAAAAAAAAAATCCTCTCTGTATTTGTTCAGATTCTTTCAAAAATCTTCAAAATGTTTGCCACTTCTAATAAATTTGGCTGAATGCAGATCACAATTATGAGTCCCAGTGACAGGTATTAACTATTTGAATATAATGGTAAGACCTCGAGGCTACACATTTCCTTCCATCTAGAACTAGGTATGCTCTATTACAAACTGGTCTCCAAAAAAAAAGACATGAAAGGGCTTTCTAAAGCAGAAACATTACAGAAGACTTTGCAGGGGGTTGGGGCAGGGAGATGAGAGAGCAAGCAAATTAGGTAGGTTATAAAACAGGCTGTCAATTTGCTACAACCTGTTTTCTGCTACCAAAGGCTACTTTTGCTCTCAATATGCTCTGATAAAGGGCATGTGAAAGTTAAAGTGGCTTTTAGATAGTTATGAGCTAAATAATTTGCTTTGAGATATTTAATGACTGAACCTGTCAATTACTTTTGCCTTTTGTTTGCCCTGACTTTTCCTCTCAACATTCAACATGATCTAAAGCATAACTTTCATTCTTTTCTTTTACAACAGCTACCAGATTTTCATAGTGCTGCTCAATCATAAGAGTTCAGTACAGTTTGTCTTATTTATTTGTATTTAATATATTTCTCACAAATACAGCCACTGTTTTTGCAACAATTTGCTTTGCCCTTCAATGCTACTTCAATTAGGAATGCTTTTCTACATCACTTGGGTTGTAAAACACATTTTGCTATAATAGTTTTTGCACTTGTGAGATGCAGCAAGCAAAATAATTCTTTGACTCTGCTTGCCACGGGACAACTTTCAATTGATAAGAGATCATTTGCGACAGGCTGGTTTTCAACATTACAGAAAAGAGTGAATATTTTAAGGCAGCTGAAGTTGAGGGGACAGAAAAAGTTCCACATGCACATTACAATCCACCAAAGGATTTTATACCAGTGTTCTTCAGTAATCAGACGAGAATTATGCTACAAAAAGTAACCTTTAACATTACAAAAGACTATGATTGTGGCCTCAAGACTTAACAAGATTAACCAATCTCCCAGATATACAAGTAAACAAACAGTTAGAACTGATATGTCAAAACTACTCACAAGTGACAATGTAGTACTTACCTTTTACATCTTTTGAGATGGATGCATGTTGTATCCATCAGGCTTCAACAGCTCACATTTGTACATTTATAACGAAGAAAAACATCACAAAGTGCTTCACAGAGGTGTAATCACATAAAATTGAATGCCAGGAGATATTAGAAAGGGTGGTGAGAGGAAGTAGGTTTTAAAGATGGCCTTAAAGGAGGTGGGTGGAGAGATGTTGGGGCTTAGACTTTTGATCACCTAGGCCTCACAGCTGACCATGGTGAGGTGAAGAATGTGCAAGAGGCCAGAGGCCAAGGAATGGAGAGGTCTGAGGGCAGGGGTGGCCAGTTTTAGGGCTGGTAGAGATATCAGAGATTGGGAGCAACAAGGCCATGAATGGATTTAAACATGAGGACGAACATTTTAAAATAGAGGCATTAGGAGATCAGATGCCAACTTCGGTCAGCAAGGACAGGAACGATGGAAGAACGGGACAGGATATGGCAGCAGGCTTTTGGATGAACTGATGTTGAAAGCGCATGGAGGATGTGAGGCGGGCTGGGAGAGCATTGTAGTAGTCAAATCTGGAAATGACAAAGATATGAATTCAAATTTCAGCACCAGAGGGCAGACCATGTTTCAGAAACGGCTCACCACAACCTCTCTCAGGCAATTAGGAATGGGCAACACATTCTGGCCTTGCCAGTGATGCTCACTTCCCATGAAAGAATTAAAAAAGACCGAATTAGGTGGTATTTGTAATAGGAGAGAATGGATTTGCAACTTTTTCTAGAAATTTGTTAGGATGCCCAGGTTGCAAGCAGACTTCTTCAAACTGAGACAGTAGCCAGTGAAAGGAAAAAGATTATGGATTTGGGATGTAACAACACATTCAAGGACTTGAGAGGAAAGGGAGGTTAGAGTAGCATGCATGGTGGGAGGGTGGTCAAGGGTGGGTTTTTGATTGGAGTGTGCTGACAATCCTTTTGAAAGGAGTGGGGGGCGGGTAATACTAGAGGAAAGGGAAGCATTGACAATGTCAGTTAGCATGAGGTCCAGGAAGGGAAAGTGAATGGTTGGCAGTTTAGTGTAACTAAGTCAAGCGAGCAAAAAGGGTGTTGCATGGACAAGATAAGCTTAGAGAAAGCATTCAGTCCCTCCACCACTGACACACAGTGGCAGCAGTGTGTACCATCGACAAGATGCACTGCAGTAACTCGCCAAGTCTCCTTTGACAGCACCTTCCAAATCTGTGACCTCTACTACCTGGAAGGACAAGGGCAGCAGGTGCATGGGAACACCACCCCCTGCACGTTCCCTTGAGTCACACACCATCTGACGAGGACATAAATTGCCATTCCTTCACTGTGGCTGGGTCATCCTGGAACTCGCTCTCCAATAGTACTATGGGAGTACCTTCACCACATGGACTGCAGTGGTTCAAGAACCTGGCTCATCACTACCTTCTCAGTGGCAATTAGAGATGGGAAATGAATGCTGACCTTGCTAGTGTCATCCACATCCCATGAATGAATACAAAAAGAGAAAGATGCAGGATCCAGACTAAGGCAGGGAAAACCTAGGGAGAGGTCTGACTTGGAATGGAAGAAAAAAAGTGGGAGAAGCAGCTGAATGGATGGTTTCTTTCTTTGCATCAGTGCAAAGTTGATTCTAAAAAAGTGGAAAATTAGCTCCAATTCCATAGTGATTTTATATATGAGGTGTGCTAATAGGTAAGACAATTCATATTTACGTAGAACTGTAAGCCGCACATCATAAGATAATAGGAACTGGAGTGGGCCATTTGGACCTTTGAGCTTGCTCCTTGCTCTGTCATTCAATTAGATCATGGCTGATCTTTTTATCTCAACTCCACCTTCCCGTATTATCCCCGTATCCCTTAATTTTCTTAGCACTCAAAAATCTATTGGTCTCTGTTTTGAATATACTTAACAACTGAGCATCCACAGCTCTCTGGAGGTAGAAAAGGAACATAACAAAATATTCACGGATTACAAGAACTTAAGGCTTTCAAAATGTTTTGTTTTTCCTATAGATAGAAAATAGTTTACCA
This sequence comes from Heterodontus francisci, assembly GCF_036365525.1. Classification (NCBI taxonomy): domain Eukaryota; kingdom Metazoa; phylum Chordata; class Chondrichthyes; order Heterodontiformes; family Heterodontidae; genus Heterodontus; species Heterodontus francisci. The sequence continues at coordinate 41,971,588 of NC_090379.1, forward strand.
AATTCACATTCATATAACACACAAAACACTCATGAAATAGTCTTTGACGCAGAGCTAAGCTTCTGACCCTCATCACAAAGAATGCCTGCTTAGACTTCTATTGCCTGCCTTTGCTCATTACTCCGTCCGTCTGCCACTGAAATCCTCATCAATGCCTCGGTACCCTCAAGGGTCAACTATTCCAATACTCTCCTTGATGACCATTTATCCTATCAACTTCAGCTCATCCAAAAGTCTGCTACGTGTATTCTATTATGCATCATCCTACTTGTCCCAATCTCATCCTTGTATAAATCCCTCTAAGGACTTGCCCCCTTCCCCGTACTTAACCGCAATCCCGACAACTCCTCAACCTCTAGATTCTCCATTCCCCTGACTCTTTTGTAATCCCCTCCCCCTTCATGCAATCACTGATTGGAATTTCTTCCTAAAATTAACCTAAGCATTGGCTATCTTAAAGAAAAGACATTTTAAAAAATGAATCACTTTTGGTTTCCTTAATATCTCCTCTCGCTCAGCAACAATTGTTTGCATTATATCATTGTGAAGCACTTTGGGATTTTTTTCTATTTTAAAAGTGCTATAGAAATGCAAGTTGTTGTTTCAGGGGGCCATTTCTGAAGGCATCACGTTTATCATCAACTACTGTCTCAACTGGGCAATGAATCTAAATGTTTCGGACAATAACACCAACAAGATCTTACACATTGGTTGTAAGATACTTTCATCCAAACAGAAGTGTATGGCATCATATCTCTTTTACTAGATCATCCATAAAAACAGACACATACACACACAGAAATATTATATCTGATCCTTAATAATCTGGATTTAAACGTACCATTTAGTCAACACTGATTTTTGTTAATGAGGAAGATTTGGAGTCAACTCCATATTGACCCCAAGAACTACAGATTATTTGGATTGCAGCTTTTGATCTAAAATATTTTTATTACTGGAATTAGACTTTTTGGTTATTTAAAGCAACCATTATTCATATTGAAAAACTGAAACAACATAGAGTTCTTTTACAATACACGCTCTGGACTTCTTGTTGTAGAACATTTTAATAACTCTGGAATCACTCAGCAGGTCTGGCAGCATCTGTGGAAAGAGAAGCAGAGTTAACGTTTCGGGTCAGTGACCCTTCTTCGGAACGAACCCTTCCGTAAGAAGGGTCACTGACCCAAAACGTTAACTCTGCTTCTCTTTCCACAGATGCTGCCAGACCTGCTGAGTGATTCCAGCATTTCTTGTTTTTGTTTCAGATTTCCAGCATCCGCAGTATTTTGCTTTTATTTTAATAACTCTACAAGGTCACAGTAACAGTTATCTGGTCCTTTTAATAAAAACACTCAGGATTGAACCATCAAACTACATTCATCCACATAAATCAGATGGTATCAGTAAACGTTCAATGTTTCTCTGATTATTTACACATCAATCTTCCTCACAAGTTGACAAACCAAAGCTGCAGAACCCATTTTAAGCATGACTGAAATTATCTTTTCTTTTCCAGGGAGTCATGACCCAAGATGTGCAAAATATGACTGGAGCCAAGCTGTACTCAATATACTATAGGGCAGAGTTCAAGGCTCTCAGGAGACTGGTGTCAATCACCAAGACATTTCACTCCTGCATTTCAAATCTAACAAGTTGTTAAGAGAGCTTGTGATTAATCTTGAAAATATCTAGTCATTTCTGCTGGTAATATGAGAGATACTGTCTCCTCCATTGTCTTGGGTTAGCTTCCATGTACACAACCATTGCAATGATTTCAGAGTATAGTCTTCAAGTCTTCATCATGATATTCACAATCACCTGGCTAAGTACACCCGCCTATTCTTCAATAGAGTTCACAATCAATCATTAGCAATATCTAATATTCATAGGCTCCAGTTTACTTTGCTTAACATCTACACGGAACCCATTTCTATAGTTTCCAAATCAGAAGCGGTCTCTTCTCCCCTTTTAGATTTTATTCTACAAACTTGTGTTGAATCCATTTGGCTTCCACCTCCCATTCTGCGCAATTGAGCTTTTCTCTCCTAATAGTCCCATTATCCTGGTCCTGAGATTTTGCATACTGAGAGCTTGAAAGTCCAATACTGCTTGAACAACATATTGTTTGAACCACCAATAATGCACTGCAGGCTACTATAGTGTTACCACAGAACATTCAACACCAACACATGCTCTTAATGTGCCACATTATCCTCTGCTGCACATAAACTCTATATTTGCCACAAGATACTTTCCGGCCTCGTTAGATGATTCCAGGAAATAGATTTTATTTTCTTAATTAAGTCCATTCTGCAATTGACTAGTCAATTTATTGATATCCATGAACTATTTGACATAGTTTAGGTGTCAACCTTTCAGTCAAGCAACATGGTCTCTGGCCAGGAATAGGGAATGGTGTATTTCGAGAGGGCAAAGGTCACAAGTGCCAGGCAAGCAGCTGTTTGATTTGGATCCAGAGCTAACCGCATAGCCATTTAAAACCTAAATAGCAATTGTGAATGGCTTCTTATATATTTTATAAAAACCGCACGGTAACCGAAATCTATCTAAGCTGAATTTCTCCCATTATCTTCATGCGTGACTAGTTATTTTCAAGATCAATCACAAGTTCTCTGAACAATTTGTTGGACTTGAAATTCAGGACTGAAATGTCTGGGAGATTGGCACCAGCCTCTTGATAGCCTTGAACTCTGCCCTATAGTACTCTACCCTATAGTGTACAGAGTACAGCTTGGCTCCAGTCATTGCATTTTACAGACCTCAAGCCAATTCACCAATTAATTGTTAAGCTTTACTGAGAAAAAAAAATTCAGTTGGTACCCAAGCTCACTTGATTCAAAATATCCATTCAAATTTGTACTTGTAAGAGTAGGGGAGATATCCCGGCCAATATTTATCTCTCAATCCACATTACAAAAACACATTATCTGGCCATTATCACATTGCTGTTTGTGGGAATTTGATGTGTGCATATTGGCTGCCACATTTCCTTCAAAAGTACTTCATTGGCTGGAAAGTACTTTGTGACGTTCAGTGATCATAAAATGCGCTATATTAATGCAAGACTTTTTTTTTGGCCATTTGACTGGAAATCAAAACTCAAGCTAGTGAATGAAACATCAGACTTTTTTGATTGATCCGCTGTATATTTGATTACAAGTGCAAAGATATACAAATTATATAGTTTCGCTGTTGGTCATTATCTGAGCCTTACATCTTCCCCTTCACTTCCAGAGCAGGCTGTCAGGTTCATCTGTCACAAGGTGTAGTGCATGTATACTAATGAAAGCATATGATATTACAGACCAATTTTTTTCAAAAATGCATGGACCTAGTTTAATTCATGCATCATGAATAACAGTATTCATCATTGGTGCGTGGTCTATAGATTTACAAAATTAAGCACTTCCAAATAATACTTGATGAAGCTAAATCTAAAATCAGTTTGTGCCCTTCACTTCATCCTCTTTTCCCTTCCACCACTTCCCTCAACTCCCAAAATGAATGCCCAATCGGGCACCCTGTACGCGATGGAGGGTCACCCCTGAAGCCGCAACCACCCCCAACACACAAATCTTCCCCCCCCGCCCCCAACTGACCCCCCTTGCTTCAAAAGGGCTGCGACGATTGTTCCTGGCAAGGCCCCAAAAACCTACCATCTTTTGGGAGGTCCTTCTCTTCCTGTGAAAACTGGGTGTAGTCCCAGCAGTGGCCACCGCTCCCAGTGGAGCTGCTGGGACTAAGAGCTGCCGGCCCGCTGGTTGGCTGGCAGTTCCATTAGGTGGGACTTCCTGCCTCCAGGAGGTGGAAGTCCCACCCACGGCCAATTAAAGGCCTGGGGAGCGAAAACTCCCATGTGTGGCTCCCCTGGCCCGGCAGAGGGGGTGGTGGGGGTGGTGGGGGGGGTGGGCTCGACCTGGACTTTTCAGCCGGTGGGAGGGGCCTCCTGCCCAAGGTTAAATTCCGGCCTTGGGAATTGCTGCAGTGCATCTTGTAGATGGTGTCAAGCTTCTTGAGTGTTGTTGGAGCTACACTATCCCGGCAAGTTGACAGAATTCAATCACACTCCTGACTTGTGCCTTGTACATAGTGGACAGGCAATGGAGAGTCAGGAGGTGAGTTACTTGGTGCAGAATTCCCAGCCTCTGACCTGCTCTTGTAGCCACAGCATTTACTTGGCTGGTCCAGTTCCATTTCTGGTCAATGATAATCCCCAGGATGTTGATAGTGGGGGATTCAGCGATCGTAATGCCACGATAAAAGGGAGATGGTTAGATTGTCTCTTGTTTAAGGTGGTCATTGCCCGGCACTTGTGTGGCGTGAATGTTATATGTCACTTATCAGCCCAAGCCTGAATGTTGTCCAGGTCTTGCTGCATCATTATTTGAGGAGTTGCAAATGGTGCTGAACATTGTGCAATCATCAGCGAACATCCCCACTTCTGACCTTATGATTGAAGGTGAGAAATTCCTGCAGTGATGTCTTGAGACTGAGATGATTGACCTCTAACAGTCATAACCACCTTCCTTTGTGCTAGGTCAAACTCCAACCAGGGGAGAATTTTCCTCCAATTCCCATTGACTCCAGTTTTGCTAGGGCTCCTTGATGCCATGCTCAGTCAAATGCTGCCTTGATGTCAAGGGCAGTCACTTTCACCTCACCTCTGGAGTTCAGCTCTTTTGTCCATGTTTGGACAAAGGCTGTAATAAATCAGGAGCAGAGTGACCCTGGCAGAACCCAAACTGAGCATCAATGAGCAGGTTTTTGCCGAGCAAGTGCTTCGATAGCATTGTCGACAACCCCCTTTCATCACTTTGTTGATGATCGAGAGTAGACTGATAGGGCAGTAACTGGCTGGGTTGGATTTGTCCTGCTTTTGTGTACAGAACATATCTGGGCAATTTTCGACATTGCTGGGTAAATGCCAGTGTTGTAGCTGTACTGGAACAGCTTAGCTAAGGGCGCAGCTAGTTCTGGAGGACAAATCTTCAGTGCTATTGCTGGAATGTCGTCAGGGCCTGTTATCTTTGTGGTATCCAGTGGTTTCTTGATATCACACGGCAATTCTGGCTGAAGATGGATGCAAATGCTTCAGCCTTATCTTTTGCACTGATGTGCTGGCCTCCTCCATCATTAAGGATGGGGATATTTGTGGAGCCACCTCCTGTTAGTTGTTTAATTGTCCACTGCCATTCACGACTGGATGTGGCAGGACTGCAGAGCTTAGATCTGATCTGTTGGTTATGAGATCATCTAGCCCCATCACATGCTGCTTTCACTGTTTGACATGCAAGTAGTCCTGTGTTGCAGCTTCACCAGGTTGACACCTCATTTTGAGGCGTGTCATGTTGCTCCTGGCATGCCCTCCTGCATTCTTCATTGAATCAGGGCTGGTCTTCCGGCTTGATGGTAATGGTAGAGTGCAGGATATGTGGGCCATGAGGTTACAAACTGTGGTTGAATACAATTCTGTTGCTGCTGCTGATGGCCCATAGCACCTCATGGATGGCCAGCTTTGAATTGCTCGATCTGTTCATAATCTATCCCATTTAGCACAGTGGTAGTGCCACATAACACGATGGTGGGTATCCTCAATGTGAAGATGGGACTTAGTCTCTGCAAGGACTGTGCGCTGGTCACTCCTACCAATACTGTCTTGGCAGATGTATCTGCAACAGGTAGGTTGGTGAGGACGAGGTCAAGTAGATTTTTCCCTCTTTTGTTGGTTCTCTCACCACCTGCTGCAGACCAGGTCTATGTCCTTTTGGACTCAGCCAGTAGTGGTGCTACCAAGCCACTCTTGATGATGGACATTGAAGTCCCCCACCCAGACTACAATCTGTGCCCTTGCTACCCTCAGTGCTTCTTCCAATTGGCATTCAACATGGAGAAGCCTAATTCATCAGCCGAAGCCGGTGGGGGGGTGGGGTGGTGGTTGGGGGGGGCGCAGTAGGTGGTAAATAGCAGGAGGTTTCCTTGCCCATGTTCGACCTGATGCCATAAGACTTCATGGGGTCCACAGTCAATGCTGAGGACTCCCAGGGCAACTCCCTCCCGACTGTATACCACTGTGCCACCACCTCTGGTGGGTATGTCTTGTCCCACCAGCAGGGATGGTAGTGGTGGTGTCTGGGACATTGTCTGTAAGGTGTGAATCCATGAGTATGACTATGTCAGGCTGTTGCTTGCCTAGTCTGTGCGTCAGCTCTCCCAACTTTGGCACAAGCCCTCTGCTGTTAGTAAGGATGACTTTGCAGGGTCAGCAGGGCTGGGTTTGCCATTGTCGTTTCCAGTACCTAGGTCGATGCCAGATGGTTCATCTGGTTGCATTCCTTTTCTTACACTTTGTAGCGATTTAATACAACTGAGTGGCTTCCTGGGCCATTTCAGAGGGCAGTTAAAAGTCAACCACATTGCTGTGAGTCTGGAGTCACATATAAGCCCGACCAGGGAAGGAAATTTGGCATCCTTACCTAACAGACAATAGTGAACCAGATGGTTTTTTACAATAATCAACAATGATTTCATGGTCACCATTAGACTAGCTTTTAATTCCAGATTTATTAATTAAGTTCAAATTTCACCATCTGCCATGGTGGGATTCAAAGCCATGTTCCCAGAGCATTAGCCTGGGTATCTGGATTCCAGTCCAGCAACATTACCACTATGCTACCGCTTCCCCCATTTGGACAAATAAGTAGTAGTTCTGAGATATACACATACACATATATGCTACAAGTAGTGTTAGAAAGCAAGAAAACAAGTTGCCTGCTTTGGAGATCACAGGTTTCAAGCTTTGTTTACAGGGAAGGGACAATTTCTATCCTATTCCTTCTAACCTCTATTTACATTGCAGCAGAGTATTAGCCCATGTTACAGTACAAGTGTGATGGGTTACTTGCAAAAAAAAAATTGTACTACTGTTCATTCAATTTTCTGCCCTCCTCTCTTGAAGGCACCAGCTCTACACTTGGGTATGGTGCCACATGTGCCACTGCCTTTTACTACTTTGCCCAACTGGCCATTCCACAGGCGTAAGGCTTGAACTGTCAGCAGACTATGTGACCATGGAGGGCATGATAGCCAAGCCTGATCCTGCCCAAACATGTGGACCTTTCAGCATGGAGACACTGAGCAATGATCCCCAGGGATGCTGAAGCCAACTGTAGTATCCCATGAGGACCAAAGATAGCTGCTAGTAACTGCATGGCAGCTGAAACTATTAATACCACCATATGATCTCCCTGGGAATGAATGTCAAAGGAGGACTCTGGAGCTGCACCTGGACCAATAAGCAGCACTAAAGTGGTTGTAGGACCACTAGGCAATACTGCCATCCTTCTGTAAAAGAATTGTTTGCATGCATCACAATTTATATTCAGTGTAATGAGAATAATTACATGGCAGCAATCTAATCTATGGGCACAGATAACATGAAAGAGTGGACCATGTGTTTCTGACAACCATTGCAATACAGCATTAATATTACTCCCTGCCATCTGATATTGCACTATTATGAAACATGCAATCAGATGTTGTTAACAATCTAAGCTCTCCCTGCTAATGATGTATCAAGAAATTCAACTCAGCAACATTTTAAGTTCCTAGGAACAATTAGCGATGTTACTGGGCCAGGAAAGTTTATGTGGAACATAAAAGAGAAAAGCATATCAGATATGCGCTTTCCCTGTGATCAGTGTCACAGCTATCAACTGTCATCCATCTCAATTTAATAATGCAACATCGTTTGATGTCTGTCACTCTGAGCCAATTTCTCCTTCCACCTCAGCTGGCTTGTTCCTCATCTTCCTGAAATCTGGCCTAATCCAATCTGGTTGAATAACCTGTCAACACGCACTGCCAAAGATCAAACAAAAAGCACCCATTTAGGGAAGATTCCCCTGGGCTGTTAGATTCTTTAGAACCACACCCAGCAAGAATTACTACTTTGAGAAGTAGTGAGAAAATTGGAGAGAAAAGAAACACCAGTTGGAGAGCATTATATTCCAGTCTCAGAGGACTCCAATGAAAGAACTAAATCAAACTTTGTTCATATTTGATGCCATCTAACTACCTCAGTTCCATTATTGTCATATAAACACAGTTGTTCACTGTTGTCTACTTATTTATTTGATTACTAATTTTTAATTAACAAAAAACATAATTTTCTACTGATCACAGATAGTATGGGCACAGCTTGCTCCATAAAAGGTCAAATTGGTCATTAAGATCCTTTTCCCCAGACATTGGAAATATTTCAAACAAAGCCAACTGATAATGCATTTCTTCTTTCTTCATGAAGGTGGTGATTCATGTCAGAGTACAGGGCCTTGGATACCAGGTACTCACTGTCACCTTGCCAAAGTGATCATTCTCCATGAATGATAGCAGATAATTTGACCCAAGGGTGAGGGGAAAGGGAGATCTGAAACTCCATCATATCCACAGTTGTGCATTTTCCAGCAAGAGAACAGAGAATCTGGAACAGGAACTCCTGGGAGATTTCCCACCACCATCCCACTCCACCGCACCCACCCCCCCCCCCCACCCCACCACCCCCCAATGGGCTCTGAAGTTAACTGTGGTCTCCAATAACAGCTGAAGATCAGTTTATCACACAGACATATTGGCAAAAGTGATCTGCTTATTGACTAATATGTTGATCAGGAAACCAGAAGACGAACAACTGCTTCACAAAGCAAACTAGCTATTGAGCTTGTCACAGAATGTGTAAGAAAGCAGCAAGCTGTATCTGTTTACACACTGGTTTAATCTTCTAATCAATCATTTTGGTTATGAACAAGATATTATCTAATTGGCACTCCTGTGTGAATCTTCTGCATAGCTAAAATTGTAGGGTCAGAAAGCACATTTGGGATAGTGTTTCACTGTAATTACTCATTCCCATCATAACCGTGATCCTTTTGGATTTAATTTATTCTAAGCACTATTTTTGGTACCACTAGGACAACATGTCTTTTGCAGAGGGACTTGATCACTGGCTAGGAATAAAGCACAAGATTGCTGAATAAAATGGGAATGTCCACTTCTTAGAAGCTTCTCTGTGTAAAACCATACTGCTTTTCTCTGGAGCAAAGTTGAGAGGCCGGTTTTAACTTCAAGAGTGAATCTGGATACTAGATCTGCAGATCTCAGGCTTCAGCAGTCATTTTGCATGAAGTTGGTGGAAAGCATATTTCTGCTGCAGATCTCAGTTGCATATTCCAGTTGTTTTTTAAACAAAAGTTATATATGAAAGCATTAATTCTGAATTATCTTTTTTCACTTGCAGTGATCGGTTTTGTTTTGTTCCTGAATCCAACATCACATATCTAAGTCCTTGTTTTCAAAAAGGAAGCATAGCCTCTGCAACAGTGTAGTTGATATTCTAAAATGACAGTTATTTTATTTACTGCTAAGAAAGTTAATTAAAAACAAAACAGAATGTAACAGCTGGTTAGGTCACAAAGTAAAGAGTGATGCAGTGTTTCTTTTGGGTCACTGCATGAGCACCTAACTGCAAGTCAACTTCAGACTGCACACACCTTTGTGATTCACACCGACCATCTGTTCAATTTTTGTAGTCTCTATGCATTAAATTAGAGTATTTTTGAGATGATCCAATTCACTGCATTAAATAAAATGCAAAAGCACCACCTATACCTTCCAATCAATGTTAAGTATTTCGACATTCATTCACATCAAGAAATATTAGATGTGACTAATTTAAATAATACTAGAATTGTTCTAGATTCTCCACATCATTATTAACACTTTATTTACCCAGGTATTAATTCCATTCTGTTGAAATAAAATGCAAACAAAATATTTCTAAACAGTTTATGCAAATGCATAATAGAAAATAAATCATGTAAATGGTTTGTGGGACATGTAGCAAAGCAGTTATGCTACAGGATGAGTAATCTAGGGGGACTAATGATCCGGAGACATGAGTTTAAATCATGGCAGTCGAGGAATTTAAATTCAGTTAATGAAATAAATCTGGAATAAACAGCTAGTATCAGTAATGGTAATCTTTCAGATTGTTGTAAAAACCCATCTGGTCACAAATGTCCTTTAGGGAAGGAAATCTGCCTTCCTTGCTCGATCTGGCCCAAATGGGACTCCACACCCTCAACAATGTGGTTGATGCTTAACTCTCTGAAATGGCCTAGCATGCCACTCAGTTGTTAAGCAGGTGGCTTGCTACAACCTTCTCAAGGGGAATTAGGAATGGGCAATAAATGCTGGCCTTGCCAGCAATACCTACATTCTGAGAATGAATAAAGAGAAACACCCAATATTGTATTAAATGCCACAGAGCAAGAAGGTCTCACATGTGATCGTTGTTCTGTAATGAGTTAGCTAATATTATATTTAGGCCAGACTGGGCAAGGAAGGCAGATTTCTCTCCCTAAAAGGACATTAGTGAACCAGATGGGTGTTTACGACAATCTGATAAATACATGGTCACCATTACTGATACTAGTGGTTTATTCCAGATTTAGTTAACTAACAAGCTTATCCAGTAATTATTCTTTCAGTGAGACTGCTATATTTCAACCCAGACACACTGTAGAGCTAATTCCACTTCAATGAATTGTTTAAACTCAACATGTAGTAGCATGTTATGTACAGTAAACCATACATGTATTTATGTAACATTTCAGTATGACTATGGCTCATTGATTCCTGAAAAAGTTGGTTATTTCCCTTTATTAAAGCACTGACTTAGGGCACCATTGCCTTCTTAAGAAAAAAAATGAAGGTTATTACCACACTGTCAGCAAATATACAGGATACAATGCATCGTTTCCAATCTGGGTAGTGTGATAATATGCATCACTAGACCCTGATGATGCCATTCCCCCTAAACTAATGGCAAATGTTCATTCCAGAAGAACAGGTAAGGTCCGGTGCGAAAACAATATATCCATCAGTCAGCATCTTCCAAATGAGGCATTTGGGAGATGTTTCTGGCCATCCTCTGCTGCGCTCTGTTTATTGAACTGATGCAGGCCAAATTAGAAAATTGAACTGAAGCTGTAAGAGCCTATTATAAAAATATCCAGTTCTAGCTTTAACTTGGGCAACTGCAATATGCTGTGATCGTAATAATGAAATGTTCTATTATTTCACAACATAAAACTTAAGTGACCAAGAAAAGCCCAACTAGCTCACCCTGTTATTTACATCTATGACAAGGACCAATGTAGACAAATGTTCTTCTCACTCCTTTATTGAGTCCAAGCATTTGTAAGAACTTATATTGTTTACTGGTTCCTTCAACTTGCCCAAGAAACCATGAAAAGCATGTAACAATGTGCTTCTCATGCTAATGTCTTCATTGTATGTTTCCCATAGTCCTAGGTTTCTTAAAAGTTCACTGTTAGTGAATGCTACTTTATGTAAAAGGATAATACAAATGGTTATGTTCATGAGTGTTCATTTAGACACTCAACCATCCATCCGAGATACATCATTTCCTTTCAATATTTGAAGTAGCTAAGCAAGTTTATGGAGTTCTGCTAAACAAAACTGAGAAATTAGATATTTGCCTTCACCAAGTTAAATGCCTTCCTTTTAAATAGATATTAGTCTAGTAGAATGTGCATGCTGGAACAAAAGGATCAATGGTTCAAAGCCACAATGTGACTAATCAGTAACAATTAAGGGTGCTCAACCCTAAATCTTAAATCATTTTTGAAAGACAAAGGATACATAATGAATGCAGAAAGCAAACAGTAAGCAATAGGATTATTCCACAAATACTACAGAATATAACAGGAAGTAATCATGGAACACTGACCCTACATTCTATTGATATTCCAAATAGCAATTAACTAGCATTATGTTTATTACAATGTTACTTGTCTGCATGACACCATGCATTCCAAGATGATATGTACAGTACTTGCATATAGTTGTTAACAGAACACATATCAATGGCACCATCAATATCCTGGGAGTAGCCATCGACTAGAAACACAACTGGACCTGCGACATAAATGCCGTGGCTATTAAAGCAGGCCGGAACGTGTGAATGGCTCACCTAAGCCTCTCTAGGCACAAGTCAGGAGTGTAATGGAATACTCTCCACTTGCCTAGAGGGGTGCAACTGCAATGACACAGAAGAAGCTCAACAACATCAAAGATAAAGCAGTCCTCTTGATCGGCAGCACATCTTAAATATCTACTCTCTCCACCATCAGCACATTACACTACATCAACTCACCAATGCTTCTTCAACAGCACCTTCCAAACCTGTGACCTCCAATAACTAGAAGAACAAGGGCAGGAGGTACATGGGAACACCATCACCTGCAAGCCACACACTTTTCTGACTTGGACATATATCGTCAGTCCTTCATAGTCACTGGGCCAAATTCCTAGAACCCCCTACCTAACAGCGCTGTGGATGTATCTTCACCACATAGGCTACACATGGTTCAAGGGGAGATATGGGGAGACAGTGGCGTAGTGGTAATGTCATTGAACTAGTGATCCAGAGACCCAGGCTAATGCCCTGGGGACACTGTTTCAAATCCCACCACAGCAGCTGGTGGAATTTAAATTCAATTAATTAGTTTAAAAAAAAATCTGGAAATGAAAGATAGTCCCAGTAATGGTGCCATGAAACTGATTGTCGTAAAAACCCATCTGATTCACTCATGCTCTTCAGGGAAGGAAATCTGCAATGTGGTTGACTCTTAACTGCCTTCTGAAATGGCCTAGCAAACCACTCAGTTGTCAAGGGCAATTAGGGTTGGGCAACAAATGCTGGCCTTGCCAGCAACATCCACATCCCATGAAAGAATAAAAAAGATGGTCCACCACCTTCTAAAGCAACTAGAGACAGATAATAAATGCTGACCTTGCTAGCAACACTCAGATCATGAGAATATAAATAAGAACGCTGAAGCAATTACATGCCAAGACATCACTGTTATTCTTTGATAGGAATATTCTAGTGGGTCTTAGAAATAGAAATATCCAGTTATTACCACACCAATATGGGTATGTTTTTGAGCATTACACAGGATACCAGCAAAAGCTGGCTTGGAATTAACTGAATAGAGGTCCACTTTGAGTCCATCATGGTTGCATCTTCAATTGCCTGAAAAATTAACACCTACACTATTTGCACACTGTCTTTTCCACACTTGTGAAAGAAATCCTGCAACACAATCACTAATTTAATAAACAGCATTTCTATGTTAACACAGACACACCTTGAAATCAATGTTGTTTCTTTCTCACTCATGACAACGCCAGTATCAGATGATATGCTGCATGTAAACCTATTCCTTGTGGGATTTTTTTTGGTTTGCACGGTCTACCTTTCTTTGTAGCAGTGAAGCTACATGACTGCTTTAGCAGAAATAGATTAAGTGAAGACTCATGGCCATAACCGTTTGTGCAATAACTCTTTTAAACAAAATTTTACTTTTATTGCTAACAGAATTCGTCAGTCATCTAAGTTCCAATCCATCCAGAATTCCTCGTCATGCTCTCTCAGCAGTACAGAACTAAGGCCTGACACCAGACATTAAAAGAAAACGTCTCTGTGCAACCCGATTTGAATATAACACAAAGGTACCAATGAATTGATGTGCAGTAACGCCCAAGAACTGTAGGAAACCATGTAAAAACAAATACAAATATGGAACATACAAGTCAGCTACCATAATAATAAATATGCTCCAACTTGAGAATGTTGTAAAAATGTCTTAATTAGATCTATTAATTTATGTTTTTAGCAAATGTGGTATAAATAAGAAACAATTGGAAGCAACAAATCAATTTGTGAGCTAATTCAGATTTAGGAATGCTAAGTCATTCAATTTAGTGCCATTCATAAGCCACTATGCCATTCCATATTTTATTTCCCAGCAGAACATCATTCTCAGCTTTTGTTTTTGGGTCAGTCAGAAACACATCACCAGATGTCTGAGTCTCCAAATCACAGTGGCGCAGTGGTTAGCACCGCAGCCTCACAGCTCCAGCGACCCGGGTTCAAACTTGCCTGTGCCGAGTTTGCAAGTTCTCCCTCTGTCTGCGTGGGTTTTCGCCGGGCGCTCCGGTTTCCTCCCACCGCCAAAGACTTGCAGGTGATAGGTAAATTGGCCATTGTAAATTGCCCCTAGTGGAGGTAGGTGGTAGGGAATATGGGATTACTGTAAGGTTAGTATAAATGGGTGGTTCTTGGTCGGCACAGACTCGGTGGGCCGAAGGGCCTGTTTCAGTGCTGTATCTCTAAATAAACTGCAGAGAAATCCACACAAGTAAACTAGCTAATATAGAGAGCACAGTCTCCCCACAGGGACAAGGTATACTTACTTACAATTAAACAACATAGTGCAGGTTGGAAAAAGCTAAAGCCTTGGATTCCCCAATTGTGAGCATGGGTACTGGTGGCGCTTGATTGACTAGGTGTCAGCCTTGGCTCAGTGGTAAACCCATAACCTTCTGAATTGGGTGCTAAGGCCCACATCAAGAGTTGTGCACATAATTTGGGTTAATACATTAGCATGGTGGAGCATTTCACTGTTAGAAATGCATCTTTCGAATGAGTTGTTGTAGCAAGGTCCTGTCTGCCCTCTCAGGTGGGCATAAAATATCCTGTGAACGTATTCAAAAAATAGGAGACATTTCCTGGTGTCCAACAAATAGTTATCCTTCAACTAACACCACTTAAGCAGATTCTCTAGGTACTTATCTCATCTCTGTTTCTTGCTTGCTCTTGCTCAAATTGGCAATGGTATGTGCCTATTTTACAAAACTGATTACACTTCAAAAATGGTTCATTGGTCATGAAGTACTTTGGGATACCCTGAAGAAATGAAAGGCATTATCTAAATGCAAGTTTGTTCTTTCTTAAATTTCCACATCCTATCAGCACAGGGCATTGCTTGATCCACCAGTTAAAGGCATTGATTTGCCAGATTAGAGTCATACTGAGATACAGCACTGAAACAGGCCCTTCGGCCCACCGAGTCTGTGCCCACCAATAACCACCCATTTATACTAATCCTACATTAATCCCATATTCCCTACCACATCCCCACCATTCTCCTACCACCTACCTACACAAGGGGCAATTTACAATGGCCAATTTACCTATCAACCTGCAAGTCTTTGGCTGTGGGAGGAAACAGGAGCACCCGCTGCACAGGCAGTACCCAGAACCGAACCCGGGTCGCTGGAGCTGTGAGGCTACAGTGCTAACCACTGCACCTCTGTGCCGCCCGGGGTCAAGTGAAAAGTATCTCATCCTCCAGTGGCACGTTTACCTTTCCAGATTGCATTGATGACCAGTCATCAACAGTAACCTGCAGATCTGCTTATATGAAATAAAAATAGACCACAGTAAATTGGGCTGAACTGACAATAGGTAAACGTACAGACAAACAATGGGATGTATTTCAAGATATGATACAAAACTAGTATATACACCAAAAATGCAAAGGCTCCTTTCATGTAGTTAAGCAGCCATGGTCAACAAATGAAGTAAGAGACAGTATCAAGCTGAATGTAACAGTTTACACAAATGCAAGGATAAATTTGGAAATCTAGCAGACTGGAATAGTTATAAAGAATAACAAATGGATATAAAGAAAGTAAATAAGAGGTACAAAAAACAAATACAAAATGCCTTGCAAGGGATATCAAAGTAAATAGAAAATGGTTTTATAAATATAGAGAAAGATAGTGATTAAGGGGAATGTGAACCCAATAAAGACAATCGCAGGCAAGACTATAAAAGATAAGGAAATGGCTATTTTGTTAAGTAATTTGTATCCATTTTCACAGTGGAGGAAGAAAACATACTACCAGCAGTACAAAAAAAAAATGTACCTAACAATAAGTCAAGGGGAGGAACAGTGGATTCAATGCATGTCAAAAATGGAGAAAATAAATGGGACACAAGATAAACAAGTCTCCACGACCTGATGGTTTCCACCCCAGGGTATTAAAGGAAATAAGTGAGAACATTGGAGATGGATTAGTCATAATTTTCCAAAGTTCTCCAGATTCAGGAATTGTGCAGCATTTGGATTGGAAAATTGCAAATATCACTCCATTATTTAAGATGAGTGATTTAAAAAGAGAAACCCGGCAACTATAGGTCTGTCAATTTAACATCCATCGTGGGAAAATGGAATCTAATCAGAGACATAGGGCTGAATCTCAAATCCAAAACATGGATGGGTTGTATCAGTGATTAAAATACCAAAAAGAAAAATCAGAAACGAACACAACCTGCCTAAATTCCGCTCACTTCCAGGTTTAGCAGAAGGTGGACAAGGGGCTGATGACTAGAGGATTAGAATATAAAAGTGAGGAAAGAATGCTTCAGTTGTATAAAAGCTTCATTTGACCACAGCTGGAGTACTGCGTTCAGGTTTGCACACTAAACTTTAGGAAAGATATATTGGCCTTTAAGTGTTGTAGCATAGATTCAGTGCAAGGATATTAGGGCTTAAAAGGGTTAACTTATAAGGATAGGTTTCATAGACTTGGCTATGATTCCTTTGAGTTTAGAAGGTCGAGGGGTGATCTATTTCAAGTGTTTATAGTTATAAAAACAATTTCACAGAGCAACCATTTCCTCTAGCAGAGGGATGCAGAACAAGAGGGCAGAAGGTTAAAATTAAAACTAGACCATTTAGGAGTGAAATCTGGAAGCACTTTTTTTGCCCCAAAGTAATGGAAATCTGGAACTCTCTTTCCACCAAAAGGTTGTGGATGCTGGGACAATTGAAATTTTTAAGACTGAGATCAATAGATTTTTGTTGGGCAAGGGCATCAAGAGCCTGGAAGAAAGGCAAGGAAATGGTGTTGAGGTACAGATCAGCCATGAGGTAATTGAATGGCAGAGCAGGCTCGATGGCTTGAATGGCTTACCCTGTTCCAATGTTTTTATGTTCCTTTATTCCTATGATTGCCAAATCTGCCATAAGGTATCATTCTCCATCAGGTTAGTTACTGGATAGTCACTAAGTGACCAATATGGATTTGAGTCCTCACCAGGCAGACAGCAGACACCAAAAACTCCTTCCATCTGGCATGCTGAGCAGCAAAAAAATGTATGAAAATGCATTTCTACCATTCCCCTGAACACAGCATGGACAAACAGCAGATCCTATGGATAGGTGATCCCACCAATTGGAACATCAAAAATTTGCTCTCTGCAAACCAGTTAAATGCAGTATGCACCATTCCTCTTTATGTATCCTACATTGATAGGCCATTATTCAAGCGGAATAAAAATACATCATCACACATTTACACAAAAGGTGAACAAGAGATTGTGGGGATACATAATAGCAGTTTTCAACAGCAGCTTGGATGAGGCATTCAAAACCTGAATAGTATATGTATAACTGCCAACACTCGATCAATTAGAAATACAATTTGGAACTCACTTGTTGAGTATGCAAGCCACACAGATGCCAAAATAACTGCAAGAGTGTGTTTACAGTGTCTATACTCCACTGATTGATCAAAGTGCTTGCATAACACTACCTCAATAACAATTGCAGGTAAGACAACATAAAATGCAGTCAGTGTGAAAACAAGAATTGAATGTAAAATAATCACAGTGGCAGCTTCGATACAAAATTGGCTAAGGGACAGAAAGCAGAGAGTAGTAGTGAACAGTTGCTTTTCAGACTGGAGGGAAGTATATAGTGGTTTTCCCCAGGCATTGGCATTAAGCCCATGCTTTTTGATATATGTTAAGTTCCTGGACTTGCACATAAAGGGCATAATTTTCAAAGACTTCAGATGATAACTTGGAAATGTAATAAATAATGAGGAGGACATAGACTGGTAAAATGGGCAGACACATGGGAGATGACATTTAACTCAGAAGTGTGAAGTAATACATTTTGGTAGGATGAGTAAGGAGATGCAATGTGAACAAAATGATACAATTTTAAAGGTGTTGTAGAAAGAGACCTGAGGGTGTATGTACACAAATTCGTAAATGTAGCAGGATAAGGAGTGTTAAAAAGCATAAGGGATCCTTGGCTTTATTAACAAAGGCATAGAGTATAAAAGCAAAGAAGTTATGCTGAACCTTTATAAAACCCTGGTTAAGTCTCAGCTGGAGCATTGTTTTCTGTGCACTACACTTTAGGAAGGCTGTTAAGGTCTTAGAGAGCATTGGAGGAGATTTACTAGAATCGTACCAGGAACAAAGGATTTCAGGCACTTGGAGAGACTGGAGCAGCTGGGATTGTTCTTGGAGCAGAGAAGGTTGAGGAGAGATTTGATAGAGGTGTTCAATGGAGTAAATCAGGAGAAATTGTTTCTCGTGGTAAAAGGGACAGGAAAAAGAGGACGCAGATTTAAGGTGATTGGCAAACAAATTGGAGGCGACATGAGGAAACTTTTTTTTATTATTTATATACAGTGAAATGTTGTGATCTAGAATATACTGTCTGAAAGGGTAGTGGAAGTGGATTCAATAACATTCAAAAGAGAACTGGATTAATAAAGGGCAGCACAGTGGCTAGCACCGCAGCCTCACAGCTTCAGCGACCCGTGTTCGGTTCTGGGTACTGCCTGTGCAGAGTTTGCAAGTTCTCCCTGTGACCATGTGAGTTTCTGCCGGGTGCTCCGGTTTTCTCCCACAGCCAAGGACTTGCAGGTTGATAGGTAAATTGGCCATTTTAAATTGCCCCTAGTGTAGATAGGTGGTAGGAGAATGGTGGGGATGTGGTAGGGAATATGGGATTAATGTAGGATTAGTATAAATGGGTGGTTGTTGGTCAGCACAGACTTGGCGGGCCGAAGGGCCTGTTTCAGTGCTGTATCTCTCTATGACTCTACTTGAAGGGAAAAAAAGTTACATGGTAATGGAGTTAATTGGATCGTGCTACCAAACAGCCAGCACAGGTGTGATGGGGTGAATGGCCTCCTGCCATACAGTATCATTCTATGAATCTAGGTAACAGTAAATTATCAATGGTAAGTAAATACAGTAAATCAGTTAAAGGGGAAAGAAATCAATGGCAATACATTGGTGTTTGATTTTCTTGAACTCTCCAGATAAATTTCAAGTCTTCATTTTTTGACCTATTTCCCTTTACTTTTTTTTTCTGCATTTCACACTGCTACAATAAAAGTTTACAACTTTCTGGTATCCTGCTTATAATTATTATGCATAAAAGGCATGCATTTCCTACAGATATCAGCTATGGCTCAATGGATAGTACTCTTCCCTCAGTCAGAAGGTTGCATGTTCAAGTCCTACTCCAGAGACTTGACCACATAATCTCAGCAAACACTTCAGTGCAACACTGAGGGAGTTCTGTACTGTTGATGGTGTCACCTTTTGTATGAGATGTTAAAAGCTGAGGCCCCATCTTCCCTCTCAGGTTCCATGAGAATTATTTCAAAGAAGAGCAGGGGAGTTCAGGCCAATATTTATTCCTCAACTAACATCACTATAACAGAGTATCTGGTCATTAGCTCATTGCCATGTGCAAATTGTCTGCAGCATTTCCTAGATTACAACTGAGACATATTGAAATTACTTCCTTAGCTGCAAAGTGTTTTGGGAGGCTTGGGATTGTGAAGGAAGCTATATAAATGATGGCCTTTCTTTTCTTTTGTAATTTGAAGTCCAGTCATAGAAATGGAATTAGAGGAGTTAGCCTCAATATAGAACTACCATGAACAGAAGCATAGTGAGTCAAGTGGTCTCTTTCTACACTGAAATTTCTATAACCTTCCGCTGTTAGTGGCATTTACGAGGAATTACACTGCAGCTTCTATAGTATTTGTATCTAAATGTAATGAAAGAACAGTAAAATGTTCAATTAATTGGATTTCCCCATTGGTGGTACTGAATAACAAATAGATAAATCAGGTCAGCAACTGACCTTTGCAAAAGTAGCAATACGGAACTATTAAAATGATAGTATATCTTAACCTGGATTGTCAGTGTTCATCAGTATTACTTCTCTGAGACTGACAGCGCAGTTAAATGCAGAAATCCAGAAGTTACTCAGTGATTCTATGCTTTTCGATAGGGTGCGCTGTTGTAGTCCCCACAGATTGCAATCAATTAGAAATCACTGAACTGAAGAGAACTTGTCATTTTACACTCTTAGCCTCACAGTAAAAACCCCTGAAAAAATTATACCTTGTTGAATGAGGTGTAACTGAATTTTTAATGGTACACTAAGTTCATAATTACTGCTGCAAAACATTTCTGGCCCTAAAAAACCAATTTTATATTTGTGGAATATTAAAAAACTTATTAAAAAGTTTGTTTATAATATTTTAGATCCCATCTTAATCCCATGTGTATGTCCCAATCATTTATATCACTCTCTGTAAAATTGAATTAAAAGTGAAGGATATATCAGTACATTTTACTTCCTGGTTTATTGTCTGTGAGAATATAATTGGCTGCTTAGCCAGATCGATAACATCACTGTTGCTGGATGCCTGGAGATTCCCTTGACTCGGCATCAGATTCAGGTTAACATTGGGAAAGGTGAAATCCACACCACAGAGATCATTAGATCTTTGTGGGGAGCTTTCTTTGAGAAATCTGAGCCTTTGTGTCTAGCATGTGATATCTAAAGTATGAAGAACACATTTGTTTGTCACAGTTGTAAAACAATCATTTTTATTTATAAAAATGACAGTCATTGACCTGGTTCCTAAGACTTACAAGCAATTACTACTGCACTCTCATTGACCTCAGTACTTTATTAGTAGCTACAATAACCTGAATTTTTCTATTTGAAAGTGTCTTTAAGAAGACACAGTTTGGTAACCAACATCACAAGAATGCTCAAGACAAAGGCTATCCATGGCCAATGTGGAACTCACTACCAGTAGTTGAGACATATAGCATAGATGCATTTAAGGGGGAAACTAGATAAACATATAAGGCGGAAAGGGAGAGAAGAATATACTGATGGTGTTAAGATGAAAAGGGGTGGCAGGAGGCTCAAGCGGAGCATAATCACCGGAATGGACCTGTTGAACTGACTAGCCTGATTCGGTGTTGTGGCTCGTAATTCTCTGAAACACAAAGCAATCCACTAAGACCTTGAAGTCACCCGATTACAGCATCTAACTCGTTCAGAAATGGACATTTTTTTTTAAAATCATCACTATTCTATCTGGAAGTTAATTCCAGGAGCAGGACTTTCGACCCAAAATGGGGGTGGAAACTGAGGCAGATGGCCAGTGTGCCATTTTGCTGGCACAATCCTGAACCTGAGCCTTTTTCCTGGAGGCTGAATTAGGGGAGGAACAGCTACCTGCCCACAAGCAGTGAGTAGCCAACTGAGGTCATTAAAAAGCCAAGTAAGGCCATTGATCAGAGGCTAACTGGAATTCTCCAGTCGGCCTGCAAGCCCCTGTGACATCAGAAGCACAGCAACAGCCTGGAGGTAGCTTCCTGGTGGCAAACTGCTGCCCCAGCCCACCTGGCCACAGCTGCAGCCACAGGCCAGCCTGGGGAGGGGTTCCCCCTCTGCAATGGTCGTCCAGCAGCTGTGGACATTTTTTTAAAAAAGGTTTTAAAAGTGCTGAGAGGGCGTCTCATGATGGAAGTGTCCTCTCTCTCCCACTACCTGCAACAGCAGACTGCTGCGCCTTCCATGCTGGACAGCCGATTGGCCCTCCATCTTTGGCAGCCCATCCATGGCAAGCACACCCTCTGGCCACTAATTGGACAATCAAGGCAAAAATCACTGCCAGGTCACTACTCCTGACAGCGCAGGGTCAGGACTTGCATTTGACCCCAACATGGGGTCCTGACCCAAAATGCTAAATCCTTGCTCTGGGTGTGAAGAACTTCCTGAAGTCTTAAATGTTTATATTTGCCTTTTACTAGTTGAACTTGTGGCCTTTGTCCTACTTTTGCAATATAAAGTTATCTTATTCATCTTATCTGTACAATTAACTATCTTATACACCTCCATTTCCAGCTGTTACCTAAAAATAGGATGCTGTCTATGGGTTATAGCAGGAGGGTTGAATTTAATAGATAGAATTTATCTCTATATTTCATGCAAACTAAGATTCCAAGTTTGATCATATTTATAGAATTCCAACTTTTACAACACAATTTGCTCTGACATTGGCTGTATTGCAAAAAGACAATAAGAAATGAGTCATTTTGATGGAGTAGAGAGAAGCACCTCTGGGCTTATGTCCAGGAACAAAAAGATTGTGGAACCCCGATTCGGTCAGTACAGTTACTAACTTGAATTCACACTGACTTCAGTTGACCATATCTGAGGGCCTCCAATAGTCCTGAGCCATCAGATCTTCCCAGGGGTAAAGTAAGTGGCCGATTTCAGGATTCTCCTGCAAGGCAGAAGTTATTTAACTGTTGCAATTTTAAAGGGGCGTTGTCACCCATTTGAAGAGTTGGTGGGCAGAGTCGGTTCCTGTAATAGCCTTCTATAAAAGTTTCCAGTCGATAAGTTAACTGCTGTAGCTAACAAATCCAGCCCACGTTTTGCGGGTTATGTTATTTAATGCTGTTTTGGATGTTTAGGGCAGACACAATTAGCAGCTGAATGAATCGGTTTACAAACTCCTGATGAACGTACATCCCAATAACTCTACTAATATGAAATGCCACTTTAAACGACTGCCCTCCCTGCAATCCCTTTTAATATATCTGATCTAGGAACCAGGCGGAGAAGTCATTTCCCTTGACAGGAGCCATCGTCATTTCTGTCTAAAACAATACATGCATGCGCCAACATCTAAGTCGTTTTCATTTGGATACCTGTCTTTCTGCAAACAAGTACAGCATACCCTTTTAGAAAGGTCTGTTCTCACGACTCCCAATCCGGGTATTTCTAACAGTCACAAAGCAACGGGTCTACGGCAAACGTGCAAAACTTAAAACGATTCACAAGGAAACAATTAATTATTTAAGAGTTCTTTTAATTTAAAGACGATTTGGTTAGCTACTTTTATTGCATTTGGGGGAAAATCATACACACATGACGGGAGCCGAAATTTACAATCCTGTTCTCTAGTGCATTTAACAGATTTGATTTCCCTATATTCCCTTCAATATTGATTGGTCACTAGGGGACAGACCTGTCAGTTTCACTAGCGAAATTAACATAACCACTGACATCTCGTTGCTCAACTCACAGCAGCCTGTGACTCTAAAAATCCACAACCCGGATTCTCGGCGAGTAGATTGCAGCGCCGTCATTAGGAGAGGCACACAACAGTTTTTGACAAGGGATTAAGCTCGGGGAGAAAAAGAATGGTTCAGTCGGCTCGAAATACCGAGCGTATTGATCGCCTCACAGTGGGACCTCTGCAATCATCTATATTGTGACCAATTACCCGACATTAATCTGGTTATTCACTACAGGTGCCGCCTCAATAGTAACTTGCCGGCTTGCAGAATCAGATGTGGGCGTGCTCACATTTCTGTTAACCGAAACACCAACTTTTAACTCTTTCCTTTCGAAATACAAGGTTGTGTTTGCTCGTTGGAGCCTCGCTGCTCATTATTCATTACAGCAGCGTCGCATCAATCACTCAGTTTAGCTATTAAAATGATATAGTGTACAGACATACGGTCAGGGGGTTGGCAGTCAAGACAACACTTCAATTTCACCTCTGTTTAGGTGGGGGTGGGGAGAGCTTAATTCCATAAAGAAATTGAACAGCTTTTACAAATCTATTATTTGATTCACCATTTTTTAACAATTAAACAAGCATCTTTGAGATAAGTTATTGCTCGCCAATCTTTTACTGAAACCAGTTATTTCCACAAATCCAGTTAATTTAACATTCATCAAGGCCTCTTCATTTAGCAAAATGAGGGTTTTAGTAGGGAAGGGGACATTACTTTCGTTTCAAATCATTACCAAAAACGTCGGTTTAATTTGTATAAACGCTATCAGCCATGTCTCCTAATTCATAGGGGCTGGTGAGAGCCATAGGAGTGCTGAGGGGTGTGAGTGCGGGCAGTTGACATATTACCCCGAAGGGGGCTTTTGTTATCCGCTTGCTTTCCCTGAAATTCACAGATTCAAACGTCTCGTTGCTCACCCAATTATCAACGATTACTCGCACATGGCGAGTTAGTTTGGTGGCAGCTTCATCACCTCACACTTCGGAAACTTGGCACATAAAATCTACAAACCAGCACCAATAGTGGGATCGTACAGTGTACTTAATGAGTGCAGAATTCATTTCAGCTCGCTTTCTGATACATGATTCAAGGAACTAAACATACGTCCACAAGTTTAAGGTCGCGCTTTAGGGAGGGATTACTGTGTCACATGATCAACTGCCAGCGCCTTATGGATATTTCAAACATATTCATCCAGAGAGGAAGTGTAGATCACCGACAGGGCACGGATATGTCTGCACTCCAAAGCATTAGTGATGTTCAGATGTACAGAGAATTGCCCAAATCTATAGTCCATTTCTGGAGAGTAGTTAATGCTGAGCTACTCGCATTCATTGTAACTGCAGTTAATGCATCGGCGATTAAGCGCACATTTTCAATATTTTCCCATTGAAAATCCATATTTGCATTTACCACAATGAAAATCAATATGTCAAATAGAATCCTACATGGTGGAAAAAGAAACAATTTTCTTCAGAAACATAGCATTCGTCCAGGGCTTTTTTCTTGTAAATTTTGTTTTGCAGAATGCACTATTGGATTACTGCAAGTGTTTAAAAATGCCCTGGGGTTGGCAAGAAGGACAATTTCACGCCGATCATTACAAGGAAATGGTTTTCATGACAAACTTACCGTACACCCCCTGGCCAGAAATGCCTTCTAGTACAACTGGAAGCAGCCACAAGAGTAGATAAGCAAAATCCATCTTCACGTTAGTGTTAACATATCCAGTCTGGGAGCGTCGTCTTCCTGCTGCCTTGAGCGGACCGTCAGCAAGCCGGGCTCCGGGAAAGGAGCGGCGGTGATCTCCCCTGTCACTGAGTGGACACAGGGTGATCGACAGGAGAGGCCACACGGGAGAAAACAATATCGGTGTAATTTTATGAAGAGAGCGTGTCCAACATATCCGCGCCGACGTTTCAAGGCTACAGGAGCAAAGCTAATAACAAGCCCGTGGATAAAGAGCTGAGGCTGGATGTTCAGAGGCGAGGACTTTGCCGCTGGGGGGTTAAAAGTAACTCACGGTGGTCCCTGGAGAGCAATTAAGACAACCCGCTCGATGGTAGCTCGGCCACATCCATTCTGCATATGCCGCTAACATACCCAGCGATATAGCGGACCATGAGAATGCATCAGCTCCGGGCAAACTCGTCTCCCCTTTCAACCGCGGCACTAATTATTATTCGGGCTGCAACATTTTCACTGGATTGGCCGTCTAAATAGAAATCTCCACACACAGACACATACAGAGCTGGATCCGCCAAGAACTCACAGACACACAAAAAAAAAATCACTGAAACGAGAAGTTCAGGAGGTGGAGAAACGCTGTTTCACCGCTGTATCCAGCGATGGGAGGGTGGAAAGATGTCACCGCGGCGGAGAGCCAGAGAGGCAGCAATATTCCTGTCTGCACCCGGTCTAATCCAGGGTCCTTGTGTGAAAGCGCTGAGGTGACAGGGCTGCAGGTTGAGGGTAGGATGAGAGGGAATACTCCGGCTGGAATTGGGAGCAGATTGAAGTGGTTGTTAGCGGAGCTGGAGAATCACGTTGCTCAGTACGTGCCCCGATACTGAACATGAAGCTCGCCCACAGTCGGAGACGTACAGACTGCGTGATGGAAGCTCGTCAGCAGTGAGGCGAAGGGAGCAGATTAAAAACGCTCCATCCCACTCATCACGCATTTCAGCTGCATCGCTTGTTGCATTTCTCCATTGAGCACAGCTGCTGTGGGAGTGAAAGAAACTACAAGGAGGGATCAGCGCCACTGTTCCCGCTATCTGTTTATTGAGGCAGTCTAACCTTCATTCTGGCCTTTCAGAAGATACAAGACAAGCTTCTGATAATAAATAAGCACCTTTTTGCTGTTCAACTCGCGCTGATCTTACCCTGTTATTTTTTTAAGAAACTGGGTTAATTGAAAAGTTCCTATTTGGTGGTTGACGCATGTTTTAAAGTTGGTGAAATTCACAAGAAGGGCTATTTGAAAAACTCAAAAGGCCAGCTTTAGAGGGACACCTGGATATGGAAGTAACTCAAAAGAAAGGAGGGGTTTAATGAGACCTTTCGCCTTTTGAGACCTGGATCTAAATTCAATTCTAATAGATGAGATGGTTGTTAACACTTTTTTTTAATTTCCAAAATATACTTTATTCATAAAAATATGTAAAAATTACATTCCCAAACAGTTTAAAACAGCATCAAGTCAAAAAATACAAACAGTGCAAAGATGATCAGTTTCCTTCAATACAATCATGAGTTGCCTCACAACCCTTCCATTTCATTGTCATGCCATAAACATTTTTACATTTACAGCACACAAAATTTTCCCAATACAGTTCGAGGGGTTTCCCATGAATCCAGCCCCTCAGTTCAGCTTGCTGGGGGGACCTTACACTGTGCTCTTTCCCCATTGAGCCTTTGCTGCGGCTGGCCCAAGCTTTAGTGCGTCCCTCAGCATGTAGTCCTGGACCTTGGAATGTGCCAGTCTGCAACATTCGGTGCTGGACAACTCTTTGCGCTGGAAGACCAGCAAGTTTCGGGCAGACCAAAGGGCGTCTTTCACCGAATTGATAGTCCTCCAGCAGCAGTTGATGTTTGTCTCGGTGTGCGTCCCTGGGAACAGCCCGTAGAGCACAGACTCCTGTGTTACAGAGCTGCTTGGGATGAACCTCGACAAAAACCACTGCATCTCTTTCCACACCTGCTTTGCGAAGACACATTCCAGGAGGAGGTGGGCGACCATCTCTTCCCCACCACAGCCACCGTGGGGGCATTGTGCGGAGGGGGCGAGACTTCGGGTGTGCATGAAGGATCTGACGGGGAGGGCCCTTCTCACCACCAGCCAAGCTACGCCTTGGTGCTTGTTTGAAAGTTCTGGTGATGAGGCATTCCACCAAATGACTTTGACGGTCTGCTCGGGGAACCATCCGCCAGGATCCACCGTCTCCTTTTCCCATAGGGCCTTGAGGACATTCCGTGCAGACCACTGCCTGATGGACTGGTGGTCAAAGGTGTTTTCCCGCAGAAACTGCTCCACGAAGGATAGGTGGTACGGCAAGGCCCAACTGCATGGAGCGTTCCGTGGCAATGTGACCAGGCCCATCCTTCGCAACAACGGGGACAGATAGAACCTCAGCACGTAGTGACAATTGGAGTTTCCGTACTGGAGGTCTACACACAGCTTGATGCAGCCGCACACGAAGGTAGTCATCAGGATGAGGGCCACGTTGGGTATATTTTTCCTGCCCTTGTCCAGAGACTGAACATCGTGTCCCTCCGGACCCGGTCCATTTTAGATCCCCAGATGAAGCGGAAAATGGCTCAGGTGACTGCCACAGCGCAGGAGTGGGGTATGGGCCAGACCTGCGTTAACACATGCTACACCTTTGGGGTGGCTGTCTACTTTTACAGAAGTACTAATGCCAAACGGCCAAGGTTGTGGTTTCGGCATTAGATCACTTCAAAGTGGTTGTGGTGTTTGGTTTGACTTTCATGTATAATTGCAACTGGCGTAAAACACTATTTAACTCAAAAAAAGCATGACGTTTTTGGCCAACTGGTACCTGACAGATGCATATGTTATGGAGTGTACGAGCCAAACTACCGAGAAATACATTCAGTAATGTTTATTTTGTCAATAGACAGAACATTCTATCTCCATAGGGACACACCGCACTTGACTACGTCCAGCCAACTGAGGCGCAGGTTGGTACAAGTAATGCTTAGCGATCCTCCAGTGTGTGCAGGGATACTGCTGGGGCCATGCAGCCGACCAATACAAGTAACTGATAAGCCTCCCAATGTTTTTGTTCCAATTGGAACTACACTACTCTTTGCGGCATTAGCATGCCGAGGTTTCTGGAATCAGCTGGACCCCAGTGTCACGTGCAATCTGCAGGTTTCATTGGCGAGCCGAGCTGGTTAGTAACAGTTCCCTGGTAAAGTGAGCACCTGCAGGGTTCAGATGTCAGCTCGACACAGATTCCGTTCCCAAAATCACTCACAAGACATGGCATCAAACCCCAAGATATCAGCTACATCCCACCTCTCCCCAAGGAAGACAGTCGCCATTTGGTTGTTGAGCAGGTCTCAAAGTTCTTCTTCAGCTCAATCATCGATATCTGTTTTCAGCAGTGTGGCAAGTCGCATGTAAGCAATTTCTGTTATATTAGGCACCATGATGTTCTTGCCACCCAAACCCAGTGAAACATATTAGATTTACTCAACACTAATTGTTTTGAATCCAGATCCTCATGTGAAGGACATTTTTAAAGTGCTGTGTCTGCCCTGAGACTGACTTCATTATCCCGCGTATTCAGTGGTAAATCTGCGTTACCAAAAGTCCTACCATCATGCAGACGCTTCCGCTTTGTGTTTCTCTACTTGTATTACAGCAAGTCCAGTAACTGCGCCGGTTGCACCAAAACGTCCCATTTGTATATACAGTAGGATGTTCAGCAACAATAGAACACAGAACAAGTGGACATATAGGAAATAAAAACAAGAAATGCTGGAACCACTCAGCAGGTCTGGCAGCATCTGTGAAAAGAGAAGCAGCGTTAACGTTTCGGGTCAGTGACCCTTCATCGGAACTTCCCGAAATGTTTCTTGTTTTTATTTCAGATTTCCAGCATCCGCAGTATTTTGCTTTTATTTTAGTGGACATATAGGATGTGTGTAGTTATTTGGATGGTGTGAATATTTGTGGTTCTGATCGCGACACACCTGGATATCAGAAAATGCATCAATTATGGTGAAAGCACGAATAAAGCCCCAAAGGCTATGGCCAGATCCACCTGGCAGAAGTGAAGGAGGAAGCAATTATTTGTCTTTGCAGCTGGCGGCACTTTGCTGTCAGAGACGACGACTGAAAGACAGCCCAGCGAGGATAAAGGTGCCTCCAACAAAGCTGGCAGAGGCCACTCAAGCTGATGAACTTTGCAAAGTCAATTAATGATAACATTTTAATGGTGCAATGCACTACACTTAAATGTCTATTAATTTTTTGGGGTAAACTGAATGGTCTTGCATGAAAGAATACCCATCACTATGCTTAAATCCATCAAAGAAATTCAGAATTCCACATAGGTGGAATTTTGTTGTCTGATATGGAATACGGACGCTTTATCTATAGGATCCCAACTACCTGCAATATGCAGTGTATTTAACATAGTGACAGGACCCAAGGTGTTTCACAGGAGTGGAATCAGACAAAGACTGACACCGAGCCAAAGACGGATATACTGGAATGGCTGACTAAACGCTTCGTCAAAGGGTTTGGTGTGAAGTAGTGTGAAGGAAGAAAGAAATGGATTGGTTTGGGGAAGGCTGAAATAACATTCAGAGAACTTAGGTGCAGGTGGCGTGAGCCAAGGTTTTGGAATGACCAATAATAGACAAGGTACTGTGAAGTTTAGCCGCAAGAGTTTCGGTGAGTTTCCTTTTGCTTATTCAGCAATAAACAGTATGGCTTTCTGGTTTAACTGGAGCAGCTGAGGCCAAAACATTGAATGTTTTCAAGAAGGAGGTAGATATAGCTCTTGGGTCTAAAGGGATCAAAGGGTATGGGGCGAAAGCCGGAACAGGCTACTGAGTTGGATGATCAGCCATGATCATAATGAATGGCGGAGCAGGCTCGAAGGGCCGAATGGCCTACTCCTGCTCCTATTTTCTATGTTTCTATGTTTCTATCCCACCAGTCAGTCAGAGGTGTGTCTGTCCAGGTGACATTAATAAAGAAGCCAGGCTGGTATGTCCAGCACTAACAGCGCTCTTGCGGTACATCTTAGAGGCAACTTAGCCATGGAGAGATTCCACTCGTCCCCACCTCCTCCAGGAGATACGATACTATTTGCAAAGCTTTCTTTATCTGTTCACTCTTCTCAATGTAAAGAATCTGCCAATTATCTGAAACCAGCAAACGGCGCTTATCAACATTTCAGTTCACATATGTAGGGTTTTGCCTTCCTACATTCCAGCCATGTGGATAACTGCCCTCCTGCATTGTAGATGATAGGAGTCAAAATCAAATGATTCTGTGAAAGCCAGTTCTTCATGGATATAAGTCCATGGCATGAAACCGCTCATAATTATGGACTGATTGCGTGATCCGAATGACATAGATTGATTTTGTGTTGGGGAGGGTCATAGAAGGAAAAGTAAGCTTGCAATTATAAAGCGCCTTTTAACTTTCTCCAACTTCGGATGCACTTTACAACCACTGGCTAACTTGTGCCGTGAAGTTATGTAGGCAAGTGCAGACCCACAAAGAGATGAATGACTGGCCAATCTGCTTTTAGTCCTGTTATTTGAGGAAGGAATTTTGGCCCTGTTCTCCTTCCAAAAATGTTAGTGAATCTTGTCTGCCCACCTGAGCAGGCTGGTGGTCCTCGGTGCCTCATTCAAAAAACAGGGTAGTTCTGAGATGGGGGATTAATGGGCATTGGAACTCCAAATCAATGCTACACTCCGGCATTGGATGCAAAAGTTGAAAGAAAAGCATGGCATTCCTTCCCATTATCTTGATAAGCACAGCGAAGGCACTATATTAAATAAGCAGGAAAACTATTATATTGATTGTGTAATTGTCTTGTCTAAGTATAGAATTAGACTAAGAACTATGAAATAGTAACAATCAGCATAACAAAAGATTGAAAGCTGCAACAAAAAACCTTCAGTCATTAATAAACATGATTATTAATATTATCCTTAAATTCAGTAAGATTTACCAAAATAGAAGATGTAAATGAGTGTTAATTTATCCTCCTGCTGATTATTGGTACCAATTTCTGTCTACATTGATAATTTCGACAAACGAGGTTCCAGGGAATATTACACGTCAATCCAGCATCAACACACAATATGTCAAATATGGTTTCTATGGAAACCAAAAATATAAAAAACACAATTTTCTCATATTGCCGTAACTCTGTAACTATGTTGTCGCCAGACATAATTATTGTTTGAGATGTGGTGCATTAGTAACTCATCAATGTTGCAATAAGGGATTAGCCACAAGACCCATTATCTCAGTTAATGTATATATAAATTGCCGTGTTATACAGCACATACTTTAATACAAAAATATTCTCCATACTAGCAGGGTAAAACATCATCACAAAAACTATAAAGTATTTGCTGCCTTTGCATTTCTGCTAATGACGTTACATTGGACAAGTCATTGCTAAATGCGAGCCTTTCTGGTGAATTCAACACTCTGATTTAAGAAGTCCTCACTGTGTTTTACTTGTCCTATGAAGTTCAAAAAAAAATAAAAGCGATGTCACTGCTAGATGTAAACTTGCTCCCAAGAAATATACCGCAGGGCAACTGTACTGGTCTCGGAGTGCAAGCTCCTGAAAACAGAACACATCACGTTAAATTCCCCCAGGCTTCATCAGGTGAAGAACAGAATGAGTTCATGTTATGTGCCCTCCGAGCTACATACAGAGGGACAACATGCGCAGTCTGTAAATGAAAACCCCGACACCCCTTGCTTAAATAATGAATGGAACAAAATCGGTCGCAAACACGATCTGACAATATTTACGCCGACATTTTAGTAACATTTCTTTAAGATGTTCAATTATCATGCAGCGTACAGAAGTATACACAGGCGGACCAGTCCAGGGAGACGTTAACGTGTGCTCTCTGATGCAGTGCATCCTTCACTAAATCATAGGTCCATTCTTGACTGTCACACGAGTTCGCCGCTATCATCGCGATTCGCAATCTTCAGTGAGCCTGGCACCGATTTCTGGCTGGAGTGCTCGGGTTTGCTGCGTTTGCGAGAGCGAATGCTGCTTTCTACAACTGAAGCCACATCGACTGGATCTTCTCTCCAAGATACGGCTTGTAGCAAGACAATGCCGATAGAGTGCTCCCACACCACTGGACTCTTTCCCAATGAAGACCATCACTTCCACAGCTAAAGGTATCTTCTACAAGTGCTCATCAACTGAAATAGGGAGAGAAATAAACCCGCGTGTACCAGATTCCGCGTCCGTCCAACACATAATCCGTCGTTTGTAAACATAATTCCATATACATTAGTAGCTCTACTTATTTCACAGTTATCCAGGTTGGAGCTTCCTGTCTTTGATACAAGTGATGAACATGGAGAATTCACTAGTTAAATAAACACATTGAGTGTCAAAGGGCAATTCCAAGCTTTAGGTTGTCCCTTTCCCCACCAACCCCAATAATTCATGTACTGGTTACTAAATCCATTTTCTTCAACAATCTTACCATTCGAGTAACTTTTTACCGCGAACTGACCAATTCTATATATTTTAACGCTGTGTGTCAATTCAAACCAGCCCCGTTATATGAAACTATATCAGGGAGCATGTACGGCGCAGTAACTTTACACGATCTCATCTGATGTCAGTGCCTCGGTTGTTTCAGTGCTTGGCACCAAATGGCATGCCTTCCAATGGTGTGATAACTGCTTTGGTCTTGTAACACTTTACAACGACAATGCCTTAGTTGCAGCTTGAACGGACAGGGTGGTGAAATATATAGACGATACATTATTATCTCTGAAAGTGTCCATTCGTACTAATAATAGAAGCTCATTCTTCCATTGTGTTCAGGTTCTCGCAGCTTTCCAATAGTGCAATCATTGATTTCCACGCATGCCCCTGCTCCATTGCCAATATATTCTATTTAATATCCTTGTATGAACATCAGTGTGCAGCTCTGCAAAGAATGACATACTTTAAACCACATGTTTCCTCTGAATATTATGCCATTATCATTGGAATTGGAATCCAGAGCGTTGCAAATAACTGAAACCTAGCTTTAAACAGCAAAGTATGATCACTGGGAGCAGAGGTTGACAGATGATAATGATCGCCAACGATCTGCTTATTAGGACACTTCGCTTAGCCTTTGTCCATTGCTGGGTTTCTCGACAGGTGTTAGCATGAAGCTGTATACAGACCCATCCCTGTGAATGGTCAATGAATTTCTCGCCTTTCGTCAGTGACTGTGCTTTCTGTGTTTTGCTGGATCGAGCACATGCAATGTCGGACAGAAGGAACGCTGCAATTCCATGAACGTACAGCATGAGCTAATATACACTGTACAGTATTGCTGCACTGCATCCGTCTGAGTCCTCGGATTGTCCATTCTTAAGCAGCAAAGAAACTGGAATGAACGAAGCTCCTTGATGCCAAGTATTCTCCTTCGTACTATGCAAATAATCTGGGGAGCAGTAATAAATAAAAGCAAAAATCAATTTGTTTCCATATGCAGAATAATTCCTAGTAAAACACAAACCTACATCTATCCAATTCTTTATCATTAATGCCAATGGCTCTTACTGTGAAACCATAAACAGGTAGATTTTAAATACACACTTTTGTAGATGCGGCCAGTTAGGTTGCGAATCTCTTGCAGTATTAATGTGCTGAGTGCACTCTACTGGCCAACAGGCTGAGTAACACGGAGAATCAGCACAATTCCATCTGTTGCCGTTCCACGTAGTTCTGAGTACATTCATGTCAAATCGAATTGCAGAGGACCAACAAAAGACAGTTACAAAATCAGTTTGTTTCCTTTGTTAAATAAACCAAGCTTATCTATATCAGCTGATGTTCCTTCTGTCATTTAAATATATTACTCGAGACACTAAAGACAAATTTAAAGTTAGTTGCTATATTAGGCAAGAAAAAGTAACATGTAACCGTAATAGCCTCAGATCCACATCCAGTAATTTCAATTCTGCCTCATTTATGTTATGACTTGGGAAATTCAACCAAATAATACCTCCCGAGTACATTCGGGCACGCTTTCTAATCCACTTATATGTGATTGTGGGTGTTAAGTGCACATAAATATGTATATTCAACATATGCTGTTTTGTTAACTTTATAAAAATAATTGATAGAAGATGCCCTCTAGGTAGAATATTCTTTGTCTTAATCCTCCTAATGATTATAACTCAACAAACTGTCACATCTTCTTTGCTTTAAACCTGTTTAGTGAAGTTTCCAAGATTTTAAAATAAAGGAACATCCCTGAATTCAATCCAAAGGAACAGTTGGCACAGAGTGGCATAAACATTGGGATTGCTCATGGTATTTTATACATCCGATTAGGCGCTGAAGTAAACCCTTAAGATGAGTGTCACCGTCCGCTAAATGCTGCTTGTTTGTCGGGTTGTCTGTAATCTCTTGGGGATCACTGCCTTTACCCCACTCCCCTCGGCTATGATCACAGCGGACATGCAAATGCCGAGCTGTTGGTTCCTAACACTGCTGCTCGGTA
The DNA here is from genome assembly GCF_036365525.1 of Heterodontus francisci. Taxonomy (NCBI): domain Eukaryota; kingdom Metazoa; phylum Chordata; class Chondrichthyes; order Heterodontiformes; family Heterodontidae; genus Heterodontus; species Heterodontus francisci. The sequence goes on from NC_090379.1 coordinate 42,006,035, forward strand.
TAGATAAGACAGGCTTTTTGCACAAAATGCTTCAGCACTTCCTTTCATAAAGGATTTTGCTACCGTAAATAATCAGCCGTTATTTTTAGAGTCGAGTTAAACAATCGAGGCTTATAGTCTCTCCATAGACGCTTGCCACCGCAAGAAAGAAGGGGCTATTCATTTGACAGTACAGATGCCTTTCAGTAATAATTAGTATATCCATTTTTAAAGTTCAGCGAATAACCTTCAATTATTGCTACCCTTTCGCTAAATAATTCTCCTTTCAAGTTACATTGGGTATTATTCCATGGTATCACAAGCAGTTTGAATTAAGAAAATCATGGTGCTTTCTCTTTATGACAATATAGTAAACGATGGAATGTAATAAACAGTGTTTTAAAATTATTACCATTATATGAATGTGGCTCAAAATAAGTACGAGCAAATTAAAGCTTTATTGGCACTACCTGAATCTCGTTTTTAATGTATATAGGAATGCTTCAGTTGGCTTTCCAATATCAAAGCCAGGTAGTAAGGTTTATTTGTCTACTCGCAAGAAGGACACACACATGATAATTGACAAGTATTGTTCCTTCAACTGCAAGCAGTTAGTTGAAGTAAAGGGGTAAGAATTTGATTAATTCTCTATATTATAATATGGATGGAGTGAATGGAGAATTATTTAAAAGTTATATCCTCCATATTACACCCTTTTGAGCTCAGAGAGATCTAAAATATAATTTTGATGACATCCTGTTTTATTCCAAGAATCTTCATTACTATTGGTCTTTAATGGTTAGAACCATGTAATCTCTATCGTTCCACAATAACATAGGAGATATAGACATGTTATATATTAAAGAAACACTTTAGGTTTTAGTTTAGGCAGGCATCAAGATCGGCGCAGGCTTGGAGGGCCGAATGGCCTGTTCCTGTGCTGTACTGTTTTTTGTTCTTTTATAGAAACATAGAAAATCTACAGAACAGAAGATAGCCATTCAGCCCATTGTGTATGGGCCAGCTGAAAAAGAGCTATCCAGCCTCATCTTGCATTCCAGTTCTTGGTCTACAGCCCTGTAGGTTACAGCACCTCAGGTGCATATCCAGGTTCTTTTGAAATGCAATGAGGGTTTTTGCCTCTACCACCCTGGCAGGTGGTGAGTTCCAGACCCCCACCACCCTCTGGGTGAAAACAATTCTCCTCAACACCTCTCTAATCCTTCAGCAAATTACTTTAAATCTATTGCCTCCTGGTTATTGATCTCTCTGCTAAAAGAAATAGATCATAGAGTCATAGAGTAATTTACAACACGGAAGGAGGTTATTCAGCCCATCAAGTCCCTGCTGGCTCTCCACAGAACTATTCTATCAGACCCACTCCACGGCTCAATCCCCATAGCCCCACAAGTCTATTTCTCTCAGGTGGCCACGCAACTTCCTCTTGAATTAAATGATCATCTCCGCTTCCACCGGCCTGTGGGCAGTGAGTTCCAGGTCATTACCACCCACTGTTTAAAAAAATACTTCCTCATATTCCTCCTGCATCTTTTCCCCAAAACTTTCTATCTGTGTCCCCTAGTCCTTGTACCATTTGTTAATGGGAACAGCTTTTCCTTTTCTAACTTAGCTAAGCCTGTCATAATCTTGTAAACTTCTATTAAATCTCTCCTCTATCTCATGTTCTAGGGAGAAGAAACCCAACTTTTCCAGCCTAAGTTTACAACTAAAATCCTCATCCCTGGAACCATTCTGGTAAATCTCCTCTGCACCCTCTCAAGGACCCTTACATCCTTCCTGAAGAGTGGTGACCAGAACTGGATGCAATACTCCAGTTGGGGCCTAACCAGAGCTTTATAGAGGTTAAGCATAACTTCCCTGTTTTTGTAGTCAATGTTTATGAAGCCCAAGATCCCATATGCTTTACTAACCACTCTCTCAATATGTCCTGCCACCTTCAAAGGTCTGCACGTGCATCCCAAGGTCCGTCTGTTCCTGCACACTTTTTAGAACTGTGCTATTAAGTATATATTGCCTCTCTGTATTCCTTCTGCCAAAATGCATCACCTCATACTTGTCAGTATTAAATTGCATATGCCACCTCTCTGCCCATTCTACTAGCCTATCTGTGTCCCGTTGCAGGTGGTTCATATCATCCTCACTGTTTGCCATTCCTCCAAATTTGGTGTTGTCAGCAAATTTTGAGATTCTACTTTTTATTCTAATATCCACGTCATTATATATCAAAAAAAGCAGTGGTCCCAGCAATGACCCTTGGGGAACACCACTGTCTACCATCCTCCAGTCTGAAAAGCAACCATTTACTACAACTTGCTGTTTTCTGTCCTTCAGCCAATTTCCTTCCAATTGGACACTAAACCTCCAATTGCATGACCTTCATTTTTCTTAACCAGCCTTTTATGTGGTCATTTATCAAATGCTTTCTTAAAATCCATATAAACAACATCCACTGCATTCCCTTCATTTAACTTCTTGGTTATTACATTAGAAAAAATCAATTAGATTAGTGAAGCCTTTTGCAAATCCATGCTGACTATCCCTAATTAATTCAAATCTCTCTAAGTGTCCATTGATATTTTCCATGATTATAGTTTCTAACACCTTATTCATCACTGCTGTTAAACTAACTGGCCTGTAGTTGCTAAGACTGTCCTTACACCCTTTCTTGTGAATAAGGGTGTCACATTTGCCACTCTCCAATTTTCTGGCACCTCCCCCAGCAAGCCCTTCCACTATCATCACCCCCACTTCCTTTAGCAACTGGGATACAAGCCATCTGGACCAGGTGACTTATCCACCCTCAGCATAGACAGCCTTTCCCCCCTCTCAGTTTTTATCCTATCCATTGTCTCCACTGTCTCTGCTTCTACTGATATTTTGTCAGCCTCCATTTCCTCAGTGAACCCTGAAACAAAGTACTCATTAAGTATATTAGCCTTGCCCTGCGCCTTTAAGAATATATCACCCTCTCTGTCCCTAATAGGCCCCACTCATCCTCTTACTACTTGCTTAGTATTTACATGCTGGTAGAAGATCTTTGGGTTCCCTTTTATGTTGACTGCCATTCTATTTTCATACTCTCCCTTTGCCAGTCTTGTTTTCATCTCCCATCTGAACTAATTGTATATGGCCTGGTTCTCACTTGATGAGATCATCTGGCATGCATCATACACCTTTTTTGTTTCATCATCACCTCTATCTCCCTCATCAACCATGGAGCCCTCTTCTTGGTTCCCCTACTTTTCATCCTTGTTGAAATGTTCCTAGCCTGTACCTGAAACATCTCTTCCTTAAAGATAACCCATTGTTCAGATACAGCTCTTGCTGCCAGTCTTTGCTTCCATTCTACCCTGGCTAGATAACCTTCTTATCATGTTGAAATTAGTCCTCATCCAATCTAGACAACCTTGTTTTGTTCCTTGCTTTTCTGCATTACTAATCTAAATCATATGATACAATGATCACTCTTACCCAAATGCTCCTCGACAGATACTTGATCCACTTGGTCTACCTCATTTTTCAGCAGCAGATCCAGCAATGCCTCTTTTCTAGTTGGACTGAGAACATTCTTATCAAGTAAGTTCTCCTGCACACATTTTAGAAATTCCTCCCCCTCCTTATCCCAATTGATATTTGGATAATTGTTGTCCTCCAATATCGCCACTCTATAGTTTTTGAACATCTCTGTGATTTCCCTGCAGATTTACTCCTCTATTTCCTTCTTATTATTTGGAGGACTATAGAATACCCCTAGTAGTGTGATCATACCCTTTTTGCTCCTCAATTCTAACCAAATGGATTTTCTCCTTACCCTTTCAAGGACATCCTCCCTTTCCAGCACTGAAATGCCTTCCCTAATCAGGACTGCCACCCTGCCTCCCTTTTATCCTTCTCTATATCCTTTTCTGAACTCTTTATATCCTAGTATATTAAGCACACAGTCTAGACCATATTTAAGCCATGTTTTCGCTATTGTCACTATATCATATTCCCATACTGCTACCTGTGCTTGTAACTCACCAACCTTATTCACCGCACTTTGTGTGTTTACACACATGCATTGTAATCCTGTTTTTGCATTACTCATAGTCCTTTTCAGTTCACTCCCATCTAATATGGAGCTACTCCCTCTTTCACTCTGAACCCACGTAATACTTTGCTATTTCCTACTCTAGTGCTATCTGTCTCTTCCAATTCACTGTGCACCTTGATGTTCCTCTCTTGTATTATTGCTTGGTTCCAACAGCCCTGCCAAGTTAATTTAAATCCTCCCCAATAGCACTAGCAAATCACCCCACAAGGAAATTTGTCCCAGCTCTGTTCAGGTGCGACCTATCCAGCTGTACGGGTCCCACCTTCTCCAGAATTGGTCCCAATGCCCCAAGAATCTAATGCCCTCCCTCCTGCACCACCTTTCCAGCCACACACTCACCTGCACTATCCGCCTATTTCTATACTCACTTGCGCGTGGTACTGGGAGCAATCCGGAGATTACTAATTTTGAAGTCCAGCTTTCTAATTTCTTACCTAGTTCACTAAACATTTTCTGCAGGACCACATCTCTCTTCTTACCTATGGCATTGGAACCAATGTGGTCCTTCCTATCCACTCTAACTACACCCCTCAACTAAATATCCCCTCAGCCTCCTCTGTTCCAAATAAACAACAACAGCCACCCAATCTTTCTTCATAGCTAAAATTCTCCGTTCCTGGCACCATCCTTATAAATCTCCTCTGTACCCTCTCTAATGCGATTACATCTTCCTGTAATGCGGTGTCCAGAACTATTCACAGTATTCAGGCTGTGGCCTAATATGTGTTTTATGCAGTTTCTAGCATAACCTCCATGTTGTTATATTCTTTGCCTCAGCTAATAAAGGCGAGTATCCCATATGCATTCTTAACCACCTTATCTACCTGTCCTGCTACCTTGAGGGATTTATATTTTTTTATTTATTTTATTTAGAGATACAGCACTGAAACAGGCCCTTCGGCCCACCGAGTCTGTGCCGCCCATCAACCACCCATTTATACTAATCCTACACTAATTCCATATATTTCCCTATCACCTACCTATACTAGGGGCAATTTATAATGGCCAATTTACCTATCAACCTGCAAGTCTTTGGCATGTGGGAGGAAACCGGAGCGCCCGGAGGAAACCCACGCAGACACAGGGAGAACTTGCAAACACCACACAGGCAGTACCCAGAATTGAACCCGGGTCGCTGGAGCTGTGAGGCTTCAGTGCTAACCACTGCGCCACTGTGCCATTTGTGAACATGTACTCTGAAGTTCCTTTGTTGTTCTACACTCCTCAGTATCCTACCATTTATTGTGTATTCCTTCCTTGTTTGCCCACCCCAATTGAATTACCTCACTGACTTCCCCAGATTGAATTCCGTTTGCCACTTTTCTGCTCACCTGACCAGTTTATTGATATCTTCCTGCAGTGTACAGCTTTCTTCCTCACTATCAACCACACAACCAGTTTATGTATCATCTGCAAATTTCTTAATCATGTCCCCTACGTTTAAGTCTGAATCATTGATATATACCATGAAAAGCAAGGGACCTAGTACTGAGCCCTTTGGAACCCCACTGGAATCAGCCTTCCAGTCAAAAAATACCCGATGACTATTACCCTTTGCTTCCTGCTACTGAACTAATTTCGGATCGAACTTAGCACTTTCCTTTGGATCCCATGGGCTCTTACTTTTCTGACCAGTCTGCCATGTGGAACCTTATCATAAAGCTTGCTAAAATCCATCTAGATTACATCAAACATGTTACCCTCATCGACCCTCCTTGTTACTTCCACAAAAAAATTCAATCAAGTTAGTCAGACAAGTTTGTCAGTCTCTGGCAAGTCTTTGGCCGGAATCTTTCGTTGAGCAAGGGGGCCCCATCCACCGGCCGAAAAGCCGATGGAGAGCCCGCTTCCACCGGGCCTGGGGAGCCAGACCGGATTTTACGTTCCCCAGGCTCTTAATTGGACTTGGGTGTGACTTCTGCCTCATTGAGGCAGTAAGTCCCACCTAATGGAGCTGCTGGTCAATCAGCGGGCTGGCAGCTCTTAGTCCCAGCAGCGCCATCGGGAGAGGTGGCCACTGCTGGGACTGCACCCAGCCATTGCCAGGAAGATGAAGGACGGCCCCGGAACAAAGGTAAGTTTTTAGGGCCTCGCTGGGGACGATCGGTCGGGCCCCGATGAGGCAAGGGGGGTTGGTTAGGGGGGCAAGGGGAGGGTTGTATGTTGGGTGCAGTTCGGGCTTCGAGGGAGGCTCTCATGGGGCACAAGGTGCACGATCAGGAAGACCCCCCCCCACCCGGCAGCCCGGCGGCAGGCAGCCAGGTTTCATCAGGTGGGCATTCTGAGGCCTCAGCTGCATGCCTGCCAAGCGTAAAATACCCGTGGCAGCAGGCGGAGGCCCTTAGGTGCCAGTTAATTGGCCACTTAAGGGCTTTGATTGGCCTGGGGCAGGCGGACCGTTCCTTGCAGCAGCCGCCCTGCGTAAATTTGCAATGGGGTGGGAGGAGGTCGGGAACAGACCCCCCAACCTCCTACTCAATTTTATGCATCCCCCACCCCCCGCCACCAGCCTGCTCGTTTGGGGGGGCGTAAATTTCCAGTCTTTGTTTCTAAACACATATGTCATAAAGTAACATATGATGGGCTCATTCATACCTCTTGTAAGTGATTCAGGGTATTCCAACTCCCCTGTTAAAACCAGGTGAGAAAAACGTCTAGGGGTTCCCTCTCAGCCTTTGCCTGGTTTAACCGTAACAGGGTTTAATTATAAAATACCGTGTTTTTAGCTCCCCCTCAGTGAATCCTTGTTCTTTGCTTTCCAATTGCAAGGCAAAGAAATCAAATCAGATAGGTTTTCTTAAATTTAAACAAAAGATGGAAGTTTATTAATCTTAAACTCTAATTTGGTTAACAACTACAAATACCTGAACACGCTAGAAAAACACACATGCAGATAGAGACAGAAAAAGTAGAAAGAATAAAGGGGAAAGGTTTGAGGCAATAGCTGGGTTTCTATTGCGATCGATGTAGAGTCTTTAGTTTCCGGTAAGTCTTGCTGTTTCGTTGGGGCCCAGTGCACGCTTTAAAACTTGTTTCGATGTAGGAGTCTTTTCTCTCTTGAGGTTTAAGTGACTTCAGTGGATCTGGAGATTAGTGAGTGAGAGAGAGCCAGACAGGAGAGAGGCACTCTTCCAAGTTTAGTTGCAATCTGCCGTCTCTGTCTTCAAACTGTCCTGTGAGCACAATTCAAAACTCCAATATAAAAGCAAAATACTGCGGATGCTGGAAATCTGAAATAAAAACAAGAATTGCTGGAAATACTCAGCAGGTCTGGCAGCATCTGTGGAGAGAGAAGCAGAGTTAATGTTTCAGGTCAGTGACCCTTCTTCAGAACTTCTTCAAAACTCCAAGTTGACCAGCAGGTTAATAATGTGACTAACCCCTTATTTGGGAACAACTGCCCCTACGAATTTCAAAGCTCTCAGTGGGGGTGGGTGCCGGGGTTGGTGTAGTTCTGTCTCTTACACCGACAAGATGTGGATCACCATTGCTCAGACCAATCTCTGTTAATTGAATCAGTGAGCAATTCTTTTGTCTCTCCAAGCACTGTTTCTTAGTTTGCAAATGTTTTGCCAGCCACTGCTCAATTCTTTAAACAAGTTATCTCTCCACTCCAGCAACAGTTTAAAATCAATATTCATAAAATGAAATTAATATGCCTCCTTCTTGTCAGGTGGGGGTCTTCATGACACCCCAAACAGAAAAAAAAAGTTTGACAAGCATTTTTTAAAAAGCTATTAGAGATGAGGTTATTAATGCCAGGTAAAAGTTGGCTTTCTATTTAGGGTGCCCAATATTTGCATCAAGTACATCAAGTCAGGTATAACCCAGTTTGATGCAGAGTAAAGCTTTGGCCGACAATATGCCTCAGCCCCTTTCTCAGAAGCATACACCCCATTACACTGATGTGACATTTTCTCATATCCCACAACAGTAATTTTGCAGCTTCTGAGTGAGATTGCCAATAGCTGCTGTGGGCTGCATTGTGATTGCTCAAATTATTTCCAGATAGAACTCTTACAGCCAGCTAACAGAAGAGGCATAGGATGAAAAATGTCTGAGTCTGATCTAAATTTGCTGTGGCAAATATTTTCAAATGAAGCCAAAACCCTTTTAGCTGTAAGCCAAATTCATGGTTATAGATGCCAGAATATACAGGAAGTAGGAATTCTTTTATTTAGCGGGGAAGTTAGTCATGGGGTCTAGGTTTAGACCGATTCTGTCTGACACCAGATTTCCTTTTGCAATGTGTAATTGAAAGAAAAATACATGTTATTTTCTGTGAACATGATCACTTTTTAAGTGTATATATTGACAATCTTGATTATCTTGCTTCACAGCAACTCAAAAATGGTAATATAACTCTGGAGTCAGTTCCCAATCCCCATAGTGTGAACCCCCAATGCAAACTTGTCTCAGACTGCTTGGGTTTTAGACTCTATTTGCAGTATAACTTCAGTGCTGTCAGAAAATACTTGCTGGCGATTTACAATCTTGAACATGGTATTTCATGATCTGATAAAGCCTGCAATGGAGGCCAGAGTGTGATTTACAACTCACAGAATTACCTGGGTATTGCCAGCAATAAATCACATCAGCAGCTACTAGTCTCACACCTGCAGGCTGCAAGCATACTGCCCTAACATTTTTATTGTTTTAATGGTCAACAGAATTTAATTTATTTAATTTGCAAAATATTCTTGTTAAGCATGCCGGATGTAGTATGTAGAGTAAAACTAGGCCTCACAAAAAAGCTCATGGCCAGTCATTGCTGTGATGGGATCTGAAGAATGGGAACTTCCTTGAACAGTTCTTTCCAGGCGATGTTGATGATCAGTTTGGGTAGGCTTTCCAAGAGATGCAGCTACCAAGGCTCCAAGTTGGTCCTACAGCAGGAATGCAACAACAAAGGTTTCAGGTTCCACACATTTCAAACATGCAGGGTTTCTTCAAATACTGGATGAACTAGGAATCCGAAACACTAGATGCAGGATTTGTTTTCAAAAGAGCTGTTCTCTTTTAATAGGATAGAGCTCCCATTTCCAATTGGAACATGTTTCTTCATGATGACTCAAACATGATCTTGTACCATGAGTACCTAAGAAACAAGACTACAGATGTGATTAAAGCCAAAATATTCCAAATATCTGCAATTCAAGAGTATGTACTGCACTGTATTTAATCACAGTCACAATAGTTGAATGTCTGGACAGAGGACAATGAGAGCTCATTCACACTTTTTCAGAAATTTTGTAAAAGACCATTTACACAATATACTTTTGTAATTTTATTTAGTTATGTAAGTTCAGAGGACAGCTATTTTTAGTCATTCATCCAATAAATTATTTTAGTTCATTAAGTTTAAGTCATTACATAAAAACACAAAATACTGAATTGCCGTTACCTCCTTTGAAAATGAAATGGTCCCATTTTGTTGTACGCAGGGAATTGGGCTTGCCCAGTTAGAGGGCAGGTGCTGGGATATAAAGATTTCCACTGAAAGAGTTTTAAATGAAATTTGCAAGCCAACTTGCCACGTGCAGTGAAATGCTTTTAAGCAAATAAATTAGTTTCATTTAACTGAATAGAGGGGATAAGGCAATTAAACAATCATATTATGAAACAGTTTATGACCGAGGTGGGAGGAGTGCACTGTTTATTCTAGTTCCACTCCTCCACAGGTCACAACATATATTAAAACTTTCCCGATATAGTCAATCATGGACTCTATTTTTCCCCAGTTTATGTTTTTATTATATTATAACCTTCTTCTCGGAGTAGGTACTCGATGTACTGGAAAAACCAAGGTGACAATTGAAGGAATTTCCTAACTATATTTATGCCATTTTATTGGTCACTGTTTCTGCATTCTCATTTTTGATTCAGCATATGTGTCTTCAGGGTTAGTGTGTTCATTCTGACTTGCTCTTGATAACTGGTGTGTTTCCTCCTTGACTGTGATTTGTTGCTGTTTATGAAAATGGCAGTTCAGCCATTCAGGAGCAAGCGTACTGTATATCAATTATGCTGCTTAAAATGTGACACCTGAAGTGTGACAAATAAAAGGTGACATCTGAATGCTAAATTGTGATGTTTATCTCTATATAAATACTTGCATACATATCCTGTCAGCTTTTCTTCCCATTTTAACACGTCATGCTGTAATCACACCCTCCCCCAGTAGAATTACTACCGTGTGACAAGTTTAGACAGGCAGTTTCTGTTACAAATGTGGACACAGGAATTTATAACAGAAAAAAGTTGAAACTTACACATATATTATGTATACGAGAAAGAGAATTGAGTTTAATTCAGTTAATCAGACTTTCTTTTGATTGTTTGAGTACAGAATAGTGGTGTTACTTTGTCTTTTTCACTTTTTTTGTATACATGGAGAAATCAGGTGAACAGCGCACCGATTATTCCCTAGCACCCTTGGTTTAGGAAGTTGTAAACCTATTCTTTATGTATACATTTATGAATTTGCTACATGTAAAGCAGAAAGAAAAAACTTCCTCTAGTGTACTCTGTAAAATCCATGATATTACAAAGGCAACATATTTTCTGAAGACTATTTGTTTTTGACTCATGCTGTCCTGTAGTGTTTCCCATGATTCAGAATAATGGACACATTTGACTCTAGCAGTGCATCAAACAATGTCCGCTGTTAGTGAGACTCACCCTTACATGTTTAGGTTTTTGCATTTTTTATATGGCAAATTGCTGAAAGTGCGAGCTGATATAACACGGCATGTGGGACCTGAGTGAACAGAACAAGCAACTCTGTATTTCCTTAACCAATCAGATTGAAGGGTTGTGAAATTAACTATTGCAAAGCCTGAGAAGAAAGTGTAAACTAGAGTGTGCGAATTCATTGTCAAACCATGTACAAAAAGAGTACTAAAGAGATAAAAAGGAAATTGGATTAAGAGAGGGAGAAAAAAGAGACAGAAAGGAAACTTCAAAACATTTAAAATTTTAAATTTTTAAAATCTCCAACAACAGTTAAAGCATGAAGGAATGAGACTCCACACTTGTATTAGTGAATATTTAGCACCAGAGAGGTTGAATTGCAGTAATTAACACTAATCAAGTTATTAAATGGTACTTAGATTAAAATGAAGACTTAACTTTCTGTGGTGGATTTTATTCACATCTATCATGCAAATGTAGCAACTTCAATACATTTCACTAATGAACCAATGAGATGCTGCTTTTGGGAAGCTAATGGCAGAGTGGCTCAACTGGACTAGCAACTTTTGGTTTTGAGTTTAATTCAGGACATCTGCCATGACCTGAAGTTCCTGTACTATTTGCGCATCAATAATGGATGAGAGCCATTAGCCTCAGTTATGTTGGCAACAAATTATGGCCCATTGTGTAATAAACTTCCCCACATTACTTTTCCTTAATGTGAGCGATGCTTGTCACACAATCTTCCATCCACTGAGCTGCCCTTGGTGCTGAAAACTCTGTAACTAATACAAAGAGAAATGCTTTCATTTATATAGCATTTGTCATATCCCAAAGTACTTTACAGCCAATTAAGTATGTTTTGAAAGTCGGGGCAATAGTGTTAATACTATCCTAAACCATTGCATCAGAGTTCTATAATAGTCTGTCCAGACTATATTCAGAATATAAATCCTACACAAACATTTTTTGAAGATTTTGCTTTTGGACTCCTGATGAGTGTAGCTGCAAGCAAAAAATAAAAGTAACACAAGCTGTGACAGGTTTTATTAAGTAACACAGGGACATTAATATTTGTAAAGCTGCGTGCAAATGTTGTAATTTAGCCTTATGCAAAACATAATTGATATATTGTGGGAAAACTGAAATGTTACCATATCAATTTCACAACCATAACTGTTTATCAGTTCCATTGAGATATCAGATTCCAAAAATGGAGCGCATAATCAACAAATAAAAGTTTAAAAAAAAATGTGTTCTTGGAATGTGAGCATCTCTAGTAAGGCTGGCATTTGTTGCCCATCCCTAATTGCCCTTGAGAAGGTGGTGGTAAGCCACCTTCTTGAACTGCTGCAGTCCATGTGGTGTAGGTACACACACATTGCTTCTTTTCCTGTTATGGCTTGCTGTGTGAGTTCAGACAGCAGTTAAGCGTCAACCATAGTACTGTGGAACTGGAATCACATGTAGGCCACACCAGGTACGGATAATAGATTTCTTCCACTGAAGGACATTAGTGAACCAGATGGGGTTTATCACAATTTGCTGGTTTCATTATTATTAATGAGACGAGCATTTTATTCCAGATTTATTATGAGTTGAATTTAAATTCCTGCAGTTGCCATGGTGGGATTTGAACTCATATGGGTTGATCTCTATGAGTGCGCCGCAGTCCGTGTGCATCCCGTGTGAATATGCCGTGCCTGAGCCCCTGTGATATTACATGCCATTTTAAAGGGCTTTAAGCCCTGACAAGTAAGTTTAATTTTTAAAGGGTACATATCAATAATTTTTAATACATTTACAAATAAATGATAGAGGCCCTTCCCCAATCCCCCAATGGTCATTCCAGGCAATGAAATGACCAACAATTGATTTATCTAATACCTGAACTTCCCCCCGAACCTTCAATGTTTTGCCCTTTGACCCCTTCCCACCACTCCCACATCCAATAAAAATTGATTTCCCCATTCCTCCACTCCTCCCGCCATGAAAATTTTATTACTCCCCCCTCCCCATGAGGTTCTCACCTGGAACTCCTTATGGAGTTCCGAAGGCGTGTGGAGCACGAACGGCAGCCGTAATATCGGAGTGGGATGGCCACTGCCTGCAGGTAAGTTTATTTAAATATTTTAAATGTTCTTTTACATATGCTAATGAAGAGCCTGCCACCAAGCAGCAGGGGAGGGGAGGGGTGCGCACCGAGATCCTGCCGCCACCCGTAATATGCGGCGGGCTCGTCTCGACGTCACGGGTCGAGATGGGCCTCTCCCCGTAGCATTTTACCGGCCCCCACTCTGCAACCCGCAGGGTCAAAGGGCCAGTAAAATTCAGCCCATATGTCTCTCAAGCATTAGTCCAGGCCTCTGCATTACTAGTCTAGTAACATTACCACATTGCTTACCGCGCTCCCCCCAACAACCACCACCCCAGTTTGTTTGCTATTTAGTGTTTATGTATCATTATACTTTGGATTCCTTCATTGCTTCAGGTAGTGCTTTCATAAACGTCACTTTGAGCCATATAGCATCAAAATGTAAACATTATTATCGTCATGAGCTCCTCTTTATCCTGCAGTGTAATTGAAACTTTCCCCAAGGCTTCCTCTCAAGCAACACATTTAGATGTTGAGCAGTTTGTCAAGTATGTAGTCCACACAGAGTTAAAGGCCCAGGCAGTGTTCTTTCAACACTATCAGTGCAGTGAAGATGTAGATGTGAAGATCATGTGCAGTACATTCAGAGTATGTGCTCTTGTTCTCATTTCGCCCAACCAAGTGAGGCGTTGGTATGACAGACTAAATGGGAGGATGTGCAATAGTCCACATTACATCAGACTGACTCCTCAGCACTTGTTCCAAATGTTTTACTTGAGCATGAACAATCAGAAAGAAAATCAAACCATAACTTCAGAATAGCTTCGAAGAAACGAAAATTGTTCATCCCTTGGATGACATTGGGTCTACCCATGTTTAAGGCTTAGCTTGGCTATGAATGTCTATCAGTCATATCTCCCATTATATTTGGTGATGGTGAATCCATAACAGTTTAAAAGAACAGCAATCTGCAGATCCTATGGGTTCACCATATTGTGGGTGGTTGACTTATGGGTATTTCTGGGTTCCACTTAAAAGGTGATCAAGAAAGCAGTACCGTGACCTAAAGTTCGGTGCCATAAAATAGGAGAGATTGAATTTGCTGGGGAGTATCTTCTAGTCCCAAATAGGAAGCATTGGAAGGGCAAATGGTAGTAGGTAGCCTATGACACTCCCTGATGGCTTGCTCGCAAAGACCTAAGAAAGGCATAAGTTAGCAGAATGGGCAAAGAGGTGCCACCTGCAATTTACAGTGAAGTAATGTGAGGTCCACATTTAATGTGATTTACACAATTTAATGTAATGTAGTTCACATTTAATGGAAATACCCTGAAGAGTGTGAATGAATAGAAAGATCTAATGATTCAGATACCTGAATGCAGCCAGAAGAAGCGAAATAAAAAACTGGCCAATAGAATTTTGGGTCAATAGATTCATAGAGTTCAAGAGTAAAGAGGTAATGATTACTTTATGCAAAATATTGGATAGGGCACTATCGGAATAGCATGTACAGTTTTGAGCTCTCCAAGGGCATTGAAGCTACTTATGGCCAACAGCATAGATTCATCAAGATGATTCCAGGAATAAGAAATTGTAGTTAAGAGTAGTAACTTGAGATGCTGGGATTATTTCCACTGGAACAGAGAAGGCTCAGAGGAGATTTAATATAGATTTTTAAAATTCTGAAAGATTTGGATAGATGATTAGAGAAAAACAATTTCCTCTGTTCGGGAATCAGTAACATGAAGTCATCAATTTAAAATTATTACTAATAAAGCGAAACAAGGGATTAGGAAAAATCTCTTTAAATGGAGGATCTGTAGAAAATGGAATTCTTTGCTAAAGAGGTTGTTTGATGTGCATTCAAAGGAAAAAATGGATAATATTTGAGAGAAATGTAAGAAATACAATGTACAGAGATTACAAAAATAGAAATTAAAAATGAAGATTGCATTAGCTAAAGCAAAAGGAAATGGAGAAAGAGTACCTCTTGAATTTGGCCATATTTCCTTTGATGCCGGCCGAACCATGTATCGAATCTTACAAAGACAAAATACTGTGGATGCTGGAAATCTGAGTTAAAATACTTGGCAGATCAGGCAGAATTTGTGGAGAGAGAAAAACAGAGTTAATGTTTCAGGTTGTTGACCTTTCATGAGAACTGGTAGAAGTTTGAGATGTAATAGGTTTTAAACAAGTATCGAGACAGGGAAAGGGAGGACAGGAGGAAAGAACTAGAGGGAAGGCCTGTGAAAGGATGAAAGGCAGAAGTGTTTAAATAGCAAAAGGTATTTTATGTTGTTCTTTTGACACCTATATGCACAAATTTCCATACCCAATGAGCTGCCTTCAGAAACTGCTGCAGTCCATGTGATGTAGGCACACCCACGGTGCTGTTGGTGGGGGGGGGGGGGGGGGGGCGAGGTTTCCAGGATTTTGACCCAGCGACAGTGAAGCAACTAATATAGTTCCAAGTTAGGATGGGGTGTTGTGCTCTAATATTCTCTTTTACTTGCTGTTTGTATGAATCTGTTAATGTGTGTATCTGTGAATGCGTAGTGGTTATCTGTGTTTTCAAGACAACTGGAGGGTTCATTGAGCTGAATTTTATTCTCCTGCTGGCACTCCAAAAAAATGGCACCTGTGCCAACGCGATCTAGCATGTGGACGTTCATCTGCATACATTGGGCGGTCTGCACGCCCCCCCCCCCCCCCTCCAATCAAGTGGCAGGGGCAGGCTGAGCGATGCCAGCAATGGCATCAGCTGCCTCTGCGCAGGTGAATTAGAATTAGAATTAGAATTAGAACATTACAGCGCAGTACAGGCCCTTCGGCCCTCGATGTTGCGCCGACCTGTGAAACCATCTGACCTATACTATTCCATTTTCATCCATGTGTCTATCCAATGTCCACTTAAATGCCCTTAAAGTTGGCGAATCTACTACTGCTGCAGGCAGGGCGTTCCACGCCCTTACTACTCTCTGAGTAAAGAAACTACCTCTCACATCTGTCCTATATCTATCACCCCTCAACTTGAAGCTATGTCCCCTCGTGTTTGCCATCACCATCCGAGGAAAAAGACGCTCACTATCCACCCTATCTAACCCTCTGATTATCTTATATGTCTCTATTAAGTCACCTCTCCTCCTCCTTCTCTCCAACGAAAACAACCTCAAGTCCCTCAGCCTTTCCTCATAAGACCTTCCCTCCATACCAGCCAACATCCTAGTAAATCTCCTCTGCACCCTTTCCATAGCTTCCACATCCTTCCTATAATGCGGTGACCAGAACTGCACGCAATACTCCAGGTGCGGTCTCACCAGAGTTTTGTACAGCTGCAGCATGACCTCGTGGCTCCGAAACTCGACCCCCCTACTAATAAAAGCTAACACACCATATGCCTTCTTAACAGCCCTATTAACCTGGTTAGCAACCTTCAGGGATTTATGTACCTGGACACCAAGATCTCTCTGTTCATCTACACTACCAAGAATCTTCCCATTAGCCCAGCACTCTGCATTCCTGTTACTCCTTCCAAAGTGAATCACCTCACACTTTTCCGCATTAAACTCCATTTGCCATCTCTCAGCCCAGCTCTGCAGCCTATCTATGTCTCTCTGTACCCTACAACATCCTTCGGCACTATCCACAACTCCACCGACCTTAGTGTCATCTGCAAATTTACTAACCCACCCTTCTACACCCTCTTACAGGTCATTTATAAAAATGACAAACAGCAGTGGCCCCAAAACAGATCCTTGCGGTACACCACTAGTAACTAAACTCCAGGATGAACATTTGCCATCAACCACCACCCTCTGTCTTCTTTCAGCTAGCCAATTTCTGATCCAAAGCTCTAAATCACCTTCAACCCCATACTTCCGTATTTTCTGCAATAGCCTACCGTGGGGAACCTTATCAAACGCCTTACTGAAATCCATATACACCACATCCACTGCTTTACCCTCAGCCACCTGTTTGGTCACCTTCTCGAAAAACTCAATAAGGTTTGTGAGGCACGACCTACCCGTCACAAAACCATGCTGACTATCTCTAATGTACTTATTCTTTTCAAGATGATTATAAATCCTGTCTCTTATAACCTTTTCCAACATTTTACCCACAACCGAAGTAAGGCTCACAGGTCTATAATTACCAGGGCTGTCTCTACTCCCCTTCTTGAACAAGGGGACAACATTTGCAATCCTCCAGTCTTCCGGCACTATTCCTGTCGACAATGACGACATAAAGATCAAGGACAAAGGCTCTGCAATCTCCTCCCTAGCTTCCCAGAGAATCCTAGGATAAATCCCATCTGGCCCAGGGGACTTATCTATTTTCACACTTTCCAAAATTGCTAACACCTCCTCCTTGTGAACCTCAATCCCATGTAGCCTCGTAGCCTGGATCTCAGTATTCTCAACAACATTTTCTTTCTCTACTGTAAATACTGACTCAAAATATTCATTTAACACTTCCCCTATCTCCTCTGATTCTACACACAACTTCCCACTACTATCCTTGATTGGCCCTAATCTAACTCTAGTCATTCTTTTATTCCTGATATACCTATAGAAAGCCTTAGGGTTTTGCCTGATCCTATCCGCCAATGACTTCTCGTGTCCTCTCCTTGCTCTTCTTAGCTCTCCCTTTAGATCCTTCCTGGCTAGCTTGTAGCTCTCAAGCGCCCTAACTGAGCCTTCACGTCTCATCCTAACATAAGCCTTCTTCTTCCTCTTGACAAGCGCTTCAACTTCTTTAGTAAACCACGGCTCCCTCGCACGACAACTTCCTCCCTGCCTAACAGGTACATACTTATCAAGGACACACAGTAGCTGCTCCTTGAATAAGCTCCACATTTCGATTGTTCCCATCCCCTGCAGTTTCCTTCCCCATCCTACGCATCCTAAATCTTGCCTAATCGCATCATAATTTCCTTTCCCCCAGTTATAATTCTTGCCCTGCGGTATATACCTGTCCCTGCCCATCGCTAAGGTAAACCTAACTGAATTGTGATCACTATCACCAAAGTGCTCACCTACATCTAAATCTAACACCTGGCCGGGTTCATTTCCCAGTACCAAATCCAATGTGACATCGCCCCTGGTTGGCCTGTCTACATACTGTGTCAGAAAACCCTCCTGCACACACTGGACAAAAACTGCCCCATCTAAAGTACTCGAACTATAGTATTTCCAGTCGATATTTGGAAAGTTAAAGTCCCCCATAACAACTACCCTGTTACTCTCACCCCTGTCGAGAATCATCTTCGCCATCCTTTCCTCTACATCTCTGGAACTATTCGGAGGTCTATAAAAGACTCCCAACAAGGTAACCTCACCTCTCCTGTTTCTAACCTCAGCCCATACTACCTCAGTAGACGAGTCCTCAAACGTCCTTTCTGTCGCTGTAATACTCTCCTTGATTAACAATGCCACACCCCCCCCTCTTTTACCATCTTCTCTGTTCTTACTGAAACATCTAAATCCCGGAATCTGCAACATCCATTCCTGCCCCTGCTCTACCCATGTCTCTGAAATGGCCACTACATCGAGATCCCAGGTACCAACCCATGCTGCAAGCTCACCCACCTTATTCCGGATGCTCCTGGCGTTGAAATAGACACACTTTAAACCAGGTTCTTGCTTGCCAGTGCCCTATTGCGTCCTTGTAACCATATCCCTGACCTCACTACTCTCAACATCCTGTACACTGGCACTATAATTTAGGTTCCCATTCCCCTGCTGAATTAGTTTAAACCCCCCCGAAGAGCACTAGCAAACCTCCCCCCCCAGGATATTGGTACCCCTCTGGTTCAGGTGAAGACCATCCTGTTTGTAGAGGTCCCACCTACCCCAGAAAGAGCCCCAATTATCCAGGAAACCAAAACCCTCCCTCCTGCACCATCCCTGCAGCCACGTGTTCAACTCCTCTCTCTCCCTATTCCTCGCTTCGCTATCACGTGGCACGGGCAACAACCCAGAGATAACAACTCTGTTTGTTCTCGCTCTAAGCTTCCACCCTAGCTCCCTAAATTTCTGTCTTAAATCCCCATCTCTCTTCCTACCTATGTCGTTGGTGCCTATGTGGACCACGACTTGGGGCTGCTCCCCCTCCCCATTAAGGATCCCAAAAACACGATCCGAGACATCACGAACCCTGGCACCTGGGAGGCAACATACCAACCGTGAGTCTCTCTCGTTCCCACAGAACCTCCTATCTGTTCCCCTAACTATGGAGTCCCCAATGACTAATGTTCTGCTCCTCTTCCCCCTTCCCTTCTGAGCAACAGGGACAGACTCTGTGCCAGAAATCTGTACCCCATTGCTTACCCCTGGTAAGTCGTCCCCCGCAACAGTATCCAAAACGGTATACCTGTTGTTGAGGGAAACGGCCACAGGGGATCCCTGCACTGCCTGCTGGTTCCCTCTCCTTCCCCTGACGGTAACCCATCTACCTACTTCTTTTACCTGAGGTGTGACTACCTCCCCATAACTCCTCTCAATAACCTCCTCCGCCTCCCGAATGATCCGAAGTTCATCCAGCTCCAGCTCCAGTTCCCTAACGCGGTTCTCGAGAAGCTGGAGTTGGGTGCACTTCCCACAGATGCAGTCAGCAGGGACACTCTTGGCGACCCTTACCTCCCACATTCTGCAGGAGGAACATACAACTGCCTTAACCTCCATTCCCACTATTCCAATGCTAGTGCCATTTTTAAAGGACTGCCAGACCTGCACATTTGAAGCCTGTATCCCCCCCCCTCCCAAAACTGTGAAATGAATTTTGGCCCACACACCCCCCCACCCATCAATACAAAGGAAATAAATGGCTGCCCTGTTTCCCCCCGTGCCCACCCCCCAGCCCCAAAACACTTACATTTAATATATGACCTTCCCCTCAACTGCATAAAGTGCAGAGGTCACCCCTTCCCCTCTCCCCTCCACTGCTCTTGCAGATTTGATCCTGTTCCCCACAACCACACCGCCCCCCCACCCCAATTACACTACAATTCCTAAGTTCCCCCCTTCCCCACCTCGGTGGTGCCAGCTTTCCCTGGATGGGAAAGTGAGGGCATGTGAGTGCTGGCTGCCGCCGCAAGATTGCAGACAGCTGGCAAGATCGCTGTGAAAGATCTGTTAATTTATTCATGTTCTTTATTTAAATATTTAAAGTTGGTCCCGTTGCTGAATGGCAGGGGAGGGGCGGGGGGGGCGGTTGGCGGGCAGGGGTCGGCCACCATGGAGCCTCACCGCCACTGGGGAGGCTTGGTAATCAGGCCTCAGGCTCCATGGCGGGCCGCTGCCGATGCGACCTGCCGGCACCGCTCCCACCACTGAGCCCGATGTCAACAGCTGAACAAAATTTAGCCCATTGTGTGTGAACTACTTTACCCAGTTACACAATAGTCATGAGATTGGGGTTAGAATCACACCTGTAGAAAGAATAGTTTCATGATATATGTTGTCACATCATAGCACACTTCAGTTTATGAGGCAGAGTGCCAGTTGCAACTGTTAACTCTGGGTAATCCTGGCGTTATGCCAATTCACCTGATCTATTTATTGGGACTCACTTGAGGCAGAAGTATCCAACAAATTGACTGCTGAATATTACATTCGAGTTACAACCCAGAAACATGCATTTCAGCCCAACTCGCCTTGTTGATGTTTATCCTCCACATGAACACCAGGCCTACTACCATGGACCACCCCATTTCCATAGTAATGCATTCCATAACTTCACAAGCCTCTTTGTAAGAAGTTTCTCCTCCTCTCTGTCTGAAATGCTTGTATTTAAAATTGCATCTGTGTCCCCTCATTCTAGACCGCTCCACCACTGGAAACACTCTGTGTAATACGATGTTATATGAGCTTACAATGATGATCACATGAAAATGATTGGTCGAAAATTCCTACCATAAAAATGGCATTAGAAAATTTTTTCCTCAAGGCTCTTGATCCATTTAGTAGATACCCCATGTGATTTTGAACAACAGTAACTTCACAAATATATGAGCATATATGAAATAAGGACAGAGTCCAGCTGGTCCAATACATACATTCCATTTTCCTATTCCAGCACAATGTAATGTCTGCACACGATCACAGCTATTTCCCCTATGCACCATGCAATCTACTAGGAGAAGCAAAACACAAGAAAAACTGTAGGTCAGTTTTGGAAAAAATAATCTAGGAAATTCCTCTTCAATCCCAAAAGCTGGGCAATCTAGTTCCAAGAGATCATAGTGTCTGAGTGACAAATGCTGAAAGATTAGTCACTGTCAGGTACTCGTCCATCTCCCTTTTGAATGCTTGCAGCAAAATTGCACTCACAGAAGATACAATTTTATGATATGTTGATAACTATGTGAAATTAAGTATTTCCTGGTATCTAACCTACTTGTTTGCTTTTGTAACTTTTATGTTGCATAGTTCTTCCTAATGGATCTAACTCGAATAGCTGAATTGCCCACTTGTGCTTAATAGTGCTGTAACAACACTGGCATAATAAAAATCATGTGTTTTGAGTTCCACTTACCATCAACCGTCCTACAAACTTAAACAAACAAAGAAGGAAATTCTGATTTGCTCAGATCTATGCTGCCAACAGATGTCTTATTATTGTATCTTTCCAACATTATGAGTAATCTTGACAACTCATTGTCACAGCACAAACAAGATAAAAAAAAAATTTTTTCGAAATGGTATTAAACTCAATTACAGAAATTCACTAATTTATTTATAGAGTACAAAAATTCATGTAATTGGAATTTTTTTTTACATTTCCAAAATAAACTTTATTCATAAAAATCTGCAAAAAAATGCATTACCAAACAGTTTCAAATAGCACCAAGTCAAAAATACAAACAGTGCAAAGGTGATCAGTTTCCTTCAATACATTTATGAGTTGCCCACACAACCCTTCCATTTCATTTGTCATGCCATTAACATTTTTACATTTTACAGCATGCAAAATTTTCCTGATACAGTTCGAGGGGTTTCCCATGGATCCAGCCCCTCAGTTCAGCTTGGTGGGGGGACGTTACACAGTGGTCTTTCCCCATTGAGCCTTTGCTGCGGCTGCCCCAAGCTTTAGTGCATCCCTCAGCACGTAGTCCTGGACCTTGGAATGTGCCAGTCTGCAACATTTGGTCATGGACAACTCTTTGCGCTGGAAGACCAGCAAGTTTCGGGCAGACCAAAGGGCGTCTTTCACCGAATTGATAGTCCTCCAGCAGCAGTTGATGTTTATCTCGGTGTGCGTCCCTGGGAACAGCCTGTAGAGCACAGACTCCTGTGTTACAGAGTTGCTTGGGATGAACCTCGACAAAAACCACTGCATCTCTTTCCACACCTGCTTTGCAAAGACACATTCCAGGAAGAGGTGGGCAACCATCTCTTCCCCACCACAGCCACCGCGAGGGCATTGTGTGGAGGGGGTGAGACTTCGGGCGTGCAGGAAGGATCTGACGGGAAGGGCTCTTCTCACCACCAGCCAAGCTACATCTTGGTGCTTGTTTGAAAGTTCTGGTGATGAGGCATTCCGCCAAATGACTTTGGCGGTCTGCTCGGGGAACCATCTGACAGGATCCACCCTCTCCTTTTCCCGTAGGGCCTTGAGGACATTCCGTGCAGACCACTGTCTGATGGATCGGTGGTCAAAGGTGTTTTCCCGCAGAAACTGCTCCACGATGGATACGTGGTACGGCACGGTCCAACTGGATGGAGCGTTCCGCGGCAATGTGACCAGACCCATCCTTTGTAACACCGGGAACAGATAGAACCTCAGCACGTAGTGACACTTGGAGTAGCATATTGGAGGTCTACACACAGCTTGATGCAGCCGCACACGAAGGTGGTCATCAAGATGAGAGCGTTGTTGGGTACATTTTTCCCGCCCTTATCCAGAGGTTTGAACATCGTGTCCCTCCGGACCCAGTCCATTTTGGAAACACAGATGAAGCGGAAAATGGCTCGGGTGACCGCCACAGCGCAGGAGTAGGGTATGGGCCAGACCTGCGCCACGTACAGCAACAACGTGAGTGCCTCGCACCTGATGACCAGGTTCTTACCCACAATGGAGAGAGATCGCTGCTCCCACATGCTCAGCTTGTGTTGTACCTTGGCTACTTGCTCCTCCCAGGTTTTGGTGCATGCCCCGGCCCTTCCGAACCATATCCCCAGCACCTTCAGGTAGTCTGACCTGACGGTGAAGGGGACAAAGGATCGGTCAGCCCAGTTCCCAAAGAACATGGCTTCGCTCTTGCCGTGGTTAACTTTGGCTCCCGAGGCCAGTTCGAACTGGTTGCAAATGCTCATCAGTCTGCGTACAGACAGTGGATCCGAGCAGAAGACGGCGACATCATCCATGTACAGGGAGGTTTTAACCTGAGTGCCTCCACTGCCTGGGATTGTCACCCCTCTTATGGTCGCATCCTTCCTAATAGACTCAGCAAAGGGTTCAATACAGCAAACAAACAAGACCGGGGAGAGAGGACAGCCCTGTCTGACTCCAGATTGGATTGGGAAACTCTCCAATTCCCACCCATTGATTCAGACTGTGCTACTGATGTTTGTGTGGAGTAGTTTGATCCAACTGCAGATTCCCTCCCCAAACCCCATTTTGGAAAGCCCGTCCATCATGTAGGTGTGCGATATCCTGTCAAAAGCCTTCCCCTGGTCCAAGCTGATGAGGCAGGTGTCCACTCTCCTGTCCTGTACATAGGCGATCGTATCCCTGAGTAGCGCGAGGCTATCGGAGATCTTCCTGCCGGGTACAGTACAGGTCTGATCAGAGTGGATCACCAACTCCAGAGTAGTCTTGACTTGACTGGTTATGACTTTGGACAGAATCTTGTCGTCAACATTAAGCAGTGAGATGGGCCGCCAATTTCTGATTTCTGCCCTCTCCCCCTTCCGCTTGTAGATGTGGGTGATGATGCCTTTCCTCATGGATTCTGACATGCTGCCGGCCAGGAGCATACTCTCGTCTTCTTCCAGCAGGTCTGGGCCGACCCAGTCCCACAGGGCCAAATTTTTTTTTGTATTTCCAAAATATACTTTATTCATAAAAATCTGTAAAAAATACATTCCCAGTTTAAAACAGCATCAAGTCAAAAAATACAAACAGTGCAAATGTGATCAGTTTCCTTCAATACAATCATGAGTTGCCTCACAACCCTTCCATTTCATTTGTCATGCCATTAACATTTTTACATTTTACAGCAAATGGTGACCCGAAACGTTAACTCTGCTTCTCTTTCCACAGATGCTGCCAGACCTGCTGAGTGGTTCCATCATTTCTTGTTTTTATTTCAGATTTCCAGCATCCGCAGTATTTTGCTTTTATTTTACTGTCTTTTGATGTGCCTCTCTTGAATGTTGTTTTCCTCAGCATTTTCAATTAACTCAAAGGCATTCAATTTGTAAGTAGCATTAAACCCATGATGATCCTGAAAGTCATTGTTGTACAGAGCTTCCAAATCTATCTCTTCTAGTGCATCATTAGTTCTTTCTCAAACTTCCCCAAACAATTTGCACATCAACCTTTCCTACAATTGCATGGTTTTAAGTTTACACCACTCCAGCATCCATAACTCTGTTAAATTTAAAATTACTAGTGTACTTTATGATGAACATCATGACATAGAACCTTTCGAGCGGGGATTATTACTAGCCCATTAGTTGGCCCTGGAGAAACTGTACACTTCTATAAAATATTCTCATAAGGTCTTGAAAACAGAAATCAAACACTTCCACTTGATTCCACTTGTTTGTCTATCCTTTATTTTACACAACCTTCCATTTCTCAAAAATAACCCTTATGTTGTGCCTGACATGTTATCATTTCAAAATTACCCAAAATTCTCCAATTTTATTTCTCCCCAAATGAAACTTTATGCCTTGATACTCAGGAACCACCTGGACTGCTTTTCATTAGTTCCTTTCAATGAAAATTTGATTATCCATTTAAACTTCAGTAAGCCTTCCTTTTCTTGAGTGCTTGAAATAGCAACTCCTATCAATTTATTGTATCAATTCCAATCTCAGAAACAATGATGCCCAGTATCATTGGTTTTACAGCAAAGACTGAACTTTTGTAATTAATATTTTACCTTCTCGAGCACTTTATCCTGAAGATATGAAACCCCTCTAAATAGGTTAAAGCCAAGTCTTTGAAAGGCAAAGCCTTTAGTTCAAATCACCATGCTGTGACATTGGATGTCTTCAGATAAGATCTTATCTCTTGCTGCAGTATTCATTTGAAGCTGAAAACCCCAGCAATCTGTTTAAAAGAAAAAAACAAAGAATCTATTGTGGCTCTGCCTAAGACCCCAATGGATTAATTTGTCCAACCATATCTATCAATTTAAAAACTTAAAATTCAAGCTCCAATTATTTCCAAACTTTTACCTTTTTTTCCCAAAAAAATTCCAACCCAAGCGATTAAACAACTAGAACCACCTCAAATATCCCAAATTCCAATTAACACCATTAAACGTAAAAAAAAATCAAAACTGTCAATTCTCATATGTGTAAAATTTATATCTGGAATTAAAATTCCTACATATTTTGTCATAATTTCTCGAGGCCTCAATGAAATTCAAGTTCTCATGACAACAATTAACCATAATAATTTTGCATTTATTCAAGCTAACACAACAGAACATAAAGCATGTGCTTTCAACAAGAAAAGATAAATTACGTAATTTTACTGTTCTTTCATCAGGCCCCTTTTGAAATCACTGTAATAAAGCTAAAGAAACAGTTAACTCTCACAGTTAAACACAAAACTTCAAACCTCTTACAGCAACGAATTCAAGAGGGTGGAGCTTCCCACAGCTTGTAAGCTCCAAGCATTCAAACCACTGTTTAAAGAGACAGCACTGCAACCTTGTAGTTCTTAACAGTAAAAAAAGCAGTTTCTTTTCAATTTCTCCTTTATTCCCTTATAAATGAATTTATCCTTTTCCTCACTTAAACCAATTTCCAATTCCTGATGTTATCCATGTTATAATATTCTGTATTGATTCAAAATATCAAAATCACAGTTTGAATCCTCACCCAAACCCATTACCGTCTGCAAAATTCTTAACACCTTTGTCTGGGAGAGGTGTAACAACAAAAAAAAGTGGTGAAGGGAACACTGAGGATAAACATTTCAACATCCTAACATCAATTCCACATCCCTTTAGACCATGCTTACAACTTTAGCATTTCAACTTTTCACTGGTGGCTGTGGTGGGGAAGAGATGGTTGCCCACCTCTTTCTGGAATGTGTCTTTGCAAAGCAGGTGTGGAAAGAGATGCAGTGGTTTTTGTCGAGGTTCATCCCAAGCAACTCTGTAACACGGAAGTCTGTGCTCTGCGGGCTGTTCCTAGGTATGCACATCGAGATAAACATCAACTGCTGCTGGAGGACTATCAATTCGGTGAAAGACGCCCGAAACTTGCTGGTCTTCCAGCGCAAAGATTTGTCCACGACCGAATGTTGCAGACTGGCATATTCCAAGGTCCAGGACTACGTGCTGAGGGATGCACTAAAGCTTGGGGCAGTCGCAGCAAAGGCTCAATGGGGAAAGACCACTGTGTAAGGTCCCCCACCAAGCTGAACTGAGGGGCTGGATCCATGGGAAACCCCTCGAACTGCAACGGGAAAATTTTGCATGCTGTAAAATGTAAAAATGTATATGGCATGAGAAATGAAATGGAAGGGTTGTGAGGCAACTCATGATTGTATTGAAGGAAACTGACCTCCTTTGCACTGTTTGTCATTTTTGACTTGGTGCTGTTTGGAACTGTTTTGTCATGTATTTTTTACAGATTTTTATGAATAAAGTATATTTTGGAAATAAAAAAATAAATTTCAACTTTTCACTGAACATTTCTCCTTACCACAGATCCACAGGTAAATCTTAATCAAAAGTTTTTTTTAAAATCTCAATTCGAATTCTGGGTGCACAATCTTAAATTGACATGGACACACTCAATAATCAAATTCAGGCTTTCATATTTTTATGCACCCTAGAAAATATGGATCCTTGTAATGAGTTATCAACTCAAAGTGCTAATTTTTGTTTGAACTGGTTTTTAAAATCTTACCAACAATACAAATGTGTATTGAACAACAAACTTAAAACAACATCCAAGTTATGACCACAAAGGGTTAAACAACTTTTAGTTCTGTGCACAGAATAGTGAAGCTGACACACAATGGAAAAAAATTTCAAACAAAAGAATCACACCTTCCACGAATCACACACACTCTGACACAAACTAAAAAAAAAGTCTTTCATTCACAGATTAGGAAGCCTCTAAACACACACTCCAGTTGTCTTTTCCTTCCTTGCTGTAGGTCTTTTTAACTTCTTTCTTTTCTTCCTTTTAACTGCCTCGGGTATGTCATTAACTCGACGGTACCAACCATTCCCTGGTGGGCATCAGGATTCCCTTTTCCATCCTGAATCCATACTCTGATTGCTGCTTTCACATCTTCCATTTCTCTCAGCCTTTTCTACCTTTTGATTCTGGCTGCACACTGCTTCCCTCCAGGCTTCACTTTCCCTACTCTTATCCATACACTGACTATCTGTGTACTGTTCTTTCATACACCATCTTTCCCTTCCCTTTTCAAACTATTCTCCATCCCTTTTCCAACTTTCATGTTGGTCCTTCAGTTCCTTTAGTAGTCCATTCACTACCACTTCTTGGTCACTTGCCTTTGCCTTAAACTCCTCAATTTCTTTCCTTAACTTAACCCACCCTTCTCTTCAGGGGATCTTCTTGTAACATACTTTGTGACCAAATAGACACACAATCCCTGGGATTAACCCATATATACCCTGCTTTGAGGGGCAACTTCTCTTCACATCTTTTGTGACTATTCTGCAAGTGGATCCCTGCATTCACTGTTCTTCCCCGTATACGCAATCACTATCATCTATAATGACCTGTCTCCACTCCTCCCAGAGGAGCTGCTTCCCTACAACATATTTAATGACTAATTCATCCATAGTTTTCTCTTTGGGATTTAGGCATTCCATTATTCCCTCGTGTCCTATCCAGTCGCCAATTGTAAGGCATAACCTTCTACCCCCTTGACAGATTACTCTACTGTTTGAATACGAGAATTATGAGAAATAATGACACAACACTCAAAGCCTCTAATGTCTTTACTAGGCTTGGTAGGATACTAGTTAACAATACAATACACTTGTTTGTCACAAGTACAATACACCGACTTATAGATACAATCACCCACCAAGCGGTCACTTTCCATTGATCGTTCTCTACAGCAAGTGACCAAGTTGCTTGGCTTAAGCACCGAGTCATTATTTATAATGATTTTTATGCCTTTCTTTCCAAATTGGGTAGTATGCATCATTGACAAGATGTCAAAATCCACCTTAAACTACAATTGTCCAATGGGGCATCTAATTATTCGTTCAAAGTCAATATCAGAGACTGCCTTGACAATGAGCGTATGTTTACATTTCCTTCAGTAATTTCATCAGCTCTCATTGATGTTGCAGATGCCATTAAGATCTTTATCAGTAAACACAATAGCAGCTTCCTTTCCTGGTCATACACACAGAATAATTAAACAATCCAAGTCCCTTAAATTACTGATGTCTTGAAAAATTAAAGACAGAATTTATCTGATAAAGCATATATAAAAACTTGTTGTGGAGTTAGTTTCTCTGCATTTCAAAAGAAGACAAACTCTGATGTTATCAATCATCATTGATTTATGTCACTCTTGTGGCAGGCAGCTAAATTAGCATTTTTAAAACATGTTCAGTCTCTTCTCTTTGTATTTTCAGACACCATAACAACATATTGTGTCTGTGAAGCTTCGCCAAAGCTCTAACTTGGCATCAAAGCAAATCAAAGCTTTGAAGTATGTCTGTTTATTCATTTGAACTCGATTTTTGTGACTTTTCTGCTTTTTGCTAAACATTCCATAGGCTTAAGGTATTTTTTTCACCAGTGACGCTGCTTATCTTTAATGAAAACAGTTTACTTTAGCTCAGAAAGGCCTTTTGGCCTTCACAATGCATGCTGGTTAGATTTGTTCAGTTTTCTATACACCTGCACACAGCATAGCTTCCAGTATTTCATTAAAACTATTGATGCTCCTGGGTTGGATAGCAAGTCTCAACCACAAATTTCAATTAAAATACTGTTACCATCTCTTCCAGACCCAAGTCAAAATGGCATCCTATGTGACTGTAACAAAGGTAACTCATAATTTCTTATCCTTCTCAACCTGTCTGCAGCCTTCGACACAATTGACAACATCATCATCCTCCAACACCTTTCCACTGTCATCCAGTTGGGTAGGAGATAGATCAATAGAGATGCAGCGGCAGACATTCAAGGGGATATTTCAGATAGGTATATTCCTACTGTAAAGAAAAATTCTAAGGGGAGGATCCACCAGCCATGGTTAACTAAAGAAGTTAAAGAAAGCATCAAACTTAAGGAAAAGGCATATAATTGCGTAAAGATGAGAGGCAGGTCATAAGATTGGTCAGAATATTGTCATGCTAGGCCTCCACCTGCCAAGAATGAGACACATTAATTTTGTCATGAACATTAATATTAAACTGTTACTGGAGTGAAGAAAGAACTTGTTGAACAGATCAGCCATGGCTGGAAATGACATTTGCATATTAACAGACAGTGATTGGAAGGACAAAGGACCATTCCCTGACACATTCAACCGACGATGGGCCTTGATCATCAGGTATTCTGTGTAAGAGAAGCATTCCAGAGACTGCTAAGGTGATACAATCCAAGACATGGTCAGACCAGTTAGTCACATGACTAACCTGCTTGGCAACACAGGTTTTTTTCTGAATTGCACCAACAGTTTGAACTCAGAGTGTCTGTTTGCTCCTGGACTGAGAAGATCTCTTCTGTCTGCTTCCATCTCTTTATCACAAGCCTCTGAATCAACTGAACCCCAAGAGAGAAAAGCCTCCTACAGCGAACAAGGTTTAAGAAGAATACTGGGCCCCAACGAAAAGCAAGATCTACCTACAATCAAGAACTCTACAGTGAGCTCAAAGAACTGTAACAAAAACGCATCAGATATTGCCTCAAACTTTTTCACTTTATTTTTCTTCTGCTCTTTTCTGTCTCTATTTGCATGTGTGTATCGTGTATGCATGCTAGCGTGGGCGCATCGTGCATCCGTAGGCGTCAACCGAATTAGAGTTTAAGTTTAATAAATTTCAACTTTTCTTCTTTAAACCCAAGAAAGCCTGGTTGTGCTGGTTTCTTTGCCTTATAATTGGAAAGCGGTGAACAAGGATTCACCAAGCGGGAGCTAAAAACATGTGTGTTTAAAATAAAACCCTGTTATGGTAAGACCAGGTGAAGGCTGAAAGGGAACCCTAGACCTCTTTCTTACCTGGTCGTAACAATATAAAGAACAGCAGAGAATTACTAAAAGGTTAATCAGGAGAAAGAAATTAGAGTGTGAGATGAAGCTAGCTCGAACTGTAAAACAATATAACAAGAGTTTCTATAGTTTTTAAAAAGGAAAAGAGTAAGTAAAGTGAGTGTTGGTTCTCTAGAGAGCGAGAATGGGGAATCAATAGTAGATAATAATGAAATGGCTGATGAAATGAACAAATATTTTGCTTCTGTCTTCACTATAGAGGATACAAAAACATACCAGCAATGGCTGTAAATCAGGAGGTGGAAGGAAGAGAGGAACTTGGTAAAATTACAACCACCAGGGAAGCGGTACTGACTAAACTGATGGAGCTGTGGGCTGACAAGTCCCTGGGTCCTGATGGGTTTCATCCTCGGGTCTTAAAAAGAGGTGGCTAATGAGGTAGTAGATGTGTTGGTGTTAATTTTTCAAAATTCGCTAGATTATGGAAAGGTTCCATCAGACTGGAAAATAGCAAATATAACCCCTCTATTCAAGAAGCAGGGGAGGCAGGAAACAGGTACCGATAGGCCAGTTAGCTTGACTTCTGTCGTGGATGGATAAGGTGTTAGAATCGATCATTAAGGAGGCTATAGCTGGGCACTTAGAAAAACACGGGAAGAGTCAGCATGGCTTTGTGAAAGGGAGTTCATGTTTAACCAATTTATTGGAGTTCTTTGAAGGAGTAACATGTACCGTGGATAAAGGGGAGCCCATTGACGTACTGTACTTGGATTTCCAGAAGGCATTTGACAAGGTGACACATAAAAGGTTATTGCACAAAGTAGGAGCTCATGGTGTAATGGATAACATATTAACATGGATAGAAGATTAGCTGTCTTACAGAAAACAGAGAGTATGCACAAACGGGTCCTTTTCTGATTGGCAGGATGTGATGAGTGGAGACCCGCAGAGGTCTGTGCTGGGGCCTCAACTTTTTACAATTTATATCAATGACTTAGATGATGGGAGCAATGGCATGGTAGCTAAATTTGCAGATGACACAAAAATAGGTAGGAAAGTATGCTGTGAAGAGGACATA
Organism: Heterodontus francisci; assembly: GCF_036365525.1. NCBI lineage: Eukaryota > Metazoa > Chordata > Chondrichthyes > Heterodontiformes > Heterodontidae > Heterodontus > Heterodontus francisci. The sequence goes on from NC_090379.1 coordinate 42,037,403, forward strand.
AGGAGCTTGCAGACTGATATAAATAGTTTGACTGAGTGGGCAAAAATCTGGCAGACAGAGTATAATGTGGGAAAATGTGAAGTTGTTCACTTTGGCAGGAAGAATTAAAAAGCAGAGCATTACTAAAATGGAGAACGTCTGCAGAACTCCGAGGTGCAGAGGGATCTAGGTGTTCTAGTGCATGAGTCACAAAAAGTTAGTATACAGGTACAGCAAGTAATAAAGAAGGTGAATGGAAGGCTATTCTTTATTACGAGAGGAAATAAAAATAAAAGTAAGGATGTTATGCTTCAGTTATACGGGGCATTGGTGAGACCACATCTTGAATACTGTGTGCAATTTTGGTCTCCTTATTTAAGGAAGGATGTGAATGTGATGGAGGTGTTTCACGGGGGTTTACTAGATTGATACCTGGAATGGGTGGGTTGTCTTATGAGGAAAGGTTGGACAGACTGGGCTTGTTTTCACTGGAGTTTAGAAGAGTGAGGGGAGACTTGATTGAAGTACATAAGATCCTGAAGTGTCTTGACTAGCGGATGTGGAGAGGATGTTTCCTCTTGTGGGTGAGTCCAGAACTAGGGGGCACTGTTTTAAAATTGGGGGTCACCCTTTTAGGACAGAGATGAGGAGAATTTTTTTCTCTCAGAGGGTTGTGTGACTTTGGAACTCTTGGCCTGAGAAGATGATGGAGGCAGGGTCATTGAATAATTTTAAGGTGGATGTAGATAGATTCTTGTGAGGCAAGGGAATCAGAGGGTTTCAGGGGTAGATGGGAGTGTGGCATTCCAGACACAAATAGATCAGCCATGATCCTATTTAATGGTGGAGCAGGCTAGAGGGGCCAAATGGCCCACTTCTGCTCCTAATTCATATGTTCATATGTAACTGCTCTTGCCTGGTTCCATTTTTACTTATCCAATCATAGCTTCATTTATTTATCCCTTCTTGGGATGTGAGCATTGCTGGCAAAGCCATTATTTATTGCCTATCCCTAATTGCCCTTGAGAAGGTGGTGGTGAACCCCCTTCCTGAACAATCCATGTGATATAGGTATACCCACAGTGCTGATAGGGAGGGAGTTCCAGGATTTTGACACAGCAACAGTGAAGGAACAGTGATATAGTTCCAAGTCAGGATGGTGAGTGACCTGGAGAAGAACTTGCATGTGGTGGTGTTCCCATGCATTTGCAGCCCTTGTCCTTCTAAGTGGTAGAAGTCGCGGGTTGGGAAGGTGCTGTTGATGGAGCCTTGATGAGTTACTGCAGTGTATCTTGTAGATGATACACACTGCTGCCATTGTGCACCATGCTGCTTTGTCTTGGATGGTGTCAAATTTCTTAAGTGTTGTTGGAACTGCACTCATCCAGGCAAGTGGAGAGTATTCCATCACACTCCTCACTTGTGCCTGGTAGATGTGGACAGGCATTCGGAGTCAGGAGGTGAGTTACTGGCCACAGGATTCTCAGTCTCTGACTTGCTCTTTTAGCCACAGTATTTATATGGCTGGTGCAGTTAGGTTTCTGGTCAATGGTGATCCCCATGATGTTGAAAGTGAGATTTCATTGATGGTAATACCATTGATTGTCAAGCGGAGATGGTTAGATTCTCTCTTGTTGAAGATGGTCATTGCCTGGCACTTGTGGGCTCAGATGTCACTTGCCACTTGTCAGCCCAAGCCTGAATGTTGTCCAGGTCTTGCTGCATGTGGGCACAGACTGCTTTGGTATCTGAGGAGTCACAAATGGCACCAAACACTGTGTAATCATCAGTGAACTTCCCCACATCTCACCTTATGCTGGAAGGAAGGTCATTGATGAAGCAACTGAAGATGGTTGAGCCTAGGACACTACCCTAATGAACTCCTGCAGTGATGTCCTGGGGCTGACATGATTGGCCTCTGACAGCGACAACCATCTTCCTTTGTGCTAGGTTTGACTTCAACCAGTGAAGAGTTTTCTCCCGATTCCCATTGACTCCAGTTTTGCTAGGGCACCTTGATGCCATACTTGGTCAAATGCTGTCTTGATGTCAAGGAAAATCACTCTAACCCCACCTCTTGAATTCAGCTCTTTTGTCCATGTTTGGACCAAGGCTGTAATGAAGTCAGGAGCTGAGTGGCCCTGGCAGAACCCAAACGAGCATCGGTAAACAGGTTGTTGCTGAGTAAGTGCTGCTTGATAGCACTGTCGACAACAACTTCCATCATTTTGCTGATAATTGAGAGTTGACTGTAGGACAGTAATTGGCTGGATTGGATTTGCCCTGCTTTTTGTGTACAGGACGTACCTGGGCAACTCTCCACATTTTCTGATAGATGCCTGTGTTGTAGCTGTACTGGAACAGCTTGGCTAAGGGAACAACTAGTTCTGGAGCACAATTCTTCAGTACTACAACCAGCATGTTGTCAGAGTCCATAGTCTTTGCTGTATTCAGTGTCTTCAGCCATTTTTTGATACCGTATGGAGTGAATCAAATTGGCTGAAGTCTGGCATCTATGATGCTGGAGACCTCAGGAGGAGGCTGAGATGAATCATCCACTTGACATGTTTGGCTGAAGCTGGTCACAAATGCTTCAGCTTTGTCATTTGCAGTGACATGCTGGGCTCCCCTATCATTGAGGATGGGAATGTTTGTGGAGCCTCCTCCTCCGGGTAGTTGTTTAATTGCACACCACCATTCATGACTGGATGTTGTTATAGTCCCTGTGGAAACCACCAACAAACAAAAAGAATCAAATCTCCTGATTGACCCTAATTTAGGAAATCAAACCAAACAGACAGGATTTCCCTCTCAATCCAAACTCCATGGATATGGTCTTCACCACAAGGCACACTTCTCCCCAACTTCCTCAGCTCTTCCCATGACAGTCTTGATGGCGTGGATTTACCAGTCTTTCCTTTATCCAAGTCCTTCAGTGACAACATGTGCACTGTATGAGCCTGGTTTTGTTAGTCGGCTACTTTAAGTAACAAAAACAGCTCCTGGATTCAGTCTTCACTTTCTTCTGATTGCTGGCACTCCACTCCTGCCTGATCTGCCTCGTTGGTGTGGTCCACCTGGACTGCCTGGTCTGGGGAAGAATCTTGTTTTATCTGGTTCTAAACATTGTCAGATTCCCTGGAAAACTGAAGTTGTTTTCCAGCTTCTGTTTGAGTTTTGGTTTCCATTTCTGTTTCAGTTCTAGTTTCTGTTTCAATTCTAAATTCCCTCTCGGTTAGGGTCTAAAAAAATGTTGCAACCACAGATTCCATCATATTTCCCCCTTGTAGTAAAGTTTTCTTTACAATACTTTAGAAATACAGACAATTATTTTCATAAACATTTTAACAACTATCTTATTACATACTATAGAGATAACATTTTCATATTCCCCCATTATACATGTTGCATTTACAAAATCATCAGAGCTTAACCAAGAACAAAACACAAGTAAATATGACAATTAGGATTCAATGTCATAATCTTATCATAATTTAGGGCCTTCTTTCTTTTTTCAACCCCTTCTTTAAACTCTGGATAGAGCATCAGCAATTATGTTGCCTTACCCTGCAACACGCACAATTTTGAATGTAAATGACTGTAACATCAAACTCCAATGAAACAGCGTGAGGTTCTTTGTTCTGAACTTTTCTAGAAACACAAGTGGATCATGATCTGTATAAACAAATATTTCTCCCTGACTTCTTCTTCTTTGGCCTCCTTGTCTCAAGAGACAATGGGTAAGTGCCTCGAGGTGGTCAGTGGTTTGTGAAGCAGCGCCTGGAGTGGCTATAAAGGCTAATTCTAGAGTGACAGACTCTTCCACAGGCGCTGCAGATAAAATTGGTTGTCGGGGTCATTACACAGTTGGCTCTCTCTTTGCACTTCTGTCTTTTTTGCCTGCCAACTGCTAAGTCTTTTCGACTCACCACTCTTTAGTCCCGCTTTTATGGCTGTCCGCCAGCTCTGGCGATCACTGGCAACTGACTCCCACGACTTGTGGTCAATGTCACAGGACTTCATGTCGCGTTTGCAGATGTCTTTAAAGCGGAGACATGGACGTCTGGTGGGTCTGATACCAGTGACGAGCTTGCTGTATAATGCGTCCTTGGGGATCCTGCCATCTTCCATGTGGCTCACATGGCCAAGCCATCTCAAGCGCTGCTGGCTCAGTAGGGTGTATATGCTGGGGATGTTGGCTGCCTCGAGGACTTCTGTGTTGAAGATACGGTCCTGCCACCTGATGCCAAGGATTCTCCGGAGGCAATGAAGATGGAATGAATTGAGACGTCGCCCTTGGCTGATATACGTTGTCCAGGCCTCGCTGCCGTAGAGCAAGATACTGAGGACACAGGCTTGAAAGACTCGGACTTTTGTTGTTTTTTTTATTGGTTACATATACCTTAAACTCTTGTAAAGCTAGTACAAGACTTAAAGCTTCTTTCTCAATGGTCGAGTACTTTATTTAATGTTTATTGATCTTCCTGTGGGAATAGCTAATGGGCCATTCCATACCATTGTCATCATCTTGGAGCAGCACTGCTCCTACCCCTACATCACTGGTGTCAATAGCCACTTTGAATGTTTATTAGGATGTGGGGCTGTAAGAACTGGTTCTTCTATTAAAATGGCCTTTAACTTCTCAAATGCTGTTTGGTATGACTCTGATCATTCAAACTTAAACTTCTTCTTTCACAGATTAATCAATAGGGTGACTACTGTGCTGAAATAAGGGACAGATTTCCTGTAGAACCCACACATACTCAGAAACCGTAACACTCCTTTCTTTATCTTGGGCACAGGAAAATCAATTATTGCCTGAACCTTGGCTCCTGTGGTAATACTTGACCTTGACTCATGATATGTCCTAAATAACTGACTTTGGCCTTGGCAAACTTGCTCTTTGCTATGTTTATGACAAGGTTAGCTTTGGTCAGCCTGTCAAATAGAGCTCTCAAATATTTGACATGATCACTCTAAGTGTTGTTGTACACCAAAAGGTCATCAATGTACACAACACAATTACTCAACTGGGCAATTACTTGATTGGCCAAGCTTTGAAATGTGGCTGTTGCATTTTTCATACCAAATGGCCTGACTTTACATTGGAACAGACCATTTGGTGTCACAAACACAGATATTTCTTTAGTTTGGTCAGACAAGGGGACTTTAAGCAAATCAATCTTGCGAACAAAGGCCGAGTTCCTCACCCTATCAATAGGGTGAGTTCCTCACCCTATCAAAGGCCGAGTTCCTCACCCCTCAAGCCTTGGGATTGGATAGGAGCCAGTCTTAGTTGCCATATTAACCTTTTGGTAATCCATACAGAATCTTTGAGAACCATCTGGTTTTGGTACTAAAACAACAGAAGAACTCCAACTCCTTTGACTCGGATCAATTGTATCATTACTTAACAAGTATTGAGTCTCTTCCCTGACTTTGGCCAATTTACTGGGATTGAGTCAGTAGGGGTTTTGTTTAATTGATTTAACTTCCCCTACAATCTCATGAATCACCAGAGAAATATGACCTGACTTATCTGCGCATACAGGCTTATACTCCCTCAATAGGTAGTTATGTCTTTCCTCTGGTGCTCAGGTAGATGTTGTAGCACCTCATCCAGACCCTCTAACACCTCTGTGTTTGCCAGCTTCACCATAGGAGGTTCAATCTGGAAAAGCTCTCCGATTCACCATTTGGTGTATCGCATGCACCAGTGTCACCAACTACATTCTTCACCACCCGTGTGCTACACCGACACAATCCACAAGAATTCTACTAAATGGTTCATCAAATACAGATCTGTATTAATAGGGCTGGCTTAATTGAAGGCTGCAGCTTCACAATCATGTTACATGTGTGACATGTCTTACAGAGGTCAACCACATCCCTGTGCAGCTTCGGCCAGTAAAAATGCATCATTACCCCAGCCAGTGTCTTCCGAATGCCCAATGACCTGCAACTGGACTCTCATGGGCAATTTTCCAAATTTCACTGCGGTAGCAAGGAGGGATAACAACTTGATGAACTAGAGCCCAATCCTCATCAGCTGGCCTCTGGGGCAGTCTCCACTTCCTCATCAGAGTACCATTCTTGACATAATAACACTCTGTGATCTTTTCAGCCTCTGCCTGAGAACACACCTTCTGAGACAAGCTTCTCAATTCAGGATCTGCCTGCTGTGCTTCAAACAAAGAAAATCTGCTAAACAATTTGCCATTGCAAGCCTCGGAGCCTTCATGGCCAACATCCCCATCTAAATCCTTGAAAGAAGTCTCAGCCAACCAAACTCCTGAATTGTCCTCCACAACAACTGAATCTGTCTCACCTTGTTTAACCCCATGAACCTGGGATCTAATTATGACACTGTCTGGGAATATTCCGGGAAATTCTTCCTGTAAAACCTCAGTTCCAGCCACCTTAACTGGCTTTTCTGAAACTACTGGAGATGCCACCGCCTTATCCCCAGCCAAGTCATTTCCTAGCAGAAAATCTAGCCCCTCAATTGGAAAACTAGGAACAACACTGATGGCAACAGGACCAGTGTCCAAATCATTTTAAATTAACCCTATATAAAGGAACAGATAATCCTTGGATTAATACCTTCAGATTCAGCAAACTACCAGGGATTCATGCCATCTGCCAACATCAGTGACTATGCTGCCCCTGTATCTCTAAGGATGACAATTGACTTGCCTGCTTCACCAGACAATTGTGAGGATATCCCACCCTCCAACAGAAAACTCCTATAGTTCTCTGCAATCTGATTCACTCTATCAGTGAACATAGGAGAAACTACCTGCTTGATGTGAATGTTGCCCACGAGGACAGTATCTCCTGTGGAAATACCCTTTGACGGTACACATGCAATGGGCTTGTTTTTCCACTTCCACCACACAGCCTTCACATGTCCTTTCGTATGACAGAAATAGCATGTCAGTCCCCTCGAACCAAACGTTTCCTCCTGGCCTTCTCTCTTATTCAGTTTTAATGGTGTCGATTTACCAGTTTTCCCTTTATCCGAGTTCTTCAGTGACGACCTGTGCACTGTATGTTTGGATCAGGTTAGTCGGCTACTTTAAGTAACAGAAAAAGCTCCTGGATTCAGTCTTTACTTTCTTCTGCTTGATGGCACTGCACTCCTGCTTGATCTGCCTGATCTGGGGAGGACTCTGTCTCCTTTTATCTGGTTCTAACCAGTGTCAGATTCCCTGAAAACGTGAAGTTGTTTTTTCAGCTTCTGTTTTGGTTCTAGTTCTGTTTCAATTCTAGTTTCCCTCTCAGCTAGGGTCTAAAAAAAAAGCTTTGCAACCATGGATTCCATCACACTGTGGCAGGACTACAGGGCTTTGATATGATTATTTGGTTCTGAGATCGCTTAGCCCTTTCTATATTATTCTGCTTCTGCTGTTTAGCATGCATGTAGTCCTGTGTTGTAGCTTCATCAGGTTGGCACATCATTTTTAAATTTGCCTAGTGCTGCTCCTGACATGTTCTTCTACACTTCTCATTGAACCAGGGTATGTCCTCTAGCTTGATGGTAATGGTAGATTGAGGGATATGCCAGGTCATGTAATTACAGATTTTAGTTGAATACAATTCTGCTGCTGCTGATGGGCCACAGCACCTCATGGATGCCCAGTTTTGAGCTGCTAGAGCTGTTCTGTCTATTCCATTTAGCATGGTGGTCTCCACGAGGATTGTACAGTAGTCACTCCTACAAATACTGTCATGGACAGATGTTTCTGCAACAGGTAGATTTGTAAAGACGAGGTCAATTAGGGTTTTCCCTTGTGTTGGTTCTCTCACCACCTGCTGAAGGCCCAATCTGGCAGATATGTCCTTCAGGACTCCTGTAATGGCTTTTCGTTCCACTCCCTTACTGTTAGCTCTGGTGTTCCCAAGGATCTATCCTTGGCCCCCTCCTATTTCTCATCTACATGATGCCCCTGGGCAATGTTGTCTGAAAAAAATCAGAGGCAGTTTCCACCTGTACACTGACGACTCCCAACTCTACCTCACCACAACCTCTCTCGACCCCTCACTGTCTCTAAATTGTCAGACTGCTTGTCTGACATCCAGTACTGGATAGGAAGGAATTTCCTCCAATTAAATATGAGGAAGAAATTGGGGAGAATTTTATAGGGGCCTTAACATCGGGATCCATGGCGGGGGGGCATGAAGATTGCCCCGGATGAGGCCCCCCACTGACTTCGACGCCAGCAGGGCCCGTCTCGATCTTGATGGCAGTGACAAGGCCTCGTGGCAGATCCTGCCACTTGGCAACGGGACCGTCATTTAAATATTCAAGTTAATTTACTTACCTGCATTAATGACTTTCCCGCTGCCTCCTGAAATGCCGCGGTGGTCTTCATCCCGGCGGTCAGCACTGCCACGACTTAGAATCCCTGTCCGGGGAAAGAAGACGCACCACCTGTGGGGAGGGGGGAAGAGGTAAGTTTCTCAGTTTGGGAGAGGGGGAATGGCAAAAGCAAACGCAATTGGTTGAGGAGATGGTGGGGAGGGGTTTAAGGTTAAAGGAAAGAAAGTTCAAGGGGGAAAGGTCATGAAATAAAATTTACTTTATTAGGGGGCAGAGAACAAATAATAAACGGATGATTCTTTGGGGGGGGTGGGAGAAGGAATTTGAGGTGTGAATGAAACTTTAATTTATTGGAAATTCTGTCACTTTAAAACTTTAACTGTAACTGAAGGGCTGGAAGCCCTTTAAAAATGGCGCAGGTGCCTGTTTCAGCACCGGATGCTGTTTCCGGGGACGGCTCACCCGCCCCCTCTACGTCTTCGGGGGGGTGGGTGGTGGGTGGTGGGTGGGGGCAGTCCGCCCTGGCCATGTTAATGCGACGCCGTGTTTACGAATGCAGCAGCTCCACGGAGTGAAAGCCATGCGTGCGGGCCGTCATCTTTCATGCGAGTATAGTGGCAACATAGAATCCAGCCCATTGTCTTCAGTCCATGTCACAAATTCCATTCCCTAGCCACCAACTCCATCCTTTTCCCTAGCAACTGTCTAAAGCTGAATCAAACTGTTTGCAACCTTGGTGTCACAAGTGACCTCGAGATGAGCTTCTGACTACATATCTGCACCTGTACTAAGATTGCCTATTTTCACCTCCATAACATTGCCTGGCTCCACCCCTGTCTCAGCTCAGCTGTTGTTGAACCCCTCATCCATGCCTTTGTTACGTCTACACTTGACTATTCCAACACACTCCTGGCCGGCCTCCCGTGTTGTTTTCACCGTAAACCTGAAATCATCCAGATCTCTGCTGCCCGTGTCCTAACTTGCTCAAAGTTCCATTTACCCATCAGCCCTGTATTTGCTGGAATATACTGGCTCCCAGTTAAGCAACACCTTGATTTTAAAATTCTCATCTGTATTTTCAAATCCTTCCACGGCCTTGCCTCTCATTGCCTCTGTAATCTCCTCCAGCCACACAACCGTCTGAGATATCGGCACTTCCCAATTCTCGGCACTTCTCCAATTCTGGCCAATGAGCACCCCCGATTTTAATTACTGCACCATTGTTGGCTGTGCCTTCAGCTGCCTAACCACTGGAATTCTCTCCCTAAACCTCTCTGCCTCCTTACCTCTCTTTCCTCCTTTAAGGCACTCCATAAAACCTACCTTCTTGACCAAGCTTTTGGCCATCTGCCTGAATATCTCTTTACATGGTTCAGTGTCAAATTTTGCTTTATAACGTTTCAGTGAAATGGGACATTTTATCATGTTAAAGGTACTATACAAATGCCTTACCCAACAAAATCTACTGATCACAGTCTTAAAAATTTCAATTCACCTGGAATCCACAGCAATTTGGTGACGGAGTGGTGGAGTTCCAGTTTCCCACTATCCTTTTTGTGAATGAGTGCTTCCTGATTTTGCTCCTGAATGGACTAACTCGAATAATAACATGATGCCCCCCGGTTCTACATTCCCCCGCTGTGGTATCTACTCTATCAAATGTGTTTTTCATTTTGAAAAACTTCGATTAGATCACCTCTCTACCTTCTAAGCTCAAGTGAATACAAGACAAGTTTATGCAATCTGTCCTGATACTCTAACCCTTTAAGCCCTTGTATAATTCTGGTGAATCTATGCTGTATCCCCTCCAAGGCCAATGTAGCTATCCTGAAGTTCAGTTCCCAAAATGCCTATATGAAAATGGTGTACAGTTTCCAGTCAGATAAACACAATTCTTTCATTTAGTTCTAATAGTGTGGTTCATTGGAGATGTGCCTAGTTTTGAATCATAAAATGTTTGAAAGATTTTAAATGGTGAGATTCCAAATCCCTAATATGTGTTCCTGTGAAGCACTGTGCTGAGAGTGTTGAAATTAAAATTTGCCACATATTTTAAAAATGCCTTTATAGAGATTTGTTGATAGTATCATAACAAGTCTGTTTCTCTGTGTCAAGATGAAATACTCATTTTGATTAAAATGTGATGAACACTTCAGATGTGTTTATCTGATGTTGACAAGATGGATTAATCAAGAAGAAAGAATTTACATTTATATAGTACCTTTCATGTCCACAGGATATCACAAAGCACTTCACAGTCAATGAACTACTTTTGAATTGTAGTCACAGTTGTTATGCTCGAGTATCATAGATGACCGCATTGTTGGTGCTGTCCAACCCAATAAGGGGAAGATTATCATGCACTGTATCAGAGATGCTATTTGATACATATAATGATTGCTTTAGATAAAGCTGTTTATCTTTGCATACTGCTTTGATCGGCAGGCCTGTGAACGTAAATTACCATAAGGTATATTTTGTCTCCCATCAGAATTCAAAGCAAAGAAGTACATACCTGTTCAGGTAGCATCTGTGGAGAGAGATGCAGAATTCATGTTTCAGATCAATAGAATCGACCCAGACTGGCTGGCTGCTCACTCAGCCAGAAGTTAGAATTGACCCAGATGGGAGATTGGTCAGTGTGCTGTAACACAATATGATTCCATATAATGCAATGATCATGAATGTGGTGCTTTTCCCTGCTTTATCTTCCCTGTCACATACTTCATCACTTAGGTTTGTGGAGGACTGCAGCGGAATAATTGAAATGTTGATAGGCATAGTCCAGCAAGGCTTTCCAAACGTTCAGAAATAAGCAGCCAAATGAACACATCTAAAAGTTAAAATTTGTATACCAAAAATCTCCAAAGCACATCAATGTGTTCAGAAACATAGTTTTAGAAATTAGAAGACATGTGTTTATAAATGTGCATACATTTTAAGTGCATTCCTATGCCTAAACTGAAAGTCAAGTGTTAATTAGTTAGATACATAATTTGACCAGTTTTGTGTAGAATCATGCCTGGCAAATAGTGAGATAAAGTACATGCCATGGGTGCAAATGACCTAATTTTCAAATTCATTGCATTCTGTTGAATATCTTGGACTGAAAGTACTGTTTATCCAAAATAGCTTTGATATTCAATTCATCAGATTCAAGCTGAGATTTCCTAGGGGAAATTAATGCACAAAATGGCATGGTTAATACAAGTTTTCATTTAGTTGCCACAATGGCATATTGCTTAAGATATTTTACTTTCTGCATTTTAAACAAGGTCAATTTTAAATTTTAGTTCTGTCCCACATCTGGAAATAATTTACGGCTGCATTTATCTTTCAAAAAAACAAGAATAATGTTGTAATTTGCAGTAGAAATATCTGATTTTGATTATATCTGGTATGTTCTGAGGTGCACAAATGTATTTTAAGTGCCTCAACAGCAAGAACAAATGATTGCTGGAATGCTACTTTGCAATTATTTCATTAGTATTATTCGTGATCCATATAAATGTATTTTATTAAGGGAATATTTCAATTGTTAATTTAATTATTTTGCCTCATTTCTTGACTGTTGCTTTTTGTTCCTTGAAATCTATTTTGAATTTCATTTCTTATTAATCTTTGTTGAGTAATGCTTCATGAATAATATTGATTGCAGTTCTGAAACATGAACTTGATTGAGCTATTTTAGTCTGAAATATTATGACAATCATACTATAGATTCTCAATGCTTGAAAGCTGTTCATGCACCTCCTGTAGTCACTGAATTACAATAAACCTATGTTTATAAGATTGTAATGTATTATTTATTACAACATTGCTAACATGAAACTGAACACTTTATAATTGGCTAATGTTGAATTAATGTATTATCACTATTGCTCATATGTTCACATTACAATAATTCTGACAGCAGATACAATGCATTTTCAAATCTGTGCAGTGATGTCTTTGCCAACTTTCCCCAAATTATAGAAAAGGCATTGAGCTATTAATATATTGTTCCCTCTTTTGCTCTCCCCACTTCCAGTTGCGCAACTGCAACTAGAGGTGTGCAAAGGAAACCCAACCCAAGTCTGAATGCTGGACCATGTACTGATGTAAAGGCCTGCCACCTGACGGGTCGGGTCGGACTGCTGGGTCCGGAATTCGGGCTCGTCTCAGGTTTCATTTGCACACCTCTAACTGCAAGACCAACTCATTCTCACATAATTTTCCAGAATGCCAAACAAACCTGCTGCATGATATGATGGGCCTAATAGCCTCCTTCTGCACTGTAACGATTCTGTGAAGCTTCCTTGAGTCCAGTACATAGAATTTACTGCGCATGGTGGAATTTCCTTTATACTGGGGAGAACCAAATGCAGATTAGGTGATCATCCCTATTCTATTCACAAGTGTGAACCTGAGCTCCCTGTGGCTCACGACTTTAACTCACTCTACAACCCCCCCACCATCCAATACCAGTCGGAGCGCTCTATCTTTAGTATTCCACCCAGACTCAACACAAGCTTTCAAAACCAGGGGATTATTTTCTAAGTTTGTGCTGCCAAGACTCCATATTGGAAAATCACAGGTGCGTTGGCCATGATTTTCCATTCACTACCAACTCAGAAACTTACTTCCGGTATTTCTTTCTCGGGGTGCTTCACACACCTCTGGTCTGGACAATGATTCTAAAAACATCAGACCTTAGCAGGGAATATTATGATTTGGATGGGTCTAAGTGCATCTAGAGGGCTGGGGAATTGCGTTCACTTTTCAAGAGTAGATCTTCATCAGCTTGCCTGGTTGTCATTAGCTTGGGTGTGATGTGTGGCTGCAGAAATCGTTGTTTTCTGTGCCTGATCATTCTTTTTACCCACTTATAAAAAAGATACCAACGGTTTGTGTATTTCACTGTCACTATGTTGGGCACCTGTGAGATCCTACATCACAAGTCATATTTTGCAACATTATGTTAATGAGCCCACCTATAACAATTATCGTCAACAATGTTTATCCAAAACTTCTTTCAATATTGCTTTGTCTGAAGCTCTTAGTTGTTTATCTACCTGATAAGTTTACTCACGACCCAGCTAATGTCCTCTCTACAATCAAAAAGGAAAACAAAAGTCCTGCAGCAAAAACAGAAAAGGCTGGAAATGCACAGCACAACAATTAGGATCTGTAAAGAATAAAGTGAAGTTAGCATCCTGAGCATAATGCTTTGTCAGAACTGAAAACAGCAAGCTATACAGACATTTTAGTACAATTGGAAAAAAGGGAAAACAAAAGATCTGCAGAGATGTAGTTAATGGCTTTGGATGACCTGCTTAACAGAAAACCAAAATCAGGAAGAGACAGCTGAAGGAGTTAAAGGCCACGAAATTCAATAGGGTCCTATAAAGGGCACAGGCATCGCGATGCACAATTAACACATGCCTGTTGCTTCTGATGCAGGCAACATGCAAACTTCAGACACAGTCTGAGAAGGTGATGGGAGCAGATGCTGTGGAGGTCAATGCCAGCAGTGTAACCCCAAGGACCTGGATGCCGTGCCAAAAGAAGTTTAATGGCTTCACCCGATTGTTTAAGGTCAGTGAATGCATCTTCAAATGCTGTATCCTACTAACTGCACCATTAGCCTCACACACTGCTGCAGTTGTACCCACTGCCTTCACTCACCTACCAACAATCTCTATCAGTCACCACTCACACTTCACTTTCACAGTTCCACCTCACCCTCACCCACTTAACACTACTACATCTCACAGCATCCATGCATTGCCAACTATTCAACCATGACAGGCACATCAGCTAAACAGATTGCACCACACTCACTGACACACTTCTCTCTCTCTCTTGCAGGATAAGGTAGCACATAACTGGAGGTGCAGTACATAACCGGCAGGGGACAGGCATGGCTGCATGTCCTCAACCCGATGGAAAAAACAATGGTTGCAATCTCTTCTGATTTACAAGCTGTGGATGGTGTAAGCATGCACCTCTTTGTTTCCCTACCTCTCCTCACCACAATCCTATCTTTGTGCTTTTCTCCTTTCAGATATCCAAGAACAGCCTCCTTACCAGGCAGTGGTGCAGGAGCAATAAGTGGAAGAGGAAGAAGAAACTAATGATGAAGAAAGACTGTCACTCCCTCTCACACTCGCAGTCACCAGCTCAGATACTGACACTGTACATACTTCAGTACAGCTTAGAGATGGGATCTGCATGTGGTGAGATACTAGGCATGAATGACTTGAAGCCAGGGTGGGGGAAAGAGTAGCTCAGGTGCCAGCTCGCCAGAGGGTAAGGTCACATAAGAATTCTGCTGCAGAGGATTCAGATTAGGACCTTGATGGGGTGATGTACAAAAAAGGTTGGTGGGTATACATACTGAAATGCTTGGGGCATTGTCAGACCTGCCAGAAAGCCTGCAGTCACTGTCAAGAAGCATGAAGGAGTCCAACACCAACCATTGCACGTGGTTTCGTACAGAGCTTGGAGACCATTGTTTCCAGCATGTAATTGGTGACCAACTCCATTATCATACTTGTGAATCCAACCTTGATACAGGTCTGAGGTCCAATGTCTCTGTTTCCATTGCAGAAGTCACCCAACATCTGAGTGCTGCAATGGAAGCTTAGCCTGAAGTCATGCAAGCTGACACAAATACTCAGACTACTGCCATCATGGCTACTATAACCAGTATTCTAATTGGCTTGCAGCTTCTCACAGCACTAATCTGCCTCCCAGCAGATTACTAGGATTGCTGAGATGCTCGCCCAGGGGAGTGGCAGTGGCTCCTTGAAGCATGTGCCTACTGTCCTTGGTCAGAATGAGAGGATTCATGTCCCCACTGCACCAGTGCCCTTGCCTGTCAGACAGTCAGCCCTGACTGCTGCCACCCATGCTGAGGTGATGCTGTGCAAAGCCGGCCTTCTAATGCCAGAGCTGCACAAGGTCATTCTGCAAGGCCATCTGCCATCTCCCCCACTGAAAGTCAGCAGCTTTCCTACAGTCACTGGGATAGCACTGCATTGGAGCATGAGGAAAGTTAGTAAGGGAATGCAAAAAGATAATTAGTTGATTTTTAATGGAATAATGGTTGGCTTGATGTATAAAGTTGGTTTGCAATGCTTGTTTTGTGGTGGCTTTTATTTCAGCATTGTGGCCAAGAGGACACTGTGATGATCTGTAACAAAGGGAAGGTAATGTATGGGATTGTTGGTGAATGGGGATTTGGGGTTCCATTCACTGGAATGGCAGTCGGATAAGCCAATCTCAGACAGCCCTGCTGGAAAGGGAATGTGTTAGTTGCCTCCTCCCTTCCTCATCCTCCTCCTCCTCAGCTGCTCACCCTATACTGCATGGCAAGGGGTGTGCCCTCATGATGATGAGGTTGTGAAGGATGCAGCTGGCAACACCGAATTGTGACACACAGTATGGAGAGTACTGCAGGGCCCCTTCAGAACAGCCCAGATGGCAGAAGTGTTGCATAAATGCCCCAATAGTCTACTTGATAATATTTCGTGTGGCAGCATGGATCTCATTATATGAATGCTGCCACGTCTGCATGGGTTGTGTACCAGAGTCATGAGCCAGGTGGTCAGCCAGTTGTCATGCTCTGGTTTCTTGTGGAGGCTCAACTGCGCATGGTACAGTGGACTGATGCAGAATAAAGGCATCATGACTGCTGCCAGGATAATGGGCATTGACCTGCACAATGCTCTTAGTGTGGTTATACACATTGAGGGAGAAGAACACTTTGCGTTTGTGGTACTTTTTCGAATTTCTAAGCCATGGTCGCAAAGCGATATGTGTGAAGTCAATGTTACCCTGTACCATAAGGAAAGCCCACTATCCCGACAAAGAAGTGTGTTCACTCTGGAAAGAGAGAATGCAATGTATTCCCCTCTCTTTTCATACAGAGCATCAGCAACTTCCTTTATACTGTAATGGATGGCAAACTGCAAGGTGTTGGAGATGACGCCCATTCCAAGCCTAAAAGGAGCCCAATGTGAAGCAGTTGAAGGCTACGGTCACCTTTGCAACCACTGTAATGCTGTCCTGGCCCTGGTCTGAGGCTGCAGGTCGCCTTCAAGAGGTGGCAGATTTCACTGAGCACCTCCTTACTGAAACAGAGACAGTGTGCACACTATTCCTCACTGAGGCTGAGATAGGAGAAATGATCCCTGAAGATCCTGTGTTACCTCTATTCATTCTCTGTCATGTTGAAGGCCATAGAAACTACAGCAACCAAGACCTTGAGCAAGTGTTGTGAGCGGAACCTTTCAAGTGAGATCTAAGGTGTTTATCACATGCCATACCATTTCCTTTAGACTTCAGCAACTTCAGGTAGCAGTACAAACCATCAAAACACTTCTACTAACTCGGCAGCAGACAGCAGAAATCAATCAGCAATTAACCTGTAAGTAGTTGATGGTCCTTTAAATAGCGCTGGTGGGGGTGGGGTGGGGGTGGGTCCTTCCTGCTGCTGAATACACACTCAGCTGTGTGAGGTTGAGAAAAGGCATTGCTGGGGGGCTCAGCTCCGCCTGTGCGGAGTTTGCAAGTTCTCTCTGTGACCGCGTGGGTTTCCGCCGGATTCTCCGGTTTCCTCCCACAGCCAAAGACTTGCAGGTTGATAGGTAAATTGGCCATTGTAAATTTCCCCTAGTGTAAGTAGGTGGTAGGAGAATGGTGGGGATGTGGTAGGGAATATGGGGTTAATGTAGGATTAGTATAAATGGGTGGTTGTTGGTTGGCACAGACTCGGTGGGCCGGAGGGCCTGTTTCAGTGCTGTATCTCTAAATTTAAAAAAAAGTAAATAAAAATAAAAATTGTAGTGCTGATGTCAAATTGGCATTACACGCTGACTGACAGCATGATACGCCTACTCGGCATACACTCCTAATGCCTGTACTAACAACCTTCCCAAAATGGCATCCATCATGGCCAGCACCAGAACTGGCACCCATAGTACTGAAAATACAGGGGCGCACAACCGAGTTTTGCGGCCAAAGAGTTCAACACTTTGAGGTTTCAGGAAGAATTTGGGTAGAAGACATCTGAGTGTGTGTTGTCTTTCTTACAATTAAGAGGTAGGGAACAGAAATATTTCAGTATTGTCACTAATGGTTCTTTATTTTGAGGCATTTTGCAAGCACAATCTGTTTTTTTTCAAATATGTTCAAAAATAAATGGCATCAGTTTGAAGAGACCCAAAGGATTGCAAAAGGATTTGTGCAAGTGCTTTTCTGGATAATATGCTATTGATTTCAATCAGACAGCGCAGTTACTACACACCAGAAGTTGCTTTACTTACAATGGTGAAGGAATGATGTTGGTCATTTACTGTAGTTCATAAATATTGCTAACTTGTATTCTACACTTAAGGTAAACACCATGTGTAAATCGTAGCCTCCTTGATCTTTATTAAAAACATGCTTCAAATTATCTAGGTTATACATTTATATATCACTTGCTGGACCTCTGAAAAGCATGTATGTTGTCTTTTACTATGCCGTCAGTTACGCCTGATAATTCCTTCCTTACATGTGCTCAAATATAACACCCATCAGTGAAGCATTTTAGGATGTTTTGCCCAGAAACACTATGGCCAGAACGTTACATCCCCTTGGGAGTGGGCTGGAGGCGGGGCGGGGGGGGGGGGTGGTGGGGGCAGCGGGCATAAATTTGAGTGGGAAGTGGGGTGCTGTTCTCATTACCTTCCCGCCCCCACTGCAATTTTAAGAATGACGGGGGAGGTGACAAATGGCCTGCCCTCCCCAGGCCAATTAAGGCCCTTAAGTGGCCAATTAATTGCCATTTAAGGGCCTCCTTCTGCTGATGCCGGAATATTACCAGCGGTGGACGGGCACTTCGCCAGCTGCGGAGGCCGCCCAGTTAAACCTGGCAGCCTCCTTTCGGGCTGGTGGGGTCCTCCTGATCGGGCCCCCTGTGCCCCACGGAGGCGCCCCCTGCTGCACAAGCCGCCCCCGCTGGAGCATCTTGCCCTGCTCTCGACCTACCCACCACCACTCGCCCCACACTCGCCGGGACCCAGCCTATTGTCCCCAGCGAGTCTCCACACACTAACCCCAATTCCAGGACTTCCTCCATTGCTGCTCCTCTTGCTGGGTGCAATCCCAGCAGTGGCCACCGTTCCCTACTGGGACTGAAAAGCTGTCAGCCCGCTGATTGGCTGCCAGCTGTTGGAGGTGGGACTTCCTGCCTTAGAGGGGCAGAGGTCATGCCAGAGGCCAATTAAGGGGTGTAAAATCACGGTATGGCTTCCAGGCCTGGCAGAGGTGGGCTCACCCCTGACATTTTGGCCAGTGGGCGGGGCCTCTGCCCCAACATAAAATTCCGTCCTTGATAAACGTAATTTCTTCTTGTTTTTGAAGCTGTTGTATATTATATAATTTAAAATGTACATCATACACTAAAATGTATTGAAAAACAAAAGTGAAAATCCATACTATATCGAAAAGCATACAATAATTTCGCTGTTTTATTCTTTCACAGGATGTGTGGCCCACGCGAAATTACCCTTAATAAGATGGTGGTGAGCTACCTTCTTGACTGCAACTGAGTGGCTTGCTAGGTCATTTCAGAGAGCAGTTAATAGTCAACCACATTGTTGTGGGTCTGGAGTCACATGTAGGCCAGACCAGGTAAGGAAGACAGATTTCCTTCCCTGAAGGACATTTGTGAACTAACTAGGTTTTCACAGCAACTAGTAGTTTCATGGTCATCAGTGCTAGTACTAGCTTTTTATTCAATTAAATTCAAATTCCCTGTCTCCTGTTGTGGGATTTGAACTCATGTCTCTGACTTATTAACCATAGATCACTAATCCAATAACATTACCACTATGCTACCATACTCACTAATAAAATAATGTACAGACAAATACTCTACACAGTGACATACATTAACGAATACTTGAATTTTCATCTCATCGAGTCATAGGCCAGAATTTTATGTTGGGCGGGAGGCCCTGCCCACTGGCCAAAAAGTCGGGGACGAGCCTGCCTCCGCAGGGCCTGGGAGCCACAGCAGGATTTTATACTGCCCAGGCCCTTAATTGGACTTGGGCAGGACTTCCACTCTTCTGATGCAGGAAGTCCTGCCTCCAAATGCTGCTGGTCAATCAGTGGGCCGGCAGCTCTCAGTCCCAGCAGCGTCACCGGGAGCAGTGGCCACTATTGGGACTGAACCCAGCCAACAATAGGATCGTGAACGTGGCTCCGGAAGAGACGTAAGGTTTGGAGCCTCGTTGGGGACAATTGGTTGGTCCCCAGCGAGGCAAGGAGGGTCAGTTGGGTGGGGTGGGGGGGGATCTTTATTTCAGTGGGGGCAGTTAGGGCTTCGAGGGGCCCTCGGAGGGACACAGGGTGCCGATCAGGAGGGACCCCAACCCCCCCCAAGCCTGCAAGGAGGCCACCAGGTTTTACCTGGCAGCCTTCTGTGGGGACTAAAGTGCCTGCCGACTGCTGGTAAAATACCAGTGAGGCGGGAGGAGGCCTTTAAGTAGCAGTTAATTGGCCACTTAAGGGCCTTGATTGGCCTGGGGCCAGTGGGCCGTTTCTCACCGCCGCCGCTCCTGGTAAAATTGCAACGGGGGCTGGAAGGTGTCGAGAACGGCCTCCCACCCCCCGCCTCCCACTCAATTTTATGCCCCCGCCACCAGCCAGCTCCTGTGTGGGGGGGGGGGGGGGTGCGCGTAGGGGCATAAAATTCCGGCTATAGAGTCATTTGTGGCACAAAAGGCCATTCAGCCCATCCGGTCTATGTCAGCTTTCCATAAAGCAATCCAATCAGTCCCATTCCCCTGTTCTATCTCTATAGCCCTGCAAGTTTATTTCCTTCAAGTGCCCAACAACTTCCTTTTGAAATCATTGATTGTCTCCGTTACCCTTGTAGGCAGTAAGGCCATTACCACTCACTGCATTAAAATGTCCATTCTCACATCCCCCTTGCATCTCTTGCCAAAAACCTTCAATTTGTGTCCCCTAGTCCTTGTACCATCTGCTAATGGGAACAGTTTTTCTTTCTCTACCTTATCTCAACATATCATAATCTTGTATGCCACTATCAAGACTCTGCTCGATCTCCTTTGCTTCAAGAAGAACAACCCCAGCTTCTCCAACCTTACCTTGTAGCTAAAAACCCCCATCCCTGAAACCAGTCTGGTAAATCTCTTCTGCACTCTCTTCTAAAATGAAAGTTAATTTAATTTTATGTACTATTGGTCAAATAATGAAAGTACTGTAATAGTGTGTAGATATTTTGTGTCTTGAACTTCATTAGATTTAATGGAAATTTCAAAATATTGAGATTTATATACAATTGTTATTGCTGAAGAACTGTGGTAGAAACATAAGCATTAAGCAGTGGCTCCTTTTCCAGTGCAGGAAGTCCCTTTCCACCATCACTGTCTTTGAGGATTCCTCTTTATTTCAATGGCCTTGTAATGAGTATATTGAGGTTCTGTTCCTTACATGGGTGACTGGAGAATCCCAGAAAAGGAAGGGACCCAGTGCAACTGGCAGAAATCCAGCAGAACCCCTGAGGAAATTGGCCAATATTTGTTAAATTTTAAATATCAATATTGGCCCAAATGTTCCAGTAAGCAGTCAATGAACAGCTGTTAGCTAGACTTGTCTTTGCCCTTTCCCACCTAAACTTCAAGCTATTTTCTGTGGCAAACCGCTGGAAGTGCAAGATGGAAATGACCCAAATGCTCTACAAGGCAGCTGGGACCTGAGAAAACAGGGCAAGCAACTGTGTATCTTAACCAATCAAATTGAAGGATTGTGAAATTAATAGTGCAAGGTCAAAACAAGGAAGTGTAAGTTAGAATGATGAATTTAATGCCAAATCAGGTACAGAAAGAGAAGTAAAGAAAGATTGGATTTAGAGAGAAAGAAAATGTAAAAAAAAGTTAGTTTTATTTTCCTTAAAATAATCTCCAATAACCGTTAAAAGCTGAAGGAATGAAACTCCACGCTTGTAACAGTTAATTTCAGTGCCAGGGAAGTTGACTGGATATAATTAACATTTATTAAGTTGTTAAAAGAGTATTTGGACTGAACTAGCTAAGGCGTCAGCCATGACTCAATTGGTCGCACTCTTGCCTTTGAATCACAAGGTTGTGCATTCAAGTCTTATTCCACGACTTGAGCATAAAATTGAAGGCTGACACTCCAGTGCTGCACTGTTGGAGCCGCAGTCTTTTGGATGAGATGTTAAACCGAGGCCCTGTCTGCATTCTCAGGTGGATGTCAAAGATCCCATGGAAGTAATTTGAAGCAGAGCAGGGGAGTTATCCCCAGTGTCATGGTCACTATTCATCCTTCAATCAACATCACAAAAACACAGATTATCGGGTCATTACCACATTGCTGTCAGTGGGAGCTTGCTGTATGCAACTTGGCTGCTGTGTTTCCATCATTACAACAGTGACTACACTTCAAAAGTACTTCATTGACTGTAAAATGCTTTTGGATGTCTGGTGATCGTGAATGGTACTATATAAAGTCTTTTTTTCTTATAACCTTTTCCAGGGAGTTTACTCTTTATCTACAGTACAGGAACTTCATACTGCTCATCACATTTGAATGGGGAGCCGACAGTGAGATGCCGTTTTTGCAAAGTTACACTGGTCCCATGCACCATCAACTGCTTCTGCTCAATCATCCTGTGTTTCTCAGTGCACTCCTTGTGGCTCACTCTTTAAACGTATTTGAGCAGGTGCTTAGGAGGGAAAGTGGCACTGATAGTATTTTCAATGAAGTGCTCCCAAGACTTGATGTAGTGTAGCTGGGCTTGCCGGCCGATGTCTCACCTGCCGATGTCTCACCTGGAGTAAAAAGAGGAAAGCAACTTACAATGATATCCTTATGAATAGTTTTCCCAAATAGCTTTTAACAGAAAGGATTAAATATGGATTATGCTGGCGGTAACTGAATTAGCAAATATTTAAATAAAAGCAAAATACTGCAGATGCTGGAAATCTGAAATAAAAACAACAAATGGTGGAAATATTCAGCAGGTCTGGCAGCATCTGTGAAGAGAGAAGCAAAGTTAACGTTTCAGGTCAGTGACCCTTCATCAGAACTGGCAAAGGTTAGAAATGTAATAGGTTTTAAGCAAATAAAGTGCGGGTGGGGCAAGAGTTAACAAAAGGCAAAGTGTTGATAGGATCCTGTGACCCTGTCCTATCAACACTTTGCCTTTTGTTAACTCTTGCCCCACCCGCACTTTATTTGCTTAAAACCTATTACATTTCTAACCTTTGCCAGTTCTGATGAAGGGTCACTGACCTGAAACGTTAACTTTTCTTCTCTCTCCACAGATGCTGCCAGACCTGCTGAGTATTTCCACCATTTCTTGTTTTTAATATTTAGTTAGCTAGTTAATTAGAGCCTCCTGTGACTAGTGGTACATGAAGCAATCTATTTCATCCAGTCCTTTCTGCCCAGAGCAAGATATTTGACTCCATTTGAGTATCTGGCCTGAAATGCAGCAGAATGAGGTTCTCCACAGTTGTTTATATTTACATGTCTCAATCACACACAACACCCCTCCCCTTCCCACAGGGCCTTCCCGTGCAAGCGCAGGAGATGCAACACCTGCCGTTTTATCTCTTCCCTCCCCACCGTCCCAGGGTCTAAACACTCCTTCCAGATAAAACAATGATTTACTTGTTTATTCAATTTATTATATAGCATTTGCTGCTCATGATGTAGTCTCATCTACACTGGCAAAGCAAAATGCAGATTGGGTAACTGCTTTGCAGAACATCTACAAACAGTCTACAAAGCTTCTGGTCATCTGACATTTTAATTCTCCATCCGACTCTCACTCTGATCTCTTTTGTCTTTAGCCTCCTACACTGTTCCAATGAAGCTCAACATAAGCTTGAGGGAGTTCTGATTAAAGGTCATTGACCTGAAATATGTTTCGCTCTCCTGATCTGCTGAGTATATCCAGCATTTTCTGTTATCATTTGCCTTATCTCTAGGTTGTTTCCATAACAAAAACATTGCTATGCAGACATGTTGTTAGCCTGACTCACAGCCCTTACTCAGAAGACTGGCTATAATCTGGCTCCTGCTTTTTGACCTTTCTGGGTTGGGTGACCCTACCAGGACTTCTATTCCTGCTACCATAGCTCTCTGGATCATAGCGGCACATGAACCTTCCACCACATCAAGGTGCTGTCCCTAGGGAAGGAATTAGGGAATAAGATAAGAAGAAAGAACAGTTGAAGTTTATAGTGCGCCTGTGTTGCAGCAAACTTATTTTTTTGTTCCCAGCACCCTCTATGGCTTCCCTTCCCATGGATTACAAGTGTTCTTTCCTCAGATGAGACTGGATGTCTAAAGTTGGGGTGTTCTCCTGTAGTGTTCTCTCAAATGGTTGTTAAGGATCGCTTTCCTCTGTAAGCAGATTAAAATAAGTGGGAGTTTAATTGTTTAATGGCGGCCATGGCAAGCATCTTCAATTTTTAGTCACATTGGATGGGAAGATTCATCTGGGCTGATTGTATTTAAGGAAGAGAGTAAAGGAACATTTGCCAGGTGAAATCTGCAGCCTCATGGGCACTCATGGTAAAGCTTGAACGTATTTTAAGATCTTATGAGGAAAGATAATTGCCAAAGAGCCATGTATATTTAGTGCACTGTATTAATAGAAGATGAAAGTGGTTTCCCTTACTTGACTCACCTTTACTTGACTTTTTAAAAATCATTATTTCCATTGCTGGGGATAATATGCACAATGGTGCCATCTCCCCCCATACCTCCATGCTCACTGGGAGTCTGCAGGCTCTCTGTTGAAAAGGGCCGTGGATTTTGCACAGGAGCTTATTGACTCCCAAATAAGAAAAAACATCAGGCCTACCCCTTTAAGCACTTTAAAGCTTGCAGCAGCACATAATCTCTTTGCTATCATTCGGCGAGCTCCCATTCACAGATGTTTGTAACACCTGAAGCTCACCAACAATATTAAAATTAGACTGATGCTAATAACACAAGTGGCATCAGTGTACTTTGGTTTGGACAGGGACAGTGATTTGTGCACTGTACCACTTCCAATTGAGCTTAAACCTGACCGGATAATTTAGACAAATGTCTTTTGTGCTGCCAGGACATGGCATGTTTAGGGAGGGCAGGAGCTGACTGCTGAGGGCAGCAGGCCAAGTTTGAATGGTGAAGCAATGAGGATGGATGAGTGTTTTGCTTGATTACTTTTGCAGATCAGTGAGCATTTCAGAAGATTAAAATAAATGCAGTACGTGACATGAGGGATTGTACATGGTCTGTTGTAGGATCAGGCTTAAGTTGTTATCATCCTTTTATTAAAATATATTTAAATATTTTATCCACTCTCTTGTATGTATCAGTAACACTTCAGTATTCTAAATAAGCTGCAGTAAAGTCAAATGTATAGGTATTGAAGTAAAATCCTTTCGTGTTGGGTGATGTTGGGGGAACCCATTCTCTTGCCATAACTGTAAGCTCGGCAGAAACCCTGTGGAAATGGTGAAAAGGGCCATTAATTTATTATGGTGGGAAATCAGGAGAATCCCCACAGAGATTACTGGCAATCGATCCGAAGGTGATCACCCAAGACAATTGAAATAGTCCAGTTTGAGCATTCTAACCACTCTGCAAATATTACTGGGAAGGCTTCATATGTGAACTTAATGATCAATCCTCAGGATGACTCAGGCTTGTCAAGACTGATTATTAAAAATTTAATCTAAGCAAGTAAGCTGTTAAGAGTTATATGGGGCTAAGTTTGATAGCCCCCAAAACTGGGCATGGGGATTGTGATGTGCAATTAACTGCAATGTGAACCTTGTGCTGCCTGCTGGTTTATATGATTGCAGAATCCAGCCAGCTCCAATTGTGCTATTGGTTGGCTGGACATCTCTGCAGGGAGGCAATATTGTGAGTGGCTAGCACCAGTTAAAACTGACCTGCACTGCTTAAAGGTGAGGTGGATTGTGGCTCAAGCAGGTGGTGGGAGTCCTTTGTGAGCTGAATCTGTCCTGGGAAAGAGAGACAAATGGCACAACAGGGAGAGAGTGGGCGCCAAGGTGTTCCAGTGCTGCACTGGAGGCCTTGGTGGAGGAGGTGCGAAGGACGAAAGATGTTCTGTATCCTCAGGCAGCCAGAAGACCCTCCAGACACACGCTCAGAAGGCAGAGCAGCAGATAGTCAATGCCAGGAGTACAGCCCCTAGGACCTGGATGCAGTGCTGCAAGAAATTCAATGGCCTCGCACAAGTGATCAAGGTCAGTGAATGCATCTTCAAATGCCATAAACAACCAACAAATTATATCAATCAAAGGATTCATATATACTGCACTGTCTCCTCACACACATAGGGCTGGATTTTGTGTTCAACCCAACGTCGGGTTCTGTGGCGGGTGGGGTGGGGAGAATCGGAGATGCGGTGGCTGCCATGGAGCCCTCCACCGGGATTGCTGGCTCTGATTTTCCCAGTGGCAGTGAGTGTCTGTGGAAGCACCTCTGCTGCTCTGCGATCGGACCCTACTTTAAATATTTAAAATAGCTCTCTGCATAAATTTAAATTTAATTCCCTGCAATCTGACTTTCAGTTTGCAATCTTGAGCACGTTGTGAGGCACTCAAGTGCCTTTAGTTTCCCATCCAGGAGAAAGCTGATGCCACCAAGGTGGGGAAGGGGGCATCTCTGCATGATTTAGTGTATAACTAAACTCTGCGGTATGGTGTACTGTGTGCAGGGCTGGCAGTCCTTTAAAAATAACTCCGAACATGCTCCTGCATCAGGTGACGCCATGAACGACATCGCCAATGCTGCCCCCGCCACGTGATTGGGCAGGGGCGCCGCCACCAATATATTAAGTGGCCGCCCATCGCATAATCACGGTGGTGCAGCAATGTGTGTCCCGTGGGGGACCACTGCCATATTTACACCTGCCACCGCTCCCAGCAGCGGGACTACAAAATCCAACCCATAGTACTACTGCAAGCCTTACGCTCACTCTCACAACTTGCATGCACTGCTAGCTATTTAACCATGACAGTCATATCAGCCAAACTGATTGTATGACACTCACTGACACGCTTCCCTCTTTTCTGCAGGACACCGGAGGCAGCAGGAGCTAACCGGAGGGGGCGGGCATGCCTATAAATCCTGACAACATGCCCCCCCAACCCCCACCAACCCTTCCCATGGAGGAGATGGTCCTGGCTATTATTGGGACTCGCATTGCTGATGCCATACCCAGCAGAAACACTGAAACCATAGAAGATGACGGTATCCTCATACCGAATCCTATCACATCCTACTTCCCCCTCATCCCACAATCTCTTCTGATTGACAAGCTGAAGATGGTGTCAACATGGACCTCTTACTTTTTCCCATTCCTGTACCACAACCATACCGTTGTGCTATTTTCCTTTCGGATACCCAAGAGGTGCAACCTGGTTAGGCATTGGAAGAACAGCAAGAAAACAGTGATAATGAAGACACAGCATCGGCACTTGATGTCACATTCACAGCTACCAGCTCAGATACTCACACTACACGTAATTTAGCAGATAACATCAAGGCAGAATCCTCACTTTGTTGAGACACTGGGCACAAATGGCCTGCAGCCAGGACAGAAGGCACGAATAATGCGGGGAATAAAAGCAAAATACTGCGGATGCTGGAAATCTGAAATAAAAACAAAAAGTGCTGGAAATACAGAGCAGGTCTGGCAGCATCTGTGGAGAGAGAAGCAGAGTTAACATTTCAGGTCTGTGACCCTTCATCATAATAACACAGTGTGGGTGCCAGCTCCCTGGAGGGCAAGGCCAACAAGAGTTTTGCTGCAGAGGACTTAGATGAGCACTTTGATAGGGCAGAAGAAGGCTGAGGGGTGTGCACAACAAAATGCTTGGTACATGGAGAAGCCTGCCAGAAAGCCTACGGTTAATGTCAAGGAGCACGGAGGAGTCCGGCACCAACTTGGCACAGGGCTTTGCACAAAGCTTGGAGCCCTACCTTTCAAGCATGGAACTGGTGACCAACTCCATCAGCACACTACTGGACCCAAGCATGATGGAGCATCGGATGGCCAAAGTCTCAGTCTCCATTGCAGCACAAGCAACTTGCACCAGAAGTCTGAGTGCTGCAGTGGAAGCTCAGACGGCTATCATGCAAGCTCAACTTTCTGCCATGCAAAGTCAGACTGTTGCCATCATGTCTGTGTGCAAAGGAACTTGCAGGGTTTCAAAGGAGCAATCTGTCCTCCAAGCGATTAATAGGATTTCTGCGGTCCGCCCCAGGGGAGTGGCAGTGGCCCCATGGAGCATGAACCTGCTGTCTCTCTGAAATACAGCAATTGTCCTCCCACTGCCAGTCCCCCAGTTGACTTGCTGTTGCCTGTCAGCCTGCCAGCCCAGACTGCTGCCGGCCATGCCGAGATAGTGCAGTCCACAACCAGGCCTTCTAGGGCCAGAGCTGCTCGTGGTCGTCCTGCCAGACCATCTGAAGCCCCCACCCCCCGCAATGAAAGTCACCAGACTTCCACCAGCCATATTGCAGCAACTGGAGTAGCACTGCGTAGGAGCATTAAGACAGGCAAAGACACGCTGAAGGCAAGCACTAAGAGAATGCACAAGGGTGATTAGTTGACTTATGTATGCAATAGGAATAATTTTATTTATAAATTTGGTTTGGAATGTTTATTTTGTGATGGCTTTTATTTCTACATTGTGGCCATGTGGACGCTGTGATGTAACAGAGGTAAGTTAAACTGTGGAACTGTTGGTGAATGGAGAATTGTGGTTGTGGTTACTGGTATTACACTCAGATGAGCTGCTCCCGGACCAGAAAGGGGCTGTCTAGGTTGCTTCCTCTCTTCCTTTTCCTCCTCCTTCTCCTCCTCCACCTTGAGGGCTCGAGGCCCTTACTTACCGAGGAGCAGAGCAGTGGACCTGGGAGGAGGAGGATCTGAAGCGGAAGCTGTATAAATAAAGAGCGGGGCTTGAGGCCCTAACCGAAAACCGGAGCAGCAGCAGTCGGCAGTCTCTGTCTGTGTCGGCTCATGCTGGGTTTGAAAAGTGAAAATAAATTTGCAGTGACATCAGGGGAAATCTGTCAGCTCATAGGTTGGTAAGTAACAGCTGTTATTGCCTGTAAATAGCTTAAAAAATCCGAGAAAAATAACGTTTTTTAAAAAACCTTCATATAGCTACCTTGTAAATGGTAAGGTCGGTACTACTAAGGTTTTAGTAAGTGTAATTTATTAGTAATTACAAATTGGAAAGTGCTGTTTGGACAGAGAGTCAGGCTGCGAGTTGTGTGTGAGGGATTTTATTGATGAGGGGAATGAGGTGCTCTTTGCAGTCTTTCGTTTCTTTTCTGCCTTTTCAGCCTCCACGGAACAGGGGAAGAAGCTGATTGGCAAATAACTGGTAAGTTATTCTACTTATTATATTAGCAGTAATTTTTTTGTAAAGCTAAGTAATGACAGAGCAGCTCGGCCAAGTGAAATGTGCCTCCTGTGTCATGTGGGAAGTCGTGGACGCACCATGTGTCCATGACAAACACATCTGCAGGAAGTGTCACCGGCTGCAGAAGCTTGAGCTCTGGGTTTCGGAACTCGAACAGTGTGTGGAGTCACTGTGGTGTATCCGCGAGGCAGAGAACTATGTGGATAGCACGTTTCAGGAGGTAGTCACCCTAGAGCTTAAGAGAGCACAGGCAGAGAAGACTGGGTGGCTGCCAGACAGAGAAGAAGGCCAAGGCAGGTAGTGCAGGAGTCCCCTGAGGGCATCCCACTTTCTAACGGGTATTCAGTTCTGAGTACTGATGGGAGAGCGGGTTCCGCTGGAGCGTGCAGCGAGAGTCATGACCAGAGCACCATGGGTGGTTCAGCTGTGCAGGGAGGGAGGAAAAATGACAAGAAAACAATAGTGGTCGGGCATTCTATAGTTAGGGGAACAGATAGGCATTTTTGTGGTCATAGATGTGATTTCAGGATGGCATATTGCCTCCCTGGTGCAAGGGTCATGAATATCACTGAGCGGCTACAGAGCATTCTGGAGGGTGAGGATGCACAGCCAGAGGTCGTGGTCCACATTGGTGCCAACGATATAGGAAGAAAGAGGGATGAGGTCCTGCAGGCTGAGTGTAGGGAGTTAGGAACGAGATTGGCATGCAGGACCTCAAAAGTAGTAATCTCCAGATTACTTCCAAGACCACATGCTAGTGAGTTTAGAAATAGGAAATTACACCAGATGAATGTGTGGCTGGAGAGATGGTGCAGGAGGGAGGGCTTCAGGTTTCGAGGGCATTGGGACCAGTTCCGGGGAAGGTGGGACCTGTACAAGCCATATGGTCTGCAGCTGAACAGGACTGGGACAAATATCCTTGCAGGAAGGTTTGCTAGTGCTGTTGTGGATGGTTTAAACTAGTTTGGCAGGGGATGGGAACCTGAGCGCAGTTCTAGATGGGACAATTTCAGGGCAAGGAACAGGAGGCAGAAAATTAGTGTGTGACTCTGAAAGACAGAAGAAGCCAAGGTTAAAAAGTGTGCAGCACAGGAATTTGGCAGTGTTAAAGGATATTTATTTAAATGCAAGGAGCACAGTAAATAAAGCTGATGAGCTGAGGGCACAGATAGACACATGGCAACATGATATCATTGCTATAATGGAAGCTTGGCTTAAAGAAGGGCAAGAATGGCAGCTCGACATCCCTGGATATAGAGTTTTCAGGCAGGATAGAGAGGTGAATAAAAAAGGAAGGCGGGTGGGGGGCGGGGGGCGGGTGGCATTATTAGTTAAGGAATCAATAACAGCTTTGAGGAGGGATGATATGCAAAATGAATCATCAAATGAGGCCATATGGGTGGAGCTCAGAAATAAAAAAAAGGGGCAGCCACACTACTAGGAGTGTACTATAAACCCCCAAATAGTGAGAGGGTGTTAGAAGAACAAATATGTAGGCAAATTTCGGAGTGCAAAAACTATAGGGCAATAAATTTGGGTATTTCAACTACCCCAATATCAACTGGGATACAAACAGTGTGAAGGGCACAGAGGGCACAAAATTGTTGTCCTGCATTCAAGAGAACTTCTTTAGCCAGCACATAACAAGCCCAACGAGAGTGGGCGCAATTCTAAATTTAGTCTTTGGTAATGAAGCTGGGCAAGTGGATGAAGTAATGGTAGATGACCATTTTGGAGATAGTGACCATAATACAGTTAGTTGTAGCATAATCATGGAAAAGGGCAAAGATAAAAACAGTAGTAAAAGTTCTACATTGGGGGAAGGCAAATTTTACGAAACTGAGAGGTGATCTGGTGAAAGTAGACTGGATACAGCTACTTGAAGGTAAATCAGTGGCAAACCGGTGGGAGGCATTCAAAAGCGAGATTCTACAGGCACTCTGTAGGCATGTCCCCACAAAGATAAAGGGTGGTACAGTCAAATCTAGAGCCTCCTGGTTATCTAGAAGCTTACAGAGTAAGTTAAAGCAGAAAAAGAAAGCTTATGATGATCATAAAAAGCTAAATACTTTAGAAAGCCTAGACAGACGAGTATAGAAAGTGCAGGGGTGAAGTAAAAAAGGAAATTAGAAAAGCCAAGAGAGGACATAAAAAATTATTGGCAGGTAAAATAGAAGATAACTAAAGAAAAGGTAGGGCCTATCAGAGATGTACAAGGGAACTTATGTGTGGATGCAGAAGATGTGGACAGGGTTCTTAATGAGTTTTTTGTCTCTGTCTTTACAAAGGAGAGGATGATGCAGATATTGTAGTTAAAGAGGAGGAGTGTGAAATATTAGATACGATAAACATAATGAGAGAGGAAGTACTGGAGTGTCTGACATCCTTGAAAGTGGATAAATCACCACGGCCGGATGGATTGCATCCCAGGTAGTTAAAGGAAGCTAGGGCGGAAATAGCAGATGCTCTGAGGATCATCTTCAAATCTTCACTAGATACAGGCGAGGTACCAGACGATTGAAGGTCTGCGAACGTTGTACCATTGTTTAAAAAGGGTGCAAGGGATAGGCCAAATAATTATAGGTAAATTGTGGATTTGTAAAAGCAAATCATGCTTGACTAATCTAATTGAATTTTTTGATGAAGTAACAGAGAAGGTTGATGAAGGGAATGTGGTGGATGTTGTTTATATGGATTTTAAGAAAGCATTTGATAAGGTACCACATAAAAGCCTGGTTAACAACATTGAGGCTCATGGAACAGGAGGGTCAGCGCCAATTGAATAAAAACATTGGCTTAAGGACAGAAATCAGTGAGTCGTAGTAAATGATTGCTTTTCAGACTGGAGGATGGTAGACTGTGGTGTTCCCCAAAAATCACTGCTGGTACCACTGCTTTTATTGCTATATATGAATGACTTGGAACTTGGAATAAGGAGTAGAATCTCAAAATTTGCTGACGACATCAAACTTGGATGTGCGGCAAACAGTGAGGACGTTATGAACCACTTGCAACAGGACATATATAGGCTAGCAGAATGGGCAGAAAGGTGGCAGATGGAATTTAATACTGACAAGTGTGAGGTGATGCAATTTGGCAGAAGGAATAGGGAGAGGCAATATATACTTAATAGCACAGTTCTAAAAAGTGTGCAGGAACAGAGGGACCTGGGGGTGTATGTGCATAGACCTTTGAAGGTGGCAGCACATATTGAGAGTGTGGTTAGTAAAGCATATGGGATTTTGGGCTTCATAAATAGAGGCATTGAGTATAAAAGCAGGGAATTTATGATGAACCTTTATGAACACTGGTTAGGCCTCAGCTCGTGTACTGTGTCCACTTCTGGTCACCACACTTCAGGAAGGATGTGAGGGTCCTTGAGCTGGTGCAGAGGAGATTTACCAGAATGGTTCCAGGGATGAGGCATTTTAGCTGCAAGATTATGTTGGAGAAGCTGGCATTTGTCTCCTCGGAGAAAAGGAAATTGAGGAGAGATTTGATAGAGGTATACAAGATTATGATAGGTTTAGATAAGGTAGACAAAGAAAAGCTGTTATCTGATGGTACCAGGAGTAAGGGACACAGATTGAAGGTTTGGGGCAAGAGCTAGAGGGGGGATTGTGAGGAAGAGCATTTTTAATGCAGTGTGTGATAATGACCTGGAGCTCGTTGCCTTTGAGGGTGGATGATGTATAATTTGAAAAGGAAATTGGATGGGCACTTGAGGGAAATAAACTTGCAGGCTACAGGGATAGAGGAGGGGAATGGGACTGATTGGATTGCTCTGCAGTTGCATGGACTCGATGGGTCGAATGGTCTCCTTCCGTGCCTTTATGACTCCATGATTCCATGACTCAATGACTTCAAATTCTGAAACTGCTATTTGAAAATTCTTTGGATTATTTGTTCCAGGTCTCTGGATTACCAGTCCAATAACATAATCACTACCCTACCATACCGCTGTATAAATTATCCTTCCTCATATCGCCTTCTTTGGCTCAATGTCCATTTTTCTGTTATGTCTGTGTGAAGAATCTTGGGAATCTTTTCTATGTTAAAGATACTGCATAAATGCAAGTTGTTATTGATAAATTGACTGAAACAACAGGAAGCTCAGATTAAATTCCAAAGTAAATTCAAAAAGTTCTGAAGTATTTGAATTTGTAGTAACAATGGCTAGAATTTTATGGGGACTTTGGAGACGAGCTGGGAGGCAGAAAGGATGGCAAAATGGTGCAGAAAGGCGTCCAGTGGCATGCCCAACACCTTTCTGTCACTGTGCCATTTTGCCAGTGGTGGGAATGGTGGCAGATAGCCTGTCTGCCTGGAGTGCAATTTAACCACTTAGGTAGCCAATTAAGGGCCTTTTTCCACCGCTGCTTGTATTTCACTGGTGGTGTGGGGGCCATCTGCCATGTGCAGAGACCGCCAGGTAAACCCTGGTGGCCTCCCAGCAGGCTCTGGGGGTTCTGAACCTTCCTATCTGGGCACTCTTTGACCCACGATGGGCCAGCTGAGCAGCAATGGCCGCCCCCGCATGGTTGGCGCTGCCTATCCCCTGTAACCCTATCTCCGTCACCTGACTGGCCCTGGTGCCCAGACCCGACTTAGTTACTTTGAAGATGCATGCCCATCGATGCGCCCTTGTCCTCCATGTGCAACGGCAGCAGTGGCCACCCCTCATGGTAACACTGCTGAACAGCCGGCCCTCTGATTTAACCAGCAGCTCTTAGGGGTTGGCTGCTGTTCTTAATTGGATGGCTGCTCTGGTGGCAGCCACTTAATTGGTTACTGCTCGTAAAATGCAGGCCTTACCCTCTGCTTTCCATTCCAGCAGCAGGACTCCTGCTGCCTCTGAAGAATGCCAGCCAATGGTTATGGAGAATAACCTAGTTAATTTCAATGATGTGTACATAATAGGAGTACATTTTCAACTTTATGCTCTTGGCATATTAGAAATTTTACCATATGTTGTGCACTATTTGCCAACCAAAAACGGTCTGTAAAGCATGCAATGTGTGCTTGAACTTTTGATATGTAATCCCAGTGGGTGAGGATCCTCATCAGGAGCACAATGTCAGATCATTATCCCAATAATTAGACAATAGATAAGGGCTTGACTCTTGGACCTTACCATGCTTACTGGAGAAACTGGCAGAGCCAATGGGGAGCTCAGAAAAATAAAAAAAAAACTGTAGCATGAACAAATTGTATTTATTTGAATTGTATTTATGCAGAACATAATCCATACACAATAGGGCTAACCATGAACAATGCTGCCTTCTTTAACATTTCTCACCTGAATCCCTCTTTCTGAAGCCTTACAAAAGAGCCTGTAAAATGGTTCTTGAAGGGGTGTGATGATGACTGCAGAATGTGATTATGACAAACAAATTAACAATAAAAATCACTTTATTTCAGAAGAGTGGTGTCACCACAGATGATAATAGCATTCATTATTTTGAGCAGCAACTCAAGTCTCAGCTTGAAAATGACAAGCACATATTGATGGAGTCTATTCTTCCATTAACCAGTGCTTCCTCTGAGGAACTGATTACCTCAGCCATCATAATTTGATCATTTATTTCTTCACATAAATTTGCTGTTAATGAAAAACGAGAAAAGTGAAATGTTAAGGAGGATTAAATCAGCAATAAAATGTAGTCACTAACCGGAGCTACTTGGGGTAATGTGATGGTAAAGTACGGGTATGAAGTCTCCCTAAATGTATTAATGTACTCCAGGTAAAACAATACCACTGAAAAGGAAACCACTCTGTGGGTGATTTTGGTAACAATCTGTAGAGTTATAAAGCAGTTATACAGTTGAGAGTGATAGGCCGATTGTACAAATTATACTGCGCTAAAAGGGAGACAGTGAAGGATGATTATATTAGCACATTTAAGAGAGTATCTGGTAAAAAGAAATTATGGAAGGGGAGAGAGGTATTTTGGTATATGGTATTTTCTAGATACTGCAATTATCATGGACTTCAGTGGCCTTTTCTAGATCCATGTGCCTATGTGACCATTACATATAGAATAATTTTGCTTTGCTTTCACAAGTCACAGGCTGAGTCAAATTGAGACAAGTGGTGTGCAAACATCTTAGGTTCAGATGACTTTGATCTTCACAAGAGTATCAACTGTGTGACTGAAGCAATCAGAACAAGGGATGATTGGGCTCTTTTGGAACTGGAGAAATCTGGGAGCTGTTCTTGGAGACTCACTTAGTACAAGCTGTCACCACCTCCCACTTTAGTATATAAAACTGACCATGAATAGCAACTGACCTGACCACTGGTATGCAGAGCCTAACCAATCGCCAGAAGCCAAGATTACATAAGAACATAAAAAAAAACATAAGACATAGGAGCAGGAGTGGGCCATACAACCCCTCAAGCCTGCTTCGCCATTCAATAAGAGGGCTGACCTGATCTTGGCTGATCCTTGATCGCAATTCCACTTCCCTGACAGATCCCTTTATCCCTTGATTCTCCTCAAGTCCAAAGATCTCTTAATCTCAACCTTGACTATACTCAGTGACTGAACATTCACAGCCCTCAGGGGTAGAGAACACCAAAGATTCACAATGCTCTGAGTGAACAAATTTCTTCAAATCTCAGTCTTAAATAATCGGCCCCTGATCTTGAGACTATGAACCCTAGTTCTAGACTCTCCAGCCAGGGGAAACAGCCTCTCAGCATCTACCCTGTCAAGCTCCCTTGAAATCTTATATTTTTCAATGCGATCACCTCTAATTCTTATAAACTCCAGAGAGTAGAGGCCCACTCTAATCAACTTAGAGTCATAGAATCATAAAGTCACTTACGGCACAGAAGGAGGCAATTCGGCCCATCGAGTCCTTGTCAGCTCTCCACAGAGCTCTCATGAGGGGAGGCGGTGACATAGTGGTAATGTCACTGGACAGAAACCCAGACTAATGCTCTGGGGACATGGGTTCGAACCCAGCCACGGCAGATGGTGAAATTTGAATTCAATTAATAAATCTGGAATTAAAAAGCTAGTCTAACGGTGACCATGAAACCATTGTCGATTGTTGTAAAAACCCATCTGGTTCACTAATGTTCTTCAGGGAAGGAAATCTGCTGTCCTTACCTGGTCTGGTCTACATGTGACTCCAGACCCACAGCAATGGTGGTTGACTCTTAAGTGCCCACTGAAATGGCCTAACAAGCCACTCAGTTCAAGGGCTACTAAGGATGAGCAATAAATGCTGGCCTAGCCAGTGACACCCACATCCCACGAACACATGAAAAAAAGCTATGCAGTCAGTCCCACTCCCCGGCTCAATCCCTTTTGCCCCACAATTCTATTTCTCTCAGGTGGCCATCCAACTTCCTCTTGAAGTCATTGATTGTCTCCGTTTCCACCACCCTTGTGGGCAGCAGTTCCAGTCATTACCACCCATTGCATAAAGAAGTGCTTCCTATATTCCTCCTGCATCTTCTGTGAAAAGCCTTCAATCTGTGTCCCCAAGTCCTTGTGCCATTTGTTAGTGGGAACAGTTTTTCCTTGTCTAAATTATCTAAGCCTCTCATAATCTTGTACACTTCTATTAAATCTCCCCTCAATCTCCTTTGTTCTAAGGTGAAGAAACCCAGCTTTTCCAACCTAACCTTGTAACTAAAACCATTGTTCACTTACAGTTTTTCCCCGTACCATTTAGTCTCTATTGCCTCTCCCTATCTCTTCTGTCAAAATGCATCACCTTACACTGGTCTGTATTAAATTCCATCTGCCATTTATCTGCCATTTTCTAGCCTACCTACATCCTGTTGCAATTGATTGGTATCATCCTGACTGTCTTCCATTTCTCCAAGTTCGGTATCATTGGCAAATTTTGAAAATTTAATTTGTATTCCAATGTCCAAGTCAGAGATATATATATCAAAAAGCAGTGGTCCTAGCACTGAAACTAGGGAAACAGCACTGTCTACCATCCTCCAGTCCGACAAATAACCATTTACCACCACTAGCTGTTTTCTGTCCTGAAGTCAATTTTTTTTTAATCCAAGCTGACACTGACTATCCTATTTATGAGCCTCAGTTTTGTTCACCAGCCTTTTATGTGGCACTTTGTCAAACTCTTTCTTAAAATTCATGTCGACAATATCTATCGCATTCCCTTCATAGAGCTTCTCTGTTATTTCATCAAAAAATACAATTAGATTAGTCAAACATAGTCTGCCTTTTACAAATACGTACTGTCTCTCTTTAATTAACTCAAACCTCTCCAAGCGCCTGTTGATCTTTTCCCTGATTATTTTTTCTAAAACTTTAACCACCACTGATGTTAAACTGACCACCCTGCAGTTAGTAAGAATGTCCTTACACCATTTCTTGAATAAGGGTGTCATATTTGCTACTCTTCAATCCTCTGGCACCCCCCCCATATCTAGGGAAGATTGGAAGATTATGGCAAGCATTCTGTTATCTCCACTGCCACTTCCTTTAGTAACCTGGGATGCAAGCTATTTGGACCAGGTGACATCCATTATAAGCATAGCCAGCCTTTCCAATATATCCTTCCATCAATTTTCACCCCATCCATTGCCTCTACCATCTCCACTTCCCCTGATATTTTGTCAGCATCCTCTTCCTTTGTAATCATCGGTGCAAAGTACTCATTAATTATTC
The DNA here is from genome assembly GCF_036365525.1 of Heterodontus francisci. NCBI lineage: Eukaryota > Metazoa > Chordata > Chondrichthyes > Heterodontiformes > Heterodontidae > Heterodontus > Heterodontus francisci. The sequence goes on from NC_090379.1 coordinate 42,074,857, forward strand.
TAGCCTTGCCCTGCGCCTTTAAGCATATATCACCCTTTTTGTCCCAATAGGCCCCGCCCCACCTCTTACTACCTGCTTACTATTTAAATGCCAGTAGAACATTTTTGGGTTCCTTTTTATGTTAACCGCCATTCTACTCTCATATTCTCTCTTTGCCAGTCTTATTTTCCTCTTCACTTCTCCTCTCAACTTATTGTACATAACACGGTTTTCACGTGAAGAATTCACCTGACATGCATCACACACCCTCTTTTTTCTTGTTTCATCATATACTCTATCTCCCTAGGCACCTAAGAAGCCCAGGCTTTGGTTCCCTTAGCTTTCGTCTTTGTTGGAATGTACCCAGCCTGTACCTGAAGCATCTCCTCCTTAAAGATCACCCATTTTTCGTTTACAGTTTTTCCCTTCAATCTTTGGTTCCATGGCTAGATCCCTTCTCTTCCCATTGAAGTTAGCTCTCTTCCAATTTAGAAGGTCTGCTTTAGATTGTTCCTTACTCTTTTGCATTGTTAATCTAAACCTTATGATACAATGATCACTCTTACCCCAATGATCCCCCACAGAGACTTGGTCCACTTGGCCCACCTCAATTCCCAGCATTGCCTCCTTTCTAATTGGACTGAGAACATACTGGTCAAGGATGTTCTCCTGAACACCCATTTAGAAATCCCTCCCCCCCCCCATTCCCCTTTAACATTATTGTGTTCACATGGAAGGAGCAGTAATGAACTAAAAATTGTTGCACTGCACTAACCACCTCCTCAGCAATGCCAGTTGATGTCCAGCCTGTCACAACAATAAACCAGGCCAAAAAATAGACAAGCAGCACTCCAATCTAAAGCCAACATCAACGTACTAAACTATGCAAATTGGAGTTCTACACCTTCTGTAGGGCCAAATACAAGTTTGATGATACACTGGAGCGAGTGCACTTCTCGAGCAACCTAACCAGTGGAAATAAAATTTGAGTGGCTGAACCAGTGGCTCTTAAAGGGAGCATTGTAAGATGATAGGAAAACGGGGAAAATAAAGCTGCATCATTCATGCTCCTCCTGGCTTCACAAAAATCTTCCAATGTGTTGCTAATCCTTCCATGCCCCTCCTTGGGGCTGCCTCCACCAACTCCCAACCCCACCACATCCCACCACCACCCGCCCCCCCCCCCCCACCCCTTTAATATTCCATTTCAGATTTAGCTCTGTGGAGACGTCACCATATTTCTCAGCCCTCCCCCATCAATTTGCTGCCTGTCACTGCTCTTTCAGCATTGGCAGCTTAACAAAAATATTCCAATGAGATCCAACCGTGAGCATCTAATTATGGCACAAGCTTAGAAACTTGGATCTAACTGACGTTGAAATCTATTCTCCAAATTTAAAATAAATGTCGTGAGAATTGATTCTAATATTTGAAACATATATCCAAATTGAGAAAAATCTAACAGAGAGAGTGACATATTGGCATATGAGGTTGCACATCCTGCTCAAGTAGGTTTCTTAAACAGAAATGATATTTTCTGTTGCTGGTAAAAGTCTTCTTTGCCTTTTAAATTACATTTTACTGTAACTTCATCCTTGTATGACCATGTTTTTCTGAGAAGTCTTTCCTTCATTAAGACTTCCAAGACTTTCCTTCATTATTCTTGTTGGTGTTGAAATTTTAATGTGGAGACTGGTTAGGATTCCTTGAGGAAAGGGAGTTTAGAGATGGAAGGAGAGCAGAGTGGGCTGGAAACAGGGAATTGGGGGATCCTGGGTCCAAAAATCAAGTAAATTGATTTAGTAAATGGATGCGGGAGGTAGTCCTGATGTTCACAGTGACACAAGATGGCACTCGTGACTTTGATGAGAGAAGTCTTAAGGTTATGGCTGAAGGGCTTTGGACAGGGAGTATGGGTACTGGGTGGCAACAGTAATTTCTAAATCCTATAGAGGGAGGGGAGTTTTGAGCTGGGACAGAGGAATCACATTATAGCATTTACTCACTCACATCCTGCAGGTAGATTTAGGGTCCCACTACAACTACTACTTCAACAAGCATGACTCAAACTAGCAGTTGAGTGTGATTTTCCTACAGACATTTTTGTGAAACTTGTTTTTGTTAACACAAACAAGAGTAAACCAGCCATTTATGACATGCCTCTAATAATGCTATCTTTTCCATTTCTCTAGCAGTTAATCACTGAACTAATTTCCAGGCCTTTCCACTGACTGCAATGGAACTGAATATCAGACGCTGCTTATAATGGGTGGCCAATCCGATATCACTGGCTTTGTGCCACCGCCCAAGAGGAATTTCTACCTTCTAGAATCCAGTTATGGAGAGTAAAATACTTGTGCAAAGTGGTAAGTTGAAAACAGAAAAAGTGGGCTGGATTTTGAAGCCCCTCTGCTGTCCAGAACGTTGATGGGGGTCAATGAAGATTGGTGCGGCGGAGGCCCGCCACCGGCCCCAACGGCGGCAGGCCCCGTACCGATCTCGACCGCGGCAGTGAGGCCTCGCAGTGGCCACCCCGCTGCTCGGCAACTGAACCCCCATTTCAATATGTAAACTAATTTACATACCTGATTTAATGAGGGTCCCGTTGCCTCCTTAATCACCGCACCGATCTTCATTCGGGCAGCCGACAATTCCGCACCTTCGAATCCCCATTTGGGGAAACTTGGCACGACACCTGTGGGGAGGGGGGAGAAGGATTTTTTCTCTATGCGTGAGTGGGGGAGTGGAGTAACAATGATGCGGATTGGTCGGGGGTGGGTGATGGGAAAGGGCAAAGGTGCCGAACTTTGGGGGGAAAGGTTAAATTCTTAATTAACAAATTCCGGGGGGGAAGGGCAGGAATGTTTTAAGTTGGCAATGGGGTGGGGGGGGGGGGGGTTGAAAATTAATTTAAAGGTTAATTATTTATGCTGTTTGGTTATTCAACTGACCTGGCCCTTTAATTTTAAAATCTCCATTAAGGGCTATAAGCCCTTTAAAAATGGCACCCACATCTGGCATTGGTGCTGGACGCCATTGCCAGCGACGGCTCGCCCACCCCCTCCATGTGATCGCGGGAGGTGGGCGCCATGGCTATGCAAATGATTGCCGCTGCATTTGAAATCATGGCAGCTCCATGACACGGTGCCCATGGGGGCGGGCTGCATTTTTTTACATCCACCACCTACTTCGGCGGCAGACTCTTCAGTATCGCTTTACCTTATAAGGCATCGTCTTCCCACAAAGCAAAGCTCAGGTCTTTAATATTCTCAGTAACGTCTTTTAATTCAATTTGAGTTCTATGATTATATTGGTGTAGTTGGCTACTATATCATTCAAACAGCCAAAAGCAAACCTCAGCCTTTTAAAGCAAGCCTTTCTGACTCATTTAAATATTGCATTCAATGTCTACTGACTACAGTTCCAATTCGGACCTCACTGTATTTCCTGATATTAGAACCATGATATTGAGGTGAATATTCCTGGGCTACTTGATTCCTGTTCAATGAATAAGTTGATTGTGTCAGGAGTGTGTCCTATTTCTATGGTTCAAAAGAAGCGACTGTACAGATGTGTGTGTGTTTAGGTTGTGGTGGGAGAGAGGTCAGGCAATTTTTGTATAATTGAACATCCGAGTGTTGTGTGCAATTAATAGTTTAAATACAAAAGTATTTTTTCTTTATGTTTTTGTCTTTGCTTAAGGGCTGAGGTAGAATCTACCAACAGTGAAAAAGATTGTAATCTGATGAAAATTTATATTGTTCAAATTTACATTTACAAATCTGTAACTAGGAATCAATAGAATAGCCAAACCTAGGGAAAACATTCTAATCTCTATGCACGATTATCCCAATGAGGTGAGCAATACTCCTCCAATGTGTACAGAGCACTCTTGATACGTTCTGATTTATATATAGCTGTGATTTAATTTAACTTAATTGGTTCTTTCATGAAAATAAATGTTATCCCTTTATTATTTTCATTAAATATTAAAAAGTTTGCATGTTTCCTTCTGTGCAAAATGCATATTAATAATGATTAATATTTTGAAATATTTAAATAAGCGGAATTGAGTCTGTGTTAAACTATATAGCTAATGTCACGGTTGGGTTCCTCTGTGCTTCTTGGGACCGATCAGTGGGATACTTGAAAACAGCAGCAGTAACTGCACTGTATACAATCTTGCCTTATCCATTATAAATTGGATATATTTGCAATTTCTTCAGCAGTCGGAATGTTCTTTTATTTATTTTTAGAATTATTTTATGCAGATTATTTTTTCCACTCTCTCTCTCTCTCTCCCTCTCTCTCAGAATGTGCACAAGGCTTGGCTCTTTCTCTGCTTCCAAAATTGGTTTTATATATCTTCTTTACCGATGTAGCAGTTTTGAGAGCATTCTCCAAAATACAGATGTTTGTGCTGGAGGTAAACATTTATAAACATTTTACTATCTGCAAATTTCTGTTACCAACAACAATTAAATTCCAATTGCCTGCAAACTTATTCTTACAGTTATGAACGCTGGATTTTGTAGTAGTTATCTTTCTTTCTGTGATCTTTAATGCAGTGTAAAACGGGCATTCGGAAGAGACATGTGCTCTCATGCCAATTTTGCCCAGAGACAAGCCAGGGGTCTTGGTTACCATGAAACAAGGAACCCAAATCAAAGACCCTTTTGAAAGTGGACTGCAAGGTTGTAAAGGACAATGGGTTTTGCTCTCCCAGACTTTCAGATTGTAAACAGGGAGCCAGGGCTCTAAAATGCATATTTGAGTTACAATTTCTAACACCAGGAAACAAAGGAAACAAAGGTTAGACATATGTGCCGGGATTTTATCTGAGCGATGGAGTCTCGACCACCGGGAGAAGAGCCGTGCGCCGCCTACTCTGGGGAAAGCCCACCGGATCAAGTGCCAATGAGGCACTTAAGTGGACAGCGATGGACCTTCCCTGAGATCAAGGACCCAGGCGGCGAAAGTCTTGCCCGCTGAGAGCTACCGGCCAATCAGAGGCTGGCAGCTTTTTAACTGAGCAGCGCCACTGCAGAGGCGGTGGCTGTTGCCGGTGGAGCACTCACCCGAGGCCCTGGACCCAGGCAAGTCTCAGCGGGAGGGATTTCACGGGGTTGGGGTCACGGGGAAGTGGGGTATAGTGGGGTCAGCAGCAAGGGCAGGGGGGGTGGCTCTCAGCAGGCCACCTCCTTCCCAATGCCAGATCCCTCGTTCAGGCACTTAGTGCCATTTAACGTGGGACCCCTGCCCAGAGCCAGCAATCAACCTGCACGGGTTTGCTTGGTATGCTTCCCGCGCAGCGACAGGCCCGCCTGCTGCTGGGCTAATTCGAGTGGCGGCAAGATGAGGCCCTTAACTGGCATTAATTGCACACTTAAGGGCCTCAATTGGCAATAGGGTGGGAAGGCCATTCACAGGCCTTCCAGCCCTGGATTTAATTTGGGTGGAGGCGGGAAGGTGGCGGGGTCCCCACCACCATCCCACCCAATTATATGCTCTTCCCACCTCCAAACCTAATATGGGGGAGAGTATAAAATTCCCCCCATGGTCTCTGAAAATTGCAAAAGGCAAACAACTATTGACTTTTAATCTGGATAAATTCAACAGACTTTCCTAAGTCTGGAGGCTGAAAGGAAGAAAGGAAGAACAGCAGAGCTGTGCAGCCTAAAGAGAGAGAGAAAGAGAGAGAGCTGCTCTCAGATCACTGATACAGCAAAATACTGCTAAGATTTGAACCCAATTCGAAAGTTGAGGTTTACGGAGGAGAAAAGACCAAGGGGTTCACCAGAGATTGCCTTATTAACATAAGTCCAGTTGAATGTGCTCGAAAGAAGTGAACAAAGAGGACGTTGGCTTTGAGAAGGACTGAGCAATTCAACTCATTGCGACTGGGAGGAGTTTGGGACTTTTAACTGCAAGGATATCTTTTCGATGAGAAAACTGTGTAACGTATAAATGTGGTGTGGAGTTTACGAGTGCATTAATGAGTTAATGGGAAATGTCTTTCTCAGTAATTTAGTGTATTAACTACCTACTAAGTACGGTTTAGCTAATGTTGATTTTTAGTTTAATTGCTACAGTAAAAGTCTTATAAGTAAAATTTTGTCGTGTAATTCTCGTGTAGTTCATATCTCTTGATTTAAAGTTAACTGTTTCAACTGAGGTTGTAACATTCCTTACAGTAATAGGTTTTAGGGTATTAAAGGGGTGACGCAGATTAAGCACATATTCTCATAATATAAAACAGAAAGTTATTTGATTCACTGTGAACAAGATACACAAACATGTATGAGGGCCTCTCATAAGAAAAACTAGATTTACCTTACAGGTATTTAAAGTATCTGTGGTTTTCTTTCATGGGAATCATTGAGAATGTGATAGAAGGTCAATAATGCCAAAAAACGATAATACTGCAGTGAGATCTTCAAATATTGCTTTTTGTTAACAGAAGTAACTCCAGGTATAACCTGAAAAATTAGTATCCATAGTGCTTGCTGATTTCGCTATGGGAGCCATGTGACAGCAAAAATGGCAGGGGGGCCATTCACAACGATTTCTGCAGGGTCCATGTTTTGAAGGGTGATAGTGCAGGTGTCCTGCGCATGCTCTAGAAACATGCAGACAGGGCAGATCATGACATAGGTACAGTGGCTAAGACACCCGACCTCCCATTTTGGACCTCGCCAGTCCTGTTAATGCCCTCTCCTAAACACACACATCTGAATTTGTGTTCAGCTGTATGAGGGACCCGCCGCCAACCACCCCACCACTAGTGCTACTTAAAGGGCTCAATGGCGAGATGCAATATCTTGGGAGCCTCCTCTTGGTGAAGGTAAACATAGACAATGAGGTTCACCATTGCCTCCAATGTGCCAGCTCAGTCTTTGATCAACTGAAGAAGAGAGTATTTGAGGATCAGGATCTCAAACCCGAGACTAAGATCATGATTTACCGGGCAGCAGTGATCCCTGTGCTTCTATATGCTTTGGAGATTTGGACAACCTACAGCAGGCACCTCAAAGCACTGGAGAAGTACCTCCAGAGGTGCCTCCATAATGTAGTGGTATTACTTTAAGGGCATATCTAAAACGGCTGTCCATCACCAGACAGGATGTGATGTATGTTGTGTATGTATGCCTTTAAGAGGTGTGGCTACACGATCACTTCAATCATGTAAGAGCTATGATGTAACACACCACATGATTCTGAGTGTTAGAAGCCCTGGAACAGGGAACGTCATATGTTAGCTGCTCTCTAGGTATTCAATAACCATATTTACTCTTTACGTTACTGACACCATCTGAGTGGCCAGTCTTTGTGAAGTATGGAGTGAAGCTATACTTGCACAGAGGTTCTAGAACAAACACGTAACAATGTACAAAACCTTGTGATCTCTAGGCGATTGTTGGAAGCAGCTCCAGAGATAAGATGTGTTACCCTACCTTCCCAGAATTGCATTTAGCATCTTCAATAAAAGAACCCACCTTTTAGATTCACCAAACTTGTCTGTGTAATTGGTGTGTTTGGGTTAAGGAAGAAAACACATTATGGCAGCAGCTGGTGGTTATTAAAGATCTGACTTCAAGTTTCTGCAGAACTTGCGAAGTTGAACTCATCCGTTCGCACCAGAAGCTCAGGTGTGAAGGTTTGAAAGCTCATCAGTTTCCTCTGTTATTCTTGCGGCCGCGTTGAAGGGAATGTGAGTCTGAGATAAACTGTGATCACAGTTTCCGCAGGACACAATCAGTCAAAAGCTGACTCCAAGAAGTGTGCACTGGGCAGAGCTCCATCAGGCAGGAGCACCATTATCGCTGATGGGTCACAGGATCAGGAATTCGGTGGGGGGGGGGGCAATTGTGACATGATCAGGCAGAAACTTCTGTGTGCGGCAGCCTCCAGGCATTTGAGAAGGTCAGAAGACCTACTTCGCTATTTTCTTTTTTCTCTCACGGGCGTCGGGGCCATTTTGGTGCCAAAAAGCTGCTTCGTAAGCTGGGACTTTCAGCGCCACTGATCCCTACTCCAGCAACCAGGTGTGGCCACTGGAAGAATTGCAAGACAGTGACCACAAATTTCAAGCACTGAGAAGCTGCCCTGGATAAAATTTTGTATTCCTGCCACCAATACTGCCAAAACAAAATGACAATGAAGTTTCCAGCATTAAACTGGAAGGCAGCAGACCTCCTCACTGAATTTAAATTATTCAGACAGAGAATGAAACTGTGTTTTCTTGACTTGGCTGTTGCTGAGCCAGACAGACAAGCAATTAAAGTTAAGATTGCCATTGGGAATGAAAGCCTTCACAGGTTAAATACGTCCAGTCTTGCGGAGGATGCCTTAAAAGACCCGAGTAAAATATGGTCCACATTGGAAGACCAGTTGAAAGTTAAACTCAACTTCAGTATGTACCTTCTCGAGTTTATGTCGTTCCGGCAGCAGCCAAAGAAAACTTTAGGCCAACTCATGAGCCGATGTAAAGGTAAAAGGTGTGATTGCAATCTTTCTGAGGCTGAGCTAGCTGACAAGATTATCAAGCTTGCAATAGCTTCCACCCCCATTGAAGCATTTCAAAAAGACCTCCTTGACCAACCCAAAGGCTACAGTTTAGACACCTTGCTGAAAAACTGTCTACAAACCCTGTGCACTTCGACTACTGTTGGCACAGTTGCCAACACAGCCAAACCTGGCAAGCCATGTAGGCAGTGTGGCCTCATACATTCTCCAAGAAATTGTCCTGCCTTCCATGATATTTGCAAAGCCTGTGGGAACAGAGGACACTGGAGGCACCAAACCAAGAAACCTAATTCACAACAAGACAAGCCATGGTTCGATGCAAGACAAGTATGGCATCCCAACAGACAGAGGGGACAGTCAAAATTTCAAAGGCAAAAAATACATGAGATGACCAGCCAAACCGAAAGGTTGGAAGGTGAGCATGACCAAGGCACTTACACACAAAGTGAGCAGGCGTTTCATACAATCGACCTCAGGGAGTGTATTGACATGGTGGTACCTTCAGAAGCCTTTGCTACCATCCAGATTATTCATCCACAAAAACCTGGCAAGTATACATTCTGGATCAAGACTGACACAGGCGTGAGCACCAATATTCTACTGCTCTGTATCCTGAAGAATATGTTTCCATAGAAATGGCAAACTATGGCTCAACCAACCACCGCCAAGCTCACGGTGTACAATGGTGCAGCAATTCTGTCTTTGGGATGCTAGAGTGCAGATATAACTCACCCTAGTCACCCCAAACTTTTTACATTGTGGATACCACAGGTCAATCAATTGCTGGTCTACTAGCATGTAAAGACCTCACATTGGTGACAATCTAGAGCATTGACACAAATGCTAAGCCTACTGACCAGAAGGACAAGCCAATCACTCCACCCAGACAGGTCTGACAAGATTGGCAGTTTTAAGGGCGTTGCAGTTTTGCACATACGCGCCGATGCCATCCCTTTGATCAATCCTCCATGCAAATGCAGCATCCATGTTCAAGTCAAACTAAAGATTGAACTGGATAAGATTGAGAACGACTGCACTATACAAAAGGTACAGCACCACACTGATTGGTGTAGTTTAATTTCATGTGTAGTAAAGAAAGATGGATCCATTCAAGTCTGTCTTGACCTAAGACGTCTAAAAGTGGTACTGAAGCGATGCCCGCGTGAGGGCCGGAATTTTACGCCCAACACCCCCCTCCTCTCACGAGTAGGCTGGTGGTGAGGGGGGTCCGGTGGCTGTAAAATTAAGTCGGAGGTGAGGAGTGCCGCTCCCGACGCCCTCCCGTCCCCGCTGCAATTTTACGCAGGACGGTGACAGCGAGAAATGGTCCACCAGCCCCAGGCCAATCAAGGCCCTTAAGTGGCCAAAAAACTGCCACTTAAAGGCCTCTTCCCACCACCGCTGGTATTTTACCAGCAGCGGCCGGGCAGCAAAGGCCCCCAGAACATTGTCAGGTAAAATCTGGCAGCCTTCTTGCGGGCTGGGGAGGGAGCCCTCCTGATCGTGCACCCTATGCCCCATGGAGGGCCCCTCTCCATGGCTCCACCACCCCTATTGGACAACACTGCCCCTCCCTGCATCCTAACCGAACCCCCTTGCCTCGCCGGGGCTTGGCCGATTGTCCTTGGTGAGGCCCCAAAAACTTACCTTGGTTCTGGGGCCGTCATTCCTCTTGTTTCTGTTGGCTGGCTGTAGTCCCAGCACTGGAACCGCTCCCAGTGGCGCTGCTGCAACTAAGAGGGGCTGGCCTGCTGATTGGCCGGCAGCTCCATTAGGAAGGACCTCCTTACTCAAGGAGGTGGTAGTCCGGCCCAAGGCCAATTAAGGGCCTGGGAAGCAAAAAATCCTGATGTGGCTCCCCAGGCTCTGCGGAGGCAGGATTGCCCCTAACTTATCAGCCAGTGGGCGGGGGCGGGGGCGGGCTCTCCCGCCCTCCCCCTCCCGCCCAACATAAAATTCCGGCCAAGACCCCAACCCTAGAGGAATTAAACCCTAAATTTGCGAATACAAAATTATTTTCCAAACTAGATGCCAAAAACAGGTACTGATCAGTCCATTTGGCGAATTCATCTCAAGAACTAACTATGTTTCGCACTCCATTTGGAAGATATTATTTCCAAAGGTTACCATTCGGGCTGTCCATTAGCCAGAATCTCTTCCAGCAACATATAGACTGCATCGTATGCGAGGCCCCAGGATGCTTCCGTATGGCAGATGACATTGGTGTTGTTGGTAGAACACAGCAGGAGCACGATCGTAACCTAGATCTCCTCATAGAAGCAGCATGCCGAGAGGGACTTGTTTTTAACAGCCAGAGATGCAACCTCAACGTGAAGCAGATTAATTTCTCTGGGTCCATCTTCTCAGATGCATGTATCTGTCCTGACCCTTCCAAGCTGGAAGACATCACTACAATGTCAAAGCTGAAAGAAAAGCTAGATTTACACGTTGCCTGGGCTTATTTAACTTATCACCATATATTCCAAACTTCACTCAAAAATCTTAATCTCTTTGAGATCTCCTGACGAAGGAAGTTCCACTTGTGTGGCATGAAGATCATCAGCACATATTTGGTGACCTCAAAAAATCACTAACTGAGGGACTGTCGACACTCCAAATCTATGATCCAGCAGAGGAGACCATTTTAGAAGTCAATGTGTCTCAAATGGGCCTTGGAGTGTGCATTCTTCAAAAAGGAAAGCCAATTGTATTCATGTCCAAGAGTCTTTCAAATTCCCAAACAAATTAATGTAACATTAAGCGGCAAACCTTTAGTCATAGTTGTCAGGATTCAGCATTTCAATACACATCTCTTTGGGAAAAGATTCAGCGTCAAAATGGATCAAAACCCCCTGAGATATTCTGGCGGAATCCGTTGACAAGCACACCATCTCGAATACAACGTCTGCTTGTTAAAATTCAAGGCTACGACTGTGACATTCGCTACAAACCAGGTAGTATCATGATCACGTCTGATACTTTGGCCAGGATTTTATGGTCCCCCCGTGATGTGGGATTAGAAGCCCCTGATTGGCCAGCAGCTCTTGGAGGTTGCATTCCTGACCCTTTAAAGTATGTTCAAGGGGCTGGGATCCCGCCTCCTAAAACTTTGAATTAAAAAAACCGGAGGATCACTTGGGGAGGTGTTGGGGGGGACACAAAAAGGCAGAGGTGGGGATCCCCCAACCTTTTCGGCTCGGAGCTGGGAGCCCCTCCTCCAGCAAAAATACAGCCCATTGAGTCAGTTACCCAACCCATCCAAAACTGGTGACATTTCAGTGGATCTTCAGGTTGAACTCATTGACTCTGAAATCGAAGATGCACTACATGTTGACCTTATGAGTTTTGGCACATACAAATATCAACAATTTCAACACCTCTGAAAGACCCTGATTGATGGCTAGCCAGAGTCTAACCAGGACATCCCAGAGGCTATTCGACCATTTTGGCAATTCAGAGATGAACTTGGAATATCTCAGGGTGTTATCCTTAAAGGCAAACAAGTGCTTGTTCCAAAATCTCTCAGACAGGACATCTTGTAACAGTTACATCAAGCACACGTGGGTATAGACCACACAAGATGGCTGGCCAGAGAAACAGTTTGTTGGCCAGCGATACACCGTTACATTGAAACAGCCATGAAGAACTGTGAGGCATACCAAGCTCACATACTCAGTCTTCAGAGAGAACCTGTTAGTCCATGAAGATCCTGCACATCCATGGACCAGAATTGCAACTGATCTCTTCAGTGTCCATGGAGAGGATTTCACACTCATAACAGATTATTTCTCCAAATTCCCTATCATTCGTCAGTTGCATGACACATCAAGAGCAACCATGGTGGACACTTTAAGTTTGATTTTCAATCTTTTTGGGACACCACAGGAACTCGTCTCTGACAACAGACCCCAGTACACAGGAAAACCATTTAAGACCATGTGCGACAAATGGGGAGCTCACCATAACACTTCGCCACCACAATATCCTCACTCTAATAGCATGGCTCAGCGTTGTGAAATCGTTAATCATGAAATGCAGACAAACCAAATACGATTTACATGTTGCTATGTTACATCTCCAAGTGACACTGCACAGTGCAAAATCCCATCTCCAGCCGAGTTGTTGTTTGGTAGGCCAGTGCGTACAAATCTACCCCATTATCAGTTATCAACACTTTCAGAGGTAAGGGAAAAACTGCTCGACAGGCAAGAGAAAATGAAAGACTCTTATGACCAACATGCAGCCAAAGAATTGCCCAGTCTCAGTATTGAACAAAACGTTTGTATTCAAGATCTGATTGATGGAATGCGGAATCCAGCGGAAGTTGTCAGTACTTGTCCAGAACCACAGTCATAAATGTCCAATGGCCTGACATTGTGTAGGAATCGCTGTGAAATTCGAGAAGTTCCAGAACAAGAAGCGCTGAACAATCCCATTGCCAACAGGACACGTTCAAAGACATGACCCACACCCAACATTCCCACTGACAGTAAAAACTGTGAGACTGTACACTGACCACAAACTAAACTTACAGTGACCAAATCAGGGCTTATCATTAGACCTACAATACGCTTTAGAAACTTATAAATTTGTTGCTGTATATTTTTAACATTTAATACCTTTTTCACTCACTGTATTGTAAATAGTTCCAATTATTCTAAGACACATCTTTAATTTAGAAAAAGGGGGATGTTGTGGTATTACTTTAATGGATGTATCTAAAACAGCTGTCCATCACCAGACAGGATATGATGTACAGACGCATGCGATTTCCAGGTAGTTGTTGGAAGCAGTTCCAGAGATAAGACATGTTCGCCTGCCTTCCTAAGATTGCTGTATATAAGTTAGCATCTTTAGATTCACCAATCTTGACTGTGTGATTGTTGCGGTTGTGTTAAGCAAGAAAACACAACACGCAAGGTCCTCCAAATCCAGTGGCAAGGTAGGCAGTCCAACAGCAGTGTCCTCTTCCAAGCCAACCTGCCCAGCATCGGGGCGCTAATCACTCAAAAGCAGCTCCACTGGGTGGGACATGTCGTTCACATGCCAAACACCAGACTCCTGAAGCAGCTGTTCTACTCAGAACTTGGTCGTGAGAGGAGACTCCCAGGAGGACAGCGGAAATGCTTTAGAGATGTCCACAAAGCATCCTTGAAGAGATCAAACATCCCTGTCAACTCGTGGGAATCCCTGGCTCGTGACCATCCTAGATGGGGAAAGCTCATTTGGGAATGTAACGTACACCTCGAGGGACTTTGTCAGGAACATGCAGAGGTGAAGTCGAGGCATTGGAGGGAACACACAAACCTCCAAACTACTCACCTACCTGACCCTTTAAGCACCACTTGCCCCTCATGTGGTAAAGTCTGCAGATCACACATTGGATGTATCAGTCACCTCAGAACCCATTGTATGAGAGTGGAAGCAAGTCATCCTCGATCCCAAGGGACTGCCTAAGAAGAAGAAAAGGATCACCATGCAATTTTCAGATGTGGTGCATTTGATTTTCCTTTGCCGCTGCAGACTTTGTGTAGGAAGTACTGTGTACAGCGCAAGCTTGAGGAACAGCATCTTATTTACTGATTAGGCACATTACATCCTGCCGGACTGAACATTGAATTCAATAATTTCAGAGTATGACGGGCCCCCCATTTTACTTTTATTTTTAGTTATTTTTTTCTTTTTCCTTTTTTTAATATATTTTTTTGTCTTCATTTTATTTTATTTCATCTTGGTTTGTTCAGTTTGCTTACCCACTGTTTTTTTTATCATGTTTGTACTTGTGGCTGTTCAATTTTCAGTCCATTAACACCCTATCTGTTCTAATGCTTTGTCTTTCAACACACCTTTAACATATTGTTTGCCTTTGCCCCATGACCTTCTGGTCAGCTATTCTGTGACCTTGTCCTATCTACACCTTCTCCTTTGTTATCTCTTGCCTCACCCCGCTTTACTCGCTTATAACCTTTTACATTTCTAATATTTGCCAGTTCTGATGAAAGGTCACAGACCTGAAATATTAATTCTGCTTCTCTCTGCCAGAGGTGCTGCCAGACCTGCTGAGTATTTCCAACATTTCTCGTTTTTATTTTAGTACTGTGTAGTGTTGTTGGAGGAATTGACAGACATGAGTGGTGTTGAAGGCCTGGAAGAAGTGGTGTGGTTTTGAAAGGCCTGTCAGGACAACACAGTCATGGGGCTATATTTGCAGTTCCTCTTGGGCTGCAGCATGACACTGAGATGGAGCACATTCAACAGTGAGAAGAAGCTGTTTATAGAGAAAAGATGATGAGGAGGGCACTCACGTGGAGGCCTCACCCACCTAGAGTCTTCAGCGAGCACTCCTCCTACCTCCAACTCAGCCAGGAGCAGTGATTGCAGCTGCTGTGTTTCACCAAGGAGGTAGTCACTGAACTGTGCCACCTCCTCGAACCAGACCTACAAACACAGAATGGGGCGAGGACAACGCAGACAGTGGCTGTCAAGGTCACTGTGGCCCTCAGTTTCTACGCCAGCAGATTCTACCAGACTGGAGCCAGCAACATCACCAGCATATGATGTCCAGTGCTGCATCAAGGAGACCACTGAGACACTTATATCAGGAGAGGGGACCTCATAGTCTTCTCCCTAAATAAAGAGAATAAGGGGGAGCGGGCATGTGGCTTGCCAGGAGAGCAGATTTTCCCATGATACAGGGAGCCATTGGCTGCACACTGCTTTGTGGATGATGTATCTCAATGGGGAGATGTACTGCAACCGCAAAGGGTTCAGCTCCTGAACATGCAGTTGATGTGCGACCATCATGTTGGAGAATTCCCACCATCGTGGCAGCAGTCACAATGCCTCCATCCTGTGCCAGTCCACAGTTCCAGCCATCTTTGAACCAGAGGGTGGCTGCTTGGCGACAAGGGTTACCTGTTGTACATGTGGCTAACAATTCCTCGCCATCACCCAACCACACATGGACAATGCTCTTATAATGACTGACATTCTGCGACCAGGAATGTCATGGAGCAGAACATCCTGAAGCAATGGTTCTGCTGCTTGGACCACCCGGTGGGAGCCCTCCAGTACTTGCAGGAGAGTGTCTTCCGATACAGGGTGGTCTGCTGCGTTCTACACAAACTAGCAATCATGAGACTGCAGCCCTTGCCACCAGGAGGAGGAGGAGGAAGAAAAGGAGGAGGAGAATTAGGAGGAAGGGAGGTGGCATTTGGGACATTATCACTCTGAACAGCCTGTCCATGAGTGCATCATCAAACTCCAGCTTCCCAGAACATATCCCCGGATCACAGTTGCTCCACAACTACCATCCCTCTGTTACAGACAATCACAGTGTCCTCTTTGCCAATATCCTGCCACCACAGAATAAGCATTCTATACAACTTTATTCAACAACACTTCCAATATTTAACTATTCACCCTTATACATTGCCTTAGTACTGGTTTTGTGGGTGCCTTTGCCTGTCATCGTGCTCTCACACAGTGCTCCCCAGTGGCTGCAGCATGGCCGGTGAAAGGCTGTTGACTTTCAGTGGAGGAGACTGCAGGTGCTCTTGCAGGACACCCTTGAGCAGCTCTGGGTTTTGAAGGCCAGACTGCACCACCGCGGCATGGGCAGCAGCAGTCTGGGCTGGCTAGCTGACAGGCAACAGCGAGGGCACTGGGAACATGAATGCTGTCATCCTGAGAAAGGACAGCAGGATCGTGCACCATGGGGCCACTGCCACTGGAGGGCAGATTGCTGTGACACCCTGAAAGCCCCTTTGAGCACTGGTATCTGCAGCCATGATGGCAGCAATCTAAGCCTGCATGTCACTAAAATGGGCTTATATAGCAGCAAGCTGAGATTGCATGACCTCAGTCTGAGCTCCCACTGCAGCAGTCTGACAGTACATGGCTTCTGCCAGTGTTGAAATGGATGTTGAGACATCAGCCATCAGACTCTGCATCATTTCTGGATCCGCAAGTGCTGTCATGGAGTTGAACACCAGTTCCACGCTTCCAAGTTTATCCAACAACACTTCCAGTAATACATACAACTAATCACCCTTACACATGGCCTTTGAGCCTGTCTTGCTGGTGCCTCTGCCTGTCCTAGTGCTCTTACACAGTGCTACCCCAGTGGCTGCACTGGTGGAGGGCTGCTGACTTTCAGTGGAGTACACCCATGGACAGTCTGTCCGGGGTGATCAAGCTCTACGTGAAGCCCTGTGCCAAGTTAGAGCTGGACTCCTCCATGCTACTTAACAGTGACAACAGGCTCTCTGGCAGACCTGTCAATGCACCAAGAATCTCTGTATACATGCCCATCAGTCTTTTCCTGTATGCCGCCCATCAAAGCCCTCAATTGAGTTCTCTGCAGCGCAGCTCGTCTGTGACCTTGAACTCAGGGGAGCTGGAACATGCACTATCCTTTCCTCTGGGTTGATTGCAGCTGACTCAAGCCCCATGTCTCACCATGTGCAGATTCCTCCTCTATACAACCCTCTACAGTTCATTCAGAGTCAGTATCAGAGCTGCAAGTGTCAGATCAAGTAATGGTTTATCTTCCTGAGAAGTTTGATCTTCCTCTAGGCCTTCTTCCCCTGGCACCACTGTCTGACCAGGTAGCAGTTCTTCGGTACCTGAAAGCATAAATGCAGAAAGGGAGAGTTGGGGTATGGGGTGGGTGTATGGGTGGAGAGCAAGACGTGCATCGTTATGCGATCTGCAACTTTTACTTCATACCAGAAAGCAGGATGAGGGTGAAGTGGGATTTGAGAAGGTGCACAGGCAGCTACCATACCTTCATCCTGGATGGCTTTAGTGCCGCCGGTTGCCATGGCCTCAGTGGTAGCCACCCCAATTATGTTGAACACCATCTCCTCCAAGGGGTAAAGATATGTAGCTGTGTTCGTCTCCAGCTAGTTAGGTGTTGCTACCTCTGGTTGGGTGCTACCTTGTACTGCAAGAGATAGGAAAGAGTTTCAGTGAGTGTTTTGCAATGTGTTAGGGTGATGTGCTTGTCATAGCTGAATAGCTGGCAGTGTATGGAAGCTGTGAAATGTAGGTGTTAGACATGCAGCAGTGGTAAGTGTGCGAGGGTGAGTCTGAACATGTGAATGTTAGGCATGAGTTGTGAATGCTAGAGATTGTTGATGGGTGAATGATGGGGGTATGGTGCATTGAGCAGACTGTGAGGTTGGTGGTGCAGTTGGTTGGAAATGGTATTTGAAGATGGATTCACTGACCTTGACCATTCGTGTAAGGTCATTGAACTTTTCTTGACACTGTATCCAGGTCCTCAGGGCCAGACTCCTGGCATTGACTTCTGTGGCTACCTGCTCCCATTCCCTTCTCAGTGCTTTTCTGGAGAGTGTCCAGGCCCACTGCAGAAAGATGACCTCTCTCCTTTCCACCTCCTGCGCTAAGGCCTCCAGTGCTGCAACGGAGAACCTAGCAACCCTCTCTCTGGCCTGTTACTCCATTGCTCTTGTTTCTTCCTATTCAGAGGTTCTTCCCCAGCCACTTCTAGCACCTGCTGCAGTCAGAATGCACCTCCCTTTAAGAGGTGCAGACTGGCTTTAAAAAGTGCAGGCGAGCTTTAATTAAATCATAGAATCATAGAATGGTTACAGCACAGAGGAGGCAATTTGGCCCATCGTGTCTGTGCCGGCTCTCTGCAAGAGCAACTTCGCTAGTCCAACTCCCTTGCCTTTTCCCCACAGCCCTGAAATTTTTTTCAGGTAATTATCTAATTGGCGCCCGCTTTGCATGAACCTAAGGCCCCTGCTGAGCAGGCAGCCACTCAGCAACACACTTAGTGCTGGGTTGCATGCCACAATCATGATGCACATATGAACATATGAATTAGGCCACTCGGCCCCTCCAGCCTGCTCCGCCATTCAATAAGATCATGGCTGATCTGATTGTAACCTCAACTCCACAATCCAGTTTCCCCCCAATAGCCTTTCAATAACCTTTCGCTTATCAAGAATCTATCTACCTTTGCCTTTCCTCATAAGACAATCTGCTCATTCCAGGTATTAGCCAAGTAAACCTTCTCTGAACTGCTTCCAATGCACTTACATCCTTCCATGTTTGTCTGCTGCCTGCATCACTTCCATCGGATGCAGAGTAATTCCCCATGGCAAAATCCCTTGCGTCAATGGCCTTATCAAATTTTTCCCACTTTTTGTTTTTGTTCTCTCCACCACACTCAACAATGTTTATGTTCTTAATTTTGGTCTTAACAAACATGTTTGATTCAGAATAATGGTACAATTGGATGAAATATTGAATACCTCTTTCTACCATTTTACTCCCTTGTTGACTCACAACTACATTTAATACACAGAGGAACAAACAGCTTTTGTATTCTTTGGTTAAGTTGAGATAGGCACAGTCAATTGAATAGTCATTAGTTGTTGAACATGCAAAAAAATGACAGTTTTCCTGAGAGTCAGGTATCGTCCAATAGGGTAATGAAGAGTCTATTTGTGTTCGAATTGCCATGGGAAGGCAGGATGCCATGAGAATGAACATGTTGGGCGACTAATGGAAGGATTGTGGGGGAGGGGCAGCTGGAGACAGAAAATCAAGTGAGAAAAGCTCCAGGAATACATTAAACCTTAAGGAACAGAGATGTCTTTAGGGGTAAATATTACATAGAAACATAGAAAATAGGAGCAAGAGTAGGCCATTCGGCCCTTCGAGCCTGCTCCGGCATTCGTTATGGTTATGGCTGATCATCCCAACACAGTAGCCTGTTCCCGCTTTCGCCCCATACCCTTTGATCCCTTTAGACCTAAGAGCTATATCTAACTCCTTCTTGAAAACATACAATGTTTTGGTCTCAACTGCTTTCTGTGGTAGTGAATTCCACAGGCTCACCACTCGCTGGGTGAAGAAATTTGTCCTCATCTCAGTCTAAGGATAGGGGGTAAACCTTTTAGGACTATGATCCCTGCTTCTGGCCTCCTCCACCATCGGGAACATCCTTCCTGTATCTAGTCTCTCCAGTCCTGTTAGAATTTTATAGGTTTCCATGAGATCCCCCCCTCACTCTTCTGAACTCCAGTGAATGTAATCCTAACTGACTCAATCTCTTCTCATACGTCAGTCCCACCATCCCAGGAATCAGTCTGGTAAACCTTCGCTGCACTCCCTCTATAGCAAGAACATCCTTCTTCAGATAAGGAGACCAAAAGTGCCCACAATATTCCAGGTGTGGCCTCACCAAGGCCCTGTATAATTGCAGCAAGACATCTCTGCTCCTGTACTCGAATCCTCTTGCTATGAAGGCCAACACACCATTTGCCTTTTTTACTAATGCTTGTTGCACCTGCATGCTTACCTTCAGTGACTGGTGTACGAGAACACCCAGGTCATGCTGCATATTCCCCTCTCTCAGTTTATAGCCGTTCAGAAAATAATCTGCCTTCCTGTTTTTGCTACCAAAGTGGATAACCTCACATTTATCCACATTGTACTGCATCTGCCATGCATTAGCCCACCCACTCAACTTGTCCAAATCACCCTGAAGCCTCTCTGCATCCTCCTCACAACTCACCCTCCCACCCAGTTTTGATTCATCTGCAAATTTGGAGATATTACATTTAATTCCCTCATCTAAATCATTAATATATATTGTGAATAGCTGGGGTCCTAGCACCGATCCCTGCGGTACCCCATTAGTCACTGCCTGCCATTCGGAAAAGGACCCATTTATCCCTACTCTTTGCTGTCCACCAACCAATTTTCTATCCATCGCAATTCACTACCCCCAATCCCATGCGCATTAATTTTACATGATAATCTCTTATGTGGGACTTTGTCGAAAGCCTTCTGAAAGTCCAAATAGACCACATCCACTTGCTCCCGCTCATCAACTCTACTAGTTACATCCTCAAAGAATTCTAGTAGATTTGTCAAGCATGATTTCAGTTTCGTAAATCCATGCTGACTCTGCCCGATTCTACCACTGTTCTCTAAGAGCTCTGCTATAAAATCTTTAATAATGGACTCTAGAATTTTCCCCACTACCGACGTCAGGTTGACTGGTCTATAATTCCCTGCTTTCTCTCTACCTCCCTTTTTAAATAGTGGGGTTACATTAGCTACCCTCCAATCTGTAGGAACTGTTCCAGAGTCTATAGAATCTTGGAAGATGACCACCAATGCATCCACTATTTCTTGGGCCACTTTCTTAAGTACTCTGGGATATATACCATCAGGCCCTGGGGATTTATTGGCCTTCAATCCCATCAATTTCCCCAACACTATTTCTCTACTAATACTGATTTCCTTCAGTTCCTCTTTCTCACTAAGCCCTGTGTTCCCCAACATTTCTGGAAGGATATTTGTGTCCTCCTTTGTGAAGACAGAATCAAAGTATGTATTTAGTTGGTCAGCCATTTCTTTGTTCCCCATAATAAATTCCCTGTTTCTGACTGTAAGGGACCGACATTTGTCTTCGCCAATCTTTTTCTCTTCACATACCTATAGAAACTTTTACAGTCAGTTTTTATGTTCCCCACAAGCTTGCTCTCGTACTCTATTTTCCCCTTCTTAATCAATCCCTTGGTCCTCCTTTGCTGAATTCTAAACTGCTCCCAATCCTCAGGTTTGTTGTTTTTTCTGGCAAATTTATATGCCTCTTCCTTGGATCTAATGCTATCTCTAATTTCCCTTGTAAGCCATGGTTTGGCTACCTTTCCTGTTTTACTTTTGTGCCAAACAGGGATAAACAATTGTTGCAGTTCATCCATGCGCTGTTTAAATGTTTTCCATTGCCTATCCACTGTCATCCCTTTAAGTAACGTTTCCCAATCCCTCATGGCCAACTCGTGCCTCATACCTTCGTAATTTCCTTTACTAAGATTCAGGACCCTTGTCTCAGAATCAACTACGTCACTCTCCATCTTGATGAAGAATTCTATCATATTATGATCACTCATCCTCAAGGGGTCTCGCACCACTAGATTGTCAATTATTCCTCTCATTACACAATATCCAGTCTAGGCTGCCCTGTTCTCTATTTGGTTCCTCAAGGTATTGGTCCGGAAAACCATCCAGTATACACTCCAAGAATTCCTCCTCTACGGTATTGTGACTAATTTGATTTGCCCAATCTATACGTAGATTAAAATCACCCATAATTACAGATATAAAAGCAAAATACTGCGGATGCTGGAAATCTGAAACAAAAACAAGAAATGCTGGATTCACTCAGCAGGTCTGGCAGCATCTGTGGAAAGAGAAGCAGAGTTAACGTTTCGGGTCAGTGACCCTTCCCTCAGAACAATTACAGATGTTCCTTTAGCGCATGCATCTCTAATTTCCTGTTTAATGCCATTCCCAACATCACCACTACAGTTTGGGGGTCTATATACAACCCCCACTATTGTTTTTGCCCCTTAGTGTTTCTCAGCTCGATCCATACAGATTCCATATCGTCAGAGCTAATATCTTTTCTCACTATTGCGTTAATTTCCTCTTTAACCAGCAATGCAACTCCACCGCCTTTTGCTTTTTGTCTGTCCTTCCTAAATACTGAATATCCCTGAATATCCATTTCCCATCCCTGGTCACCTTGCAGCCATATCTCCGTAATCCCAATTATATCATACCCATTTACATCTATTTACGCGATTACTTCATCCACTTTATTGCGAATGCTCCGCGCGTTAAGGCACAAAGCCTTAAGGCTTGTCTTTTTAACATTACTTGTCCCCTTCCCACTATTTTTCACTGCGGCCTTGTTTGATTCTGGCCCTTGATTTCTCTGCCTATCACTTTTCTTATTCCCCTTACTGTCTTTTGTTCTTGTCTTTGATCCCCCCTCCTTTGACTCCTTGCAAAGGTTCCCATCCCCCTGCCGTTTTAGTTTAAACCCTCCCCAACCACTCTAGCAAATACTCCCCCTAGAACATCAGCCCTGGTCCTGCCCAGGTGTAACCCGTCCAGTTTGTACTCGTCCTACCTCCCCCAGAACCGGTCCCAATGCTCCAGGAATCTAAAACCCTCCCCCTTAAACCATCTCTTCAGCCATGTATTCATCCGATATATCCTGCTATTTCTACTCTGACTAGCACGTGGCACTGGTAGTAATCCTGAGATCACTACCTTTGAGGTCCTATTTTTCAACTTACTTCCTAGCTCCCTATATTCTGCTTTTAGGACCTCATCCTTTTTTTTTACCTATGTCGTTTGTACCAATGTGTACCACGACCACTGGCTGTTCACCCTCCCCCTTCAGAATGTCCTGTAACCACTCTGAGACATCCTGTTTGACTGGTTCTCTCTAGTTCAGCAGGGTGTTTAGGATTTGCTGCTTTGGGTCCACCTGATCTTGCCAGCAGAAGTGCAGGAAAGTAGAGGAGTGCTGCTGGGGAATCCTGATTTTTCACCAATTTCCTTTATTTGCCCAGGGGTGTCTCCACGATGATGGATAATTAAGGTTCAACTGGGAACTTCAGTTCTTTTACAAATAATCTTTCAAAAACATTGCTTGTATTGGGGGAATATTCAAATGGAAAATTTGGGTATATTTAACGATGCAATTTGTGAGGTTGTGCAAGAAATTTTTATCAAGAATCAGAACCATCAGCAAATTTTTCATGTCTTCTATCTATTAAATGACTCACTTGGTTGAGTTATCAGCAGACAAATACTAAAGACAGAGCTTTTCTAACTAAAAGGTATACATGATTTCAGGATGAGATGTCAGTTAATTTCTTACCATACTTGTGATATTACTAAAGATAGTTCTCAGCAGGTGACGCTCTTGAAGTGATTCTGGGAACAGGCTCTCAAAAGGAAATGGTGGGGCCGCAGACAATTTCCTGAGCTGGGGTGCCGGCAACCAGTGCTCCCTCTGGAAGCATCAAATCATGAAATCAGCCATTTGGTCCCCTAATGTTTGGTCTGCCTCTCTTGAGGGCACTAACTGATGCTAGGTACATGTGATGCACACCCTCCAGTACTTCAGCCGACTGGCCTGTTCTCATCTATGGCAGTGAGTGCCAGCAGGCCATTTGACCATGGTTGAAAACAATCTCGTCATCATCTAAAATCCATTCAGGCACACTTTCCAGGAAAGATCCGGGAACAGCAATCGGGGGCGTGAACTGTAGCTAGCACAGATCGATCCCTTTGGTTCAGGTCAACACTAGACAGTCCACGTACCTATCAGGGGAAGCTCTGCGATAGGTGATGCTTAACCAGTGGCTCAGCAAACCACCAGCTCTCATTTAATGTTCTCACTTCACCCAACAAAATATTTTTTTAAAAAGGCAAAAGAGCAAAAGGACACAATTGCTAATTATTTATGACTTAGACATTATTAAAGGGGCGGTGACAATGGCACTCATCTTTTAAGAATGCTTTTGGCTATTCTACAATAATTTTTTACATGCCAAATGGTATCCTTCAGAAAATAAAACATGTCAAATATTGTACAAAGAAAATACATGGTTCAGGCTTATACAGTATTTAAATTTTATACTCTGACAGATTATTAATTTTATGTTTATTACAAGTATCCATAGGGGTCTCATATTTAACTAGAGTTGCACTAAACCCTTCATGAACTGATGATGCCGGAAAATGGCTACAACTCCGTCAATTTCAGAAATTAACAGCATGTGAAATTGCAAGGACAAGGAGGTGAAGTAATAAACGCGAGTCTCTGATGTGACCATGTAAATCATAAAATCCTTGTCATTGCAGTCACCTATCACAATACAGGCATTTACATAACACATAATTGTAGGCTATTTTAAATGCTAAGATGGTAGAACTATCGACGTAAAACATTTCACTATGGAATGCGCCATTGCTACTTTTTGTTTAACTTTAATGAGTTTCCTAACCAGTCATAGTGTGAAGAAATCAGCCTTCACCTCGTTGTAATTTCTGAGATTAGTTCAATGCCACATGGCTGTGGTTTATACTCAGTTGTTTATGAGTCCTGACTGATACCATGCATTTCTCAATCCATTTTCAGTCACTTTCCAGCTGTCAGTGGCTCCAATTCTTCACAGCTGCTCCTTGATTTTTTTGGCTTTTTTTTGCCTTTCATTCTATTTTCCTGTCTGCCATACCTGATTCTCTTGAATGCTGTTCATTCAGGACTGCTTTTACACAGGTCTCCCGAATGAGTGGCCTTGTAATAAAGACTCAGGATTCTCAATGCCAGTGACCCCTGAGGACTGCAGCTCCATCCTTGTTCAAACAACAGCTCTTCCTGCAACACAGAACAATGCACACACACTGCAAATGACAAAAGAAAGTAACTGATTATTGAAGCTGAAGAATCTGTATTACAGAAGAGAGTACAGAAGGTGACCAGCAGAGAGCATTATGGTAAGTGAACAACTTACGAGACAGCCAAAATAAATACTGTACCACTCGATTGTTATATTTCCCTAAGTATTTCAGCCATCATTTTAGTGTACTTAATACCCAGAATGCAGGTTTAAAGGGAATTTGTTAAAGGGAAAAGTTTTGCTGTGTTGTATAAATACTTCTGAGTTTAGCAAGAGACACCGACCAGATAGAGCTGCTGTGCACCATGCTGCTCTAATAGTCATGTTACGAAAGTGCTTCTGTGTTTCGTTAAATATATTTTTTCACGATTAATTTTTGAAAGATTGCAGAAATTTTAAACTTCAGAGTTTTCGAAGAGGGTCATGTAAAGGCCTCTTGACTTTGAAAAACAGTCTCTGAAAATGTTTTTTAAATGGGGCGATGACGGGTCAATGACGAAAACAAGCTTTTCCAGGAAACTACCCGAATTCCAACAGCAACAGCAAACCTTTCCGGGAAACCACCTGACTTCCAGCTCAATAAACAACAGAGAACTTTGGACACCTGGAGAAGTTGTTTATAAAGAAGTGACTGGCCTAGATTGATGGCGGTCAAAAGGTTGACCTCCTGTTGTCAGTTTTGCTTTTGAATTGTTTTGAGTTGGGGTTGAACTAGATAAAAAGAGAAGAGAACTTCCAAGGAGAGAAGATAACTTCCAAGGGGAGAAAAAAATTCCAAAGGAATGAGAGAAGACTACAACCCAGCTCAGCTTTCCAGTACCTCTCTAAAAGACCTTGAGAAGTCCACTGTGTCAACTCATCATGTCTCCCATCTTTGAAGAAAAAATTAATTCTCAATATCGCCTGAAAATAACTGTTCTAAAAGATCCCAGTGACCCGTCTACATGTACTTGGAGGCCAGACTGTCTGCCAGTTTTGGAACACAACATATCCCATCTGCTGTTTCTTCAAGAATGAGCAAGTATTCTTTTTGCCTGTAATAGAGCTCTAAAAACAAAATTCTCTTTATTTTTCCAGTTAACTGGTGTGTGTGTGTGTCTGACTGTGAGGGGCTAAGGTAAAAAGGAAAAAGGGAAATTTAATATTTCAATCTGTGTGTTTATGCTTTACTTCATTACTGGTTATCAATATTGGCGACCACGCTCTGGAAGTGGTTCAAGAGTTCACCTACCTAGGCTCAACTATCACCAGTAACCTGTCTCTAGATGCAGAAATCAACAAGCGCATGGGTAAGGCTTCCACTGCTATGTCCAGACTGGCCAAGAGAGTGTGGGAAAATGGCGCACTGACACGGAACACAAAAGTCCGAGTGTATCAGGCCTGTGTCCTCAGTACCTTGCTCTACGGCAGCGAGGCCTGGACAACGTATGCCAGCCAAGAGCGACGTCTCAATTCATTCCATCTTCGCTGCCTTCGGAGAATACTTGGCATCAGGTGGCAGGACTATATCTCCAACACAGAAGTCCTTGAAGCGGCCAACACCCCCAGCTTATACACACTACTGAGTCAGCGGCGCTTGAGATGGCTTGGCCATGTGAGCCGCATGGAAGATGGCAGGATCCCCAAAGACACATTGTACAGCGAGCTCGCCACTGGTATCAGACCCACCGGCCGTCCATGTCTCCGTTATAAAGACGTCTGCAAACGCGACATGAAATCGTGTGACATTGATCACAAGTCGTGGGAGTCAGTTGCCAGCATTCGCCAGAGCTGGCGGGCAGCCATAAAGACAGGGCTAAATTGTGGCAAGTCGAAGAGACTTAGTAGTTGGCAGGAAAAAAGACAGAGGCGCAAGGGGAGAGCCAACTGTGCAACAGCCCCAACAAACAAATTTCTCTGCAGCACCTGTGGAAGAGCCTGTCACTCCAGAATTGGCCTTTATAGCCACTCCAGGCGCTGCTTCACAAACCACTGACCACCTCCAGGCGCGTATCCATTGTCTCTCGAGATAAGGAGGCCCAAAAGAAAAAGAAGAAGAAGGTTAAGACTTGTTTTATAATAAACTGATAATGTTGTTGTTTATTAAAGAAACCTAGTTGGTGTGTTTTGTTCTGGGATAAAAATAAAGTCTAGGATTGACTGTATTGGTCAGTGGGCAAAAATTTAAATGTATGTTGTGACCTGTGGAGAAGTGGACCTAGAATAAACAGTGCGCCCTTCCCAGCTTGGTCACAGCAGTTGTAATAATGAACATAATTACCTCTAAGGCTGTTTTGGGAAACTCATCAGAGTTCAATAAAAAAGTAGCTGCAGTGCATTCCGTAATGAAATGTTTTCTCCCTCTGGTTTTACTGTCTGAGGACTTACAAAGTGACATAAAGTGTTGTGTGCTGTAAATGCCTGTGTTCTTAGAGGCAAGGGCCCATCCTGTATACCATTACAATGTCTATTGACAAATGCATCTTTATCTCTTCTGCCGCTTGCCCAGCTTTTGCCATTTCACCTCTACTCCACACATTTGTTTTTGTCTAGTCTTTCTGATTTGTTTCACAGTGAATTTTTTTTATTCGTTCGGGGAATGTGGGCGTCAATGGCTAGGCCAGCATTTATTGCCCATCCTTAATTTCCCTTGAGAAGGTGGTGGTGAGCTGCCTTCTTGAACTGCTGCAGTCCTTGGGGTGTAGGTACACCCACGGTGCTGTTAGGAAGGGAGTTCCAGGATTTTGACCCAGCGACAGTGAAGGAACAGCAATATAGTGTCAAGTCAGGATGGTGTGTGGCTTGGAGGGGAAATTGCAGGTGGTGATGTTCCCATACATCTGCTGCCCTTGTCCTTCTAGGTGGTAGAGTTCATGGGTTTGGAAGGTGCTGTTGAAGGAGCCTTGGTGCATTTCTGCAGTGCATCTTGTAGATGGTACACACTGCTGCCACTGTGCGTCGGTGGTGGAGGGAATGAATGTTGTAGGTGTTAGATGGGGTGCCAATCAGGTAGGCTGCTTTGCCTTGGATGGTGTCAAGCTTCTTGAGTGTTGTTGGAGCTGCACCCATCCAGGCAAGTGGAGAGTATTCCATCACACTCCTGACTTGTGCCTTGTAGATGGTGGACAGGCTTTTGGGAGACATGAGGTGAGTTACTCGCCTCAGAATTCCCAGCCTCTGACCTGCCTTTGTAGCCATAGCAAATGTGGCTGGTCCAGTTTAGTTTCTGGTCAATGGTAGCTGCTAGGATGTTGATAGTGGGGGATTCAGCGATGGCAATGCCATTGAATGTCAAGGGAAGATGGTTAGATTCTCTCTTGTTTGAGATGGTCATTGTCTGGCACTTGTCAGATGTTGTCCAGATCTTGCTGCATATGGACATGGGCTGTTTCAGGATCTGAGGAGTCGTGAATGGTGCTGAACATTGTGCAATCATCAGTGAACATTTCCACTTCTGACCTTATGATGGAGGGAAGGTCATTGATGAAGCAGCTGAAAATGGTTGGGCCTAGGACACTACCCTGAGGAACTCCTGCAGTGATGTCCTGGAGCTCAGATGATTGACCTCCAACAACCACAACCATCTTCCTTTACGCTAGGTCTGACTCCA